>NC_134416.1:14641128-15284205 GCF_030867145.1 Opisthocomus hoazin | reverse complement strand
GCTTGCCTTCAGCCTAGGGGCTAGCGCACTTTTTTTGGTAGAGGGAAGCAGTGAATTCTGAACCCCAAAAGAACATACTGCCTAGCTGTCATGGTGATCTCATGGTGCCTGAGTGAGATTACTACCTACAAAAGGCAAGCAAAATCTGTCTTCAGGGCAGAAAGGGTTGTCTGTGGATGTGGGGTTTTGTGCTGAGTGTGCTAAATGCCTATCCAATTTTGGGGACAAAATTTTAGATGCCTCTTGCTTTTGAATTACCTAGAATGTAAGTGAGGCCTTTGTGCATTATGTTGCTAGGTGTCAGTGCCCAAATCCTCTTTACATCATACTTTATGTTCTTCAGGAGGCAGGTTTTACTTTGGCTGTGATGATTTCCCGAGCTGCCCTACGATAACTCAGCAGGCTGCAACCATTCGGTCCTTGTGTTCATTACTTACTTACATGCTTGATTTTCTGGACAAAAATTATCTTAGTAATGTAAGGGCAGAGCATATAACGTGTTTGGTTCAAACTATTGAGGGGAAAATGTTTTGGCTGCTGTGGCTAACCATAATTATGACTAGTACCAAATTATGTGTAATGAACTGGTCCTTGGCTAATCACTTCAGAAGGAAAAAGCCTAATAACACTTTCAAGTGACTTTGTGCACATTCATTTCTATTACACTTCATTCTTCCATTAACTGAGTGTTGGCTGGTTCACAAAAGTAAGTTTTTCAGAAAGTACACACGTTTTTACATTTCCTTCCATATTAAATATATGAGTTTAATCAATCACATTGCATGCTTTCTCTATAGCTTCTTAACACAACAGCTCCGTAATTAGGGTCCAAATTACCTGAACCAAGTTAATGTTGGCAACATAGCTCCAAACCCACCAGATGTGCTCAGGAGAGCTACACATTATCAAGCAGGGAAGTGCACTGCAGCAGTTTTACCATCAGCCATTAGCAGTGTTACTAATGATCTCTGTTGCGAAGTATTTAACCTTTGGAAAGAACAGTGATAACAGGGAGGAAAAGAGTTCCTAAACTGGAAAGTATATGCTTGTAAGCACATATATCTGTGTTATTTATTGTGTGTTATTGTTTTTTATTAGTCCTGTAACCATGACACGGACTTATCTATCATTGTACATTGCAAAAGTTGATTTTTTTAACGCATAACATAAAAAAAGGTACCTTACTTTAACTAACAGATGCTTCCTAAAGATGCATTATAGTATTACAAGTGCTGTGATGGGGAATTGCAATGAGTAGGGAGGGCTGTGGGGGCATCAGAAGCAAACATCAGTAGATTAAATGTCTACACAGAATAGATCTAGACAATTAGGTATATATTTCCAAGACATCTCCACAGCCATCACAATGAACTTCCAAGACAAGAGAACAACCAGGATCGGTATATAGTCTATTTGCACTTTTTTGAATGTGTTGTATTTTGTCCAGGCCATCCAATGGCCTCATGAAAACCACGTGGCTAGAACTGAGCAACCAGAGTGCCCCAGAATGATGTCACCCAGACAATGAAAAAAATCTAGAAATGCCAATATAAAAGTGTGGAAATACTTCATGAGAACACCTATCCTGTCTCTGATATCTGAATCCCTATCTTCACAGGAGATCATACAAAACAGAATTACATTTCATAACTGTACTAAAAATACTAAAAATGATGTATTAGGCAAGCTACAAGATCTACTGCATATTATTTTTCCTGACTGTCAAACTGTGACTCTCTCTGTTGCATAGGCAGCTCTGGTTCTTTATCTCCCTCCTAAGAGAAAAACACCTTCTACACCTATGTTTGCTAACTTTCTTCTGCTCCACAGATACCAAGTACCCCGTCTCTACTAAGCTCAGACTGATTGATACAGGCTTAATTAGTCTCAGAAAAACTGCTTTCTAACTGGGAACTTGCTTCTTCCATTCAGACCTGATGGTCTGTGCATCAGAAGTATACATTTTCTGTAGCTATAATGGCTGGTCTGATAGATTTTCTTTTATCTATAAACTCTGCCTCTTTGGGTCTTTCTGATCTCTTATATCGCATCATGTTACATGATTCTGGTTTTTTTGCTAATTTTGTTCAAGGTTGAATTTACACAGAGGTGAATCATTGTCACACATGCACAATACTCTTCTGATGCCTCTCAGGATCGTCTGCTTCATGTGGAGAAGTAATAAGGAAAGTTAATAAGGCTGCCTGTTCCTAACAGCATAAGTTAAACATATGACCCTAGAACACCAGAGGTAGGAACAGAATGTTTTACAAACAGCAGAAAGCTTTGTTTGGAAACTGGAAAATACTACATGATTTTTTTGTATGTGTTGCAAAAAAATAGGACAATAATTATTTCCTTTTATCTTTTCTCTAGTCTAGGTATGTATTAATAGCTAATAAGCATGTTCTACTTAATGGAAAGAACCATTTCTATGTTTCGAATTACAAAAGATGTCCAAGTTCATAAGACTGGTTTAAGATTGCTTTATTATTATCTGATTTATTTATTTGTTTTCCTTTTAACAGTGGAAGCATAAGCACCAGGAATCAAAAAAAAAGTTAACAGCAGCTTTTCCCAAAATTCTGCTGAACTGTGGAGTTTTTGAGGCATTTTTCATTGAAAGAAAAAAAATCAAGGAAAGAGAGAAAAAGTGATCTTAGGTCATGATTAAAGGTTGTGTTCTTGATGCTCCTCCAGGACTATTTGGTTCTGACTCAGATAGAGAGATTAATGTTCTCAAAGCTGCGATACAGAGTGTTGCGGTTCTGTGAATGCACATTCATGATTTATAATGTCTGTTGACTCTTTTGTGAAATAACCTCTGGGGAAGATGTTTGGCATAAGAAAGAAATTCAAGTGACCACTGTTGCTTGCATCTCTTTTTCAAACGAGATTTTATTGTTGTTTGGTTTTTTTTCAGGAAATCATTTGAAAGGGGAATTTTGGTTTGGAAACACTGGAGTGCAGTTATTACTGGCATGTTTTGAAGCACGGTGCATTTCGCTGCTTCACTTTATGTCAAGACTGGCTAATCGCACAGGATTCCAGAAAAAAAAATTCACAAGAACCTACAGTTAGACTACAAACACAGGAAAAATATCTATCAATGAATCTAATAAATACTGAACAAATCCTACCTTCCCAGATCTGAGAGAGAAGGAGTGTTCATTTAGTATATTTTCTGGTTTTCTAGTTTAGCTTTAAGTGTGAGTAACAGATTTCATACCATTTATTTTAGTAGTTATATCATGGGCTACTGAATTTACAAGAAGTCTTTATTACTGTTAAGGGGCTTTCCCAGTGTGATTTCATACTGAGAGAAATAGCCATCACTGAGCTATATGACTGAACACCAATGTTAGCAATGTTAGGTTTTTTTTGCACCAGCACTCCTGTTGGGGCAGAAACTTTCCCAAGAGGAAAAGTAGAGGTCAAACCCAGAAAGAATAAAATCTTTTATAGACAAGGGGCAGGGAAAAGGGTAGAGATATTCAATGCAAGCAGTAGCTGAAAATAATATTTACACCTTTTAAATTTGAAAGCAAAGGCAGACAGGGAGTTGCAGTGAGTCTGGGCCAACAGGGGGGGCCCAGAGGGTGGGGAGGCTGAGCAGGTTATAGGGGGAAGAAATATAAATGGCAGAAGAAATTCCCGGTTTTATACTTGGAGCTCTCTGAAGCTTGATTTGTGCATGTAGCTCAATTAGCATCTCAGGCATGGTTGCGACATCTGAGACCCGCTGTGCAGAAATGAAACCTGCAGTAATAGATCTCATTATTCTGACCCACTAAAACTCTACCTGGGAAATCATGATGAACATATCCTGATGATTCTGTTCAAATATTACCCAAAAATAGCTCTCAGCACAACTTTCTTCCCTCATTCGTAATTTTGTTGAAAACTTGACCCTGCATATGATACCATGAACATTAAGAAGAACAAGGAAAACTACAGAGTTTAAATTACTATTTGTGAAGTACTATGTGTATATATTCTATTAAGTGAATCTTTTGCTATAGTCATGGTTTATTATTACATAATAAAAAAATTATAAAATTGTGTCCTCTATGAAACAGACACTCCATGTGGTAACTTAGACATATTTGACTTTCCGTTATAAATTAATAATTGCAGTTTAAAATGATAAACTGTAACCTCTGACTTGATCTGATGTAGCAAATGACTATTTTTGCATAATTCTAACTCACTTATGGTTTTCCTCTTTGGATGGTGAAATATTTTGGTCACTAGTACACAGATTGCCTGAAAAAGTTGCCCTGTCTGTGAGAACTAGAGGGTCTTCTGCATAAAGTAAGTTGAAATCTCAGACTTCTCTCCCTTTTACTAAGGAATGTCCTATTTTATTGTTTCTGACAAATTTTAGGCACATTAATGCAGATTCATAAAGGGATTTGGACATATTAACCTTAGCACTGCTGCATCAACATCACTTTGGTGATGGAATTTACAAACCCACACTAAAGGCAGAAATTCACTGGAACAGTGTTTTTCCAGCTTTTGAAAGTGTTGCCCTCTTTTGGCTCATGTGTCTTCATACAATTTTCCCCACATCCACATTTTTAAATTAAAAAACAACTCAGGTCAGGCATAATTGCTGGAAGACCTTGGTACCTTTAGGCTAGCAAAGGGCAAAAACCAGCTACAATGGTAGTGTAAATGTGGGTGATGCCCCCAGCTGAGTTGCTGCTGGCAGTTAAAGCTAATTAGCAGCTGCCTGGCTAGTATGAACACTTGCAGCCAGTAACGACTGTTGCTTTTTACACACTTATTCTGAAAGAACTGCTGCTGTCTTACGAGAATAGAAAAAATCTGTGCAGCAGCACAGTAAAATATTGCATAGGACTTCATGAACTCCTTCATGGGCAGGACACAGAGTCTGAGAAATGCAGGGACTTGGGAGTCTGATGAGTCTGTGTAATCCAATTATTCCTCGACAGAAGCCATTCATCAAGATGAGGGCATCTGTAGGACTGTGCCACAGTACAGAGATCTTCCCAGGGAAGGTTTAAGGCCCTAGCTGGCAGGCAGAACCTTTTTGGGCTACTCCTTGCTGTTCAGTTGTGCCTCAGCCCGTCTTGTACAGATTGGCTGAGTGGCTGAGCTTAGATTACTGAAGAAAATGACATTCAAATAGTAAGCTTGCTGTTGGCCTGAGCAGATGTTGAACAACAACTTTAGTGGAGCAGTGTAGGCTTTGTTTGCAATACACTAGCACATCCTCAAACACACACCAGGAAGCACCAGTATTCAAGGAAAAATCTGTCTTTGCCCCCTCTCATCATTTGTAGTCACTTATCCATCCCCGGAGAGGTTTCTAAGGAAACCACCAGCAGCTCTTCTTGCCAGAGATTCCAGGCATTGAAGTGATGATTCAGACGGCATTTGTGTGATTGCACTGAAGAGAGCCAAATCTCTACAGTTAGTGACAGCTTTCAGTGCTGGAAAGGAGAATCATACAGCAGGATGGGTGAGCCAGTTCATGGGGATGTGGTCCATTCAGGGACTCAGGATTTTTCACTCCAGAAATACTGCATTACCCACATATGTTACATTGCACTGAAAGTAGCCTTGGAAGGATGAAAACATTTACCCTGTCTACTCTAAAGTGTTTTGTCATTTTAATGATACCACTGAAATTTTTCCACAGTGAAAAATCCCGATACCATTTGAGATCTATATGGACCTGTCTTGCAATCACTATGTGTAGTGTCAGCTGACCTGATTATTGGGATGCTCATCTATGAATATATTGGAATACTGAAGAAATAGTTCAGTGCTAGACCTGTTAATGGGGGAGACTGCCAGTCATCTCAGAAATCCTACAGAGCTTGACCAATTGAGCACTGAGATTTGTGAGTACATTTTAAAAATCTGTTTGTTGGTGTGGTTTCTGTGGTTGTTTTTTTTTATTTAAGAAAAAAAGAAAAAGGGAAAGCAGGTTTTAAAGGTCATGCCGCAATGACTGCAGTATAACAGCTTTCTGGAAAAGCCAGTCTTAGATTTCAGAATTATACCAGGGTAGTTGGAGGTGTTAGGACTGCCTTGGTTGTTAAAAGTGATAACACACAGGTAAGACAGGTGTGTATGTTCATTGCATAGAATTCTTTTCACTCACTGTCTTTGCATCTACCTCTGCTTATCACCATGCTGCACACTTTTGGAAATATCATCCACTGTTTTAAATTTATCTTTTTTCCTACTGGAGCTTAGGACTGTAGAAGTCCTCTTAGCATCAAATCCAGCTTGCCACTAGGCCTGCCTGTGGGGTGTACTGTGTCCTTCTATGGAGCCCCCAACAGAGGAAGGACATGGATGTGTTGGAGCGGGTCCAGAGGAGGGCCATGAAGATGATCCGAGGGCTGGAGCACCTCTTCTACAAGGACAGGCTGAGGGAGTTGGGGCTCTTCAGCCTGGAGAAGAGAAGGCTCTGGGGTGACCTTATAGCATCCTCCCAGTACCTGAAGGGACCTACAGGAAGGATGGTGAGGGACTTCTTACAAGTGTGCGTAGTAACAGGACAAGGGGGAACGGCTCTAAACTAAAAGAGGGAAAATTTACGATAGATATTAGGAAGAAATTCTTCACCATGAGGGTGGTGAAACACTGGAACAGGTTGCCCAGAGAAGCTGTGGATGCCCCCTCCCTGGCAGTGTTCAAGGCCGGGCTGGGTGGAGCTCTGAGCAACCTGGTCTAGTGGAAGATGTCCCTGCTCATGGCAGGGGGATTGGAACCAGATGATCTTTAAGGTCCCTTCCAACCCTTACCATTCTATGATTCTATGATTCTATGATTCTATGTTGGTAACTTCAAGTGATTTTTCTTGATCTTATATTTGACAATAATCACCATGACCCATATATTTAAGGCTAGTCCATGAATTCTCAGTAATGTCCAGTGAAAGTTAACACTGCAAGAGCTTAAATTAGGCAATCCTGAAATTTCAAAGCCTGTGAGAGCTGGAAGCCAGACTGCACAGGAGTGATTTGTCCGCAGAGATTTATCATATTGCAAATCTTCCAGAAAAGAGAAATTGCAGGTACTATAGAAACAATTGTTGTGGATAGGACAGATTCTTTATCTATCTCTCTTTAACCTGCATTATTTATTTGTCTCTAGTAAAGCTGGTACATTTGCTAAAGGCTCCACTGATCTTTTCCTCATCACCTTTCCATCCTGTCCCCTTGAAGGGAAGATTTATTTTACCCTTTAAACAGCAAGTGTAGGCCTTATACCTGCTATGTTAGCAAAAGATTAAGTCCTTTCTGTGTCCCGTATGTTTACAGAGTAGTGTAAGGATGGTTGATTTGACATCGGTTGTACCAATAAAATATGAACATTTTTCCAGTCTTTACCAATGTATACAATAAGCTCTCATAGAACACTTCTTTTTCTCCCACAGGCCCTGGAAATGTAGTATCATTATGGGTATCATTATGCTTGTTTTCTGGCCTAAGAGCACTGAACTCCAGAGATCTGAGGTGACTTTTCCAAAGTCCCGGCCTACGTGGGATGAAGCAAAGGGTCGCTGTGTCATACCCTATCTACAGTGGTGGAGTTGATACCATTACCTTGTTCTTTCTTCTTTTCTCTATCCTTTTTCTTACTCTAGAGCACAATTAGCTTTCCGCTAAGTGAGGCAGCTTGCTTGTGATTAAAACACAAAGTTTAAAGATAGCACAGAGAAGTAACAGTGCTACATGAAAGCACAACTCTGGTGGCAGAAGTGTAATGAAAAGGCAGTAGCACTGACAGGTTTGAGAGGTTTTCAGGAAACAAGGTTTGGAGCAATTGGCCAGAAACATTGATTCTGAGACCAAAACCAGTCTTTGTAAATACAGTAATACTTCTCATTTTATAAAATGTCTGACTAAAGGGGCTGGACTATGCAAGTGGAGGCTGAGGACTTCTTACAAATATCTACAAGATTGTGCATGCAGTACAGAGCATGTCAGACCTTGACCTATGCAAACTCTCCATCCCTGTTGGAGCTGCAGAGAGCTGCGGTCAGTCCTTGGAGAGTCTGTCTATTCCTTGAGGCAGGAGAGGAGCCGTTGCTTTCCTCAGTATTTTTTTTCAATCAGAACTCCATTTTTTCTGTACAATTTTTTCTGTACAACATTTTTTACAATTTTTATGTACTATACATTTTGGGGATAAGGGGAAGCACCTGCATCAGAATAATCTCAGAACTCTTGTAATACTGTATGCAACTTACTGTATTTAAAATAGCTCTCTAAATTTACAGATTTAGTTATGCATTACCCAAGAAAATAGAACTCCAGTTATAATATATGTACTATAATATATAATATATAATATATAATATATAATATATAATATATACTATAATATATACTGTACTATATACTATATACTATATACTATATACTATATACTATATACTATATAATATATAATATATAATATATAATATACAATATAATAACAGATCTTAATTAAAATAATTACAACCCCAAACTCTAGGTATAAACTTATCACTGTTTCTGGTAGGATTGCAACTTAGAGTCTGCAAAAATGCTAACCAGGAGATGCTGCATAAAACATTTCCTGTGATTCAAATTACTCTACATCAGACATACCTGTAATTAAAATTTTCAGAGGCTGAAATAAAAAAGATCTGTTTTTCAGTGAGCATTATACTCAAACATTAATATAAAAAGAACCATTCAATGTGTGGTAGTAAGATTCTGGTCCTCTGAAGTTAGTGGAGGTCTGCAACACCAATAATTACTATTTCATGTGTTATTGAAGGACAAACTAAGGCCCAAAACTGCTAATTTTAGGAAAATCTTTGGAGAAAAAATTGCAGTCTTTGGAAGGAAGAAATTATTCCCAAGGGAAAAGACGCTTTTTAGAAGTAGAAAATTTGCTGCTCTAACACCTCAGGACTACATGCCTTGAAAAAGGCTTCCCTCTCCCCCTTTGGCCCAAAGAAGCTTTTTGGAGGATCTAGCTCACCTGGGACAGATTTAGAGTGCTGAGTGGCTGAGCGATTCTTCAGGAAAAATCTGAGTTCAGTCTAAAAGAGTTGCTGAGGGGAAAAAAAAGGACCTTAGCCAGCATACAGGCCTCAGGGGAAAGGCTGAGAAGATCCTTATCTTTGGTGAGGGGGTTAAAAGGTGGAGAGGTCAGGGCTGGAAATGTTCAGCCAAAGTAGGAGGACTATGAAGATCTCTAGGTGGACAACTCAGAAGGGTAATTGTATAGCCTGAGGAAAGGGCTATAAAAATCTTGAAAGGAAGCCAATTATAATTTAAGAGTTAGATGGTTTTGAAGATAAGATCATCGTGGAACATTTCCTGGAGCACAAAAGGAGCTGTGGCAGGAAGCTGGAAGATAATGTAGGGTGGGATCCCCTGGGTTCTCTTGTATAGTCCCTGCCATCCTCAATTCCATTTGATAAATACAATGAATCCTGTCTTAAAAACAGATAACATAAATAGTATAACTTTCCAGTTTTATTTTTACTATGATCCCTTCCCATCTTGGTAAAATTCCCTTTTCTGACTGTTGGGAACCACCTTCTAACTCCTAATTCTTCTAATTTCTAATGAAAATTTTCTCTCTACCAGTTGTCTGCTAGTCTGTATGCCCTTGTTCTAAACTGGAACTGCTTTTAATACAAGTAAGTCTTTTCACTCACGGAGAGCAAAAGCTTTTAGCTTGACTACTGGACCTTTCATTTACAAGAGCAAACTAGCTAAGCTCTTTAGCTGCTGTTTGTCACACAAACTATATATTCCCAGTATCACTCAAGTTCCTGTTTCTGCTTTTGTTTTTCACTAAATCTTTCTTAAAATAGGAGGATGATATTTATCTTTAGTCTCCTGAGTGAGATGTCATCAGCAACTTAATCACTTTTGTTAATTCTCCCTTATTTGTGTCTAAATTAGTTCTTCCATTCAACCTAGGTATGCATTGCCTTTCCACAGCAATGCCGCACCGACTCATTGTCGTCCAGTGACAAAAAACTGTACGTGGTTCCGTATCTTCAACTCTTCCCAGATCATGCATTCTATGCTAATTGACTTGATTTCAGTCCCTAACTTGTTTTTGGTGTAATGTTTGCCATGTCTGTGTTGATACAAATCTTGGAGGTGTCACCAGCAGATTTTGTCAATAGTTCTTCTTTTGCATTTGTGGAAATATCAGTTCATTCTGTGATTAGGCAAACCTGTCCTGAGGTGGCAGAACTCAGTTGTGCTCCTTTCATATTACGTTTCCTGGCTTTCAAAACTGTTTTCTGCTTTCCCCCAGCACTTTCCTCTACAATACTCTGTTACTATTGTCACTAGTAGTTTCTCACAACAAGCAGCTTACTGGTATCCATGTACATGATGTAACTCCAGTTTTGTACAGAAAACCAATTATCAAAAAATACTTCTCATATTTTTTTTTCTTTCTTTCTATTTTTAATGTCCCCATGAAAGTGAACGTCAAGAATAACTCGTTACTAACAGTATCTGTTGTCAGGTTGTATCAGAGAGGTTTAGAGTATCCCATGATAAATCATGACGCTACAAAGGTCTGAATCTGGCCTTGGGCTCCACAGCATCACCATCAGAATTGCCTCAAAACCAGATCTTGTTATGTGTTTTGACTGCTTTCTCCATGTTCTCTCTCTTGACTAATCTAATAATGACTTTGTCATCTCTAGCATACAGTGACACTCCACCTCTGCTTAGAATGGCTCCCACTTGCCATTATGTGTCTGCTTCATGATCGAAAAACTGTAAAATTTGTCAATTGATGATGAATATAACTTTTTAGGAAGATTTTTAGTTTTTCTATGGTTCTGAAAACATACTTAATCATTACAACAGCCTAGTAGCTGCAAACACAACAGGACACTCTCTCTTTCTAGGAGAGCTCACAACCGAGACTGACGTAAGGAAGGAGGATTAGGACTTGCAGTACATGCGGAAAAGGTCAATAACAGAGCCAAGAGTTGAACTCTCAAATCCCTGCTGAGTGCTCTTTCTCCACAAGTTATGTTGTGTGTCAGGGGAAACATTAGTCACACCTGTATAGAGACACCAGGCCATCTGGCCCAAACGAGGCATCTCTACTTCCAAGTTCTTTTACCAATCTACCCCCAGACTGACTTCAATATGACTCTGGCTTTTTTGACATTTGATCCTCCCTTCTTCTTCCTTTTGGCATTGCTTCAGTCACAGTCCCTTGTACATTAGTTCAGTGCTGGATTTACCAAGCTTTAAATTATTCTTCAGCTACACCCTTCCCCACCATTTTATATCTCTCCTTACATCAAAACTTACATGAAAACATTTTTTTCTGAAAGTGTCTCTGTTTTGTCTGCTAAATCCCTTCATATAAATTTAACTCTATAATGCAACTAATCCAGAACCAACAGACATCTTGTGAAAGAGAAAACAATTCTAACACTGACTGCACTGAGAATTGCTGGGACAAGAAGCATATGTTTCTTCTCCAATCAATAACATCTTATATCTAAACTTATTTCAAAGTAATTAGAACAATAAAACACACTAACTTCAACTCATAAGCATTTCTTTTCCTGCCTGTATTTTAAGAAAAAAATAGCATACTTTTCGGTTGTTGTTAAAAAACTGTAAAAAAAAAAAAGGAGAGAAAATGTGCATTGAACATCTGGCTTTCAGTGAGGTCTTGCTCTCTCCTATTTTTTCCAGCTGTGTTGGCTCTTTACTTTGACGGATCCTCACTCAAACATCCCCGAAGGTCATTTTCCTACTGATTGGATGTCCCTTGGCCATCTTCCAGTTTTGAGAAGAAGGAGTGGATACCACACATGAACTTGGCTTAAATGGGACTGAACTGTCCCCTCCACTTTCAGGCACAGCTGGAATGAAGAACTTGAAAATATAAAAAAAACCAACCAAACATAAAAACCAAACAAAAAGCCCCAGTCAGACAGTTTTGTCTACTTACTGTGGAGAAACAGAGCTGTGTAAGTATCCCCACCCACTCTTTAGACCTCTGCACTCTTCTGATCAGGGCCAACCAGAAGGAAATGAAGCCAGGTTAAAAAATCATCAGTAAGCAGGTTAAAAGAAATGTGGTTTGCTGAGAAAGAAACTGGAAAGGAAGGTGGTTTATATGGGATTTTTTAACTCAGTTCCCTGGTTTACACTTATATAAATGACATCATGCTGTCCTTCAAAATTCTACTCAGTACATGGAGTATCTTGCATTCCCTTGCCCATGGCTGGCAGCACTTTTTGCGCTCTCAGGAAAGTTTCTCCTTAAAGGGTAGGACAGAATTAAAAAGTGTCAGTTACCCTAAGGTGGCAATAGCTGTTATGATAAGATTTTCCATAACTTTGACTGAAGTTTCCTAGGCAGAAATAGGCTCCCTATAGCACACAAGTACATATACAGTGAAAAAGACACATTTAGAAAGAGCTGTTTAAAGAAGTACTGTTGACCTGGAGTTTCAGCAGGGTCTTTTGGGTTTATGTGGGATGCACTGGTCATCAGCACAGTATGTATGCAGTCTCTGCACATGTGCAGTAAAGACTTCTAGAAAAATGAACCCAATTCTTGAATTCCAATGAAGATTTTACTTAAATTCTAGGTGGCACATCTTTGGAAAATTTAGACATATGGTAATTGTACTTGCTCTCCTTCAATCTGATGTCTGTAACAAAGGCCAAGAAAAATCAGTTTCCTGCATTATAAATTCTATTTCATCTACGGTGTATCTTCCAAGAATAGCAGCTTGTCTTGATCTTAATAGATGGATGGTGCACCGGTTATTTTTTGTTAGAAATATTCATGTACTTCTAAAAGTGTATCTGCTGCACTAAATCTCATGGTAATTGTCTTTTGACATCTGTCGCTGCTGGCTGAGCTTGTTTTGGAGAGCAAGTGATAGAAAATGCTTTCTGACGGTATTAGAGGATTCGTGCAGCATTGTCAGCCTTAGTAGTGCACTGGGAGGTGTATGTCATGAAATTAGGGCTTCTTGTAGGGATGCCCTTATGGTCCACCCTTGGCAAAATGGCCTAGATGACAAAGGCTGTTAAGGCAGGAGGGCTTGTATACATGACAGGTGAACGGGATGCCCAGAACTGTCTAAAAATTATAATGTTCAAGAGGAAGCTGATCTTCAGGTGGATTAAATATTAACCAGGAAAATACAAAGAGATGTTTGGGGTTTTTTTTTTAAACAAAGGAGATGTCAGCTCAAAAAGAAATAAGGGTGAATTTCTGTGATATGAAGAGAGTTCTTGGAGAGGAAACTACAGTAGCAGTTGGTTTGACACCTGGTTTGATGCTGCCATGGGTTGCCCCGCCGGTCTCACACACTGCCCTGGTGAGACCCAGCGTCCTCCTGTAGGAGACTGCAAGGAGTCTGCACCCAGCTGGTGGGGTGGTGGGATGGAGCAATGCATAGGGACCCACATGCATGACCTCCTGGGGCTCTTCTGACAGGTTGTGGGATTGGTGTGGGCACACACAGAGCAAGAGCACCCAAGCCTCCAGCTGGTACACGGCCAGAGCAGGGGTTTGCATGCAAATGAGCTTGTGTCTCTGTTGCTAGTAGTAACTGGTAGTTAGAGAAGTGGTTAGCAATGTATAGATGTTTGCTAAGAACTGGTGGTAAGTATGTAGTATTGTGATATCTCTGTTGATTCTGAATGCACAGTTCACTGATTGCTGATTTCTGCTATTAAGAAATCAGTAGTCAGCATTGTTCTTGAGCTAGTTTTAAGCCCTGCTGAGCCATTTTTGCTCTGCAACACTTCTCTGTGCTTGGAGGATGTATTAAGGCGGGTGTCACAGAATCACAGAATCACAGAATGGTCGGGGTTGGAAGGGACCTCTGTGGGTCATCTAGTCCAACCCTCCTGCCAAAGCAGGGTCACCTACAGCAGGCTGCACAGGACCTTGTCCAGGCGGGTCTTGAATATCTCCAGAGAAGGAGACTCCACAGCCACTCTGGGCAGCCTGTTCCAGTGCTCCGTCACCCTCAGAGGGAAGAAGTTCTTCCTCATGTTCAGACGGAACTTCCTGTGCCTCAGTTTGTGCCCATTTGTCACCCATGTGACAGATTGTGCCCATTTGACACCCATGTGTCGGTCTCTTCTCCCAGATAACAAGGGATAGGACAAGAGGAAATGGCCTTAAGTTGCACCAGAGGTTGTTTAGATTGCATACTAGGAAAAATGTCTTTACTGAAAGAGTGGTAAGGCAGTGGAACAGACTGCCCAGGGAAGTGGTGGAGTCACCATCCCTGGTTGTATTCATAAGACGTGTAGATGTGGTGCTTACAGACATGGTTTAGTGGTGGATTTGGCACAGTTAGGTTTACTGTTGGACTTGATGATCGATCTTATGACACTTTTCCAACCTAAATGGTTCTATGATTTTATGAATAGAATTCAAGATAGAAAAGAGCCAACATAATTGAACAAAAGGTGGATATCACACAGGTGACAGACTTCAGATGACTCTAAACTAAAATCGCAGACTCTGAAGTGTGCAGTGGAGTAATGCAGAGACAATAAACTTGCCTTTGTCCTCTACTGTCTGTTATTTAATTTGATTAAACCATGCAGGGAGGAAAGTGTGTACCCAGCACAGTTGTCTTATTTTTCTGCAACTCTTATATTTGAAATAAAATTCCTTGGCCTCTAGTCCTCTTTTTTAAATAACTTGATTAAATGAATGAATGTGAAGAAAAAGATAGAGTGAAGAAAAAAATCGAATGAAGAACAAATGTAAAGTAAGCCCAGCAGTGACCAAGCATGGACTCTTTTCGCCCTGAGACAGCCTGTGCAAATAAAGTGAGTACTCTGTGTAACCAGTACTTCACTGTTGTTGCTATCAGCTCCAGAAAAACACAGACTCTGTGAATGAATCCTGTGGCACTGCTAGAGCAATATGGGATGTATCTTTGTGCCTTGTGAGGGTTTCCTGGGGCTAACGAGAGGCTGGAGTCCCACAGGGGTTGCAGGAGCCAGGGCAACTGCCCCAGTGGCAGGGACCTCCAAGCTCTTTCTTGGCCTTTTCCTATGGCAAAAGACAGGACTAGAAAGGGCAAATCTGAAATAGAGAGTGGAAAACCATTTCAAAAGCTGTGCACATCATGCCTAAAGCAGGCAAATGAATGCTGTTTTCTAATAGAAAGGTTATGGAGGACTCATAAATGTTTTCACTCTGTATAAAGAAGGCCTATTCAATAATTTGCAGTTGCAGGGTCTGTGATGGGTTCTACATATAGCAATATAGCTGAGCAATGAACTCTAACATGATACTGCCCCACTAAAATAATGAAATAAAACCCCATATCAGCTAAAATCAGTGTTTAATAAATATTTCTTCTTCCAAGAAAGCAACTTTATTTGACATTATTCTAACATTATTCTAATATTACCAATTTGTATGTAAAAAGCTACCGATCTGCAGAAGATGGCTGTCATGAAGTCACTTCTTTTAAAATGCACAATTTAAGCTATAGAAAAAAACTCAGCAAACTCAGCTGTATCATTGCCCACCCCTGCCACCCAAAGATCCAGATTATGTAGTTATCAATTTTTCTTAAAACTTATTTTGTTAATGTTTGCCTGCCTTGTCTTCATGTGCCTGTTGTAGATCTGGAAGAGAATGTGCCCTCTGAAAGTGCCAGCTGCAAATCAAGGAATTTGGATAATAGTCTGGGAACTGGAAAATTTGGACATAGGGATATGCTTGGACATATGGACATTACTTGGGTACAAATGCTGAAAGATGTCATAGGCTCCTTTTGAGGATCTGAACAAGAATCTCTCTTCCACAGTTACAAGGTGATGAAATAAAAGAACAAGCTGGCACACATCTCCGTTATAGGCATTTCTTGTTATTGGCACCACCTCATTCTGCTCTCACTGGTTTTGCTTTCCTGTCCGTACATAACATTGTACATCAAACTGTGTCCTGTTCTTCACACCAGATGGTCAGGTCCCACAGAGGGATTTGGGCTTGTACCCAATAATGTCATTTCAGAGCAGCAGCAGCAGTAAGTGTGTTGTATTGTTAGATGTAGTGTAATATAGAGGAGTTTTGTTTATTATAAACTGAACTCCCTGATGACTTTTTTCAGTCATTGTCCAGGGGAGAAGTTTAAAGATCTCATGTGTTCCCAGTCTACCCTGTGCCTCCACAGTGTAAGAAAAGACTCATTTAGTCAGTGCTCCTCTTCCAAAGAGAGTAGTTTTGTTGGCCAGTATTATCTATTTTTCTCTAAAATGACCAGTCTGTTAGAGGTTTTGTTTGTAAAGCACACAATGCAAGTTAGTCAGCAAGCACAACTCCTGATTTTTCCCTCCTGAAAATCCAAGTGAAAATTACCAAATCAGCTTTGCATGAAGTGTGTCTAATTATCCTGTTTCTTCACTTGGCTTGCAGACCTTTGGGTGAGATTTGGGAAGGCGTGCACCTTGAGGAATCAAATCTGGACAAAGTGTGGATGGCAGAGGTTTACATATACATGTTACGCTTGCTTTAGTTCAGGAACCAGCATCCCTGGAGTTGGTGAAAAGGCTTTAGATAATGCTCTGAGGTCATGCATGCGTGGACTGAATGTGACCTCGGATGTTTATACGCTACCAGCTGGCTAGCGAGTTGTACACGCAACATACAGCTTGAATGTTTCTTTGCAGAGGGTGCTCCACCCTCTCTCTTGCTCTGCTGGGACAAAAACCTGGTGAGAACATGGGAAAGTATTATGTACAATGAAGGGAAGGACAAGAGGAGCCAGTGAAAAGCAAAATCACTAACTGATATTTTGACATGTTACTAAGATCTTCTGCATAGATTTTACATCTGTACAAAACAATAACTGCATTAATCCATCTGAACTGTGTTCTTTGTTGTTCTCATCTGTAGCTAAAACTTTCCCTCTAGGAATTAGTCCAAAAGATCAGAAGATTACTATTGTATTATGGGCTACAGATTGTGTGTATAGATTTATAAGTTGAAATTTCCAAATTACTTGATATGTTATTATTTTTTAAAATCTTAAATCTGCTGTTTGGTCTACGGCTTGGCATAACATCATGAGGTGCCTAAACACAAAGAGAGTGCTTTGTAATGCAAAGTGCCTGAATACTGATGTCAGGTCATTGTTTTTCAGGTTAGATATATTATCAATATATCTTTTTGAAGTGACTTGCATTTGCAAAAGAAGCGTTCAAAACTTTAATTGGCTTTAAACAAGTTTCTGTAACTGAGAGCAAATGGCAATTTCATGACAGAGATATCACCAAGACCACACTGTTAGAACTGAAATGGTAAATATCAGCAAAGATAAACTTTTCAATGTCTATGTAGCAGCAACACTGGTGAGAATAGTGTACTGAAAGCAGACAATGATATTGTTGTTTCTTACTGTATCTGGTTAGAGTACTTGGGAGAAAGACCTCAATCATTTTGCTCTTCTGATTGTAAACATAGTGACTGCTTAGATAATAGTCTCTAGTTGTGACATCCCTTAGCAATGCATTGTGAAAACAGAAACATGCTGCTTTAGTAACCATTCCACCTTAACCGTGTTTTAAGTGCGTCGAGGATATATTCTCAGATAATTATGAAGGGGGACATGCAAGATGCCACATCTGGCCGTGAGGCACATGCTCCAGGAACCTGCCCTGTTTGTATCATAACTGCAAATTTTGGCAGAGTTTGGGCAGAACGGGAGCCGCTCACTCAAAATTTGAGTGGCGTCGTTGGGTAGTGTTCGATGTAAAACAGGGAGAAAGCTGCAGGCAATTTGCTGTGGTGATAAAGGCTCTGGGGAAGTGGGTGCAGAAGGCCAGGTAGCACAGCTTGTGCACTAGGAAATGTGGACAGGTGAAGGTGTTGCCTTGAAGGGTTTTAAGCAAGAGATGGGGTACCGGCCCCAGGTCAGTAATGATGGCAACGGGCTGCCTGGGACACTGCAGCTTGAACCGGACCTGTAGAGTGTCAGAAGTGTATAAGAGCATTAGCAACCACATCAAAGGGACAGCAGTGGTGCTATTGACGCTGTTCATTAATGTAAAGAACATTAGTTTGTATTTTCATGTACATGGAATTGAGGACTGTTATTTCTGGAGAACAGCTCTCCCTTACTCCCCTGCTGTTACTATGTTTTGGTGTGAATGTTGAGCTCCCCTGAAGGAGGTTAACTTCACCTCTGTTGAAAAGTGTGGTCCCCATTCCTGAGGGTATCTTCTGACTTCCAAATTCGGTTTAACGGGGAACTAATCAGTTAACACATTTCAACCACAGTTCAATAATGAAGTGATTCTTTGTTAGAAAGGTGGGCAAAATACAATTTTAGCTTTACGAATAACTCCATTCCACTTTTCACAAATGGCAGCCCTGATAGTGATAAAATGGATTTTTTGTAGTTAATTAGTGGGGAACGACTGCCTTGTGAATGGAAGAAGGTAAAATTAAGCAATTAGAGACATTGTACATGTTACACTTGATCCATTTACGGAGCAAAAGTCAAGGAATGAAATGTTTGCTAGGGCTGAAAATGAAACCTTTATGTTTTCTGAAGCTGGCCTACTTTCCTCTAATACTTTGTAAGGAATCAATAATACACACTGAAGGCAATATGTAACTTTTTTTCCCTAGAAAAATAGAAGTCACATAATTCATACCAAGTTGGTGTGTTCATAATTCTTTATAGAATGCAGATCTTAAGATAGTATACAGATATGTTTAAAAGTCATTAACCTAGACGCAGCTTTCAGTGTAACAAACAGGGCAGATATTTAGTATAAATGGAGATCCTTATTGTTCCAGATATATTGCTAGCATCACTCGCTGATGTGACATATCAGCAGAAACACCAATCAACAATCTACTTTTCTAAATCATACTGATTTCTTTCAGCTTCTGATATTCATAGAGTATATAGCTACAGTAATAAAAATGCTAAGATGCATTTGTTTAATATCTTCTTATTCGAGATGTAGTAATAAGGTATTGTTTTGACTTTGAAAAAGTCAGCATTTGTTCTTTTTAAAAATTGTTTTCCTCTTCTCCAGTGACAGCATTGATTAGCCTTTGCCGTCTTCAAAAATTCTTTTTCTTATTACCTCTTTAAGGTCTAAATGACAAATATGCAAAATGACGATCTTAACTAGTGTCTGATGCTTGAGGCAGGGAACCAAGACAACATTTCTCTCTTATTGACTAATTCATGACTTGGACTATGGTTATTCATCATGGAAGGCTGAAAGACATAATTAGTGTTTGCAAAGTAACTTGAGATACTTGGATGAAAGGCACGTTGTACAATAACTGTGTTTTAATTGAAGAAACGTGAGCTGGCAAGTACAGTGCAACAGGACTTAACTGCAGCAGTTACAATAATATGCTCTCCCCCCACAAAAATACATCAGTGAAGTTCAC
The DNA here is from genome assembly GCF_030867145.1 of Opisthocomus hoazin. Taxonomy (NCBI): domain Eukaryota; kingdom Metazoa; phylum Chordata; class Aves; order Opisthocomiformes; family Opisthocomidae; genus Opisthocomus; species Opisthocomus hoazin. Next base: position 15,264,768 of record NC_134416.1, on the reverse strand, counting down.
AGAATCACAGAATCACAGAATGGTAGGGGTTGGAAGGGACCTCTGTGGGTCATCTAGTCCAACCCTCCTGCCGAAGCAGGGTCACCTACAGCAGGCTGCACAGGACCTTGTCCAGGAAGATCTTGAATATCTCCAGAGAAGGAGACTACACAACTCCCTGGGCAACCTGGTCCAGGGCTCCGTCACCCTCAGAGAGAAGAAGTTCTTCCTCATATTCAGACGGAACTTCCTGTGCCTCAGTTTGTGCCCGTTGCCCCTTGTCCTGTCACTGGGCACCACTGAAAAGAACTTGGCCCCATCCTCCTGACACCCACCCTTCAGATATTTACAAGCATTTATTAGGTCCCCTCTCAGCCTTCTCTTCTTCAGGCTGAACAAGCCCAGCTCCCTCAGCCTCTCCTCGTAGGGGAGATGTTCCAGTCCCCTCACCATCCTTGTAGCCCTCCACTGGACTCTCTCCAGTAGCTCCTCATCTTTCTTGAACTGGGGAGCCCAGAACTGGACAGAGTACTCCAGATGAGGCCTCACCAGCGCAGAGTAGAGGGGAAGGAGAACCTCCCTCCACCTGCTGGCCACACTCTTCTTGATGCACCCCAGAAGTTATGCTAGTCTGCTCTTTTTCTAGCTCATTTTGTTTTAAATTTGAACTTCGCTGCTGGTATTTGCTTTTTCTTCTCCTTTCCTCACATCAAAGTGTTGATACATACAACTAAGGAAAAACTACACATGCTTCTCCTGTTAATCTAGAGAGAAACCCTTATAAGTGATATTTAAGGAATTCTTTTTCATACTGGCACTACTTGACGATAATAGCCAGTATTCAGGTGAAGGAATTAACAAATACTAATTAATGCTACTTGATCCCAGCTCAGTAGGCTTGCTAAAACAGCATTTCTTAAATGACGATGCTCACAGACAGAACTTTGGGAATCTATACAGGACCAGGCTTGGACGGACTGGTGCTTTTGTCTAGCCACACCACCAATTTTGCTTTCCCACAGAATGATGAGCTGTCCAGTGCACGCAAAAGGCAATACTGAGACAATTGCACAAAAAGAAGTGGGTAAAGGGCAAAGGTACTCTCTTGTTCTGTGGTAGTTTGAAAAAAAATATATATCCTTGAGTCTTTTTAAAAAATAAAAATTTGCAAAAGAAACCTGCCACCAATTTGGTTTGATGCAGACTGTTACTTCATTTTGATTTATAACATTTTCAGGTGGAAGGTGGTGGTTGTTTGCATAATCAAAGGTATTGTGGAAACAAAAATCCAGACCTAAAAGGGGAGCAGGAGGCCTCTCTGCTGCTGGTGTGGTGGAGGGGACTGGGGCAGTCCCTGAGGAGGGGACATCTCCGAGAAGCACCAATTGCTGTCCTCATGCTCCCCAGAGGAGCAAGCTGACCCTCGTATGACTTCTCCGTGCTACGGTCCCTTTCCTGAGGCAGGAGCAGCCAGCTCTGGACTCTCTTTCTTGAGAGAAGGTGATTTAATTTTGCCTGCATTTGTGAGAGTCTTGCAGTACCCAAGAGCCAACTTCTGTCCACTGCCATATACAAAAAATTGGTAATGGAGAAGGTAGTTTTGGAAGTCCTTTTCACTCCTGAGCTTATGTATGGTGTCCCATGGCCTCTGACCTTTGGCCTCTCTGCCCTGGGAAAAGGGTGCAATTGCTGCAATTGCTGATTTTGCTCTTGAATCATAACTGTAAACTGCAAAGTTTTATCTACTTCTAAGCAAGTATATCAGTGTTTCTCTTATGTTACAATCCAAAATACATCCACTCAGTTGCTACTTCTGCCTCAATCCTCCATGCCAACTGTTACCAACCTATCAGACCTGTGCCATGCTGTGATTTGCTGCACATGGGCACCAGTAAGGAAGAGTTAATGGCCATACTGCCACATTATGAGCGTCGTCCTTTGGATCGCTTCCTGAAGAGAGCTTGTACAGAGAACAAGGCCAAGTTTGACAAGGCTGGAGTAGAAAGACTTTTTTTCTGTTAGAAAAAGCCAAATACAGGAAAGATTTGTTTTGATCTTTCAATAATTGTTTTTGGACTGAAATCACAAAAACTATTGCACTTTTTTTGTGCACAAGAGATTAAGTTCTCATAGTGATGTTTATAGAAGGAATTAGTTGTATAAAGCACTTGATACATAAAAGAGTGTCTAATAATACTGCTGTATTTCTCAGGACAACACAGACCAGGATTTCGGTTTGGATACTTGTCCAAAATTTTAACTTTACAATTCTGTTCATGTAATTCTTGAACTGATATTCACCATTTTACTTTCAATAGAACAGGATTAATCTCATTTTGTTTTGGCTATCTACGAAGCACCTTTCCACACCTGATGTGTCTGGTGGGACCTGTGCGGTCCATGCAGTGACCACACTTTCTTAAGGAACATTTCATGTGACCTATTGTGGTGTCTGTTGAGGATGGCATACTCTTGCTACTAACTAAAATGAATTTGACAGAATAGTGCAGATGTATCCATCAATTTTTGATCAGACAAATCCCACTGTTAATGTTTTGTGACTGTCCTTTTCTTATTTAAGTTTAAAGCCAACATCATTGAACCCCATCATAGACCTCTCCTTTAGCAGACTTTAAATGTAGCCCATCTCTCAAACCTGCTTATCAAAGATTCATGATGTTTCTAAAATATTTCAGACTTCTGTCTCTCTTGTCTTTTCAATCTGTCTGTACCGACATTCCTTTAGACAACATTACTGTGAGGCAAATAGCACTCAGCTTCGTTTCTACCTGTGACAGCAGAGAACATTTTGACAGCTCAGGAAATGTTGGTTGCCATAACTAGTGCTGGTGACTTTTGAAGGTTGTTCTCAGAAATGAGGTAAACTTTGATACTGGCCTCCAAGGAGTGGGAAGGAAAAGATAGCTGGAAAAACAAACACAGCAAATAGCTTTGTTCATTCATTTGTATATCCATGTAGAAGATAATGAAAGCAATTCGTGACAACCTCTAGTTTCCTCACTACTGTCAAGTACTCTGAAAAAACAATTAATAAAAGCAAGCAGAATCAGGTGGAATAAACCCACTCTGTTATTCTAATAATCTATGTGTATGGTATATTATTGCAGAACTGTCAGAAAAGAGGAGCTATGTTCACGGATGACAATCTCAGACATTTTTACATCTTTATTACCTTTTTTTTTTGTAATTAATTCCGTGCAATTCTAACATCTGAGGGAAAGCTGCATAATATGCAAAGGAACTCATCTATTAAGCATCTATACATGAGCAATTTATTAGTTTTGTCTGTACACACAAAAGATAATAAATGACAAAGAGAACATGAATATGTTGGAGGACTAACAAGAAAATTAATTGCTGTACACATATATTCAGATAAAGGAGGTGAAATTCGTCTAACCCAAGGTCTGCAGAGGTTGTTTTAGCTGTTTATATGACTTGGTAGAGTTTCATCTAACTCTTTTCCTTTAACCACATCTCACATATGCGAGTATGTGTGTATGCAGTGCAGACACCCAAGGGTGACCCCATTCAGATGCCCTGCTGTGCCTCTGTTGCTGAAAGGATTTGTCCATAACGATGGCACTCTACGTATAGCAGCCCGCTTACAGAAGTCAAATTTACTTTTTTACTGAATTGAGCCCACTGGTTTTGCTCATAGAAGGACCATTTTTTCACACCTGTGCATCCTGAATATGATAACAAAGCTTCAATAGCTGAAAAAAGTAGTGACTCCCCTTTCCCTCTTACATTGGTTCTTGAACTAGGAGAAGCAAGACCTGAGAAGGAGTGTAAGAACAGACTTCTTGTGGGAAGATGCAGTTACATCAGAATAACGCTGCAATGGGAGAAGTTGTTATATTCAGGATAGGTGTACCTGTGTCCTCTTAGCAAGCACCTTTGACCAGCAGAGAGAGTGAGGAACTGAAAGAATTACTGTGTAGTCTTTCCTTGAGCAGGTATTTTCCTCTGGGGAGAGTTTGCAATGCATTTCCTTGACCCTGAACTTCCACTGTGGTGCCACTCCCCGGGAGCAGTGCTTGAACACGATGGACAAGTGAGCCTGCACTTCCGGTAAAGCTTGGTAGAAGCTGTGGATCATCCAAGCCAACTCATACCAAAGTCAACTCAAAAATGAATCGCTTGGTTGGTCTTGGAGTCTTCTGCACTGCATGAACGCAGTGTCCTGACCAGTGTGACTGAGTCCACTATTTGTAGTGTAAAACTGAAAAAAAAAATGTTTTAAGAAGTGCTTTGAAGTTATTTTTGCAGGGATAGCCCTTGCTTTTGTTTTGGAGCCTTTTTTTTGTTGTTGTTACAAAGGTAGCTAGAGCTTGTCCCTACTTGTAAGGCATGTTTAAAGAGACAGCTGAACGTAACACATCTCCCAGCCTGAGTTTCTTGACAGTGTATTTTTAACCCACTACCCCTGCTACAGCTACTATGTAGTAAGTAACAATGTTGCAGGGGAACTATGGGTTTGTTTATTAATCAGATATTTATTTCACACTTGTCCCAAATTTAACTGTCGCAGATATTGACAGCCTCTATTTGAGATATTTTAAAATATTTTTTGGTCTTTTTTTTCCCCTAAAAATATACCTCCAAACTCCTGCAGTTCTTACATAACTCATCTAGACATGATTTCAACTTCACGCCTGCCAACTTGAAAGCAGACAATAGACTACTTGGAAAGTGAAAAGCAATTTTTCTCCCTATGAGCAAGAAACTGTCTTTTCTCTGTTCTAGGGAGATGATTGATTTTTATCGACTTCAGACATACTCATACAGTAGGGCCTCCTAAAGGGAGAAATAGCTGATGCTGATGAATTACCTGCAATGCGTTAAGTAATATATATAAAATTAAGTAAACTCTAGAAGACGTGCCAAGAAAACAAACCACAGGGAGCATTCACATTTACAGGCTTAATTAAGTGTCCACATTTTTGAGGCCTCTACACCTGTGGTGTCATTTGCACTACAAATGTGTCTTTATCTGCCTGTTTTGTGTTCTTCCAATACCCTTTTGAATGCAGTCAATATTGCACGGCACATGAAGTCCAGGCTTTGGGACTAACTTTATGGTCTCTTTGGACTACTTCGTATTTCTTTCTGAACACATTTCAGATAATCTGTTGGCCAGTGCCATGGCTGCCATTTTTGGCCAAAGTGACATGGCTTGCCTCAAGTATACTGCCCTACCTTGGTCGAAAAAAGCCATGATGTTTTGGCAAGGTCTATAGTCTTCAATATGTGGCAGTCACAAAACAGATCTTGGAAGAGACTGTCCAGGCTGATGGCTGACCTGAAACCCTGTTTCTGCAGCCTGACCAAAGTTGCAGCCAGGGTCTCCATAGGTCCAGTTGTCTTGGTCAGAAGATGGAGAATCATCATGCAGCTACTGAAGGATTGTCTACATAGGGAAATTGACTGGCACCTGCCGAGTAGCATAAGCTTTGTCACTTGTGTAACAGATATGTCAAAGCACTCTCTGCATTCCCCATATCTACAAAAACCTTGGGATGAAAGTTAGCTGTTGTGTTTTGTACTTCCCTTGCCAAAGGTAGGAGCCTTGCTTCTTTCCACAACAATGGCTAATTACAGAACAGATTTTTCATCACATACGTGCTGCTTTTCTGCCTTTATTATGCCATTTCATCCTTCACTTTTCAAAAAGAGGGAAGAAGTATTAGCAACAAAGTGGTTGTAGACTGCCTTGGGAGAAATGACTCCAAATAAATGATAGCTTCTGAAACTCCAGGAAAAGCACTTCTTTCCAGTCACTGAGGATCTACGTGTATCTGTAAACATACGATATTATTTCAGGCTAGTTAGTGACTCTGCATATTTACAAGATCTCTGAAACAACTTCCATCTGAATTTCAACAATCTCTAACCATTTTAAGTGTTACCTGAAGACATTTTAGCAAATCCTTCAATAATTACTCAATCCAGTGGTTATATAATGTACATAAATGCCTGTGTTTAACTCCATGTTTACTCTAAGCAAAGAACCATCACTTCTTGAAACTCTTCAGTATCAGCTTATTACAAGAACAAGTAAAAGGAACAGTGTGGGTGCTGCAGCTGGCATCCCTAATCTAACCTTGGAAAAGGATTACAATACTTTACTGATTTTTTAATAATCTTTAGCAATTTAATTCATGTAAATAATTGTATTGACTCAACTTCACAAAAACATGGGGAAAAACAGCAACTTTTTTCCTATCTTTTTTTGCCACGGCTTTGAATAATTTTGTTGTGGGTTTGGATAGCTTGTCATAATAGACCTTGAGCCAAAACACAACAGTTTCAAAGCCTAACAAGTGTGGAATGAATACAGCAATATCAACCCAACTACCTTATTGAGAGTAAGATTGTTTGAGTGTTCAGTATTTTCAGTTCCCAATAAAAATAAATGTTGCCTCTAATTTGAGATGTGTGACTATAAATGATAATACTGTGAACATTATGTCCTAAGCCTCATAAACTGAACCCAGAACCTTCACTTTCAACAAACAAGAGAAAAAAAATGTTTCCCTTTTCTCAAAATTTGGCCTCCCAAAGCTACATGTTGCAATTTATGTTTGGCTTATCTTCATACCCATACAGAGTATAATCTGTAAAAGAATTTAGATACCATGAAGGACATTTATGTGCAGCAGATGAATTTCCTCTTGTATCTTTGCTCCACTGATCAGAGAAACCAATTTAAAAGGGAGAAAGGAGGCAGATCCATAGCATATGTGGTTTGTATCAACTTGAAAATGATCAACAAGAAGAGGTAGGTCTGAGGTTGAATGTTCAGATCTGAGTCCAGAAAGGCCAAGTGGTCTGGAGAGTGTTCAGATTCCATGCAGTCTTTCCCATAAGAAAAGGAAGAATTCATGTGAGCTTAATGTTTTGATGGCTGTATCTTCTCTCTGTCATACATTGTGCTTTGACTTTGAAGCCCACAGAGAGGATGACTTTCCCTTGGTCGAGGAGGACTGTGTAAGGGATCGCTTAAGCGATCTGGACATCCACAAATCCATGGGCCCCAATGGAATGCACCCACGAGTGCTGAGAGAGCTGGCAGATGTCATTGCTGAGCCACTCTCCATCATCTTTGAGAGGTCCTGGAGGACAGGAGAGGTGCCCAAGGACTGGAGAAAGGCCAGTGTCACTCCAATCTTCAAAAAGGGCAAGAAGGAGGATCCAGGGAACTACAGGCCGGTCAGCCTCACCTCCATCCCAGACAAGGTGATGGAGCAGCTTATCCTGGAGGCCATCATCAAGCAAGTGGAAGAAAAGAAGGTTATCAGGAGTAGTCAGCATGGATTCACCAAGGGGAAATCATGCCTGACCAATCTAACAGCTTTCTACGATGGCATGACTGGCTGGGTAGACGAAGGGAGAGCCGTGGATGTTGTCTACCTAGACTTCAGCAAGGCTTTCGACACAGTCTCCCATGATATCCTCCTAGAGAAGCTGAGGAAGTGTGGGCTGGATCAGTGGTCGGTGAGGTGGATTGAGAACTGGCTGAATGGCAGAACTCAGAGGGTTGTCATCAGTGGCACTGAGTCTAGTTGGAGGTTGGTAACTAGTGGTGTCCCCCAGGGGTCAGTACTGGGCCCAGTCTTGTTTAACTTCTTCATCAACGACCTGGATGAAGAGTTAGAATGTACCCTCAGAAAGTTTGCTGATGACACCAAACTAGGAGGTGTGGTAGACACACCGGAAGGCTGTGCTGCCATTCAGCAAGACCTGGATAGGCTGGAAAGCTGGGCAGAGAGGAACCTGATGAGGTTCAACAAAGGCAAATGCAGGGTCCTGCACCTGGGGAGGAACAACCCCATGCACCAGTACAGGCTTGGGGTGGACCTGCTGGAGAGCAGCTCTGCGGAGAGGGACCTGGGTGTCCTGGTGGACGACAGGTTAACCATGAGCCAGTAGTGTGCCCTGGCTGCCAAGAAAGCCAATGGGATCCTGGTGTGCATCAAGAAGACCGGGGCCAGCAGGACGAGGGAGGTTCTCCTTCCCCTCTACACTGCCCTAGTGAGGCCTCATCTGGAGTACTCTGTCCAGTTCTGGGCTCCCCACTTCAAGAAAGATGAAGAGCTACTGGAGAGAGTCCAGCGGAGGGCTACAAGGATGGTGAGGGGACTGGAGCATCTCTGCTATGAGGAGAGGCTGAGGGAGCTGGGCTTGTTCAGCCTGAAGAAGAGAAGGCTGAGAGGGGGCCTAATAAATGCTTGTAAATATCTGAAGGGTGGGTGTCAGGAGGATGGGGCCAAGCTCTTTTCAGTGGTGCCCAGTGACAGGACAAGGGGCAATGGGCACAAACTGAGGCACAGGAAGTTCCGTCTGAACATGAGGAAGAACTTCTTCCCTCTGAGGGTGACGGAGCACTGGAACAGGCTGCCCAGGGAGGTTGTGGAGTCTCCTTCTCTGGAGATATTCAAGACCCGCCTGGACAAGGTCCTGTGCAGCCTGCTGTAGGTGACCCTGCTTCGGCAGGAGGGTTGGACTAGATGACCCACAGAGGTCCCTTCCAACCCCTACCATTCTGTGATTCTGTGATTCTGTGACTGCATGCTCTTTTTAAAGAGCCCTTGCCTTCTACACAACAGGATAGTTGAAGGATATATGAGATATGTCATGAACTGAAGTGATTACAGCAAGCTGACTATGGGTGAGCATAGGGGTTTTCTCATATCTGTTTCCCTGACTTCAACACAGCTATGGAAAAGCTGAGAGTACCTTCGGGGGCAGTAATGGAGCTTTTTGCTGCTTCAGCTTGCCACCTGGTTACGATGAATCCTGCCTTTCCATATTGAATGCTATGCATTTGCTGGGTTTACACTGGCTAGTAATGAGAGTATTATGCAAATTCAGCTGACACAGCACCTTTAGAGAGGTTTTGTTTTTTACAGACACTCTTAGTTGTTCAATATCATTATTTGTGGAAGTAAAAGAAGATTTGTCATGTTCTGCTGCATTATTCTGTCTATTGCCTGCTCTCTGCAGAAAACAACTAGCTTCTCTCCATTTCCCAAAATCATACTGGTTTTAGGGCACCTGGTTTTGGTGTTTGTTTTAATATGGCTCAAAACTGAGACATTTGCTGCTTCTACAAACTGAGGACCACAGGAGAGGACAAAACACTGGACCGATCCACAGGAAATAGATTAAAATATTTTATGTCTAATGTAGTCCACTAGCTGACCCGGCAGAAAAAAAAGGATTGCAGGAGGAATAGTGGGAGAGACGACAAAAGCATGAGACACTGGAGAAGAGAAGCAGCATCTTGTCTGAAAAAGAGAATGTGTAGTGGTATCTATTATAGGAGTACTCAAAACCATAGCTTAGCAATGTAATGGTTTCACTGAACTGCACAGCAGATTCCACAGTGCAGGTAGGGCCATAGTGCAAACCCTGTGGCAGATGTCCTCTTCCAAGGTTCCGAACCCCAAAGGCTCCTTGCCATCCTGCGTTGGACAGTCCTGCACATGTAAGACCTGTTAATATACTGTTTGTCTGAGTGCTCTTAAAGATGGAAAAGTGTTGGGGTTTGCAAAGCCTCCATCAGTTACAACGGCAGCTTAAAAGAGCAATGGCCAGTGCTTACAGAGCAGCCTAGTAGTGCTTAAAGTTAACCACCATGAATTTCCTCATGTCCACCACATATTTTGCATGTATTCATGCAGAAGATGTACAGTGAATCGTGGAATTAGGTTGTACCTTTTCCTTGGTTCAACATCCAGCTCCAGGCCTTCTGTGGCTTTATCTATACAGCACAACGCAATTTGTACATGCAGAGACACCCAAGATTGGGCTGAACTAACTGGGCTGTATTAGCTATGCCTCCGAGAGAAAAATGCTGTTCTAAAGCAGCTAAAACTGAGATAGCTTTTAGTACTCGTATTTGGTACCTCTGAACATCCCCTGCACTGTGCTTTCTCCATGCACCCTGTTTGGATTCTCAAGCTTTCCTCTTCAGTGACCTGAGGAGCTCCCCACTGCTTCTGGTTTGTCATCTCCATCACCTTCATTTCTTTACAGCGGTGTTCCCAGGTCTTCTTAGCACCTAAAACCACTAAGAAGAAGTCCTAGTGGCTAAGAGAGATGAAATCACACTTTAATTATTCCAAACTATGGAGTTATAAATAGGCAACCTGGAAGGAGGAGGGAAAAGGTCAACCAGGAGACATTGTCTGTAGTGAGAAAATATTATAGCATTATTTCAGACTTTTGGGTAGCTTATATAGTTATTTTAGCATAATGGAAAGACTCTATATTATGTTAAATCAAATAAATTCCACTTCCATCTGATCCAACAAAATACGTCATTTTCTTTCCCCACAACATCAGCCCAAGAATGTAACACCACTGTTTGGAAACGGGAATAGTGCATTTATAAAAACAAGGGTTTCTCTCTGAAGATACTCAGGCTGGAACTTAAATATGTGCATTTTGTATGGTTAGATCATGTGGGTACTAAAGTAACTCCTACCATTGAGTATGTTTGCTGTTGCTCAATACAGGTCCTTCAGGAAACATAACTTTCTTGCATGGGTGGTCCCCTGTGTACACCATTAGTTTTGTAAAAACCCCAAATCACTGGGTTTTCTGTTTGTGCAGGAGGCTGGTGAGGGTTTACACCTTTGTACAAAATTGAAACAAAACTCAACTTTTAGCACAAGAAGTGCAACGGAAACAGAACAACACCAAAGATTTCTCTCCTGCATACTATTACCAGGTGAGCCGTTTATTTTCTGAAGTTATCTTCATAGACTTTAGCCAGGTGGACCTCACAGGTAAGTATCAACAAGGAAAAAAACCAGGTCATATAGTTCTACTGTGGTGCAGTTTATTGCCTCTCTGAGAACAGGGACATCAGGTACTTCCTCAGCTCTGTCTTCTCTGACAGTAAAATCAGACATTATCGAGAGTATAAATGTGTTTGCATTTGCACCCTGAAAAGATTTGAGGGCAATTCATAGTTAATATTAGACGACTGTTTTTCCAAGTAGTAAACAGACAGTAAGCAGGCTAACTGTGAGACTGTTAAATCGGCTGTTGCTGTGGCAATGGCATGCTATTCTTTATTAAGGGATTTCTAAAACCTGTACTAGTTGTGCAAAGTACTAGAGAAGTAGGGCTGAAAATCAATAATTTCCTTAGCTTTTTGTTGAAACTATCTTTAAAATGCAGAGGATAAATAAACCCCTGGCTTCAGGCTAAAACATTTGGATTGCTGTCTGCCTGCATTCTCTGTAAATCTGAAAGTACTTCTTCTATTTGAATGGTTTTTTTTTTTTTGTTGATTTTGTTTCAGTAAACTGCTGTAGAAATTTTTCAAGTGTGCTTGAGAGAGTCTTGGGGCCAAATTCAGACTTTGTGTAAGTGGACTCCTTGCTCTGGGTCTGACCCTGGCCTGGGCAGCAGCACTATGAATCTCTGTCAGGCACGGAAAGATGCTCCTGTCATGCGTAACTATTTGGAGAGCTTTCTCGTCAAACTGTCTAGAGCACTCCAACGCAGAGGCCAATGTCCCCAGTGCATGGGAGTCATTTACCAGAACTGAAATTTAGATGTCAAAGGTCTTCCTACAAAATATTGTTAATATTTAGGATATCAGAAAATATTATAATAATTGTATTCTTAGTAATATTGATATTCTTAATATTTATGATATTGGAATTTGTTATAAATAACCACTTGGTTGGAGGGATAAGAAACCTTTCCGGTGGAAGTTGGATCTGTATTTGTGAATGTTGTTCATAACAGCACTTCCTGAGAAACATGCATGGTTCCTGCTAATCCTGTTCAGGCATGAGCTTCTTAAGGTGTAAATGCTGATAGAAATCCTACTCTTTTTGGCTAGGAATAAAATCATCTAGGATTGTAAACACGATGAGAGATTTTATCATTTGAAAATTTCATGTTGAATTAGCAACTCAATATAACAGATTTAAAAAAAGTTAGTATGGTATGGTTTAGACTCCCCTCACAAAGACAGTTTGTAGGGGAAGAGTCACAAATGAAAATGTACGTAATTGTACTGGTATGGTTCCTGGACTGGGTCACACATACTATAACTTTGGAAGCATTCAAATGACTGTCCTAGAATTGTGTACATTTAAAAAGTGGATATTGGCTTAATGACACTCTCAGAAAGCAGTTCTTTCTCTTTGTCCTGCAATTTCCCACCTAAGGATGAAGATTGCACTCTTCCATCTCTCTGTAAAACTACTTTAGGAGGTGCTCACATACCGTTGTGGTAGAAGCTGCAGGATTACACAGACTGTAATTTCAGAAAACAGCCTGGATTTTCAATAGCATAAACACAGATTCACCCAGATGGATTATTTGGGCTTCTGATGTGCTTGTGAATACTGCCATGATAAAACCTTCATCTCTTTTGCTATTCTGTCTTAAGTTATAGAGAAAAAAGTTTTTTAATTCTAATTTGCTTCTTATAATGTATTCTACTCACTTCATTTTGCATTCTACTTAAAATAATCCAGAAAAAAACATTGGTCAACCATCAGTGGATAGAACTACTCTGTCAGGAGGGCTTTAGATATTGCAAATCTTCTTAGGGCAGAACAGTGAACTCTGATGACAGCTCTGTGTCTCCTCCACTGGTATTCTCTGTCATTCTATGGATACTGTAACATGATTATTAACTTCTTTTTACTGGGCAGTTGAACATGAATGTTAATTAATGTGGATAGTTTTATCTGCAGCTTTCATTTTCTTTTTTTTTTTTTTAGATAACGTACTTGGGGGCCTATACAAAATTAAATGTCTCTTTAAGCTTATCAAGTATTCAGATTCTAAAGTGTCAAAGAAGATAATGTGATGTCTTGAATACAGAGTAAAAAACAGGCAAACATCCCTTGCTAATGTCTTCCTAAGACACTTAGCTTTGGTATATAGGGCTATGTGGAAATAGGTAACAAGCATGAGCTGCCTGGGGCTGGTGACCTGGGTCCTGCCTCCCATGCTCTGGTCAGGTCTGATCTTCTGATGCAAAACACAGAAGCAGCATCTTCCTACTTTGGTAGGAAACATATTTGCAGTGCTTGGATTATTAACAGAAATTTTAAATTGTCTTGAAACAGAGATAATCCAGACTTGGCAGACTCTGTGTCGAAGAGCTTTCACTTCTTCTCTTACCTCACCGTGCCCCCGCATCAGCCCCTGGGATCTTACGAACATCATACTCAACGTCTTTGTGTGGTATGTGAGACTTGCAAACATGGTCCATCCCCATTAACCGAGCTCAGGGTCCATTTTGATAAAACACAGAGAATACTAATGAACTAATTTGATCTCATTTGATCAGTAAGTTTTATTTTTTTACTCCGATTATATTACCCAACTACTGTGAGAAACCATAGCTGATTTTTCGCACAAGGTTAACATTTCCAAATTATGCTAAAGATTTTTTCATAGCCCCAAATATCTCAATGTTTTGATTACTAATTATTTCTTCTTAATATATGAGGAATCAATGCTTTATCAACAAAGCTAACACATGACAGAAAATAGCATTACTTAATGTCACATTTTTCAGGTTTACCTTAGACAAAATCTTTTCATTCTTAGTTAGAAAAAAATCTTTTGTTGAATAAAACTATTGTTTCATTTAGCACAAAAGTCTGCCTTCAACAATGACAAATACCAGGTAATCAGCAGAGGTAACTGTAAATGAAGGAACATTATCTTCTAGTAAAGTTCTTCTCCAGCCAAGCAATAACTTGGCTTGGGGAAGAGAAAGTCTTTACCACACAGGGACCTTAAACAACTCCATCTGAAAGCCTCTGGAAATGCTCCCAATGAATTAAGCAATGAATTTACTGAGCCAATTAATTTATGCCCTAAAGTAGAGTGTTTCTAAGCCTTATAATAATTGATATGCTTATCAAAACTGCAGGTACTGGCCTCAAATGTGTAAATATTTTATCTCTGCCTGGATCTCCATATATAACCTATCGTACTAAAAAAGTGTCAGAACATTTGTAGATTTTCATTAACCTGTAAAAAAAGAATGAAACCCTCTCAAGGAAGAGTACAAGGAAGTTCGTGTGTGGATATTCTACTGGTTCTTCTAAAGCAAGTATGAAAGTTTAAGAAATGAACAAATGCCTAGTACTTGCTGTCATGGTTTAACCTGGCAGCTGGCAACTAAACACTAGACAGCCATTCTCTCACCCCTCACCTTCCCCCCAGCACGACTTGGAGGAGAAATGGACAAAAGGTAAAACTCATGAGTTGACATAATGACAGTCTAATAAGACAACAAGTGAAATACTAATACTAGTATTAATACTAATACTAACAACATCAGTAATAACTAATATGCAAAACAAGCTATACACAATACAATTTTTCTCACAGCCTGATGACCAACTGAGTAGCTAGTCCACGAGCAACTATCGTGGAATCCGGAACTCGTGGTCTTCATGAATTTCACGGAACACCCGAGGGAAAAACACTTAACTCCTGGAGAAATTTAAACTCCCAGACAAGAGAGAATTTGAACTTATGGAGAAGAGAATATATGTGCCCGGGACATCCTCGATTTATAAACTGAACATGACATCTATGGTATGGAATATTTCCATTGGACAGCTTGGGCTGCCTGCCTGGCTGAGCTCTCTCCTGGTTCCTGCATCAACTGAATACACAAGACTGGAAAAAGCCCTTGATTTCTTAGCAACAACTAAAAGCATCCATATCATCAATGTTCTACTCCTACCAAATCCAAAACACAGCGGCTACTGGGAGGAAAATTAACTCTATCCCAGCCGAAACCAGGACACTTGCCATGCTTTCAGGGCTCATATATATAACTCAACTACTCTCTGAAAAGAGCTATTAAAAATTATCGAAATCACTTAAAGGACGCTTCTGATCCTTACAAGCGACTGTGTAAAGAGAATCACTTTTTAAGTACTAACTGTTACACAACAGCCCAACCACTTCAGGGAATATTTCGCTTACATTGTTATTCATATGCACCACTGAATCCTTCTCTGAATCTGTGATAACAGGGATTGCGTCAGCATTTCTCTGATAACAGGCTGTGTACGGAAGCTGCAGTTGGAAAGTGAAATTGCACAATATGGCTCTTTAGTCAAAGCAAGTAAAAGTGTCCAAGAATAGTTAATTTCTAATGAAAATGTTTCTAGATACAAAGGCCTGGCTTGGCTGCCCCTTTGTCTGCAGCTACCAGTGTATACAGGTGTCTCCAATTCATTTACTGGGAGCAGGACTTACTAACAGTGGTTTGAAACTTTTGAATTTGGAAGACAATAGTACCTCAAAAGCAGAGTGCCAGTACTGATGAGCACCAGAACTTTATGGACAGTACTTTTAATGAAGTCATTAATAAAGGATTTAAAGTGCTTTGTCTGCTAAGTCCACTACATGGCAGATGAGAATATTCCTACTTTTCCTGGCCAAATCTAGAGGACTGTCTTGATTTGAGAAATGCATACTTTGTGTTTTTTCTACCTCTCTGCAATCTTCACGCAGAGATGGACTAAAGCAGTATGACGGCTAGTTTGGAAGAACTTAATTCTTAGATGTGTGTCCCTGAAGATGCCCAAGCCTGGGGGAGAGCCAGGCTACTCATTTGGAGGGCTCTGGGCAGCGACATGATGCAGAACAGCACAGACCTAACGCTTTCAGATTGCTCAAGGAAGAGGTAAGGCAGTAGCTAACACACCACCAATCCAGAAGGGATTTTTAGCTGCAGTTTTTGCTTTTGGCACCTGAAGTTTATCTAGATCCTGCTTAAGACACCCAAGTCTCACTTTGGACCTGTTCCTATATTTATTTCATATTTAGAAGCAAAATATGATGGCTAATCACAGAATGGTAGGGGTTGGAAGGGACCTCTGTGGGTCATCTAGTCCAAGCCCCCTGCCGAAGCAGGGTCACCTACAGCGGGCTGCACAGGACCTTGTCCAGGTGGGTCTTGAATATCTCCAGAGAAGGAGACTCCACAACCTCCCTGGGCAGCCTGTTCCAGTGCTCCGTCACCCTCAGAGGGAAGAAATTCTTCCTCATGTTCAGAAGGAACTTCCTGTGCTTCAGTTTGTTAAAGTAAAGCCCATGTCACTGGCTCAAGTATCAATTCCTTTAAACATTTGATTACATCGTGTCTACTCCTAAAGATATCTGATTTATACTCTACAATTTTTTTCTCTGCCACAGTCATTAGAAGTAAAAGGCAGACTAAACTTCAGAATTTAACCTGGAACCTTTTAGAAAAGGAAATCTGGCTTTATTCCACTGGAATTAGGGCAAAACCAGATATTGAGATCAGTTGGACTGCAAAACCAGCCACAGTTAGGGTGCGTTGAGAAAGGTAGTTTGGGCTCAGATGAGTTTATCATGAATTATTCATGGAACTGGACTACTAAGAGAGTCACAATTCTTTTCTTTAAGCAGTGTAATTTTAAGAATGAAATTAGAGAAACTTTCAGTGCTTACAAATTCTCACTATCCCTCAGAGAAGATTTTTTCTTTTCTTTTAAACCTTGAGTTAATTAAGTCTTTTGACAATCTGGTGGCTTTTAATGGTGCTTGAATGGAAGCTGCTGTTTTTGTAAAAGGTGTTTTACAGTGAGGTAAAATAGACAGGACATGGAGCAATAAATGGATAGGTTCTGATTTTAACTGTGTCTTAGAATCTATGAATTATGTGGGCTGGGCTAAAACGGAACCAGAAATCTAGGGTGGGCGCTAATGTACATGATTTTAGGCACCAAAGGTTGGCAGACAACCTCCTTCTGGATGCTGGCGGACCTTTGCTCCTCTGCTGGGTACGAAGGGCACATAGGCACTCACTTCAGACCTGACTTTCAGACAGCTGAGCGAGGCAGATTTCTGGTTAATTTGCAGCAATAGCTCATGAAACCTTCCAAATACTGACACTATGACTTCCCAATTATTTTTTGATCTGCAAGCAAAGCACAGTATATAGAAATACATGTGGAAGAAAACATGTTCTGTTCAAAGACACATTTCCTGCATCAGAGGTAATGTCATGTCTGTGAAAGAGCATTTCTAGATTAATGTGTCAGTGGTATAAACCCTACACAGAGATCTGCATTCCTAACCTCACAGGTACAAAGCCTCATGTCACTGGTGACCAGGCTGTGGAAACTTCTTTCTGAAGGAGGAGAAGAAGAATAAACACTGGCATGGGGTTCTTTTTACAAAAAAATTGAAAGAAAAAAGAGAACTGAACATGCATAAAAGACTACTTCCGCTAGGTCTTATAATCTGAGTACTTACAAAATGCTGTCCTGTGTTTGAAAGGGCCCTGTGCTGAAGGAGGTACCAGATCCCTATGCATGCAAACTGCTTACAGGCTTTTCCAAGGCAAGAAGTCTGCTTTTTGAAAAGTAGTTGGTCAGTGGTTAACCTTCTCATTATCTTTGACAGAGAGCACATCTGCTGAATTAAGCACAGACCTACTCAGATAATTGCATTGAACTGGAAGGGGACTGTACCCTTAAAAACCCTCCTGCAGCTAAACGAACAGCCCTTGAGTGACGTGGTGACTGGCAACCAAAGTGAGGGGTGCCCTTAGGAGACTGGGAGGGCCGTTAATTGTGGAGCAATTGCATTACACTTGATGGCTTACATGATGGCCTATAACTTTCTCCTCCAGCATGCAACAGATGTGTACAATATTACCCTGTAAGAACACACTGTGTTGTGGGCTACTCACACATGCACAATATCAAGCCATATTGTGGATATCTGCAACCAGGGAGAGGATCACATTACGGATTTTAAGACTGCTCATCCACTCTGTTTTTTTCATCAAGCATACTTTTTGGATTGCCTCCTGTGGGGTGCTTTCTTTACTTTCTGTTTTAGACCTCCAGCTCTAGTAGCTTCATTGAAGGAACATTTCACCAGAGGAAGAAGTATCAAGTTTCTGCCTAAGCTATTAGGAATTTGCTTTGGTTGAAGCTGTGAGAGGAATATGGCAAGTAAGGGTTGTGGAAGCTGACTGCAACGATTCCCTCCCGGTGGTGAAGAAGTGATAACAAACAGAGAAAAAGAGGTCCAGAAACACAGAGCAATGGACGGGGAGGTGCCTTTACACCTGGAGAGCAAACAGCTGCTCGTTTAATTCACTACACTCATGTTTTTGTATTCTTTTCCTGTGCAGAAAAGAAGAAGTTATTAGCATAGGTCTCCTGCAAACTATCAAGATCTGGTATCTATCCTTCCAAGTGCGCCAGGTCAATTCCCCTTCTGCAGCGAGTAAAACAGCCTCCCCTTCTCCTCTCCTAGTTTGTGAAAGGTCAAGGAGTGATTGTGATATCTGAAATAGGTTCCCTCGGTTGACAGAAATATGGGTATGAGATGTGAAAGCAGGAGACATCTTAGCAAACTCAAAACTGACTGAAACATGCATGTATTTGTGTTTGGTGCTTCAGATGTAGCTCTGGAAAAAATCATGCAAGAGTCTTGCAAAACCAACCAGATTGTCAGTCTAAATCAATATTCCCTTAGTTCTTGACACTTCATGAATACCCAAAGGAGGAATTGAACTGTCCTGGCCACCTCTTTGGCACAGTCACAGGCTGCCTTAGCAGGAGTTGCCCGTCAGCTCAGACAGACCCTGCACCACCTAGCCATCTGAGGGTTTTTCTCATTAATTGCCCTCAGGGGATCCCGATGGCAGCTGCTGCACAGAAGCCACCAGTGTACTCCATTTTTATCACTTCTAAGGGCAAATTCCCTTGAAGGTTTGTGTATGGCAGGGTGCCACTCGTTGACTCAACACCACTGTTTCAGCACACGGCTCTGCTGCTGTTTCTTTACAGCACGTGTGTGGACAGTGTATGTATTTGGATCCTTTCTGTATTTCTGCTCCTTCACTTTTGATCATATAAATCATTATTTTGTACTTGTTGAGATTTTCAGTTTCCTTCAGTAATTGCAGTGGTATAATTAGATAATCAGTAGCTGAATCTCTTTTGATTTAACTCACATTTATGGCCAGTTATCTACAGCTTCTCTCAATTCCTTTTTGGTACAAATCCCTTTGCTTAGACTTGGGCCAAAAGTTGTTTTTTGTGGGTTTTTTTTTTTTGTTTTTTGTTTTCTGGAAAGCATTGAAAGAAATTGTCCTGGCTGCCTCCTTTTAGCAAAAGATCATTGGAAGATATAAGATTTCTACTTTACTAAAAGGTATCCAACTTTTTGCAAGGACTCCTTTTGATTTTGATGAACTTTGAAAGGATAATCTTTATTCAACTTCATTGATATCCATCCATGGCTATTGTTTGATGGAGATACCGATTTCCTTGGTAAGCTCCAAAGGTGATTATTGTGAGGAAAGGCATTTATGGAACGTATTTACACATTAACTTCACTCTTTCAGTTACAAGTGGATGTTTAAAAAATACTGGAGTTTTCTTGATTTTTTTTCCTTTTCTTCTCTCCCATTTTTTCTTTTCAGGGGGAAAAAAATGCTTTTTTTTTTTTTTTTTCAATTTTGCTACACAAGAGAAAAACTTAGTGGGAGGGAGGAGGGGGCAGAAATTTCCACTTCATATAGAAAGATATTTTTACAAATAAAAATTCTAATTTTACTTCAGCCCCTGTAAAAAACTTTACCAAATTCCCAAATGAAATGTTTGGATCAGATTTTAAAATTCCCCTTAAGTATATAGCTTTTACACATCAACACTCAGATTTCAAGAAAGATCACTTTGTCTACCTCATTTCAAAACACAAAGTTGTATGCAGGCACCTGGAAAATATTATTTCCAAAATGACACAGAAATGGAAAAACTTATCATTCTGTACTCGGAGAACTTCTTTTTGTTGTAAGTGGACAACAAGATTTGTTCCCATTATCATTAAATTATATCCGTGTGATGAGCAAACCTAACTATTCCAAAACAAATTAGCACAATAAAATGTGAGATTAGAACAATAGCTTACAAGACAGCTGAAGCCTTACAAAACAAATCTGTCTTTTTGTCTCCTGTAATGCTTCTCTGTTTCATCCCTGCCACACACCACAGTCTGCTGTCATTGCTTTCCACCTCGTGTGTTTTTTGGATTGTGACATGCGTGGGACTCAGACCTGTCTTCAAAATATTGCAGGCTGTCATGGATATAAGTGGTTCTGTGTAAATATGGCAAGAAGATTGTGGTTGCTTGTACCTTCACAGTTGTAACTATGGTACACCCAGGCTACCTTCACATACCCTGGGACTTTTGAAAGGCAGCACCTAATAACAGTAACAGATGATGAAAATAATACCTATTCACTCACCTGCCAGGGCTGACCTTGCCAGCTGAACAAATCCAGCTCCACCCAGCAGAGATATTTACACACCCAGAGCAGTTGTGAAAATATTAAACAATAAAAAAGTATCCATACAAACTCTAATTTATGTGTATATGTAGTATCCATTCCTTTGACTGAAAATACAAAATGGGAAATTTCAGGTCATGAACAAGAAAGCCAGCAGAGTTAAATACACAAAACTGAACTACAAGGCCTGGGAACGTAACCTAATAAATGAATAATAAAACCGCCAGACAGATAAGCGCTTTTTCTCGGAGCTCTGCAACTGGCACAACTTAATCTTTATAAGGGAAGGAAGTGTTGCAAATGCTGCCTAATATTTTTCTGAAGATCATGTCCTCTGCAAAAAACCTAGTAACCATGCTGAAATGATTAGAGCGATTGTACCATGAAATGGCTTGGATTTGCTCATCTGGCTTCAAGTTCAGAGGAATGACCAACAAGCTGACTTATGTTCTTCACAGTGTAGACCCAGAAGGGTTCAAGCAGATGTTGCAGGCTTACTCCAGGCAAATACATGGAGTTTTGTGGTTTCTCTTAAGTGTTTGCTAATATCTACCACATTGCGAAGTCAAATGTCCTTTCTCAACAGAGCTGACTATTCATAATACAATACAGATGATTTAATCTGTGGTTAGGACTTTCCATTTCTACTAGAGCTGTGTAAAGTCTGAACTGCTCAAACCTACATGATATTGACAAACAAACAAAAAAAAGCCAAAAATCCCGATCAGCTCCAAACCCTCAGACTTTTAACAGTTCACACCTCTGTGGCGGGGTTATTGTTGTGTTGTTGTGCTGCTTCCTATGATCCTGTGCATGTCCCTGTGCTACTATGACATTGCTCCTTCAAGTCCAAAACTGAATGAAGTGGGAGGTTCTTGAGAAAAGTTTTTGAAGCAGTTAGAGTCAAGTATATTTTCAGAACTAGAGGCACCAGGATCTCAACTGTACTTGATTCGGTCACTTGCATCACAATGTTGGTCCACACTGCTCTCTTATCTGTGACTTGCTTACACAAAACATAAATGTTAACTTTTCATGTTGAAAATATTGCTTGAAATTCACTACCAGGTAAAGTAGTTTTAATATGATCACTATTTCTTTCAAAGATAATCTACATTCTCTTTGCAGTCCTGATTACATTGAAATCCTGAAGAGGTCTGTGTTGTTTTGTTTTGGTATTTTTTTCCCAAAAAAGCATTTTATTCCAAAAATAAGAAGTTCCTGAAGAACTCAAATGAATCCCTTTTGAGTTTGGTGAGTGCTGTTAGACAAAAGCATTGGGTGATAAAAGATTTAGAAAACTCTTAACAATTTGTTCTGACATCTTTAAACAAAGATACGAAATTGTTTTTGCTTTAAAAACTGTTTTTATTAATAAATGAAGACAGAAGCCTGAGAGATTTGAGACTCCCAAACAATACACTTTGTGTCAGAAAAAATACCTCTGCTGACAAAAAATGTATTCTGAGTTTTTGTTGGTTTACCAAAACAAACAATGGATTTTGGTTGACTGGAGATTATTTTCTTTTTTAATTTTTTTCTCAGTTTGGACAGAAAACCCCCCAAAAAATCCAAAACCAAAATAATTTTCATACTTAGCACTACTGCTGAGCAACTCCCAGAACTAGGCAGAATGAAATAAAGTTTATACCTTGGTTAAAACGCTGGCCCCTTTGAATTCAATGGCAGAATTCCCATTCATTTCACTGGGGTCAGGCTTTCACCTTCATCTTTAACTTACAGCTCAGTTTTCCTTCATTATACATAGCAGAATGAAAGAGGCTTCTTTCTGGTCAAATCACTGCTAGTGAATTTGTCCCAAGAGAAACATACAATGCACACTTCTCCTTTCTGTCCTCAAAGAGCACTGCAAAAAGCACATTTCTCCAACTTTTATAATGTATATGGGCGTTTTCAAATGTATCTTAACGTCTTTGTCTATAGTAAAGCCTGTTTAAGATGTTAACAATTTTTGACAAGCACTTCCCTTGTGTCTGGATTTTGAAAGGAAAACCTAGAGCATAAAATGGCCTTGTTCTAGTCATGCAGTGGATTGAAACCAGCAGAAGCTGATAGCAAACAGCTTGTCTCAAAATGTAAGTTTAATTTTCTTTCCCATGAATTTCTACTTTGCCTTTTGCTGCAAGCTGGCAACACTATTTAAAAAGACAGAACAAAAATCAGACTCAGAAATCTCCCTTAAATACTAATAAATCGCCCCCTTTTTTTTTTTAATCAGCTATGCTTTCTCCCTGACATCCATACAGCAAGGAAATAATGTTTGTCTTGTAAAAACAGTCTTTCAGAGAGCTTCGTTTAGAGCATGGAGCAAAAGAGCGGACTCCCAAAGGGGGAGTCTGCACCCTGGAGGGTCTGAGCAGCTATCTCCCGTTCCAGGGCAGCCCAGCATCACACACCTCCAGTTTCTTCTGGTTACTGAGTCAGTGGCAAGACATAGGAAGTATGCACTTTTCACCCATGTATGAGAATAAAGCAGCATTAATTGGATCGCGGTTTTATTTAGATGCAGCTTCAAGGATGTGGCCTGTCTGAAAGCTTTTGAAAATTCAGCTGTTTTTATGACAGAGCTGGGGATGCCATGAATTTCCTAGGTCTAACAAGTCATCATATATCAGCAAGCCATGGTAGCTGAGAACGTGCTCTTTGTTACTGGAATTTGACTGCATATCCGAGTCTTTGGATGCCTAAAAATAAGTGTTGTTTATCTCCCCATCTTACAAAATATATCATTGTGGGAAAGCAAAAAACCTTCAGATTCATCTGACTAAGAAAGGGCGTCTCCAATGCAGCAGGCACATTGGAGACAGTTGCTCTTATCTTTTGTATACAACAGAGAATTAGTGTGGTCAATGGGACTAGAGTGGGATTCATCTCATCATAGCTAAACACCTGTAAATGGCAAGGCATCCTGTCCTAGTCTGCAGTGACAGTGTTGATGAGACCCTTATTGGTGGTCATGAAAGCTGAGACCCCTTCCACTCATGTGGACGCCTACCTTTGGGTACCTTCCAAACTTGGTGAAGATTTCTTCGCTTTCATTTTGTCTGCTGGTATTCTCCAAGGTAAAAGTCAAATTAGGTCTAGGCATTTATTTTTGTTTTGAACATGTTATCCATATAATAATGTATTTCACCAATTTTCTGCTGCTGTTATATGTAAATTGTTCAGGTCTTGCCTGTACTGAATTTTTCATTTACTCATGGTAATATATGTTTATGTTTTTAAGTATAATCTCTTGCTGCCTGTGATTGGAGACTCCCCAGGGAGGCAAAGCTGATAACAGCTCTCACCTTAAAGCAAACGAGGAACATGAGTTTCTAACACATTGTTAAAAAAACAAGGAAGCAAATAAAAAAATAACTTCACATTGAATAACAAACGTTGTTAATTTATTGGTGAAAACAGAAGGATCATGTTGAGGCATCATGCTATAAAAGCTACGTGGGCACAAGGCATCCTGCAGCGAGAGAGAAAACAGTTACAGGACTGAGCAGAACATTTCTTTAATATGGCATATTAAAGGAACAGATTTAGTTTTGCTGGAAGTCACAAATTTAAAAGTGTGTGTATATCCTTTACCACATATTTCCTCCTCCCTTCCTGCTGGACCAGCCTACCCCTTCTCCCCGTTTTCTGCTGCAGCAGTGACTGGGCTTTTCCTTTTCACTTGCTCTGGCAGCTGCAGCCCCACCCTCATCTCAGCACTGAGTGCACATAGTGATTACATATGTCTATTGCAAATGAATATTTTCCCTTCTGCCTCCCAGCTACAAATCCCCATCACAGTATACCCCTCTTTAAATCTCTTCTTTATTGAGTTTCATCAGCATAAGACCATTGTTAATACATCTGTTTGAAATAAAAAATAATTTCCCTGTGTCTGCCACCTCCTCTCCGCTACAGAGTCTCACCCGATCCCAGGTTCCAGCCCTGATTAAGCGGAACACATGTGGTTCACATAAAACCTATCTTCTCTTCACACACACCCCCTCCCTCTCCCAGCTTAGACTTCCCTACTGCATTATCCTCATTTGTAACTCTTCTGCCTTGTTTTCAGCCATGCTCTCTCATCAGTGTCTTCCCTGTTCTTAATATTTGCTTATGGATGTGTTTAGCATCTTGCTTTAAAAGAAGTTCTTAAAAAGCTAAATAAACATCATAGTCTTCATTTCAGATGGGGAAACTAAAGTCTGCAGAGTTAGAGAAATTTGCCATTTGCTCCAGAGGGGGCACAGCAGGCTTGGGAATGGCACCTGGGACCAGATTCTCGACTGGTGGAAACAGGAGGTGGAAGTCAAGATCTTTGGGCTACTGGGCAAGTTCCCTTGTGCTGGATTGTTCTTCCTCCCTTTTTCAAAGATTTCAGTCTTTTCAGACATAGGTGTCTTTGGGAAGCACTACTTACCTCTGTTTTACATAATAGACTTATGGACGGTTAGGGAAGCCATGGGATTCAGACCTACCAGCACAGTATACCCCTGGGGTGGGTTGGCCTTGGCTGGGTACCAGGTGACCCCCAAGCTGTTCTGTCACTCCTCTCCTCAGCAGGACAGACGGGAAAACTCGTGGGTCAAAATAAAAGCAGTTTAACAAAGCAAAAGGCAGCACGTGGAAGCAAGGGAAAACAAAAGATGTATTCTTTACTTCCCATCAGCCGGCAATGTCCAGCCACTTCCCGGGAAGCAGGGCTTCAGGATGAGTAGCTGTTGCTCCAGAAGACATATGTCTTAAAAATGAATGCCCCTCCTTCCTCCTCTTTTCTCTTAGCTTTTATTGATGAGCAGACATCATAGGGTATGGAATACTCCCTTGCTCAGTTTTGGGTCAGCTATCCTGACTATGTCCCCTCCGAAAATCCTGCCCTCCCCCAGCCTACTGGAGGTGGTGGGAAATGTTGGAGAGACAGCCTTGATGCTGTGCAAGCACTGCTCAGCAGAAGTCAAAACACTGATGTGTTATCAACACCTTTCTAGCTACCAATACAAAGCACAGCAGCACGAGGGCTGCTGTCAGGAAATGAACTCCACCTCACCAGAACTAATACGACCCCAAGGGACAACGGCTGTACCCCAGGGAAGCTGGCTGACCCATTCTGTTAGTGCAGGCTGGTGTCCATCCCACAGTAAAACACAGCTGGATGTAAATAAGACTAACAAGAAATTTAGACCAGGTTTTCTATTTTTAAATCTTTTCCTCTTCTCATCCGCTTCTTTCTTTTCTAATGCTTCATTGTATCTGCAAAAGGAAACTGTTCATCAACTACGACATCAAAAGCAACACCCTGAGCTTCAGGCATCTGCCAGCCAGAGTGCGGTGCTGGCAGTCAGTGGGAGGGATGATGGGACAGAGCCATCTCCTGCCCTTGGCCGCTGAGTCATGCGATGTTTGGCCTGTGACTATAGAGAGACTTCAGGGAAACCTTTTGGCTAAAAATTAGATAGAACAGTGCTGGCAAGCCCAAAGGAAGGAAAGACAAATGCCTAAATCCCAGTCCTAGAAAGTGGGTAATGAAGGGCCAAGTGCTGGCTGGGACCTCTAATAGATGGCCTAGGAAGAAAAACAGAGATCAGTAGTTGCATCTCTTTATCAGAGCCACTAAACATTGCTTTCTTGGCCCTGGCCTCTTGAATGCTTCACTCCTGTTTTTTTAAAGCAAGAGTGTGATTTTTGAATAGCTGAAGACATCCTTTTGGCTGTGCCTGTTATTTGATGGCCAGGGATAGATTTAAATTTCTGGAAGATTAGGGCATGGGCCCATCCTTGCTCCCATCTGCACAGCAGATGGCTTGTGCATGTCCCTAGTTTAACTCAGTGGGACTCTGGGTAATTACCCTGACTGCTGGTGCCTGTTACGGCACTTATTCACACCCAAGCTATGTTTCGGTCTACTCTGCAAAAGCTCTCAATGCTGAACTACTTTCCCTTCCTTTGGCTGTGCTGCTATTAACATAACCAGAACATGACGGTGCAGACAGTCCTTACACTTCCCCGTGCTTATATTGTATCCCATAGCTGGTATTGCCAATCCCAGCTGCTTAAAAACAGTGAGTGTTCCTCCAAAGCATTACCGACACAAAAGGATTAATTAGCAAGCAGTAGTGATTGTTTGTCTGACTTCCTGTCTCTTGAGTCAAGATTTTCAGCTTTCCTCTGTGACTGTAGTGTCTAGAAATGTAAATATTTTTAATGCTTTTTGTAAATAAAAGTTAGAATTCCAATTTAATCTCTTGTTTTGGGAAGGTGGTGTTTTAGGAAGGAAGCACGCCCACTGTCCTGGGTCTCACTAAATACTTCGAAGAGTGGGGAACATGTTGCAAGACTTAATCCCACAGGAAAATTTGTGTATATACCAGATAACATTCCACCAAAGGTAAAAGTTGCTGGTTATTTCTGTCACTTGCTAAATGTTGGTTCTTAAATGACAGCAAAACCAGCAAAGAAAACCAGTCAGAGTTTGGTGCTATTTTCTTTCTAAAACGTTATTCTGAATAAAAATAACTATAGTATTGACAAGTCTTTTATGTCTTAAATTGTTTCTCTATTGTTAAATAAATATAATTTCCCACAACAGAAGAAGGACTCCAGGGAGGACAGTTAACATGCACTAGATAGACAGCTAGAAGCACAGCATCAGAAAAAGATCTGTATGACTATATTGTTAGAAAAGTGTGTGGATTTCTGGATTTTGCTTTTGTCTTGTTTATGACCTTTGTGGTTGACAGACTCACAAGAGTTAAAACATTTAAATATTAAAGAGGTAAAGCAGGAGACATTTTTCTGACCTCACAAAAACTGGAGCAACTCAGAAAACCTGTCCAAAAATTGCCACAATACTTCTGAAAATGCTGTCTTGATCCCCTGCAAAAATATAGCAGAAAGAATATTTTACAGTGCTGAAATCAGAGACCAGAATTGAGGGAATGTTTGAATGAAGATATGTAATTTTCTGGTTAAGACTCCAAACCAAAAGGACACTGAAAGAGTTACATTAAATGTTGAAGCCTATAAAAGTTTTCGTAGACAGCTTCTGTATCTAATAGTTGATTTTTGTACACATGATAAACCATAAAGTGGAAGAATATAGAAGGAGATTTTAGATACAAAAAAATCCTGTACTTGGAGAAGTTAAAACCAGATAATTAGCCCAGCTTTTGTATAAAGCTGCAATCTCCAACCTATGATATGCTGGCCATTTGTTTGCTGTAAGCCCATCTTGACATTGCTTGTTCACAAAGAAATAGAAAAATTTAAGCAGAGCTGGCAGGGGGAGTAAGGTGAGATCAGCTGCTCAGCCCAGACCTCTCAAACACCTTTTTACTGAAAGCCTCAGGCAATCCCAGGTAGCAGTGATAAATGTCTGGCACCATTAGCGCATACAAACTGATGTAGACTGTGGGTCTAGAAAATGGAAACAGATCTTGTCGTTATTGCATTGGCCTGGAAAACAGAAAAAAGGACCAACAGTTGGCTCCCTCCCTATTTAAAAAAAAAAAGAGAAGCTGCTGTTAGAAAAGTGGAACTTTGCTTCCACAAATGATTATTGTAAAAAAAGAGTATCTTAAACGTGGGACCTAATTTGAACATTGCTTAGGCTGGATCTGTCCCTGTCAGCTGAACTCATAAACTGTATTTGTCTGAAGCAGCAGAACTTTACTTACCCTTCTCCCTGCTCCACACTGTCCCGCTCAATTGCCCTAAAATGCCAAAGGTGACTCTGAGGACACATTGTTATGGAAGGCAGACCAAATCAAAACCTAACATTTGTTGTTGTTGTTGTTCTGATTTCTATTAAAAGGGGCTAGACAAGCACAAATGATAGGTGATTTCTACAACTACTAATGAGTTTACAACAGACAATCCACTCCTGGATAATTTGTGATTTTCCAGGTATTGACCAAGATGGATAATTTAGTCTTCGGTGTAAACTAAAGAATAAGAGCGAAGTTAATACTGACTTTTCTCTTTTCTGCTATGAAGTAGGGTAAAGTGTCATTTTCCTTTTCTGCCTTGTTTTCTGCAGAATCTTGAAGTTCTTTGCAGGCGCAATGAAGATTGTGAGGGTGTCTTCCACAAACAAGCATCTTTTTTGGACCTTGCTCTGATGTAAATTTTCTCACACAATTAGGAAAAGCATTCAGCCTCAGTACTGGCACTTGTCTCACTGTATATACATCCTTCCAGGGGCAGGGATGTAGGCAGAAGGCTGTGCAGTCAGCAGCACAGGTCCCTTCCTTCCTGGCCCTGAAAAGTTCAGGGTAACACAGATGCAAACACATGAGCTTGCTGAACTCTTGCTTTAGAGGAAAATGTGACTGGGAGCGATACACGTCTATGCATAACGCCTATTCCTCTGCATGTGGATGTGTGTGTATTTCCTCAGCTCTGCCTATGAAACCAACACTCATGAGTGAGCTCCTCAGAGCCCTCTTTATGATACTATAGAAAAGAAAAATGTGGGCTTGGCTCATTTGTTGTTCAAAGAGCTGTTAACTGACTTGCAGCTGCAAGGCTGAATACTTTCCTGACTTGTACCTCTGCAAGGACAGAAGGCTTCTTGGGATCTGATCAAATGGCAAAAAAGCAAAGCAAGACATGCAGAAGTTAGAGTTTGCCTCCAATCAACTTTTATTTTTTACTGCTGGAAGTGACACGTCAACAGGAACCAAAAATAATACAACCATAGAGTCAGACTTTCAAACCCCAACAGAATTTTCAAGCCTGATGGTAGAAGTGTTTTATCTCAAATCACTGCTCATAACATTCTCTTGTTGGTTCTGCAGTAGAATTATGAGAAGTAAATATGTGCACACATGCACATGTGTGCACCATGTAGGATGTGTGCTACAGGCTTTGCATGATCAGCAAACATTTGGCAGCTATCAACTGTAACAAATTCCTCTTCAGAAGCCTAATGACAGCCTTGTTCTTTGTATTCCAGCCATAATTGTTAATGTATTTAAGAGCTATACCTTTAAATTTGAAGGCATGATGTTTTCATATCGCACCTTATATTTGATTCCTCTCCAGCTAGTAGACATACATGCAGCTGGTTTCACGGCTGGATTCTCTGCTCTCCAGTGAAATGGAAATATTTTAGAGTATTTTTCTCACAGTTGAGCTGTTCACATGTGTCCTTCAAAATGTGTGCTCTGTCTGGATTCGCTAATAACTAATGGGGGTTGAGGTGCTGCTGAAGTCTTTCTGCAACTGGAATTCCACTACCAATCTGTCTTTTTTCTTTGAACTGGTACTTTGTTGCCAATTTTTCTTAAAATTGCCCAGTGATTCAAAAATTAGCAGTGAGGATAGACACACACACTCAGAGTATGACCAGGAAAGTCTTGTTCCTTTGGGAGACTGGACTAAAATGACATGATACCTTAGTCTGCTATGACATGATACCTTAGTCTGCTACGTATACATCCTTCTTCCTACATGGGAGCAGCTATGCTACTCTCTCTGCACCAGAATCATTCAAGATGGGTGCAGATAGCCACTAACAACACAACCATGTAGAGGGAATATTTTATGCAATAGAGTGTGGGATTTCCCCATACTGACCGGTGTTGTTGCTGTTTGTCTGTGCAATAGATCCATTTTACCAGTTTCTAGTGTTCTGTGGTCAAAAGCTAGGCAATTCTCACTCATACATGTTACAACACATCTTTGGGCGATTTCACAGACAGGAGATTTAATGAATTTTAGAAATCAATTCTCCTTTCTCAATCTGTTTAAACCTTAGACTTCTAATCCAAGCAAATCATCAAGGTTTACTCTGCAGTCAGTAAATAAGTACTTCCAGGAGAGTCACTCATCCTAAGAGAAACAAGGAGTGTTATGATCATACAGTGGTATGTTTTCAGAACTGTCAGTCCCGACTCTGTCTCTGCACTGGCTGAAAATGAAACCTAGATAGGCAGAACTAGTTGAGATGAAGTCTGGACCTTACTGACTTCACTGGGAATTGCTCATGACCACTAGGGGCAAAGTTCAGCCCCAGGTGACTAGAGAGTCCACAACGTCGAAAAGCTTGGTGCTTGTGTGATGCAGATATGTAATCGCTAGAGGCTATGATCTGACCACGGCGAATTCCTTTCCGTTAGTGAGACAAGTGGGTCTAAAACAGATAGAAACCAAACATGCGTTTCCCATGGTTTAGCCAGTTGTCTTCCAGTCAGAAAATTAGGGGGTTTATGGTGTTGCTTCATTGCTGCAACCACAAAGACTTCCTTTGGTCTTCACTGCTGCTTCCAACTCATTACCACAGACGGGCCAATAACATCATCTTAACAGCAGGAATTAGTGTGTCAAAACTGGTGTTGCCTTGTTTCTAGTGCATTACTATGCACTGACGAGTGACAAACTGTACAGAAAGCATGCTCTCAATGTTCTTTGAAAAGAATTGCTGAAATATTTGACAGGCTTCAGTCAAACCAAGATGGTTTCTTCGTTTTAAAGCCAACTTGCCAAGCACTCTTTCAACACTTTGTGGTGTTTTATGTAGGATTCTTCGGTATAAGAAAGTGTAAAGTTCAGTGTTAAGCTGTACCAGTCTTCTCTGCTGTGTTGCTGTAGCAACACGCAGTGTTGAAGTTCTCAGCTTTCCAGTCACTCATCAGAGGAGTTTCTCTACGACAGTTATGTAGTGTAGATATGGATGTGCAAGATATAACGCAGTGCCAGTGTAGTGTACTTGGCGTATATTTATCATGCACCTTTTAATACCTCACCTGTGTTCCAGTGGTTCATTTTTTCCAAATACTTTCAAACTACTGTAATGATTTAGGTTTTTTTCTTTTTCTTCTAAACAGACTGCTTTTTTTTTCCCCAAGATTCAATTGTCTCAGTCATACACAGTTTTGTGGTCTGATATCTGTTGTGTCTTGAAACACTGTAAGAAATTTCCAAACACTCCTAAGAGCACAAACCAGAAGTCCCAGCTCCAGTGAGCAGGATGAGCTATTACTGTGTTCAGTTTATCAAATCTAGGGTTCATGTCTCTCCCGCCCTTTACTGCAAAATTCGCAGGCTTCCAGGACCTCAGCCCACCTGCCTGGCAGGCAGTCCCCAAATCCCCTGTCCCCCACACTCCCACTTTTCCCTTGCCTTCACTACATTTCTGCCATCTCTTGTCCCATGAGATACCCCAGCAGCACCTTCCCACCACAATCCCAGAGGTCTCCCAATGCCGTTTGCCTACCTTTTACAAGGGTAGTCATTCTTTTCCAGAGGACACAATTCATAATATTTTGTGTGGAACAGCCATTCCTAGGAAATAAACCAGCTGTCCAGCTCCCAGTCTTTCCCTCTTGGAAAGCACATAGATCTGAAAATTGACTGTCGGGGAAGCAAGGTTACACCAACAGTTTGTACCTTAGCAAAGAGCTCGTGTACCACCCAGGACCAGACAAGAGAGAGCCTGGGCTTTCTAGCACGTCACTACATTCCTCCTCTTGGCCTCACAGGACCTTTTAGCTTCTGTCCAAAAATTGTGTTTCATAAGCGAAAATAAACACCTTTCACTGCTCACCTCTAAGGTTATAAATTTCTCTCTCTCACAATTTTGTGTTGTGATGTCATCAATTCACTTGTTCTCCAAAATGAGGTGAAAAGAATCACGACCAAAGCTGTCAAAATCTAAGATTTCTGAAATATTACTTCTTAATGTTGCTCATGCTTCCAGAACACATCCATGCTATGTTTTATTAGCTGCGATTTAGAAATAGCATATAGCGTGCTCTCAGTCTCATCTCTTGCAAACCAAGCAACCCTCCAGCACCCAAACCAGCAAGCTCCCTAAATCCTGACTGTGGTAGCACAGATGGGATAAGATGGCTGTGTCACACTGAGCAGGGTGTTGCGAAGGTCTTGTCGGGCTTTGTAATTTGCCTGTACCCAGATGTTGTTTCTTGCCCTTTATTCAGTCTTGCTTTAGGGGTGGTGGTGGTGCTAAGGACTGTCCTTTTTGATCCATTTTTACAGCATCTGTCATCACATGGCCCAGAGCTGAAACTCAGGGGCAAATCCATTGTGTGGCTGAACAGAAACGGGGTTAGAAATCCAGAAACCTAAGTCCATTTGAGCTTTTTCTGTGCAGTAAGTTCTCACTAAATGGTTATGGGCTATGTTCTTTTTCGACATGAGTTCAAGTGGGTCAGGATGAGGGGATGGGTGACACTGAGACAAATGACTGCTCTGCAACAAGAATAAGAAGAACCTTTTTGTTGTGATCCTCCTTGTTACAGCTACTCTCTGCTTCTTAGAGCTGAGTAGAGATTTTTTTTTTTGTGACAGAAGTTGGGTTGGCTTTCACTGATGTCTTAGGTGGTAATTAGTCCATGGTATAATTTTTTATTACAGCATCTACTCTTGCGTCATCTGTTCCCACGCTCTTGGATGTTTGTCTGCCACAGATCTTGTACATGTACGTTCAGAGCCTGTCTCCTTCACCTGGTCTTCTAGTGCACAAGACTAGCGGTAGCAAAATTGAAGTATGTAGATAATTGCTTATCATCTGCTTCATGATACAATAGCCACACTTTAGTGTACTGCATAAATATATTTTTTGGTTCACACTGGAGTTAGAGAGAAGCTGCAAACACAGGACATATTCCTGACTTACATTACCACTGATGTGAACACTCTCTCCACCACCATTCCTAATTCTTGCTGGTAATTCTTCAAAGATTTTGATCTGTGATGAAAATACTCCACCAGACTTGAGGAAGCACTAGTGCCTCTGTATTTTCTCAACACCTGACTGCATTGTTCTACAGTCAGAAATTAGCCTGTTACCACTAAACAACCCTGACATCTTACAGAATAAAGGCTACATATTAATTTCAGTGGTGTACTCAAACACCAAGTCCTGAGACCTGGTGTTCAGTCCCAAGGTCTCAAATGCTGTGTAATTTTCTGAGATGAAAAATTGTGTGTATTAGCTGCCATGGAAACTCTTAAACGAAGCCATTGTGATCAAGAATGCAGAAGGGCTTGCAATTTGTCAATCGGTAACATGGAAGTTGAAAAGGACTGGTAGGAAAGCAGACATATATGTATATTTTTTTCCCTATAGCACAGTCCTGAAATGTTTTTAAAGTCATGTCCAATGCTAAGAAAAAAAAGCCAAAAACACAAGTCCTGAATTTCTAGCTTGTTACTACTTTAGACACGTCTGAACACGTGCTAAGTGCTCTCTTATTAGTTTTGCAGCTAAAGGGATGAATTTTGTAGTCCTTGCCCTGGAATAACAGCCATTAAGTGCACATGGGCCCAACGTCCTTCCAAAACACATTTAGAAATAATGAAGAACAAACCCTTGCAGAGCAGTTATTTCTATCTGTGGAGTACCCTGGAAACATAAGATTTCTTTCTTTATATGAAACTATGATTTATGCAAAACTGAGGAACTGACTAGCATAAAAATAGGATGCAAAGCCTATTGAAAGTGGAGGCTGTAGAAGGCAGAAAGCGGCCATGTGGTGCAGTGGGGAAAAGGGGCAAACCATTATATTCAAAGAACACAAAAATGACCCATTTGTATCTGCTTGCCACAGCAGGGAGAATTTTGCTTTCCAGTTGAGCCTAGAAATAACAGTGTTCAAACCACAGAAGCACCAACATGAATCCTTATAGACCAGTGAAATACCTCCACAGACAAGGAGGAACCATTGGTGTCTTTAATTTACCTGTGGGCTGCTGGTGCTGATGCTGCATTGCAAGCAGACATGGAGCACTGTAGATTTGCTTTCCAAATGAAAATATTTTAATACATATTTTACTGAGGTATCTTCTAAGAAGTTAGCTCAGGTTTGGGCCAAAAATGAGTAGGTTACCTTTTCCTTTGCTTCTTCCTTTGTAAGTACAGAGCTGCAGTGGTTAGCCTGAAGCTATTTGAAAGGACTATGTTCTAGGTAAGAGACACCTGGGAGACAAGATGCTCAGCAGTCAGGTCTGATATTGAAGTTGACTCGTGGGTAAATAGCAACCTAGATCAGAAATAAGACGAATTTGTGGGCAGATTGTTCTTTACCTACTGTGTTTTGCAACAGAGAGTGAACGCTTTGGCTTCACAGAAGAAGCCAAAAGGCGGAGACACTGTGCGGGCTGCAGACTGTGCTGAGCCTGAAGCATCAGCATGGTGCTGATGGGCTGTACCTTGTGCACACAGAAGCTGGTGACACACACCAGGACATTTTCTTCCCTCTCTTTCCCCTTCAGTAACAGAGGATATTTTTAGGATTATGTTGTGGAGGTAGCTGATTATGCCAGCACTGCACTCGGTTGTACCTGCATAGTCGGGAGGATTGTGAGCCGCAGTGTGGGTGTTCACAAAAGGGTTGCTTGTAAGACCAAAAACTCTTCATCAGCTTTGCCAGCCCTGTCTCATCTAGTGAAACTACACTCAGATTTCATTCATTTCTTTAGGATCTTATTCTGCAAGGCACAGAGAATCCTTCATGCCAGCTGTCATCCTTGAAAACACGACCTGGGAGGCTACTACTGTCCATATGAGAAAATATAGGTGGAGTATGCTATCAGTGCGTGTCGTGGTTTCACCCCAGCCAGCAACTAAGTCCCACACAGCCGCTCACTCTCTTCCCCTGGTGGGATGGTGGAGAGAATCAGAAGGGTGAAAGTGAGCAAACTCGTAGGTTGAGCTAAAGACAGTTTAACAGGTAAAGCAAAAGCTGCTCATGCAAGCAAAGCAAAACAAGGAATTCACTACCACTTCCCATCAGCAGGCAGGTGTTTAACCATCTCCAGGAAAGCAGTGCTCCATCACACATGATGAATTACCTGGGAAGACAAATGCCATCACTCTGAATGTCCCCTCTTCCTTCTTCTTCCCCTAGCTTTATATGCTGAGCATGACGTCATATGATATGGAATATCCTTTTGGTCAGTTGGCATCAGCTGTCCTGGCTGTGTCCCCTCCCAGCTTCTTGTGCACCCCTAGACCACTCGCTGGTGGGCGAGGTGAGAAAAAGAAAAGGCCTTGACGCTGTGTAAGAACTGCTCAGCAATAACTAAAACATCCCCCTATTATCAACACTGCAGCACAAATCCAAAACATAGCACCATAGTATGAAGAAAATTAACTCTATCCCAGCTATATCCAGCGTGGTGTGCTACAGCTAAGCTGCTCGTTGACTTCTATGACATCACTGTTCCTTGGTTTCTCCTGCTTTGTCTGGGAGAGGGGTGGGGAAGACTGTCTCTTGTTATGTTTCCGTACAACATGGTCCTCTGTTACAAGTGAAAATATTTGTTGAAAATGCTGTAAATTCAGCTGAAGAATGCTGCGGATGCTAGAAATAATTTGCAAGGCAGCATCTAGAGAGCATGAAGCAGCATCTAGACAGCCTGGTGTATAGGCGCATCCTAAGCTTATCTGGATGTGTAACTACAAGAGTCTACTAAAAACACCCTGAGATTTCTCGGGTAGAAAGCATACAGGCTCAGGGAAAAAAGAACTCCAAGCAAAAAAGAAATCTAAAACCTCTAAAAAATTAACAATAGAAGAGCAAAGTACTTCGGAGTCTTCAGCAGATTTGTGTCCTGGAAAAGTGCAGATGTTTTCTGAACAGAAAATTTGTGTAGCTGGAGTCGGGGCTGAGAGGGAGTAGGAGAGATATGGAACCAGCTCCTCCTCACCTCGGTTTATCTTCTCAGCCCCAGAAGACTCTTTCTGATGTATTTTGTCATATATTATTTCATCCGATATAAATCAATGAGGAATGAGACAGACATGTGGACCTGGAAGTCTGTTCATTTAATCATCTCCTGGACACAGTCCCAGGCTGTGAACCAAATGGGATAAGTACAAGGAAGATGAAAGCTGCTGAGCATATCTGTTAGAAAATTAAGTCTTTGTCTGTGGGTTGCTAATGTAAACAAAGTGGGCTCAAGGAGAAAGAAATAATCACCACTTGCAAAGAGTTCAGAGAAGGTTTGTTGTGCACACACCCCCCCGAAGATTAATCATGTTGGAGTAGCTGGTGTCCGTCTACTGAGCTCGGAGAATGAATGAACAGCCTTGTCTGGACTCATATTTATTTTTATTTATAGGTAGCTAGATCTTCTTGTTTGATTCATGTCTGTAATCCTGTCAAGTTAAAGGCTGAGGAAGTAAAGATATTTTTAGCTTGTGGGATTTTTTTTCCCAGCAGAAAGAGACTCTCACTAACAGATCGTTTTTTGTGTATTTTATGGGCAGTCATGAACCCTCTTCATTAAGTCTTCTCTATCAAATGCATGTGCCCTGGAGAGTGATGGCATAAACCAGAGGTGTTGCAAGATCTGAAGTGCGGCAGGAGGAGCATACAGCATAACGCAGGTACAGAGATTTCTCAGACAGTACTGCAAGTGCTACCTACTGCTGCATGGAGACAAGGAAGACAAACTTGATGCAGATTTATCTACACTGCTTTCTATGTATCTATATTTCTCACTCACATGAAATATCATCCAGAAATGCATCTAGAGTTTTTCGTCAGCTGCCACGCCTACATTAGCAGGCAGTGCCTGTCAATACAATGGATCTGTACAGTCAAGCAGTTGGTCCTGCAGACCTGACCTCCGCCCTGTACACCTTTCAGGGGTTTCCTTGAGATTGGTTCTGGACTGAATACGTATTTGCAGCTGTGGTGCCTGACACACACACTTCCAGTCCAGTTTCACCCAAAAGAAGACTGCTGGTGCACTGGGAGACTGCTCAACAATGTGAACCAAAGCATTGTAAAAGGGAACAACCTGCTTCAAAAGTATACTTCTAATCTAAAGTAAAATAACAACGTAGACAAACTGGAAAACTGCTTGGTTTGTTCCTAAAGAGATCTTAGGACACAAAGAAGCCATACAACACAGATGACTGGGGGATCCCAACCCTGGAGTGAACTGGAAAGCTAGAGTATCTGGCTATATGAACCATAAATTCATACCCATGGAGACTGAAATGTTGCATCGTTAGCATAATGGGTGGTGGTACCATGCTCTGTAAGTGTAGTAAGACATAAGTACTGTATTTGAAATACAGGGAAGTAACTGTAATTTTTATTTTCAGCATCTGGATGTTTAATCCTAGAAACAGTAGAAGATGATCTATGTGTCAATGTCATGAAGCCCAAGCAGGCCAAGTGCAAGGTCCTGCACCCAACATCAGTACAGACCAGGTGATGAATTTGACTGTGGGCAGCCCTGTAGAGAAGGACTTGGTGATGTTAGTGGATGAAAAACTGGATATGAGCCTACAATGTGCACTTGAAGCTCAGAAAGCAAAATTGTATCCTGGGCTGCATCAACAGAAGCATGGCCAGCAGGTCGAGGGAGGTGATTCTGCCCCTCTGAGCTGCCCTCAGGAGACACCACCCGGAGTCCTGCATCCAGTTCTGGAGCTCTCAGCACCAGAAGGACATGTAGCTGTTGGAGTGGATGCAGAGGAGGACCACTAAAATGATCCAAGGGCTGGAGCACCTCTGCTGTGAGGAAAGGCTGAGAGAGTTGTGGTTGTTCAACACAGTTCAGGCTCCAGGGAGAACTTACTGCAAACTTTCAATATATAAAGGGGCTTATAAGAAAGATGGAGACAGACTTTCTACCAGGGCCTGTAGTGACAGGACAAGGGGCAACAGTTTTAAAATAAAAGAGGATAGCTTTAGACTAGACATAAGGAAGTTGTTTTTTTCAATGAGGGTGGTGAGACACTGGAACAGGTTGCGCAGAGAAGTTAGAGATGCCCCATCATTGGAACTGTTCCAGGTCAGGTTGGACAAGGCTTTAAGCAACAAGATCTAATGCAAGATGTCCTTGCCCATGGCAGGAACCAGATGATCTTTGAAGGTCCCTTCCAGCCCAAACCATTCTAAGGTTCTACGTCCCCTTTTATCAGGAAAAGCTTGGATGCAATCACCTAAGTCAAGCATTTACTTAGCTTGAAGCATATCAGTGGTGGAGCCACCACTGAAGCCGTTCCATATTTTTTCATCTACAAGCCTTAGCATCACTCTTTCTCTTTACAGCTAATTCAGGAAATCCATCATCAGCTAATACAGGTTGTGTTCTGCTTTCTGTAGCTGATATACACCTCAAATATCTTGACTGGCAGCTACAAGAGAGCTTTTGTGTTAACTATGCAGTCAGCTGGAGTTTTGCGACAATACAACGATTCTTTTTTGCTAAAATAGATATGGATCAATCTTTATCTTCACACTTTCCTATCTCAAAAAAGAAGTTGGGAAACTGACATATCCAGAGTTTTGTTACTTCTTTTGTACATGATGAATCCACTCAAGTGATATGTAGAGGTCACTTCTCAAGCTGAATTTGGCTGTCTCAGGCACTTGGGTTTCTCCCCTGCCCACCTCCAAGAGTCATTCTGCTGCCAGATGCAGCCTGCTGTAGGCGACCCTGCTTCGGCAGGGGGATTGGACTAGATGACCAGCAGAGGTCCCTTACAACCCTGAACATTCTGTGATTCTGTGATTCTGTAACACAGAGCACAGTCCTCTTGGATGGGGGTATGTCAGCTACTGTCCAGATCATTAACTCTGGACTGTATTTCTTTTTAAGAAGATCCTTAATTTGTTTATGAAAGAGACTGTCTAGCATGGTTTCTTATGATAGCAGAAGACTAGGTGTCACCCACAGGGTGACCTTAATGGCCGTGATTTTGTATACAAGAATATCTTACTCTCCTGGTTGTACTTGAGCAGACAGTGATGACAAAAGCAACCTGTGCTGCTTTGGAGCTATTTGTGCCATTCAGATACTATGATTGCTATGTCAGAGCAGTAGAGGGATGCTGTATTTTCAGCTGCTCTCTGTGTTACTAGACTGTGCAAATACACAGACGTAAAGCACCATTCACCCTTGTAGTCCAGCAGTTCACCTATAGGTGTTGTTTTATTTCTCTGTGCGTGACTTCCTTTCATATGACTTCATATGGGCTCAAGTTTTCTATTGGAAGTTTTCACTTTGGTTTGTGGTCTCACTACTAGTGTGCTATACAAAAAACTCTCCCCTCAAAAAACTCCAGCTCCTAAAGACAGTCAGTTTATAATCTGTTTCAGATATTGGAGACAAAGTTTAAGTATTTAGATACATATTTAAGCTGTGAGAATAAATTATCTGGATGTCATTCAGATTTCCCACTAAAATCAACAGAGTTGTGATGATTAGGCTATTTGTATTGAGAACTTCATACATCTAATCTTAATTTAGGAGTTTGGCCATGAAGTTCAGCTTTATGTGTTATTTCAAGTCTGCTTGACATAGAGGTCTCTAATGTGATGATCAGAATTGGAGGAAGAAGATCAGTTTTAGCAGACCTTTACTGCAAGAACTTCAAAGGTGATTAAACACTTTCTCACAGTTGTATGACTGACTACCATCAGTTTCCACAAATCTTTGAGGACCTAGACTCGAGTATCTTGGGTTCAGTCATGATTTCCTCCAATTAAGCAGGAACCTGAATGCTTTGCATCTTTCCTTCAACTCTTTCTGCCACACTGACCACCTCCTGATAGCCCAGAACTCTCCTGAACCCTCTGCTTTAGTCTTTTCATTGAACATTTGAGGAAGGGATGGAGGGAAGAAGGGGAGTGACTGATGTGATCAGCTCTTCACAGATATCATGACTATATACATTGAATCAAGTCCCTCATGGCTTCTTCCAAAATTATTCCATGTATTCATGAATACATCATCCTTAGCAGGTTCAATTTATTGTACTTCATGACAGAACAAATAAGGTGTGAACACTGAGCTTTTGGAGTAACTTTTGTTAACCCTAGTGATAAATTCCAGAAATTTAGACCTTAGATTTCAAAAAATTGGTTCTGAACTTGCAGGAATGACGACGAGGTTAAAGAAACACGAGTTTTACAGAAGTGTATATATATTTTTGGTACCCAAGGAGAAAAGAACCCCAAGTGGAATGCAACTATAGTGAATTTACTGCAATTTCACTCTAATTTCCTAACCAGCTGTGGACTTTTATGTCATCTTAGGGATATTTCAAGAAACATCTTGCTTTTTAACAAGCCTTTTGCAAAGAAAAACAGTCAGACAATTTTTCCATCTCTTGTATTTTCTACTATTGTGTTGAAGTTTGAGGAATCAGCAAAAAGAAAAAAAAATAAAGAAGGAAAAATGTGCCAGCAAGTTATTAATCTGTCTGTTGCATATTGCCAGCAAACAGGGGGTGTCATAATTTTTTCTAATTTGGTGACCAGCACTTTCACAGAAAGCAGAACCGGAAAGGAAAACCCTCTGAACCTTGTCAACCTCCTAGGGCTCCTCCAGGCTCTGGGAGGAGGATCTGAAAGGCTCCGCTGCACTGCTGCCAAGCTGTCAAAGTACAAGGGTTGCTCTACTCTCCCTTGGGACTCATCTGCTTCTATCATGTATACAGAGGAGGCAGAGGAGTCTTTCAGCTTCAGACAAGCAGAGGGCGGCTTGCGGAAACGAAATGTAAAAAAAAGAAAAAGCCTGAGGTCCTCTTCAGAAATGGGTGCACCAGTCCAGAGGCAACCAGACAGTTAGCCCACTTTATCAAAGTGCATCCGTTTGTACGTCTGGCAGCATGTTTATATGGGCCATGATGCTGGGCGTGCTGTCTGTGCACCACGAGTGAAAAAATGGTTTCTTTGTCTTGGTCCCTTTCTGCTTATTTCAGTGAGGAAACCCCATTGCTCTGTGCAATTCTCCTACCATTAAACACTCCTGGCAGCCCATTCTCACAATGCCAGAGGCTGTGATTGCTGGCGGTGTCCAAACGGGCATGGGTTTAGGCCCAGTCACGGGCGCTGCAGACAGTCTTGCATGGATCAGAAATGCACTGGCTAGATATCGGTATCTGAATGGGGATGTTACTGCAGCCACTAGAAAGACATTTCTTGACTGACAAAGTGGCAGAAAGTGCTAAGGTTCTTCTTCCTTCTCCTGAATAAAAAAGCCAAAAGATATTCTGGGATACCTTAGTGTGTTTGAATAAATCTGTTGTTTTTTTCCCAATATAAGCTTTCACACAGTAGACATGACAATTTTCTTCTTTAAAGTGTTGGTTTTTTATTTTCCTTATTCTGCAGAAAATATAGAAATATTCCTATCCCAATCCTAAAACTTACAGACCATCTTCAAAATATAGAATCATAGAACTAATTAAGTTGGAAAAGACCTTAAAGATCAAGTCAAACTGTTAACCTAACACTGCCAAGTCCACTACTAAACCGTGTCCCTAAGCACCACGTCTACACACCTTTTAAGTACCTCCAGGTACAGCGACTCAACCACCTCCCTGGGCAGCCTGTTCCAGTGCTTGATAACACTTTTAGTGAAGAAATTTTTCCTAATATCTGATCTAAACCTCCTCTGGCACAACTTCAGGCTGTTTCCTCTTGTCCTATCACTAGTCACCTGGGAGAAGAGACTGATCCTCATCTTGCTACAACCTCCTTTCAGGTAGTTGTAGAGAGCGATAAGGTCTCAGCCTCCTCTTCTCCAGACCGAACAGCCCCAGCTCCCTTGGCCATTCCTCAAAAGGCTTGTTCTCTAGACCCTTTACCAGCCTTGTTGCCCTTCTCTGGACACGCTCCAGTACCTCAATGTCCTTCTTGTAGTGAGGGGCCCAAAACTGAACACAGTACTCCAGGTGCAGTGTCACCAGTGCCGAGTAGAGGGGGACAATCACTTCCCCACTCCTGCACTGGGTTTTGTCTGAAATTGTATAACTTCTTTTTCTGTTGATCTCTCTTCATGTTCCGGAGCTAGAGTTGGTGTTTTATGAAACTCAGCAGTATCCCCTAAACCCTGACACAAAGACCTAAACATAAAGCCGTAATGTCCTCACCAGGAAGGGTTATTTTCCTAGCAGGAAACACACATGACAAATCAAGAAGCCTGATGCAAGCTGCCAGCATGGGCATCTGACACAACTGCAGAAACAAAAATGTGGACTTGACTTGTCAAAAATGTGTGTGGCGTCCAGGATGTTTACATTCGTATATGAGCATATGAATCACAGAGCTATGAATGCCATGTGCCATGGTTCTCGATCCTTGGAAAAAGACACTGCATCAACTAATAAAACGTATTTTTAGTTTCAATAAAGTTTATTCCCTTATTTATCATGTCCTGCAGCAAAATTTGTTGCTGTTTGAAGGAGAAAGCACTGATTTTTTCAAAAGAAGGTCAAAGGCTTTTCATGCAGATTGAATCTGTTCTTATTTTCTTATTTCATACAGACGAAATAAATGGCTGCTTGGATTCTAAGTTGTGCAGGACTTCTGGCTAATAAAAGACTACGGATCTGCTCGCAACTCTCAAAAATACCGCTGTTAGTTCCCCACTCAGAAAATAGCAAGGAAAATACCCTGTTCCTGTTTTTGGTAAGCCACAACCCTCCACTGAAGAAGTGCTGACAAGATGTTTGTTTGAGATGAATCTGAAATCAGAGAACAGTAGTCTTGTAGAATACTTTTTTATTTGTAATGGAAGGTCTCTTCTAAAACCAAAAAATTACTTAAACGTGCTCCAAACCTAGAAGACTATCCTCTGTCCATCCCAAACATTACATTG
The DNA here is from genome assembly GCF_030867145.1 of Opisthocomus hoazin. Classification (NCBI taxonomy): domain Eukaryota; kingdom Metazoa; phylum Chordata; class Aves; order Opisthocomiformes; family Opisthocomidae; genus Opisthocomus; species Opisthocomus hoazin. Next base: position 15,221,813 of record NC_134416.1, on the reverse strand, counting down.
GTTATAATTTCTGTCTCTACGATTTTTTTCTATTAGATGCAGAGTTTACTTCTTCCCACCAATCCACTTGATTTAATCAGTGTTTCATAAATTAGATAATATAAGTTATGAAATACGAAGCTGCCCATATTAGCCTTGAAGAAGCCAGCTGGGATACTAGAAGCAGTCTAGCCCTGACAGCACAGACCTCATTGCAGCCTGAGCTAGTTCCCTAAGAAACAAGACAAATAATTTGAAGAGGAAAGATGCGTTGTGTATCAATTCTGGTACCCAAACAATTAAAAGCAAGCACTCATAACTGTGTTGCTGCCCACCATGTGAATATCTGTAGGTTTAAGGTAAAAGGCAGTTTTGGTCTGGGAAAATTTGCTTTCTTATTCTTACTCTAAATCACTTTCTTATCTTAGGAAAGCTGTGTCTCCATTCTCTTCTATAAAAGCTTTTAACTCTTTCGCAATGACCAGCAGCTTAAGAAGCATTTTTATTTACTAGAATCTATTATTGCTTGATTATTTTGTATGCCAAAGATTTTAAAAAGACAGATCTGAGGTACACCTATAATTGGTTAGCCTTCTTTCCCAAGTTCATCTAATATCTGCTCTAAAAGCGTGAATTGAGAGAATGAGAAGACAATCTGTGACAGTTGGTACTGTTCTGCTGTTGCATGCCAGGAGATTCTTTTCCCTACATACAGGGGATTTGCAAAGATGGAGCCAATATCTCCTCAGAGGGGCAAGTGAAAGTGTGGGAGGCAACAGTCACAAGCTGCAAAAAGGAAATTCAGATTGGACACAATGGGAAAGTTTTTCACTGTGACCGTAGTTCAGCACTGGAGCAGGTGCCCTGAGAATCCCATCCCAAGAGTCTGCAGAGGTGTGCTGGACGTCAGAGCTTGGAAGTTAGCTCTGCTTTGAGGAGGGCACTGGACTAGATGATTTTGGGGAGGAGTGGTTGGAAAGCTGCCCAGTGGAAAAGGACCTTGGGGTGTTGGTCGACAGCTGGCTGAACATGAGTCAGCAGCGTGCCCAGGTGGCCAAGAAGGCCAACAGCTTCCTGGCTTGTATCAGGAACAGTGTGGCCAGCAGGAGCAGGGAGGTGATCGTGCCCCTGTACTCGGTTGGCACCGGTGAGGCCGCACCTGGAGTACTGTGTTCAGTTTTGGGCCCCTCACTACAAGAAGGACATTGAGGTGCTGGAGTGTGTCCAGAGAAGGGCAACAAGGCTGGTGAGGCGTCTGGAGAACAGGTCTTGTGAGGACCAGCTGAGGGAGCTGGGGCTGTTCAGTCTGGAGAAGAGGAGTCTGAGGGGGGACCTTATTGCTGTCTGCTACCTGAAAGGAGATTGTAGTGAGGCAGGTGTCGGTCTCTTCTCCCAGGTAACTAGCGATAGGATGAGAGGCAATGGCCTCAAGTTGCATCAGGGGAGGTTTAGATTAGATGTTAGGAAAAACTTCTTTACTGAAAGAGTGGTCAGACATTGGAACAGGCTGCCCAGGGAGGTGGTTGAGTCACCATTCCTGGAGGTGTTTAAAAAATGTGTAGATGTGGCACTTTGGGATATGTTTTAGTAGGCATGGTGTTGTTGGGCGGATGGTTGGACTTAATGATCTTTAAGGTCTTTTCCAACCTATGATTCTATATTTTTCTATATTATTCTATATGATCTCCAGAGGTCTCTTCCAACTACATTTTGCTAAGAATTTATAATAATAAAGCTGTAGATTGAACTGAATTAGCAATTTGAAACTCACTAGTGCTAAAAAGCTCCAAATATCATAAATCTTATTTCAAGGGGAGGCTTTTTCTTTATTTCTTGGTCCTTCTTCTGCCTAACTTCTCTATTAGGTTTAACTTCAAAGTCTTAAGAACCATGTATTGTTCCTTATAATCCTGCAAACCAATTTCTGATGGGATGTAGACAGATAAAGGGGGACCAGCTGCCATACTTTGTTGGCCTTGGCCAACTGCTGTGTGTTTCTGCTGAGACGGGTAGAAATTCCCCAGAAGTCATCAAGTACCCAAGGGCAAAGGCTGATGGCAGAACTAACAGTTGGGCAATGGCTTATTTTAATCTGGCCCACTGAAGTCAGTGGAGTTTTTGCCCCACACAGGGTGGCTGGGACAGACCCAGCACCCCATCGTAGTGTTTATCCCTGCACCGCCATGTTCTTGTCGGTGGAAGCTGGTACAGGGTAAGGGCAGATGTAGGCATTATCTTTAGCCTTTTGTCTTCAGATTTTCCTTTGTTCTGAGAGCTGCATTTTGAACAGGTATCCACCCTCTTAGAGAGGTTTGTTCTTCCTGGAAGCTTGCCTTTCACACAGCTTTATCACAAGAAAACAGCGAGTGCTCCAATAAATACGCTGAGCAGCTAAACAGGAGCTTCCCAAAATATTTGACGGTGCAACATGAAAACCCTGGCTGCCCAGCAGCAGTCTGAGCGAACCCCCTCGACTCCTTTCCCCACCGAGCACCCCCGGTCCCCGGCGCGGCTCTGCACGAAGCGGGGCCACGGCGGGGCGCGGTTGTGCATGGAATGGGGGCTCGGCCCCACGCCCGCTCCGAGGGCCTGCCACGTGACCCCTTTTTTTTGTTATTGCTATGGAAACTGACCAAAGCAAAGGGTAAATACATGGACAATAGCAAAAGACAATTTTAATTTTCGTCCCCTCTTAAATGTCACATGTTTTTTAACGCGCGGCTGCTGTAACCAGAGCTGGCGTCTGCAGCCCAACGCGGTGAGCCGGTCTCCCAAGCCTGAGGGATACAAGTCCCTCATTATTGCCAAATGGGATCGGAGCACGTAGGTCTGTTTAGACACTGTGATGCATTGTAAGAGGCGTCTCTTCAGGGATAGCCATAAAAGCCTCCTTTTTCCTCCCCCTGTTAAAAAAGAGCAGCTGTATTCTTCTAACGTGGACAGCGCCGAAGACTGCCTGTCTCTGCTGCGCGGAGACTCTCTGGGTCAGGCGTGAAAAAGCAAACTTCATTTTAGAGCCTGAACAGGGTTTCCCGGTGCAGCCTTATTATGCTTTGCTGGGAGCTGCGCTCACTCCTGTGTACGCGGCTCAGGAAAGCTGGCAGGGAAGGTTTTTGCAGCTATGTATCGCTTGCTGTCACTTAAGGTGTCTGATAAATAATTTGGCAGCTCTGAGGCAACTTTACTGTATAAACTTAAATAATCTCATAGATTAATGTATTGCAGACTATTAGTTACCTGACAATGACCGCTCCAAGTGTCTGTGACATTAAATTATATTTGTGGCCATTGCTTGTTAAATAAGAGGGCTAGGTCAGCTTTAGGTGCCAGCACTCCCTAATTTCCTAGCTGCATCTCAGCTTAGTTTTCCCTCTTCAAAGCCAGTGACAAAGCACTCAATCAGTGGTATCAATAAACAGGTTCAAATAGGTTGTTTTATAGGTACATGAGCAGCATCTCATCAGTTATTGAGTGTTACAGATGTAAATGGGGTGCTCAAAACTGTTTACCAGCTGGTTCTTGGAAACAAGACTTCCTGGATGACTTTCCTATTGAGATATGCTGCCCCTCCTTACAAATCCCTTGATAGTTCCTGCTTCCCAGCAAGAGCAAGCTTCCCATTCATACACAGGATCATTCCTAGAATTGCCGCCGGAGTTGCTAGAACAGCTCTGGTCAAGCGGGTGGAAGATATCGATTGCTCTGTGCAATTTCCCGAGCCTGCTCATGACACACGCAGCATCTAGAAATGCAAGCCAGGCTGTCAGCGACAGGACAAATCCCAGGAGCATGTGGACTGCTTTGCTGCATCTGGAGTTGGGGGTGACCTGTTCTGAAAGGAGGAATAGACTTGGAGTCTGGCTGGGAGTCAGCATGCTGCTAGATTTCTGTTAATTGCATTAATTGCAACAGCGTCCCCTTGGCACTTCTCTACTTGAAAATGTGCATGTGTAGTTGTTAAAGCTCACAGACAAAAATCTTGGCAAGAGAAGGCTGAATCTTCTGGTTGGATTTGGGAAGGGGGAGGAATAGGACTGAAGGCACTGACCAGCTGGTCTCCTTTCGGTGCTGTCAGGAAAGCCAGAGTTGCTTCTGATGCTTTCCAGTATTACAGTGCTCTGTTTCACAGGCATTCTTGGTGCTTCTTAAATATTTCATATACATCTGAAGTAAGACAAAAGGGACGAGGAAAAAACCACCCACTCACATGTGTTTGTATATCGAAGAGCAATCTTGTGTTGGCATGGAGAGGAACCAGATGGTTTAAGCAGTCTTTTTGTCTTCAAAACTTACAGTTCTGCATTAATTTGCATAGGCATATTTCAGATACACAGCAAGCAAATCAGATGCTATGCACTAGCATCCCTCTTACACTGTATTTATGTAAATGTGAGTGCACATTCTGACTATTACTTTATCATAAAACATCATAGTTTGGCCAAATGCATTTTTCATCTATGATTTTCTGGTTTGGAAAGCATGCAGTTATTCCCAGACATCCCCAGTAGGTAAAATCATATGGAAAGTTTAGCAAAAGGAGCTTCTGGGTTGAAAGATTCGACCAACTCTCCAGTGTTATGTTGTGACACACTGTTTTCTCTCTTGCAGACTCACTTATGACTTAGAAGAAAAAACATGGAAGGAAATTTTGCTATTAAGAGATAGCAACTTCCCTCCAGGATCACGAGGATTTTAGGAGGTCTTCCAGGAGCCACATTTGCCACTAATATTGGTAAGAATAGCAGTTGATTTTAGTGTCTCAGTATAGAGTCAAGACTCATTCTTTTAGCTTGTTGTATGATTTTTTGTGTTCGTTTTTTTTTTTCCAGAATATTGTATTGCAGTATTTACTATGAATTAAAAAAAAAAAAATCCTCTAGCATCGCTTTCCTGGTTATACATGAGGTTTAATGCCTGGTTAAATACCAGATGAGCCCAGCTGTTTCAAAGCACATTAACCCACTTTTCACCAAGATCCTCACATCTTAACCGAGTGAATGAAAGAGTTGAATTTAGCAGGGGCAGACTGACATTCCCTTACCCTCAGGGAATCTCTATCTATTTGTGTAAGTACTGTCACTGTGAGCTCTTTAGATATTTATTTAGATCTCTCATATGAAATGTCCCTCTCTCTTTCTCTCAAACAAATCTCTGCTTTTAGGGCATAAAAATTTACTTCTGTAGATTAAATGTAGATAATCCCGGTTTCCTGGGGAAAGAAACTGTGTATATACCTCAGAAAAGTTTTGGCAAGTAACTGAAATCTTTCAAATAAGGAAATGGATTGAGCAAAATCCCTTGCTAATTGTAAGCTGAGCTCTCTGGAGGTCCGTAGAAGAATACGGACCTCCTGCAGCCAAGAGTCTGTGCAGTGCGCCCGAGACCTCTGAAAACTCATTCAGGCAAATGAAAAAAGTCTCACTGAAAGCGCTCCTCACCCTTCAGGTCCTTGCTTTTATCAGGAGCTCTGGCAGCATGGAAATCTCAAACTGATGGAAGCAGGACACACTTATACGAATGCGCTTTGTCAGGACCCCTGTCTCTAGAGGGTCACACAGGCTGCCCCTTCACTCTCTGCTCGCCTCTAAGACAGCAGGATCAGATCTGCTATATCAGAGGGAGAAAGGCATATCCTTCAGGTTGACTTGGTCTAGGCTTCTATGAGACATTGACTATCATGAACATACTCACTCCAAAGTATTTGTTTTAGCCGAGTTATTGCCATATCACCATCACATTCTCTGATTTGCACAGTTGCACTTGTAGTGCCTATCAGTTTTCATTTCCTTTTAAATCCCTTCAATCCTTCTAATTTCTTCTGAAGCCACTATTTGAATAATTACCCAAGACAGGCATATAGATCTACCAGTTGATCTTAGCTCTACTCCATTCTTTATTTCTAGATATTTTTTTCTCATGGAAATGACTACATTCTAATGAATTGCCACATCTTTTCAGCACAGCAGTGCTGTGTCTATCTGGAGTTTGCCCTCTGTGTCTTTAAGAATGTGGGTGTGCAAGGATGTTGTTGCTGCTGGTAAGAGCTTTCCCCTTCCCCTTCTCTTCTCAAGGAATTAGGTTTGTAAAGACCTTTTTATTTTTAATTTATTCAATTTGTTTGCATCAACTGTTATTTTGGGCTCCTCTGCCACGGCAAGTTAAAATGCATGGTTCCTCTAGTAGTCTGTCAGTTTATTTCTGAGAGTTTGGCTCTGTGTCCTCAAAGTAATTATTTTTGCTGGCATCCATCTCCCTTTGCTAGTTTTCAGATGGACTTGATGTCTCTTTCTCTCGGCATGAGGGCTTTTGAATGCCTGCCACTGCAAGATGTTGTTGTTGTTGCTACTTCTGCCTTTCATCTGGTGCAGCATCCTCGCAAATCCCTGAAATCTTGTGCTCCCAAATCCCAGCAATTGGCCCTCCCGTGTTTCCTGCTTTTGTGAATTGAGACTTTGTAAATGGCAATTTCGCAGATTGCTTTTGTCACTTCTGATGTTTTCACATCTGGAGGATAGCATTGACTACCAGAAAACTTCTGTGACAAACTGAAATCAGTATCCTCTCAGAATATGTCACAGATCTTGGACAAATATGCTTTTACCTTTGTCCCTTTGTTTACCTGCTCCAAAAGGCCTTAGTCTTGTGTACCATAACAAAGTATTCCTCTTAGAGGACCAAACTGCTATCAGTTGTCATCAGTTCTAGTTTTCTGTTACTAAAATCCTGCTACCATATATATACACGTATACATAAATGAAATATATGTATACACAGATTACAAAGCAAATATTTCATCTCTCTTACTGCAGTGACCTGAATTTCCCCATTTAGCGAAGCTCCCCCATACCACCTGCAAATTTTGCTGACTGCAGAAGCATGACACACCTCATTTCAGGAGTATTTGGAAAGGCTTTGTGTGTACAACCCTGTTAGGTTCATTCTTCCACTCATTGAAATTTTCACTCTCAGTGTTTGTAATTTTGAAGTACCAGCAGGCTCAGCCATGTATGATGACACAGAGACTAAATATTAATCAGAATTTTGTTCAGGCTGAGGTGATCTACGGCTGCTTTGCATGGCTGTCTGCCACACTGTGCTAGACGCATTTTGCTTCGGTCATTTCAAGCCCATTGACAAAATGACAGCCAGCTCTGAAGAGCTACATCTGTATAAGAAAATCAAGCAATGCCCATGAAAGCTCCCAGGCACTGGAGCTTGACTGTCTGCATCACTAAATTTCGCATATAATTCTCTAGGATCACAGAATCATAGAATCATAGAAGGCTTTGGCTTGGCAGGAACCTTTAGAGGTCATCTAGCTCAACCCCCTTGCAGGGAGAAGGGACATCTCCAACTAAACCAGGTTGCTCAGAGCCCCGTCCAACCTGGCCTGGAAAGTTTCCAGAGACAGGGCTTCCACTACTTCTCTGAGCAACCTGATGCAGTGTTTCACCACCCTCATTGTGGAAAATTTCTTCCTTATATCTAGCCTAAATTTACCCTCCCTTGGTTTAAAGCCTTTACTCCTTGTCCTATCGCAACAAGTCCTGATAAAACTATTTTCCTCACCTTTCCTATAGGCCCCTTCAGGTACTGGAAGGCTGCTATAAGGTGTCCCCGCAGCCTTCTCTTCTCCAGGATGAACAGCCCCAACTCTTTCAGCCTTTCCTCATGGAAGACATGCTTCAGGCCTCTGATCATTTCTGTGGCCCTCCTCTGGACCCACTCCAACAGGTCCATGTCCCTCTTGTGCTGGGAGCTCCAGAGCTGGACACAGTACTCCAGTGGAGGTCTCAACAGAACAGAGCAGAGGGACAGAATCACCTCCCTCGACCTTCTGGCCACACTGGTCTTGATGTCGCCCAGGATACAGTTGGCCTTCTGGGCTGCAAGCACACATTGGTGGCTCATATCCAATTTTTCATCCACCAGTACCCCCAAGTCCTTCTCGGCAGGGCTGCTCTCAATCACTTCATGCCCCAGCCTCTATTGATAGCAGGGATTGCCCCGACCCCAGTGCAGGACCTTGCACTTGGCCTTGTTGAACCTCATGAGGTTCACACAGGCCCATTTCTTGAGTTTGTCCAGGTGCCCCTGGATGGCATCCCATCCTTCTGGCTTGTCAACTGCACCACTCAGCTTGGTGTCATCTGCAAACTTGCTGAGGGTGCACTCGATCTCGCTATGTCATTGATGAAAATGCTAAACAGCACTTATCCCAGTATGGACCCCTGAAGGTCACCACTTGTCACTGGCATCCATTTGGCCATCAAGCTGTTTACCATTACCCTCTGGCTGCAACCTTCCAACCAATTCCTTAGCCACCAAACAGTCCACCCATTAAATCCATATTAATACAGATTAGAGAGAAGAGTGTTGTGAGGGATGTGTCAAAGGCTTTACAGAAGTCCAGATAGATGACATCCATAGCTCTTCCCTTGTCCACTGATCTAGTCATGCCATCGTAGAAAGCCACTAGGTTGGCCAGGCAGGACTTGCCTTTGGTGAAGCCATGCTGGCTGTCTCGAATCACCTCCCTGTCCTCCATGTGCCTTAGCACAGCTTCTAGGAGGATCTGTTCCATGATCTTCCTAGGGACAGAGGTGAGGCTGACAGGTTGGTAATTCCCAGGGCCCTCCTTCCTACCCTTTTTAAAGGGCACAGTGGCATTGAAAGCCCACCTCTGGTAGCCCTGCCACCCCTGACTTAACCTCTGCTCTTCCTCCCTTGGCCCCTTCATCAGACATGGCTGTTCTTCATCAGCATACCCAGTGGTCAGTCCAGAACAGCTCCTGATGTCCTCACTACAGCTACCCCTTTTCTTATTAGTCAGACAGCCAAAAAATTAACACCCATGCTGCTGAAAGTAGCCTGCTGATTTCAGAGGGAGCAGGATGTTGTCCTAACTGTTTGATTATTCACTTCAAGTAATATTTTTGTTTTTTAACAAAGGTGTTTACTTTTCAAACGAAGATGATTGGTTGAGCCATGGCAACTATAGCATCTGTGTAGCCAGCAAACACTTAATATGTGGGTGGGTGGTTTGGATGGCCTTGAATACATAATTAAATTTGTTTTTCCTTTCAGCTCCCTGTGGTGTGTTATTTTTTTATACTTAAAAGTTATCCCATCTTGAAGACGACTGGTTTCTATTATTAAAAGGACAGCTTAAATGCATTTAGCAAAAGCAAGTCTTGTTGCTTTCATGTCTCAATCTTTTTTCCAATTAATAAAAAGGTCCTTTAGTGCCTGTGATCGACTTCCTGCAGCCTAAAAGTTTCTCTAAACATTTTCTAAATGTCTAGAGGCTTTGTATACTTAATGGAATAAGCTCCACATTTCCTGATCCTTAAAATGTTCAGCATTAACTTGTATGTTTTATACTTCATCATCAAAATTGAGGATTTGGAGTGTTTCTCCAATTGCAGAAGGAGAAGAACAAGAAGCTCCTGCACACCTCTTCTGGTGCAGGTAAAAGGGAACAGCACATAAATAACAGACCTTCCTTGCAAGAAGTTGAAATTCTATAGTCCCTGTGGGATGCACCAGTGCCTGCGAACCATGGCTTGTCAGCACAAATAGAGCCCTGTGGTTTTTGGCAGTGACAGCCGAGTAGACTGTGTGGGAATTCAAAGTCTATGAGATTGAGTAGATGACTCAAAACAGACAGGTGGAAATTCTGTAAGAACAAACGTAATATGGACACTTTGGGGCAAGGATCAAACCCACAAATGCAGAGCTGTAGTAATTGACAATGAAACCAGTACAGCAAAGTGGGTTTGGAGATTATGATAGAGATAAAATTAAATAGGAACAGAAAATGTCATTTGTTTGTGAATCAACACCTTTCTTGTTCTAACTATTTCTCTCTGTTTGTTACGTAGGTTTCATTAGAATCATAGAATCACAGAATGGTTTGGGTTGGAAGGGACCTTCAAAGATCATTTCGCCCACCCCCACCCTACCATGGGCGGGGACATCATGCACTAGATTAAATTGCTCAAAGCCCTGTCCATCCTGATATTGAACACTTCCAGTGGTGGAGCATCTATAACTTCTCTGGGCAATCTGGACCAGTGTCTCATCACTCTCATAATAAAAAATTTGTTCCTTATGTCCCAGCTAAACTTATCCCCTTTCAGTTTAAAACCATTTTCCCTTCTCCTGTCATTATAGGCCTTGATAAAAACTCTCTGGTTTTCTCCTTGGTCTCTTTTATATTTTGAAAGGCTGTGTAAGGTCTCGCTGGAGCCTTCTCTTCTTCAGGCTGAACAACCCCAACTCTCTCAGCCTTTCTTCTTAGGAGATGTGTTCCTGGAGTGTTAGGAGTGTTACAGCAAGTTTTAGATAGCGTAGTTAAGTTGGCAAAGCTCAAGCCTGGTGCCTGGGTGATAAGGGACCTAGAGCACATCTGTGGAACGTCTAAAGGAGCTGCATTTGTTTAATACCTAAAAAAATAGACGGAGGAGAACATGACATGCTTCTTCTATGTTAATTTTGTGATAGGGAGGACAGGAACCATTGTTCTCAGTGTTCTGTAGGGGAAAGAAGTCTGTTTATATACAAAAGTTTTATACTGGAAAAGAAGCAAACTTTAAAAATATAAGGGCTGAAGGGCTGGCTGGCAAGTTATGTGTGAAAAACCTTGGTCTGAATGTTTTCAAGAACAGGCACATGACCTTTTACTGAGTAGGATTTAGTCTGCTTGATGCTGCCTGAGTGCAGGTTATTGGGCTACATTATTTGGTGCGTGTTTCTTTTTAGCCACACAATTCTCTACTGTACATTCTACGTGGACAACCTGGGAGAAATTAGGGTTAAATCCACACAATCAGGCTGGGACTGATACTCATGTCTAGATGAAAAAACCCAAATATGAAGGCAGAAATTCAACTAAGTAGCTACTATTAAAAAAGGACAACAAATAAATTGCCTAGAGTTTGAGACAGTCACATTGCTGTGGGAAACCGTGAAAGAATAGTTATTTCTAACTCTCATGTTGGGCTTTCCATGGCAGTTGATCTGGTGATTTATTGAAAGGCATTTGTAATGATTTCGCTAATATACACATGACATGATGAAAAATGCCATGTTTAATAAGTTTTATGTGATTCATAACAAACTGCAGACAGTAAAAGCCTGATGACATTTTAAAATTCTACACAACAAGAAAAATTTTATTTTTAAAAGCAGAAAGCCAAATTCTGAGAAGTGTTCCCTCTTTAATTTGCCATTAAATCAAGGGAGACATGTTCATTTTAAAAGGCTCTATAATTAAATATTAGTCTATTGTAGTCAAAGGAACTGCAAGTCAGTTGGGATAAAAAAAATTCAGGCAACTATCTGGAATCTGTTGTTCACTGTCTCTAGGTCTATGCCAAGAACACTTTGCTTTTGCATGGCTTTTGTGTTTGGTTGAAATTTGTTCTCACATAACCAAATAATATTATAGCAGAAAGGAATATAATCAGCAAATGTAATGTTCTCTTTCTGGAATGTCATACTATGCTGTAAGAGGTATTTAATTTTAAATTCTAAGAACCAGTTACAGTTGTTCAGAAAACTCCATTTATTTTTCCTTTGCACTCAGGGTCTTTGCCTGTTTTGGTCCAAGGTCTAAGTCTACATAACTAAGTTAGCTAATTGCCCAACCATTTGCTCATCTCCATTAAAATGGCTCAATAATCAGATAAAAATAGATAGAAGTAGGCAACCCTTTTAAGGTTTGGAGTTTTTTTTCTTTGCATGCTTAACAGTGGGCTTTTGAGCTTTTACAAGTAAGAAGAAAAGAAGCTTGAATCTCCAGTGACTAGCTTACTATAGCTTTAATTCAAATCTGAATCTCCCATTAAGGTCATCTCTGTAGTGGTTTGAAGTTTTCCTATTCGTTAACCTCTGCATTGAACTGAATATTCCTCAGATTCCCTAATTAGTTACAGTTGGAGCTTTAGTGACTTTCAAGACTTGCTTCTTTGAGTTAGAAAGAAAAAGGTTTAAACAATGGTCAGGAAACCCTAAAACCTCTTATCTCACAGCAGTTCGATTAGACAAGAAGAGTACTGTCTTGATGGATTGAAAGTGCTCTGTACCAGATAAGAACAGGAATGATAAGAACATTAGAGGTCTCATTTTTTTAAGGAAGAAAAGAGTGCTTTCCTTTTAAGCGCTATCTTCTCTTCATTTACACATTGCAGGATAAACCGGAATGTGTTTGTAATTAGTATTTCTGCTTACACACTCATCATGCCTCAATTTTTAACACAGACAACAGAACGATATAAGATTAAATGATTATTGAAACAGCTGAATCTTACTAAACTCATTATATGTTTTGCAGCCCTAGTGACACTGGAAAGGAAGGTAGAAAAGATGATGTTATGAAAATAAGCAAAAAATGTATTTGTTCAATGTGTTCAATTTCAGATAGCATTAAAAAGTAAATATAGGTGTGAGAAAGACATTAACTGCCCTGGAAAGACAGTTGTGTAAATGTTCTGCTTATTTTGCTCCTTTCAGTTGGTTGATTGTTGCTTTTCTGCCAGTTGCTTTCCATTAATCACTTTGGTTCTAAAAGGTCTTAGACGGAAATTGTTTACAGATATTTTCCTTTGCTCTGACAGAAATATGAAGCCATTTTCAATCAGCTGCCTCCCATCCTGCATTTGTAGCCCAGTCATTTGCCCGTTTAAGTCTATCAGGACACAACCATTGACTTAAAATGGAGCAGATGAAGTACTTTACCTAGCAGTGGCTAAAAAGCCAGAGAGCTGAATGTTTTCCGTAAATTAAAGGGTATTTCAATAGCTTAGCTTTTTTTTTGTAGCTGATTAACTTTGTCTTCCAGTGCCAATATAACGAGAGACCTTCTAGGATGGCTTTTAAGGTGCCTTGAGGCTGCATTTGTTCTCAGGCACACTTTGGACACTTTGCATTAAACAACTCCATTCAGAATTCTCCTAAGGTCGCATAGTCATAGCCAAATGTGCACTGTTTAAAAGTCAAAATCATCCTGATACTGTATATAACGCTTTTAGTAGTATGAGTTGTTGGTTTTTTTCTGTTCATTGTTTAAGAGCTACTCTCTGGAGATTTCTGTAGCAATTTTTATGGGACTCTATTTATCATTACATGATGTTAATTCAGATGTTTTCACTGAGCCTACATACTTTTTGCCTCTACATTTATAATCGCACAAATTTATGGTGCTGTAAAGTTTAGAAACTCCAGCAATCTAGTACAGATGATGTCTGGGCCAAAGTAGCAGATTGTGGCCATCATTTCTAGTAGTTTTTCCTATATTTTTAAACAAACTAACCCAAACAGATGAGATGGTCTGGGTTCCGTAATATCAAACTATTTACACATGAGCAAAGCCAACATGAAAGTTCAGAAAGATATGCCTATTTAGAGGAAATGGACTGAACTGCGATTTTAATTCTGCAATCACATCTCAATTACTTTTCACTCATTGGCTACTGCTGGCCTTTGATGAAGCCTATGGAGAAGTTGGTTGGCACACATCTTCCTTGATCTGCAGAAGACCTAGTCGGAAATCACCAAAACCTTTCAGGGGAAATCTGGCTTCACTGAAGTCATAGAATCATAGAATCATAGAATCATAGAATCATAGAAAGTTTTGGGTTGGAAGGGACCCCTAGAGGTCATCTAGTCCAAGCCCCCTGCAGCGAGCAGGGACACTACTAACTAGATCAGGTTGCTCAGAGCCCTCTCCAGCCTGGTCTTGAATGTTTCCAGGGATGGGGCCTCCACTACCTCTCTGGGCAACCCTTTCCAGTGTTTCACAACCCTCATTGTAAAGAATTTCTTCCTTATATCCAGCCTAAACCTACCCTGTTTTAGTTTAAAACCATTACCCCTTGTCCTGTCACTGCTGTCTCTACTAAAAAGATTGTCCCCATCTTTCCTATAGGCTCCCTTTAAGTACTGAAAGGCTGCAATTAGGTCTCCCCGCAGCCTTCTCTTCTCCAGGCTGAACAAGCCCAACTCTCTCAGCCTGTCCTCATAGGAGAGGTGCTCCAGCCCTCGGATCATTTTTGTAGCCCTTCTTTGGACCCGCTCCAACAGTTCCATGTCCTTCTTGTGCTGAGGGCTCCAGAGCTGAACGCAGTGCTCCAGGTGAGGTCTCACCAGAGGAGAGTAGAGGGGCAGAATCACCTCTCTCGATCTGCTGGCCATGCTTCTCCTGATGCAGCCCAGGACACTGTTGGCCCTCTGGGCTGCCAGTGCACATTGCCGGCTCATGTCCAGCCTTTCGTCTATCAGTCCCCCCAAGTCCCTCTCAGTATAGAGCTACTCTCGATCCTTTCATCCCCCAGCCTGTATTGATAGCGGGGATTACCCCGACCCAGGTGTAAGTCAATGGCAAGACTCCCTCATGCTTCAGCAGAGTCAAGTCTTCAGGCTGGGATCCTGCCCACAGGCAACATATTATAACAACAGAGCAGGAAAGATGGTTTGGCTAATGAGAGATGGAAAGGAAGGAGCTGGAGAAGATTCCTGGGATGTGGTCGAGAAGTGGTACTGATTCAGATGAGGAGGCAAAAGAACTCAGGACAAGGAGGAGACAGAGCATGGAGCAGAGGCAACAGGAGAGGAGTAAGAGAAGGCAGAGATGTGAATAATCAGGAGTGGAGCTGAAAAAAGGAGCACTGCTTTTCAGACCAAAGAATACAGTGTGTTTTAAATCAGTTCCTTAAAGGGAGAGAATGACTGTGGTTTGATGGATGAGCTAAAAGGGTTAAAAGCCTTCAGAAGGAAAACAGGCATCAAAGACTTTATACTGTATTTAGGTCCAAATCAGCCCTGCCAGAACATTTCAACCTACCTCTGGCCTACTCCCAGGGAACCTCTTCCGTAACAACCCTCACAGATGGACTGGGGTTGGACCGCAAGATAGATCAACTGAAAGAGACAATCTGTCAGGCAGTGCCTGTGGGCCTTTTTCCTGAGAACCCCACAGGACATGGCACAAGGTCCACTATGTCCTGTGACCAAAATGCTGGCTTTCCTTATAAAAAGGCAAGAGAAGAGGGGAACTGGGGGCTTACACAACCGTTGTAAGACAAAGAGCACCTGCATGGTGGATGTGAAGTAGATCCATCTCTGATCGTACGAGAGAAGAGGTGTTTCTCTGCAAGATACTGTGAGGCTTCCTTCAGCAACAACAAGTACCACAGTACTGCACCAGTTTTTGAAACCAGATGTTTAGGCTCTACTTGTCAGACTGAGCTTGGGACTGTCCTTGGGCATTGAGTCCAGCTGGTGTGCAATGGCTTGCAAACATAATTTTTGCTGGGTCAGCTGTGCTCCCAGGCCTGTGCTAGCTCCTCTGATTATATCTCACCTTGGAAAAAGCTAGCTATCCAGTTGAAAACCTTGCCAGGAACTAGTCTACTGGCTGAACAGCACAGATGGTTGAATCACTAAGCCTGGGAATACTTCTTGATGCTATTTAACTCACCATTATAGAAATATTAATGCTGTTTTTCTATGAGGTATTCTTCTTGATTTACTATTGCAAGTGAGAAGGATCATTCACAGGTTATTTTAAGTGCTTGTAGTTTCAGTAATAACAGGAGCCTGGGCAATTAGTTCAGGAGCAACATCTTTTTGTATTTCAGAGCACAATGATCCCAAACCAGAGTGTGAGAAAGCAGTGCATTTCCAAAGGGAATAGAGGGAACCTGATGAGTCAAGTTCTTCAGAGCTGGATCGCTTTGTAGGATCCAAGACTGGAGAGCTCACCACAGTGATACTCTTTACTGGAGTCAGCAGGACACATGGACTGTCAGTTCTGTGTGTGGTGTTAGCTTAGACAAGCACAGTTGCCAGGATGTAACAATCAGCTCTGAAGGTGACTTCAGGAACACAAAGATTCCTCATCGCTTCCATCGAGTGCCAGAGAAATCCTTAGTTTATCATGGCCCCGCGTTCACAGCTGGAGAGCTGGCAATTATCTTCCTTCCTTGGCTGCTATCCAATGCTAAGTCAGATGGTGGAATAAGAAATACCACTTCATACACACTCCTGTTACTGCCTTTCCATTCACAAATCTAAAAACATCCTTGATTTTTTCTGACAAAAATGTAAACAAGGAGACTAGCTGACCCAGGGGATCTGTAATAGGATACAGAGCCTTTCACCTCTGTCTTATGAACAAAACACCATTCCCCTCTGAAGTATTTTCAGTGGCTTGTGAGCAGAGAGCTGGTGGTCTGAATCCAGTGTCATGTGTCTACACCAGGAAGCCACTAGATTTGGGACTAATTAGCCTCTTTGTCAGCAACCCCCACAGAGGGGCCAGAAATGAAGTGGTACCTCCTGCACACAGATAACACACACTGACTGTACCAAGGAAACTAGTCTAGCTGATGCTGGTCCTGTGTTTGTTCTCTGACTTTTAGCTGGTCTTTAGAGATCTGTAGGAAAGCTAATCACAAGCATGAATTCACTTAAAAGACAGTAATGAAAGGAAGCACTGTAAATCATACATATGCTGACAAATAAGCTTTTGTAAGAGGGTGCTTGATGACTCAGATATACAATGCAGTATCCGGCAGTGAATGTTTTGGTGACTAAAAAAGGACATCTAAAGTAACGGACTTTAAAATCTGATGTTGCATCACCTGGCTGTGAACAGTCTTTTGTTGGCTCTGACTGCAGCACTCAGAGACCTGCTGACTACCGGTCCCTGCGCGCAGGTGAGGAAATCAAACTTGCATTGCACTCATATGTGTGTGAGAGGAAAGACGTAGGGTGATGCACTTGACAAACCATTCTCCGTTATATCTGAAAAGTCATGGCAGTCAGGGGAAGTCCCTGGGGACTGGAAGAAGGGAAACATTGCACCCATTTTTAAAAGTGGTAGAAAGGAGGACCCTGGGAACTACCGACCTGTCAGCCTCACCTCTGTCCCTGGGAAGATCATGGAACAGATCCTCCTAGAAGCTGTGCTAAGACATATGGAAGACAGGGAGGTGATTCAAGACAGCCAGCATGGTTTCACCAAAGGCAAGTCCTGCCTGACTAACCTAGTGGATTTCTATGACGGTGTGACTAGATCAGTGGACAAGGGAAGAACTATGGATGTCATCTATCTGGACTTCTGTAAAGCCTTTGACACAGTCCTCCATGACATCCTTCTCTCTAATTTGGAGAGATATGGAATTGATCGGTAGACTATTTGGAGGATGAGGGATTTGTCAGAAGGTCACATCTGGAGAGTAGTGGTCAATGGCTCAACATCCATATGGAGATCAGTGACAAGTGGTGTGCCTCAGAGGTCTCTGCTGCAACCGGAACTGTTTAATATTGTCATGGTTTGACCCCAGCTGCAACTAAGCCCCACACAGCTGCTCTCTCACTCCCTGCCACTGGGATGGGGGAGAGAATTGGAAAGGTGAAAGTGAGAAAACTCATGGGTTGAGATAAAGACAAAAACCGCATGCACAAGCAAAGCATAATAAGGAACTAATTCACCACTTCCCATCGGCAGTCAGATGTTCAGCCATCTCCAGGAATGCAGGGCTCATGTCTAATGGTTAATTGGGAAGACAAATGCCATAACTCCAAAAGTCCTCCCTTCCTTCTTCCCTCAGCTTTATATGGTTAAGCATGACACCATAAAGTATGGAATATCTCTTTGGTCAGCTGACATCAGCAGTTGCAGCTCTGTCCCCTCCCTACTTCTTGTGCACCCCCAGCCCACTCGCTGGTGGGGCGAGGTGAGAAACAGAAAAGGTCTTGACGCTGCGTAAGAACTGCTCAGCAATAACTAAAACATCCATGTACCATCAACACTGTTTGCAGCACAAATCCAAAACATAGCCCCATACAAGATACCGTGAAGAAAATGTAATACATCCGCGCCCAAACCAGCCCAAATATATTCATGATGTAGGCAGTGGGATCAAGTGCACCCTCAGCAAGTTTGCAGATGACACCAAGCTTGAGGGTTGACACGCTTGAGGGAATGAGATGCCTTCCAGAGGGACCTGGACGCCATCCAGAGGGACCTGGACAAGCCTGAGAAGTGGGCCTGTGTGAACCTCATGAAGTTCAACAAGGCCAAGTGCAGGGTCATGCACCGGGATTGAGGCAATCTCTGCTATCAGCACAGATGTTAGGAGCATTCCTGCCAGGATGGTCTTCGGGGTATTGCTGGATGAAAAGCTGGACGTGAGACAACAATGAGCACTTGCAGCACAGAAAGCCAAACGCATTCTGGGCTGCATCAAAAGCAGTATGGCCAGCAGGTCAAGGGAGGTGATTCTGCCACTCTGCTCCTCTCTGGTGAGACCCCACCTGGACTCCTGCATCCAGCTCTGGAGCCCCCAGCACAAGAGGGACATGGACCTGTTGGAGTGGGTCCAGAGGAGGGCAACAAAAGTGATCAGAGGGATGGAACACCTCTACTATGAGGGAAGGCTGAGAGAGGTGGGGTTGTTCAGCCTGGGGAAGAGAAGGCTCCAGGCAGATCTTACAGTAGCCTTAAAATGGGCCTACAAGAATGATGGAAACAAACATTTTAGCATTTAGATTTTAGACTATAAGAGGGTAGATTTAGACTGGATATAAGGAAGAAATGCTTTACAATGAGGGTGGTGAAACACTGGAACGATTTTCTCAGAGAGGTGGTAGATACTCCATCCCTGGAAACATTCAAGGTCAGTTTGGATGGGGCTCTGAGCAACTTAATGTAGTTGAAGATGACCCTGCTCATTGCAGGGGGGTTGGACTAGATGACACTTATTAAAGGTCCCTTCAATCCCAAACTATTCTATGATTCTATGGTTCTATGACATGTGTCTGCCCTCTGCAAACAGCACAGCAAGCCCCTTCCACATTGCGCAGGAGGACTATCTCCTGCCACTGCATTTCCGTTCTTAGGGCTTGGAGGTTTAAAGTATACATGATCTGAGAAGGGGAAATTCCCATACTCATCAATATTGGAATGTTACATGGGAGCCCTTTGCTTCCAGCTGTTGAGTACAAAAATAAAAGCTGTAAATGCTTCTCTTAGTGTTATTTTGTCAAAACTGAGTACTCAGCCTCAGACTCTTGTTGATGAGTAAGTGCCTGTGAATAGTTTCTGAGCTCTGCCCTGCCTGCAAACTGCTTCCACTTGGGTGCAACTGCACTGAATTTGATTGGACTCTGGGATGCTGTACAAGTAAATATCTAAATTTAAACTGGATATGTGACTGGCCATTTGAACTTGTGCTTATCCACACCGGGCTCCGCAGTGCCCCTTGACATATGCAAACCCATTGAAGTAGGGTCAGGTGTATTTCTATGGGCAATTTTCACTAATAAAAAGGGCATCTCCACCTCCAAAGCAATCAAATAAAAAAGAATTGTAGGAGAAAATGTTTAGAGACAAATATTCCACTAGCTGTGGTGGTGGGTCAGGCTACTGCAGCTTCTTTGCTGGTCAGTTCTGCTCTTCTGTCAGAGACTGCTGCCTTGAGGACAGAATCCAAAGAGCAGATTGTGCAAACAGTCCTCGGCTACTTCAGCAGGGGATCTACTGGCTTAACCCCAGTCACCTCCTGCAGAAGCTCAAACTGAGCTCTCAGGGTTGAACGAGCTGTGGGGGAGAGAGGACTAATATCTTGAGCTACATCATCTGTTCACTAGATTAATGTATCTAGACCCTGAACTCATCAGGAACTCAAAGAAAAACATTGCACTATGAAGGACGCAAAAATAGACTGTCTATCCTGAGTAAGTCTGGGACTACAGCTCCCCTGTGGATCCAGTTCCAATACATCCTCCCATTATTCCCTTCCCTTTTTCCGTGGTCACCACAGGAATTTGTCCTCATTTATCCAGATGTCAGGTCTTTTCTTCTGTTACATGCAAGAAAACAACAAAGACGATGTAGCACTGGGCACAGTAACATGCATAGGTAAGCAAGACTTTTCATCAAACCACGCAAGAGGTTGGTAATAAGAAGTGGCTAACATAGGAGTATTTGCGGCTCTTCAGATGTAGGACATAACTGTTTCCTGCTTTTAGTGGTGGGAGCGAGCACTGGGTGGATGCATTACACGATTACTGAAGGACCAAATGCACGGATAAAAGTCAGCTAACCATTCGCGCATATAAGCTGATTCAATTGAATTCCTCTGGAACCTTGAAACTGTGTAGCAATAGGATCACCCAAGACTTCATCATTCTCGCTGCAGGCTCTGCAAGTTCTTCTGGTTTTCCTGGTCTGATGGAAGTAGACAATCCAAAACACTGTGAGAACAGCATCCATTGGGCTGCCAGCTTCCTGACTGGGAACATGGGATGTCAAAACCCCCTAAAAATACCAGACCTCTTGAGATTTCTATCTCTTTTTTTTTAGATAAGTCATTCAAGTCAATTTGATTTATAAAAATCTGCTTCTCTTAATAAGCCTGACCTTCACCTCTTTCATATTTATTTAGTCTGAGCTCTTTGTTACTGCTATTCTGCCCATGCTGTAGACATCAGGAACTTGATTTAAGAAAGTAAAATAAACATTTGTGGATATTTTAATTGCAGTAAAAACCCCTGGGTTCTTGATAGTTTTTGGTAAAACAACAAAGTCAGAAGACTAAAGATCAGATTTGACAAAGTTCTTAACAAGCCAAGTCCAAGAATGTACCTTTCGGTGGTCACTTTTGCATGACAATACTTAAAACTCACTGAGGGCCTACCTCTCTGTTCAGCTAGAATGTGAAACATTTCATACCAAACACTCTGGGAAAGAACCTCCTGTCTTTGTGAGGCCTGAGGTCCTGTATTCTTGTTTGCATCAGGCACAGATCCCAATGAAAAGTGGAGTGGTCCTTACCTAGCCAGGTTGTTTAGGTACTTTCTTGTAGGCAAAGCCATGGATTTGAGTCCCTTCAGTGTAAACTACTTAATGGGTCAGTGCCCTACTGACATAGCCGTGATATCATAGATGGATGCAACACCAAGGCTGAAAATTTTCTTGTCATGATCCTTCAGACATAGTGGGAGAACCACCTCATCTGTTTCAGATGTCAGCCTTGATTTCTAGCAAGAGATGCGGATTCAGTCATGCTTTTTGCATGGTGTTTCATACTAGTTACCGATAGGTGCTGGTCAAACCTCACTCTGCTGAAGTTCTGTTCTGAAGGGCACTGAAGGTGTATCCAAGTGAAGTGGTTTAGGATGTTACCACTCTGCCACTACTGTTCCTCCTCTCTACCAGTGCTTAACGAGCAGAGCAAAGCAAAGCTGGAAAAAGAGTATCTGCTCAGATCTCAGCCATTGCAGTAAAAACTGTGTGATTTATGTTAAATTGTTTAATTTATTTGAACATTCTGTCAAAGGAGTGAGTTATTAATTCTAGGAATGGGGTAGAGTGAGGACTCGTTCTTAAACTGCAAGAGCTGGATTTGTTGACCTATTATTATCTGTTTCTTACCTCTCCTCAGGTCTCTTCAAGTTCAGACTGTCAGGGCCTAGTGCCTGCATATGATATTGTAGTGCCTGCTTTGCTCCTCCCTACAGCAAGATCAGATAATCATCAATGTACTCCTTCATATTTCATCATCAAAATTTTCCACTAAAGCAGAAAACAAGGTAAGCACCATCTCTAAATTGCTTGAAATTCTAGGAGAGGACATAAAAAAATTTTATTCTCCTTCCCAACAGAATCCACAAATCTGGCTGACCTCAACTTTGTTTATCTCCAATTAGAGAGTTTCCACTGTGTCTCTCTACCAGTCTTTTCAGTGGATGCCGTTAATGACTCAAAGTCAAGACTGAATTATACTTGCTGCAGACGAGGAAAAATGTCTGAGAAATCAGTGATGAATGCTTGAGTTAAGGGCTCACAGCCATGAGGGCAGAATATTCTGCAGAAATCAGAGAGATTGAACACACAAGTCTGTGCCCTGTAGGATAGATTTTCCCTTGTACAGCTTGGTGTGAGTGTCGTAATACAGTCATGATATCCCGCTGCTCTTCAGGAGATGTGAAGGTTCACTTTATTCAGGCATTCATAAGTTTTGGAGGTGTTAATTGATTGCCCAAGCACTGCAGTGCTTTGAACCCTGTATGTATCTGCCACCCATCTGTTTCGCCTCCTGTTTGTTAACACAGCTGGAAAAAATGATATGCAGGAACCCATCTCATCCCAGAAGTCTTTAAAATCTAATTGCTGCTCCTGGATGTCCAGCTAAATCAATCTAAAACAATTAGGGAATGCGCAGTTAAAGCAACAAAAGCCATGAAGCACCCTTTGGGAAGGCAATGCTAACTGGTGTGTTTCTGTGACACATACGGGATTTATTCGGATATACAGTGTTGATAAGATAAAATTGTAATGAGCCTGGCAGGGGACCCAGAGGTCACGAACCCTCAGGTATCAGTGGATTTAGCTGATCTATATGTTGAAGGCTTAATGGTAACAGTTGTTTTTTGAAACAATACCTTTTGTTCTCTGTTAATGTACTTCTTGTTGGCTTTGGGCAGCAATCTAAACAGTCACAGACACCTGACGGTAAGTGTTGGCAAGGGGATAATCAGTTTGACTTTTAATCCCTACAGTAACATACAGATTAAAAAAATTTAAAGTGTGTTATAAATTAAGGTGGAGTAATAATGTTAGTTCAGTTGCTTGTGATGAAAGACAAGGTTTGCAGGGAAAAACAATCTTTTGCCCACTTGCAAAGGACAAAGAGGTTTTCTGTCTCACACCTTTGTATCATATCTTGTCCCTTTTCCTCCTGCTGGAAGTATGGAACCTTTTCTTTGTTCCCTCTAAAATTCCAAACGGGGCACGAAATGCTCAGGCAAAAAGACTGAAGTCCTTGCAGGACCCTATGTGCATCCCAGAGCGGACAGGTTTTCTCTGCCCAACCTGCGAGAGGTTTGGTGGAAGGGGTCTGGGGACAGGGACCCCACAAGCAGCAGGGGGGACTAAGGCAGCTCAGCCATGGATGAGGCGTGCTCAAGCACCAGGAGCAGAAGGAACATTTTTTCTGTCTATGATGAGTGTTTTGAGCCTCCCGGCCATCAGACAATCCCTCTTAGGTTGCCATATCTGTTGTAGGCATAAGTTTGGTTTTCTCTTGGGGGAGTTCATTACTCTCAATATTTCACACGACCGTTCTGTAGAAATGAAATCGAAGGTGGCACAGTTTCTAGCTACAAACCTGTATATGAACATGTCAGAGTTTCCTGTGACTACAGTTTAAACACCTGTACCTCACTGGGTCACCCTCAACCCCAGCATAGCCAAAGGAGATCCACTTAATATATTCAGTAGGTGTAGAGCATTACTTGTCATATCATAAAGAAGATGCCTTGCTGTGCCTATGAAGATTGTAGGACAATGATGACACCCTAAGTCATCTCTTCCACAGGTTCAAACTTCCTACCGTACATCATCTTTCCCATGCAGGGGTCATTTCAGGTCTTTCATCATCTTTCTTTCCCTCGCTGTATCTTTTCCATTCTTTCTTTGTGACGAGGGAACCTTCTTTAAGTGCAACTTTCATTGGATGGACTAATAATGGATTTACGAGACAGCATAACAATGTTTTCTGTTTTAATTTCCATTCCTTCTGGTAATTTCTAATTTTTAATCTGCTTTTTGATTTCTATTATTTGAGGTCTATCAAAAGTATTTCTGCAGAGTTACCCATCATAACCCAGGATCCCATGGCTCACTAACAGATCAGCTCATTTTACATGCAGAGTTCGAGTTGCTTTACCTCACATTGGTTACTTTATCTTTTAGCTGCATTAACTTTATTTCAACATTTTATCACCCGGTCACTGAGGTCTCAGTGTGGTTGGTTGGCCACAAACAAAAAATCCATGCCAGTGTCAGCACTGGAGGACTTTCCAGCCTCTAGCCTCTGCTCCAGAAAGGCTGCTGGAGCTTCTGGGTTGTATCTGACAGTGTTCGGGAGTCACCTCAGATCCTCAGGTCTCTCAGGTAACACTACACCTCTATGTTCAGTGAACTGAATTACATTTTGAGTCTCTTAAAGTCCTCCCAAAATTCTCCCCAGTCAGCCTACTTCGAATAATACTGGAATCTCATCAAACTTTCTTGCTGCTCCACTCAACCAGGTCACTTACTAATATGTTCAAATTGCAAGTATTTGCTGTAGGTGTCAGTCTGGAGAGGCCTGGCTATTCTGTTTGTTCTACAGTTTTTAAAGTTACCAGAATATTGTTTTGCACACTTCCAGGCCTTTAAAACAAAGTAACCAAAGTCACATTTTAATCAGTGAATAAGGTTTGGTCTCACAGATACAATCCAGATTACTCCTTGATAATGCGTGTTAATGCTTTTATTATTACCTTACAACAAAAGACATTCATATTTCTACCTAGCTTCCCTCTTCATTTCTTTAGGTGAAAACATTGATGCAGGGAAGGAAGGTGGAAACAATTCCTGTCAGTTGTATGGACAGAAGTATTTGGCGTGGCAATTCAGCCACACGAGCTGGAGTCTCCTCACACTTTCTAAAGATCTCTGGCTTCTTAAGGACATGGTGATATCACTCACAGTTTAAGATGTCGCTAAGTAAGACGTGAATTTTTTCACAGTCTTGACAGAGACCTAATTGTACAATGAGGTTTGCAGTATCAAAGAATCCCTTCAACAGAATGAAAAGCATGATTTTAGGGTTTCTAGAGACAAAAATGACTTTTGTAAGGTTAAGCATGTGTTTACCAAAGCACTGGAAAACTTTAGAGAAAGGGAATTTAGGTGACTCAGGAAGAAAGTAATTCACTAGGCTGCCTTGCATTATTTGTTATAAGTTCTCAGTGCAAATCCAGCCCTGGAGCAGGAGGATGGATTAAATGACTTCCTGAGATGCTTTTACATTTATTTCCTGTTACGACTTTTCGAAGCTTGTGAGAAAAGAAGGTAGAATGAAAGGAACACTCCCCCTAAGCTGTGGTTCTTCCAGACAGTCCCTGAAACTTCTTTTTCCATTAATCTATTAAACTCCAGGTGAAGAACTGGTGGAGTTGGTACAGGAGATGATTTAATTAAAAAACCACTATTGGATCAAAAATAATAATCACAGAAATAGCCCAAATTGTAAAACTAATTAATTTTATTGTCACAAGAATAAAAAATGGCATAGGAAGCCTATATAATGTGGTTCTCTAGTTACTTTGCTGTACAATAATATGCAGCAACTTGTACTATGTGTAATGTGAATAAGCATGTTGAGTGATGTACCTAGTAGAGACATAGTAACAGTGTACATACTAACGAAATTAATAAAAGAAATTATCTTTCCTACAAAAATATTTGAGGCAACAGGAAGCAATGAGCCTAATCTGCAGACTTGAGAGCAGCAATGATTTTCTAACAGTGAGGACAATTAGGAACTGGAATAGTCTGTTTAGAGTAAAAAGAAAGGGGATCACTATCAGAGAGGAGGAAATTATGTGAGAAAGTATATATGTATTTGAAGTTACATTGGCGCAGAAGGGTGATCTAGCTGACTTCTTCAAGTCCATTTAGCGGTATTTCCTGTGACGGCAGTTCCTGCTCTTCCCTCCTTACCTCCAAACTATGATCTGTGAGGCTTCTTCATCTGGAAAACCTAACTGCAAAAGATGCAGGAAAATCTGATGTTACTGAAGTCTGCTGTTGGATGACAGACCATCAGCATAGAGGACATGGTCTCAGACTCCCTTGCAGCCTCCAGTGAGCCTTCAGTGGTTCTTCATGTGAGCAAACATCATCAGCCAAGGTCAGACGCAGTGGATGTAAAAAGTTGCATGTGCCCTCTACATGTTTAATATTTCTTGTGATTTATTTTGAAACAATGTTCAGTGTGTCTTCTGACTCTGGCAGGCATAGACGTGGAGCCAGCCCTGGATGATGATGTCAGCTGTCTGCAGTGGAGTCTGTTCCTGTGTGTAAGAAGCCATCTATTCTGGGAGGAACTTGCTATGACCCCTTATAGAGTTGAGAAGGTAAACTCCAAGCGCAAAGCGGGCCGTTAGGGTAGGCATAGGACTCTGTGCCTGGGCTCTAACTGTAGCTTGTTTACTGAAATACTTTGGGCTGGTCTTTAAGCTCTCTGTACCTTGATTTTACCACTTTAATGTTGAGGCTGGAAGTTGTGGTGATCAGTCTTATAATTTTGCTGTCTAGGAAGAGAATTGGCTATGTAAGAGCTAATTCCTGCAATGCAGCAATGTCTTGAGCTGCCATGTTATTACTTAAGCATTGCCTACTAGCAGTCTGTGGAGTATATCTGGCTCATGGACCAACTCCACCTCCCAGCAAACTGGGAGCACATTCCCCTGGTTGCCTGGTTTTCAGCAGGGACAGTGAAATGTGCTCCAGCAAGACTACTATGGTAGCAGAAAGGAAAAGGCATTGGCCATGACATCTTGCTACTCAGCTGTTCATTTTGCCAATAACAACTTTGAAAGGATTGTAGATTCAGGGACTCTAGTCCCAAGGTCTCCTACCTATGGGGACATGAGTTATTCTCTGTCCTGTTATTACATTTTTCGGTGTCTCTAGCACATGGGAATAGGTGTCCTGAGACTGGCATCTGTCTCATAGCTTCAAAAAGTTGGATCTCTTTGAAGGTCCGGAGAAACAGAAAGATGAACCACTAATGGCAGCAGAAATAGCATTACCTGTATGGTAACTCAGGCTGGAAGAGACACAAGCTAGTAAGATACAAAACCTCAGGGGAGGAACAGACTATTCTATGGAAAAATGAAGCTACAGACTCAAACTGAAACTTCAGTGTATGAGAGTAGACCAATGCAGACAGCAGGTTAGGAACACTGAGAAAAAACCTAATTTTACAGTATGACACCTAGCAACACAAAAACATCCTTTTCGTGCTAAACAGTTCATGCCAAATTAACTACGTACCATATTAGATGTCTGCAGAAATAAAGAATGCTGTCACAAATTTCAGCTATATCGTAGGAAAATTGGAGCAAATCTTTTGTTCCCAGAATCAGACCTGCTTTATTTACTTTACAGAAAGCATCTGTTTGGAAAACACTTTAAAAAGTGATACATAACAAAGTCAACTGCATTTGGCCACCATGTCAAGGGCAGACCCAAGCATCCCAGTTGGCTTCACACAGCAGAATTTTCTCCCTGCCAAATGAATGCAAAACACTTCTTTCATGGGTTCAAGTGAAGGAAATAAAATATATACAGAGTGGTGATTAAAACAGGCGGTACCTCTCTGAGGGAGAAGAGCACAACTGAACTCAGCTGACCTCTGTAGTGTCAGAAACCAGAGACCACCTGAGGAATACCTGCTGCTGTCTGGATATATGTGGAATCTGTATCTTCTTTGGGGCCCCACCTGGGTACTGAGGAAATACCCAGGCAAGGTCTTGTTGTGGTTTAAGCTTTGACCATCCCCTCCTGTATTCTCTGCTTGTGGGAGTCCCTGAAATGCTCTTTTCTTTGTAGCAGTAGTAATTCTTTTGAAGGTTAGTCTAGCCAAACTCTGCAGGACAGCTGCAAGGGGTGTAAGTGGAGAAAGGCAGCAGAAACGGAGAACAGGATTGTTGATTTAGAACATCTAGCCTTTTCATTCTGCAGAACCTGATGTTGTAAGAGACCCAGGAATTCCTCTGCAGGAGAGAATTTTGGGCTGGAGGAGACCCACATCAATGATTCAAAGTCTTCCTACCTCTTTCCAGCAGCAAGTATGGACCAGGGACAGGGAAGGTGCAGATGGAGCTTGTTTCTCCTTACAACCCTATACCAGAAGCACGGCCATGGGGTAAGAGTATTATACTTCAGAGTGGCGGGTGAATCTGAGCCCACAACCTTAAGATTACAGGAGTTCAAAAATGAGGGGTACAGCTTGTCCAGACCCAAAGGCTTAACCATAATATGCCAGTTGATTAAAATATGAGGAATGAAAGAGCAGCGTCCAACATTTCCTAAGCAATTCTTGCTATGCTCCCTCAGGGTTTGCAAAGCACACCTGCTTCCTGTGGCTACAAGGGGTGGGGGGAGATGTTGGGGCAGGCAGTCCCCTCTGCCCAAGCACCTTCCCGAGGAAGGTGGCTCTCATGCTACACTGGAGTTGAACCTGAGGACAGCAGTTGCCTGGAAGCCCTGAGTGGTTCCGAACGAAGCACCATGCGGCACTTGGGCGCCCAGCACACAGGCTGCTGCTTCTGGCATTTTGCATAACTCAAGAAGGCAAAGCTGGCCTAGCTGTATGTAAATGTTTTCTCACACAGCAGCAAGCCTCGCTAATGAGTGGCCTGGCTTTCCTTGGCTTTCACCAGGTTAATTCTCTGATTTGTATTTTAGGTCTCGCTCTACTCTTAATCCATGCATTGTGAATATCAGCAAGTTGTGCCTTATCTCTTCTAGCCCTGAAGAGCCTCATTGCTTTCTGTGGTGACCAGAGTCAGCACCTGGCTGCGTGGTTTGGTCCTAGCTGGCTTTCAGCCACTGCATTAGCTTGAGCCCTCGGAAATAATCTCCCCAGGGAAGTGGTAGTTTCCTCAACATCGGACACTTTTAAGATTCACCTGGGCAGGGCTCTAGACCATCTTGTCTAGACTGTGTTGTTGCCAAGAAAGGTTGCACCAGAAAATCCTTAAGGTCCCTTCCAACCTGCCATTCTAAGATTCTATGATTCTATGAAACGTGCTGCCTCTCCAAGGTCAAGGTGATCTTGCTCTAGTGAGCTCCAAGTGGGCAAGTAGGAGGGTGGGTGAGTCAGTGACCCATTCCTAACAGAGATACTTCCAGGAGTACAGGTGACGATGTGCCTAATTGTGGCCAGAAATGCTTCCAGTTTTACCTCTGAATATCTGGGCTTCTGTCTCCTTGTACCGTGGCTCTGTCTCCTACCCACTGCAGATGAAGATTTTAGACAAAGCTGTTCGCGCAGCGGTAGGTGCACAAGTCCGTGCCATACATAGTGCAGTATTGGTGCACTGTTACACATGGTAATGGTGGCACGGTGCTGTGCTGGGGTAATGTGCTGCCTCAGGCAGAGATCAATACTCGTGTCTGACCCTGGTCCTCCGTCGTGGCAGTCTTAGCCTGACATTTTAGCTGGTCTGACTGCTCCAGTGTGTAAAAGCGCTTAACAAGCAGGTTGCTGTTTGTACTCGTGCCACTTGCTGCATATGCATAATCTGAGTTTCTAAGCTTTCCATGCAATATTTTTCTTGAAAAATCAACTGCCTAGAAGATCGTTTGAGCTCTGCTCACAGCTCCTCAAGTTCACGTCAGGTATGGCTGTAAGTGGTAGCTGCGGAATTTATAAGCAGAGCAAATTCATCACTGAATGCATAATGAGCCAGGCCTTGGAAATGCAGGACACCAGTTTCTTTCTTCAGCATCCTGTCTGGTCCGCATCTGACATGCTTAAGCCAAATAGACACCATCATGAGCATTCACACTCTGGGCAGCAGTGGGAAAAACCAACAAAGTGGCATTTCACAGCTGAGATGCTCCTATTGTTCTACACAAGATCTATAAATTAAATAAGATCTCAAAGATCTCAGTAAAAAACAGGCTTCTAAATAAATGCAGTCAATAAAAGAGGGTCTCAGATATGAGCAAGTTTAGCTTTCTGTGAGAATCCTACTGTATGTTGGCCATGAAAAATATCTTTGTCTCAGTCCTTGCTGGTTTACAGATTGATCTCTGTGTGGAAACTTGTGCCAAAGGGTATCTGAGATGTTCTATTTTGGGCAATCTATAGGGGAGGTTAATTTAGGTAAATCAGGGAATCCTCTTGAGATTTCAGAGAAAGAAAATCTGGAGGGGCTTACAGACAAAGAGCATTGACCTGTGTTATTTTTCTGAAGCAACTTCAGCTGTGGCTAGACTTGGGAAATTTTAAATGAGTTCTATAGCTGGGATGAGTCCAGAAGGACAAGTTTTGGCTCCCCCAGCTCAGCGCAGCAGGAAGAGGTGGGAAAGGTGTTGATAAACAGAAATGAACAGAAATGAAAAGGCTGTCACAGCTGACTGACATTTGAAAGCTGTGAGGCTCATTTTTTTTTACTTCAGACCCCAAGCAATGAGGAGTTCTAAGGGCTAAATTCTCATGTCAGCCATACCAAAATAAATGGGGAGTAACTCCCAAACTGCTTCTTATTTACACCAAGCGACAGATGTGAATCTGGATCTAAAAGGAAAGCTAGACAGGCCGTCATGCTAGGTAATGATGCAGTATGTCAGAGCTGGAAATCAGGCCCCAAGCATTGCAGTGAGGACTAGAGGCACCCCACTCTCACATCTACTCCCTGCATGTGTTCAGGCTCTGCTGATTTCGCTCTATGTGACCTAAAACGTTTTACATTTATTCACTTCAGCTTTTTTTCCTCGAAGTAATCCTTCAGCTGTCCTTCTGTGGGGGCAGATAGTGTGACATGCAGGTCTTGTGTTCGGTGGTTACAGCCACGCAGCGAGGGAGGGATGCCTCCAAGCCCTCCGTCACCTTTCTCCCACCTGCTGGTTTGAACATTTTGAGTTACATAAAGGGAAGATGAAGCCACGAGGCCCTGGTAAAGGAGCCATTGAATTGCAGCTGTGGGAACGCATCCTCTTGGATTTTATAAAAAGTGGCACAAATTTCCTCAATGCCACCAGGGATAACTACAGCTTCATTTGGTTTTCTTTCCTTGCCCCTTTTCCCATTGACATTAGCCCGGGCTGCACACCCACTGCCCCTCCTGTGCTGAGCTGGCTCTGCAGCCTCCGGGCGTGGGAACAGATTTGGGAACAGTCTAGAAATAAACAGGCAAGCTATCCTACCCACACAGGCAAATCTGACACTATATGCCCAACATTGCATTCCTTTGGGCTGGAAGTCCTCATTTATTCCTTCATAATTTTATTGCATGCGTTTTTTTTCAACTAAAGCAGTCTGTTGCTTCTCCCCATAGAACCATTAGGTATGTGACATTTCCACCAAAACAATAATGTTTTCAGATGGTGCCAATAAAATGCGGGAGGTTTGATTTAAAATGAGAAGAGAGAGATGTGAGTAACTAAAAGGTTGTTTCTCCAGCCCCAGAACACTAGACTAACCTCTTCAGGACAAAAGCTTGCAAACAAACTTTTGAACTTCTTTACAAGTATCCTTGAAATACTTCTAAAAGAATATATGTATATTCATTAGCATATTTCATGAACTGTTGTGCCCTGCTTCACACCAAAAATAGTAAACTGATGCACTAGTCTAAGAGGAATCCACTGAAAGACCTTGTTTTCTGCACGTGTAGGAAAGTGTAATATAAATTTAAGTAGTTTCTTCTTTGTGGATTGCTTGTTTTCCCAGGGCTCATCCTCACAGCAAAACCCATGATGTTCCCTATGTCCCAGTGACTCTCTGTGACATTAAGGACTTCAGGGGAAAAACCCGGACACAGTAACCACTCCGTGTGTGAGCTGTAGCCGAATCACCAAAACAGTACAAAATAAAACTAGCAATGTGAGTTGCTGGTTTGCCAGAGCTAAGGGGTTTAAAACTCGTAGCCTAGCTTATTTCCTAAGCATGACTATTATGACAACAGCCAAAGGCTTGAGCAGTGCTAGAGTCACCTCCTTATAGCTCTTGTGCAGAGCAGAAATAAGCCTCTATCACTGACCCACAGAGGTCCCTTCCAACCCCTACTATTCTGTGATTCTGTGATTCTGTGATGCATTCCAGCTTGTCTTCTGGACCAGGAAGACGTGAGCTCTTCTGAGTACCTTTTAGATCCTGAAGGCTTGGTTTGATCACCAGACTGTAGATGTCTGTAGTCGTATGAAATGTCCTGTTGTGCAGAGCTGGAAGGTACAACAGCAGCTACAGGGCATTTCGCTGTGCTGGAGCAGCTGATGGGGCCAGCAGTTCACCCTGGGACGTCAGCGGGTCAGGCAATAAAATGTCATTGATTCCCCAATTCACCTGCAGGTGGTATGATGAAATCAGTCTTACCAGTTCTATGGGGATTTAGTTTATGCTGATGATACTGAGCAGAACATATTCCAGGCAGCCAAAGTTCAAAAAATAAAAGTAAATATCATAGATGTACAGTTATACTTAAATCCTAGGGTCACCTTCCCTGAAATCCATTGTACAAGGAATAGAGCTCAAAAGCAATTGTATGAAGCCCCTAAATTTGCATTTAGGTAAGAGATGTCCACCAGTCAAGCACCAGACACCATCTGAAGACCTGAAGTTTTGGAAAAGCTACCACTTCCTGTGATAATTTGCTCCAGTAATTAATCCTGCTCGCTGTCAAAAAAAAAAAAAAAAGCTCATTTAAATCTCATTTACCTCTTATCTAAAATAAGGTCATGCCTCTGGCTTGTTTGGTGAAGATGTCGAAAATTGCTTCGATTATCCTTGCTTATCTGAGTGTAATCCCTAAAATATCAGATAAATGGAGCTGCAAGGTAGTGCTGTTGGCACGAAGCCTGCAAAATGAACTATGTTTTTTCTGAGTCCAGGGTAAAATCTTTATTTCTCACTTATTTACTGCTAAGTTAGCAAAGTTTTGTTTCATTTGATTACCTTGATATAGAATGAAATGTGGTGAAAACAGACAAAAAGTGTCATTGGACAAGAAGGGTAGAAGTGACAGGGATATTGTGTATTCAATAAAATTTATAGGTATGCATCTCAGATGGTCTGATTTACTGTCTCCAAAGAATTATGCTGTGTAGAAATATTTCCTGCAGCCTCGGGGTGTGTGAGATATTAAAACTCTTACATGTAAAAATGTCCTGGATTAATACCATGTCAAAAGAAAAGAAGAATCCAACAGTAAAAAACACCTTAATATGTTGTTGGTTGAAATTCACATGTGAACCCCAGAATCTCTGTATTGAGGTTATTTCTCTCTCACTTCCAGCTCATCCAGCAGATATACTTTATTAGCAAAGACTTGCTCTGGACCCCCATTTTAACCAGGAAGGAAACTTCTCACTACTCTCGTCAGTGCTGTGCTGAGCCCCCTCGAGGGCTCATACTTTTATCCCCACCACACCTCTTTGAGGTTGGCAAACAACATTATCTCAAGCCAGCGAACAGCAGACATGGGGCACAGAAAGGCTGGAGGGTCAGTCCTCCCATCCGTGGGAAGCCTGGGCAGGAACATGAGTGGGGACCACAGGATGCCCTGCCCTCTCCTGCCCTTTGCTGCAGTTCCTCCAGCCAGCCCCTCGGCAGGGAATATGTGCATATTGCAGGATCACAGAGTCATAGAGTCATAGAATCATCTAGGTTGGAAAAGACCTTTAAGATCATCAAGTCAACTATAAGCCTAGATCTACTACTTTTTCTATATTAATATGTGAAAAGTTTCTCTCTGCTTATTAAAGACAGTTTGCTAAACCTGGAGTCTCCTGGATTCCTCTGGCATGTTATAATTCATAGCTCCCTGACAAAGAAGATGTATTTTTATCTGATCTTTTTATAATTTACTCTCAGTCATTTTGGATTAATGAGCCCATGCTGAAAAACCTAAAGACAAATGATCAAGCAGGAAATCAGCCTACTAGTGACTCTGTAATGTGTCTGCTGCATTTGTTGCGGAGTTTCGCTAATTGCGTGTAACTTGGATTTGCGCATCCACCACACTGGATTTTATCTCCCCTAAGCCTCGGCTGAGCAGACTGTACTAAACCTTTCTTGGATTAAAGCTCTTCTTTCTTCCTCAGCTGCCCCACTCTGTCCTCTGAGGCCCTGGGGACTTCATTGCCCGCTATTTTTGTGGCAAGTGTTATAGGTTGAAACAAAAAAATCTCAAAGGAAACAGAGGGGAAACAAAAGTCCCAGCCAAAGCCCCGGTGCAGGCAGGCCAGAGCGGCTGCAGGGATGTGCGTGGCCAGAGGGAGGGCTGATGCCTTGGGAGCTTCTCTATCAGCATCCCGCCACGTTTTATCTTCCTACACCGACCAGCCTCTGCACAAAAGAGTTAATAACAAACTCATCATCCTGAAAAAGATCAACACAAATGACTCTTGCTTATACATTGCCGGGGTTGTGCTAACATACATTTCCAGGCTGGGCTCCCCAGGGTTGGATCCAGCTGTGTTAATCTGCTTCTATCCAATGTAGCCAGAAGCAAGTTAATCTTTTCTGTCATTCTTGCTTTTAAAGGCGGTGCAAAAGGAAAGCAAGAAAAGCTTGGAGACAAGAGCTAAACAGCTTTTAAAGGAGCTAAAAGGAGCCTGTTTTGTATGATTGCTGATTTGAATTGGCCACTTTCAAAGCTCAGCTCCCTGTCCTCATGGTAAGGGAGGCAGAAGACAGTGCTGCCATGCGAGGCTGTGGGGTCCTGGGGACAGACCAGGCAGTAAGGCAGCAATGGAGTCTGCAGAAAGAAATAGTGTAAATATTTTGGCTGCCACAGTAAAGACCATTTAATGGAAGTTAAGGGCAACAAAGTTGGGGGGTGGCTCAGGTGGCTGCGGGATGTTGTCATAGACCCTCAGAGGAAGCAAGGTAGGACATATTTGGCATAAGAATCCCAGCTGCTTGAAGTAGCCCTGCACTTGTGGAAAAATATATCTAGATCCTTCTCTTTCAATGCAGAAGTAAAGCACTGTTCCTTATTTTCACAATAGATGAAGAAAGAAGATGGGAGCTGACAGGCAAGGTGTGGGGAGCAGAGGATGGATTGAGATGCCGCTGAAGCTTCCCTCACAGTGAGAGCTGATGCAGGGCTCCTATAGCCCTCATCTGGTGTCGCGGTGTCCCACACCTTAAATTCATGGCATGCATACTCCAAGGAAAATGAAAAAAGCAATCCCGCAAAAGAAGACTTCCCACAGGCAAGCTGCAGCTGTAAACCCTTCAAAACTGAGAGCGGTAAAGATGTCTGCTCAGCCTGTATACTCTCTGTCCCAGGGCACAGTGGTAAAACCTTAATTTGCACAAGTGTGTGATTATTTCCACAAACCACTCCAAAATTGAGCTTGCAAAAAAAGCAAATGCTTTTCAAAAAATATGAATAAAAAAAGCTTTTTCCTTTTTTTTTCCCATTGAAAATTTCTCTCTGTGTATTCCTCTACTCTCTGGCTTGCTCAGTTAGGAACAGGGATGGCTGCATGAAGCTGAAAACTGTTTCTGTGCTGAAATCCATGAATGGTCCATGTACTGCTTAAATCTGACATTACAGCACAAAACAGAAGTCAGTTTGTTCAAAGAATTGTTTAGAGAGGAGATTTTCATTCTCTTTTCTCCAGCTTGCATATGGAATAAGGCAAGGATCCCTTAAAGAGTGCATGAAAGGTCATTTTAAGTAACACGTTGTTAATCAGGAATGAGTAGATGCATTTCAAATCAATCCATGTCAGTCCTGACCCTTCTGATGATGCTGTGTAACCACAAAAGCCCCACTGGAAGCATTTTGCCTGGGTGACAGCATTGCTTTCCCTGCTCCACAAGTGCACAGTGAAGCTGTAGAATCTTCTATGATTGTGCTTGTTCTTAATGCAGAACTCTGTGTTTGATGCCTCCCAGGCTGGAGCTCAGGTAAGCGTCAGCTTGGTGGGAGGTCTAAAACAAGACAGTCCTTAAACCCCTGAATTCTGCCCTTATCTTGGGTGCTTTAGATCTTGGGAAATGACTCAGCTTAAGAAGAAAGCATAGCATGTCCTCTGAGGTTGCTCTGTACAGAGCGGTGCTAAGAAGCCACGCACCACGTGGAATATGGAAGCCTGTCCTTTGTTCCATGCAGGGCTGGGCTCTGCCTCCCGTGCAGAGGCTGTGGGTGAAGCACACAGGGCTGCAGCTCAGCCTGCGAGCAGGATGCAAGCAGGAGAACAAAAACTGTTGGTGTTTTCATGGATTTTGGAGTTTGACTGGGGAAGGGCTGGAGAAAACACAAGTACCTTGGCATTACAGGAGATATATTTAAGACAGCATTTAATGAGTAGCATAATCTTGACTGGGACTCCCTAAGATGGGAAACTATTTCTAAAAAGCGTGTTTGGCAAGCGCCGGCAAGCTAAATCCTGTTGTAAGCAGAGGGAAAGAGTGACAAAGGGCAACTTTGTTAGATTGTTAAGTAAAGAGTAGCTTTGAGGCTTTTAAGAAATATAAACAAACATGAAACAAGAAGTTCTGGGACATCTATTGAAAACAAGCCAACAAAAGGTAAAAAAGATTTTCTATTTAGAGTAGCAAAAAGAAATACTGAACATTGAATTTTAGTGAGCATTTTGACAAGCTGTAACAGAATCTTCAAAAAATATTTGCATTTGACCAAGGAGGGAAGAGAAAATGCATTCAGATATAAAACAAAAAAAAGAGAAGACAGCTGAGGACTGAGCAATGGGAGAAGGCAAGGAGATGTATTAAACCATTTGACTTCTTTATTTACTTAAAGAACTGGAGAGCTGCGTAAGACTTCGGTTGACATTGGCAAGAAGTGATAGAGGAAGCAGGAGGGAGGATGGAGATTAAAAAGTCTAAGTCGGGTTCAGCAGACAAGACTGCCTACCAAAATGCACAATTCTTATTAATTATAGGCTTCATTTAATGAGCATTTCTTTACTCACTTTAAGCAACCAGGATCCCTGGCCATGCATATTTGTACCTGCATTACATTGCTGTCTCTGTTGTCCCCTCACAGTGGAGCAGCTCCCTTGAGGGTATTTTAAGACCTCTTGAGGTTGGGAAAGAACAGAATGAGAGTGATACAACAATGATTTACAAAATAAGTAGTGGGACAAGAAAGGTGAACAGGCTGAATGGCTGTTCTTTGCATCTTCCAATACAAAAATAAAAATTTAAATTAGTGGGTACTACTTCCAAAGCAAACAAAAAGAGGCATTTCATTGTCTGCATAGTGCATAGTTATGCTATGGCCCATAACATGGTAGGGTTGCAAATATTTCTGTTAGTTAAAAAAAAGAAGACAGGAGCATGAATGAAAGAAAATCCACCAAAGATTATTAAATATAAAAGCATTAACTTTGACTCTAGATATCCCTGAGTCAGAAGTCACAGGAGGCTGGGAGAGAATTCCTTCGAAGCATTCCTGTGTGCTTGCCCTGTCCTTACGTCCTTCCTCGGATAACATCTGCTGTGTCTGCTCTTCTGCTGAGGGCAGGACACCAGACCAAATGGACCTGTGCTCTGATCCAATACAGATGTTCTCATATTAAGTTTGTGTGCTTGCACTGCGAACTAACTGGGGAATTGATCTGGGTAAAAAATGCGCCAGTGAGTTTTGGGTTTTTGTTTTTTAACCCTGATCAGTTCTCTGACCTGGTTCACTGAGTGGCCAAATAAACCGCTGGACAGACTCTGTTAAGGGAGCGATGGAAAGAAGGATGAGCAACCAGGCTTTGGCGATGTGATGGAGGAGCAGACAGGGAAATAGGCCTTGACTAAGCCATTTTTGTCACCGAAAGAAATTATTCCAAGGCCAAAAATACTGATGGAGAGCTGGTGTGAGTCAGAACATGAATCATTTCTGTGTGTATGGTGCATGGCCAGTAAGGACTGCATAAAGCCGCATGTATCCCAATGTTATTTTAATGGTTGCACAGAAGGGACTGGAAGGACTAGCCCAGGTGGGAAGCCCAGCCCTTCCTCCTGCTCCCCTCAGTGGCGGCACCATGTTGACTTTGCCAGCCCAGACCAAGCAGAGGACTTCTGTGTCCTTCCCAGAGCTCTGGACTGGGAGAGGCTGAGATTCATTCTGAGCACTGCATTCTTGTAAATGTTGGAGCAAAAGGCATTATTATCAGTTTTACGGAGCTAAATTCCTTTTTTTTCTTTTCTGTGCGGAGCATTAAGGGTAATTTTGGCTTTTCACTTAAATTAAAAAAATATTTCATTTTTAAATAAAAATATTGAAT
Source organism: Opisthocomus hoazin (assembly GCF_030867145.1). NCBI lineage: Eukaryota > Metazoa > Chordata > Aves > Opisthocomiformes > Opisthocomidae > Opisthocomus > Opisthocomus hoazin. The sequence continues at coordinate 15,183,997 of NC_134416.1, read as the reverse complement.
AGTGCATTTCTGCTTAGATCATAAAACTTATGCTGATGTATCCAGGCCAAGAAGTGAAAGGAAAGAAGGACCAAAGTGGAGATGACAATAGCTTTGGAACTAAATCTTGAGGTATTTTCTCCTTTCTCCCTTTAAGAAGATTTCATGGGAACACCAAAAACAGAAACAGCCCCAATCTCTAAGTTTTACATATGTAGCTTACCCTAACATTGGTTCAGTCCAAAAAGGCAGCTTCATAAATCTTCCTCTCTTCCAGATTTCTTCAGGGATAAGCCTTACGCTTCAGGTATTAAGAGCTGGAAGCTCAGAAGTCTTTAGCAGCATCTGTACCAAAATCTTGCAGACTATCTGCAGGATAAGAAAAATCTGTCTCTCCTGGGCAGCTTTTGTAGTAACTTGAGTCGTCATCTCTCCAGCTACAGTTAAATTTCCTTCACTTGTCTTCACATGGCAGCTTAGCTTTACTTCTCAGGCTACCTTGCAACACTTATAGAGGAGCTTTGAAAGTGGGTAGCAAATGCAATGTTTTCCTCCAGCTTTCATTGACAGTACATTACTGTGCTGTTCCTTCTCCTTGGGTGATGTGTTTAGATCTGTCCTTGAGCCCCACAAGCCAGCAAATTTACGTGGCTGGACAGATATTAGTGACAGTTGATTGAGCCTACTTTCTAAATTTCGGTAAAGAACTGTATTATTGTCCTGTTTTCTAATGATGAAGGTTCTTCTTTAGGGTCCAAACTGGGCCAGGCTCTTTCCTACCTGCAGAGATCACGCCTAACTGCAAAGAGAGTTTGGTCCTTAATAAAGTGTCCTGCGAAGATTGCTCAAAAATGAACACCGACTCTAGGTACTCCCAGGTATGGTTGCACAGAATATACTTTAATTGCTTTACAACATCTCAAGCAGCCAAAACTTTGTTAGCAGTCAGTGTGATTCTTTACTTAGCTGTGTTTAACACAGAGTAAACATGGAGGGAGAAATAGGCCAGTGAGGAGAGCACTGGGCAAGGATCCAGTAGGTCTGTAATGGATTGCTCTCAGCCACAGATTAACTGTGGGATTCTGTTCAAGATGTTTAATCTTTCCTCATTTCTGTATAATTAGTCGGAAAGGTTCTTATGATGGGAATTAGCTCTTATACGTGCATATACTGTGTCTCACATGATGAGTCCCTTATTTGACTTCGTATGTTTGGATGCAACTAAAATTCAGGCAACGAATGCAGCTGATATTGATGCTGTTAGTAATAACAATCCAGCTGTAGTATTCAATAGTTGTAACAGAAAATCAGAAGTACAGCAGTTTAGAGACAACTGAGTGTTTAATGAAAAAAAAAGATAAAATCATCCAGAAAGTGAATTTTTCCTAGAAAAATCTCCTTGTTTTAGTACTAATCTACACCTAGTCCTTGGTATGCCACAGATTTATAGTGTGAGCTGTGGTTAGGCTCTCTCCCTCTTCTTTTCCATTAGCCTTCTGTCATTAAAATGGGATTACTGATGCTTAGATGGGAACTGAGAGTGCTGTTGGAGATCCTGGGAGATCAAAGGAAGCCATATTTCTTACCTGCTTGGAAAGTGCAGGCTAAAGAATCAGATGACATCTTGACTTTTATGAAACTTTGTGTAAATCTATAAATGTCCTAAATTGTGAGTATTTGTCCTAAAAGTCTGCATATTTCTTGGAACGTCCTAATTTTTGCTGAAGGTTTGATGTAAAGTGGCTATAATGTGAACAATACTTAAGCCCTATATCTGAAGCATCAGTTTCCTTTTAGAGCTGATTTATTCAGTGAGTTCCTAGAGCCATGGGTTCCTCTTTTAGACTTGCTGGTTGGCATATGCCACTCTTGTGAAACCTCATTTGCTCCTGTTAGCAGCAACCATCTCATCTATAGCAGAATATCTAGGGAAAACGTGATGCTTCTTGTTTGCTGTTATGAATCACGTATTCTTACCAAATAAGTTCAGAGTCCAGAGCACATACTTCAGTATCCTCTCACTTCTGATTTTCTTGAGAAAAGTTATTTTAAAACTATATCCTTAGATCAGTCTGCAAAACAGAGATGAGACATAGCACTTTGTAAGGCAGCGTGCCATAGACAGTGTTTATGATATACCTGGTACCTGCAACCAAGTTTTCACAACTGATACATTGATAAGCTGAGCACTTCAAAGTATATTATCATGAAAAAATCAAATCTATAAAATATTTGAAGATCATAATATTCTTTCAGGTGAAACACTTTTCTGACTTGGCTGATAGCTAAATACACCCTTGATTTATATGACTTTCTAGTGAGATTGTTGTGACTGACTATTTTTTTCCCCTTAAGCTCTGTCAGGAGTTCTCTGTTCAAGCTTTAAGAAACCTGTGTGACAGAAATATTATCGACAGGGGACAAAGGTGCATAATATCTATTTCAATATGTTTTCCTGGTGTCAAGAAGCACAAGCTAGCTGAAGGAAACCATGCAGCCAAATTCAGTCATGGCAGGAAGAGAGAGGCACCTTTACCAAATTCAGTGGAAACCTCTTACCAAGGTTAATTTAGAAATACAAAGTAGATCTGGAAGGGACCCTGGAAGATCCTGTAGTTCATAACCCTCCTCCAGGCAGATCCAGACAGTCCTGAATCACTCACGGGAATGTTTGTGTAACCCCTTCCTACAATCCTCCAGTAAATGAGATTGCACAACTTCCCAGGAGAACCTGCTCCAGGCCTTACCATCACTATTATTGAAAATATTTTTCCAGCGTCTAACCTAACCTTCCATTGCTTGACTTCAGGCCATGACTTTGTATCTGTCCCCAGCACGCACAGAGAAAAGAATTCCTCCCTTTTCACAGATTTCTCCTACATTGCAAAATATCACAGTTATTACAAACATCTCTTTTCTGGAGAAGGGCCTGACGAAGTTTCCATAACTGACTGTGTTATCATGTGTTCCCTGAGCTGTGATGGTTAAGTACATCAGCGTGTTTAATCCACCCAACTGAGAAGTGAAACACTTTGGTTTCACCCAGCTGTGAAGGTGCAGCTGATGCACAGATTCTTGTCTGCATACAGTGGTTGTGTGCATCTGTATACTCAACCTCTAGCTCAGAAAAAACGCTTAATTTTTTGGCTGAAATTTTCCCAAAGCTACTCAACACCGGATCCCTGTCATGGAAAAATTAAATTTACAAAAGGCTGAAGTTTGACAATGTGGTAATCAAAAGGTAGAAGCTTCTAAGGCAATGTTAACAAAGCATGTGTACGTCCATGAGTATCCAGGGAAATACATGGATACTAGTCTCATAATTCTCATATCCTGCTTTTTCTTTAAATGTTCCTGAAATTTTCATATCAGACAAACAAGAAAACAGAAAAATGCTGTTTTATTTTACTAGCTTGGCCTTGGATCTCTAGTAGCATGACTGTGAATCATACAAATGTAGGCTACATGCTTTTGTGGTTAATGCTTCAGTAAAACATTTTCTGTTGGTATTACAGATGTCTTAGGAAGCTTTACTAGCTCTAATTTAACCTCTAAAATTTTTTTTGGCTTGACATAAATTAGTTTATGTTATTGTTCTGTAGTATGTAAGATGTAGCCGTTTTATTAATATAAATTATAATAGCTACAATCTTTATGTTTCTCCGTAGTGTAGGAGGGAAAACAAAAAAAAATCTCAATTGGAACAAGGCTTTCGAAGTTGTAGGCTTAGTTTTCTACTGGTTTATCACTTTCATCCCATTCTTCACAACTCTTCCTTGCACAGAAAGCAGTGATCTTAAACATTGCAATCAGGTGTGTGCCGGAGTTAGTGAGAAAGAAATACCATGTGCACTGTTGATGGAAGAAAAGTGAGAACAGCAAACTTGCTATGTGGAGGACTACTGCACTGTTATTTTAATGATGATATCAATTCAATCCAGGTGAAACTACAAAGCTTTTAGTATTCATAACAAATATATTTCAGATAGGAACACTCATAAAATGTGCTAATAGTAAGTAAATTACTTTATATATTTACATCTGTACAGAACACAAACACTTGAGGATAAAAAGCCCACTTTGCAACAATTTCTATGTGATATATGATGGATTTTGAGGTAGGTAGGCTTTATTCCACACACCCCGCCTCTTTCTTGGAGTTAAGATAAAGTTTATTCTTAGCTCATATATGACTGTGAGCTGAAGAATATCTACTGTTATAAGCAAACTCATTGGAAAGCAACTTATTTGCTGTTAAACTACAAAGTACTGGGAATAGTAACATCATGTTTTACTTTTTAAGTATTAAATTAACCCATTTCTAAATCCTAATTCTCCAAGTAAAATAAAACAGATTATCAGAAAATCCTTTTCTGATAAAACCTTTCTGGTTTTGGAAATGTCTGATGTGTGGTAAACACAGAAACACGTAATATACCTGCTTGCCAGTGTATCTTTTTTTTTCTTCTTTTTTTTCAGTATAGTGGGTTTCAAGAGGGATTTAAGGAGAATTTAACTGGTGCCTGAATCCTGTGCTACCATTTCGTGTAGGGCAGATCATTGCCCTGTATGAACTCAAGTCTGCAATGAATTCCTCTAGTATTTTGTAACACTTTTGCGTCCTTATGCAGTGGGAGTTTGCTGATTCTTAATTATGCCCTGGAGAGATGGGAGAAGCAAAGCCACCACTAACCTTCTAAGATTTGATGGAAAAATATATACTTACTCACTTCTTGCTGGTTTTGCTGTTTTTTGGTAATGTGGACGTTATAAGGCTGTAGATGCATAGGATTAAAAATCCTTTTAAAACGTTTTGTTGACTCACTCTACTTTACTTTGAAGACTAAGGCTGTAGCATCATGAGCATTTTAAGTCAATACATAACTCAGCCATGCTGCTAAGATGTCTACCAGCCCCCATTGGCTCATTCCTGCCCCTGCCCCATCCCTACAGGAAGCTGAACCAGGTTAACATTAAAATGGCAAATAAAGAATGAGTTTGCAATGAGGATTGTTCCTCTGATCTTTGTCTTCTGGCTAAATCAACGTTTGTGCTGAGACTTGGAGACAGCAGCACAGTGAGCTGCAGTAAGGCAGGGGTGAGCATCTGGACAGCTGTGCCAGCTTGTGTGGGTTTACACTGCCTGTGCTTTTATGCTGCCCAGGGACAATTTTAAGAGGATGGTTTCTCAGCTGGAGCATGCTTCCTTTTATAAAACAGTCTTGATTTTTTATAGAACAACCCTGAGTGTTGCATAGGTGCATGGCACCCCCAGATGTCAGGACCTTTTACATAGATACCAAGACAGGGGTTGAAAGACAGACCTTAATCATCCAAGATAGAAAAAAATTCCCAAATTAATTTTCCCCTGAGGTAACAGAGTTTGTACTCTACTTATTAAATAAAAGAAGTAGGGCCTGCAGAAAGCATTCTTAGCATAAGAACATAAAATGCATTATAAAGTTCATCACTTTATTTTTATGATTCCCATAAAGTCCACGAGATAACAATGTTTGCCTACTAAATCAATTTTCATCAGGCTTCATTGCACAGTCTGTTGTCCTGATGTTTCCCAGGGGCAGCTGCTTAAAGTTCTTGATTTAAATCATTAAATGCTTGATTTATGGTGCAAGCTTCCTGAGCCTTAACACTTTTCTGACTCCTGTTGCAGTGTATCCTTATCCTAACCATGTTATTGTTTAAATATATTTGGATGGTGGGGGATTAAAGTGAACCAGCCTGTTCATTTTCTTACAAAGGAGCAAGATTATTTATCTGACATTCGCTGTAACAGGCATGGAGCGTAACTCGGAATAGTCTTGTTAGCAAGTTGGAGCCAGACTTACTGCTTCATTAGTGTTTGAATATCACTGGCTGGTGAGGTTTTTTTCCAAAATATATTTTCTTTGGATAAGATCCTTATCTGCACTGAAAATAGTTGATTATTTGGGTTTTGGAATAAATTTAACTTTTTTTTCTTTCTTGAAACAAGACAGAAAGAAGTCAGCACCTCCAAGCTTGGAAGACAGGAAGCACAGGGCCGGAGGGCATGCTTTTTCTAAGGCTTTTCTCCAACTGCCAGCTCCTGCTCAGAGTAACCACTCACTTTTGATTTTTGTTAAGAAGAAGGTAGAGAAATTGTGTGTTCTTTTGCAGTGAGGAAGAAAGATGCCCAAAGCTTTGATATCAGCAAAGACCCATACCAGCCTCACTGACTTATTAAAAGGACCTTGGCAACATACATAAAATTATTACTAATCTGTATATTAGAACCCAAACAGCAGACGAAGATAGTACTTTTTAATGTTATTTCTGCCATGACAGACTAAATTCAGACCTACTGGAGAGAGCCCCAGTGCACCTGGGGACAACTGATGTGTCGTTCTGTAGCTTAGATAGGAGTGGAAAAAGTTTTTCCAACTACTGACCAACTCATAGCAATAAGTCATCCATTTGTTTGTTTTTTTTAAATTTGTTTGGTACAAAGTCATATTTCCAACAATCTTCTTAAAAGTAGGAAAACAGTGAAAGAAGGACCATGAGCATAACCATTCACATGTAAAAAACCACTTCTCTGTTTGTGATATTTTGTACTCAGTTCTGTGAGTATTTCAACACTGCAGCATTGCTGCTGAGAGTACGGGTGCAAAGTCTATTTAAAACTGGAATGCTTAGAAATTTGCCGAAAGCAAGTATCAAATTGTTCACAGATGGAAGCTGGTGGTGTTCTTGCAAGTCTCTTCTCATTGTTTTCTGTTTTCAGAAAATAGAATTTAGTACACTGGTGCAACTTTAAAGAGAACATACTAAGAGCAGAATAAATCATGCTGCCTGCCTCCTCCCAGCAAACACCACTTCTTTAGCCAGCTGAAAGATTCCAATATTCTGTTTATGTTTGACATTGATCATTTCTTTTGATTTACAAGAACAAGGGAATTATGGGTGCTGACAAGAAAACTGTGGGAATTCTGCTGGAGTGATTTTGGACATTGTGAGTCAGGGTTACTGCCCCATCACTTTACCAGATGTTACCAGCCCCTTTGGCTGGAGCAGCAGAGTTAACTGTGTGCTTCAGCTCAGCTACAGCATTTCATGGCCTGGTGTGTTAACCTCCCCTTTGATTTCTTTCCTTTGCACCGATTTATAGGATTCAGTTACATCCCACTTACAGGATGAATAGGATTCAATTTCATCCATAAGGAGTTCAGGTCATCCAGACTACACCACAGTGTGAACAAAAGCATGGAAAATGGGAACTGTTGGGAGGTTTGTTTTGAGAGCACCTACAATCCTGACTACAACTGTGATTGAGGCACACTGGCAGCAGGTAACAATAAATAATATGCAGCAACAGTGAAGACAAGTGGGTAAAGTACGAGCTCCCAGCGGTAACATAACAAACCTGGATTCTTTCCTTACACAAGAAAAGGAATTAACATTAATTCAAAGTCTCCTTTAAGGCCTTTTCTGCAAGATGTTACTTTCAGTTTCCAATAATCACTATCACAGAATCATAGAACAGTCCAGGTTGGAAGGGACCTTGAAAGATCAAAGGGAAAGGGAGCCTAGATGAGATTATCTAGCACCTTCTCCAATCACATCCTGAAAACCTCCAGTGATGAGAAGTCCACTGTGTCCTTGGGGAAGTTGTTCCATGGATTGATTGCTCCCACTGTAAAAATTTCTTTATTCTATTAGGATGAAACCTCTTCCTGTGCAACTTTTACCCATTTCCCCTTGTCCTTTCCACATGGCTCCTTGTGAAGAGATAGTCTTTGTCCTCTTTGTAGCTTCCCCTGAACTACTGGAATATTGTGATGAGGTCCCCCTAAGCCTGCTCTTCTGCAGGGTGAAAAGACCTAACTCGTCCAGTCTTTACTCATAGGACAGGGGCTCCAGCCCCCTGATCATCTTTGTGGCCCTCCTTTGGACCTTCTCCAGTCTGCCCACATCTTTCTGAAATTGTGGAGGCCAGAACTGGACACAGTGCTCCAGGTGCAGCCTGACAAGCGCCGAGCAGAGTGGGACAATCACTTCTCTATCTCTGCTAGCAATGCCCCTGTCATTTGCCTTGACTGCCGCAGCGGTGCCCTGCTGACTCACGGTCAGCTTGCTGTCCACCCGGACCCCCAAGGTCCCTTTCAGTGACGCTGCTCCCCAGCGACACAGGTCCTAGCCTGTACGGGGCTCTGGTTATGTTGTCCCAGGTGCAGGACCTTGCACTTGTCTTTGTTGAACTTCACACAGTTTTTGCTAGTCCACTCTTCTAGCCTGTCCAGTTATCTCTGTAAGATGGCTCTCCCTTCTGCTGCATCCACCTCACCACTCAGCTCAGCGTTACCAGCAACTTGGTGAGGCTGCCTTCAGTGCTGTTGTCCAGATCATTTATGAAGATGTCAAACAGCGTGGAGCTCAGCGTCGATCCCTGGGAGACCCCACTTGTGTCAAGCTGCCAGCCTGAATGAAAACCATCAATCGCCACCTTCTGAGTGCATCCCATGAGCCAATTTCCTAGCCATTTCACAGACCACCCATCCTGTCTGTATCTTGCCAGTTTGTCTAGGGGGAGGCTGTGAGAAACAGTGCTGAATGCTTAGCTGAAGTCCAGGTAAGCAACATCCACTGCTCACCCCATACGGACAGAATGTTACTTTGTTGTAGAAGGTGATCAGGCCAGTCTGGCACGATTTGCCTTTGGTAAATTCATGTTGGCTTTTCCCAATCACGTGTTTCATTGTCTTGTAACTATTTCTAAGATGACTCATTCTGTTACTTTCTGAAGTCTTACTGAAGCAGGACTAAGGGGCCTGTAGTTTCCTTGGTCCTCTTTTGGACATTTATTATTATTGTGGAGCAAATCTGAAAAACTTAAATGAAATATACTGGAACCAGTATGAAAAGGTTCCCTGCCTCCAGTTGCTGTTTGGGAAAGGAAACCAGCTACTCTCAAATCCAAACTAATTTTTGTCTTCCAATACCCTATACTGTCTCGTAAACTTATGCATTGTGTGTATACTCTACATACCTTGCTCTTCTGTATTCCTTTCAGGAAAGTTGTGCAGAGCTAAGCAGATGATTTCACTCTCCTTTCTCTCCAGTTGAAAATGCATCCTGGTCACAGCATCGTTGTCTGAAACACTGAGGCTCTTTGCAGAGCAAGAGCTTTGTTCATGGCAAGTTGTTCTGGCAGAGCCGAGCTCTTCCAGGGCATCTCTTGGGATCTTCTCAACAGAGACTGAAGTAAATTCAGCTTCTTCAGTTACCAGCGTGATCTCATATTAAGTGTTTAAATTAATAATTTCTGCCTTCCTGTCAGGTCTTCTGACAAGTCATGTGCCCAGATGTAGTATCCTTGTTTTGCCTAATTTCTTCTTTAAATCAAGGGATTTACAAGGAAAAAGAAGGGTATAAAAGCCAGAGGTTAGAAAATACATCCCTCACTCAGGATGCCTAATAAAGTCAATCAGAAATGTCAGTGGAGTTATACTACCCTATCTGTTGAACGCTGTTTGTCACCTGTTGTTTTCAGATCGCTTTAGGGAGTAAGCCACTGACACTGAAATACGTGGGTTATCAGAAATGGTGAAAGATGGTGGTAATTAGCAAGACACAAAGATCACTGTGGGCCAGGCCAGAGAAGAGAAGTCAGGTCTTGATGCTTTGGCCAGACCGTATTGCTAGTACTCATAAAACAAAAAACATCAGCTTCTAGCTGCATGCCTAGAGTTGTCTGTTTGCCACTGGAACTCCCTATAATTCTTTAAAATCTTCCTTGTCTTTCTAGTTAAGAATTTACTATGAAGCAGTGGGAATCTGCTGCATGATACCATCTGGCTTTCCTTAGAAAAATGGCACTATAAAAGGGAGACTGGCTGTACTATAGGGTTAGCAAGAAAGCTGTGACAGCTTCTTCTTTTATTCAACGGAAATTTATAGCAGTATTTTACATTTTACTTCTTCCTGCTTGTCACAGCATTACGCTGTGCATGAGAGATCCTGTCAACTGACTGAGAAGCTACTTCTCAGAAACCAGCTTCAGTGAGAGAAATCTCATTGTCTGAAAGCTGGAAACACCCCTTTGCTCTCAGAAAGTTGGTACTTTTTAGTATATACTTGGATAGTGTTGTGGTTACTGCATACTTCCACCCTTTCTATCGAAACTCCCGGGTTTCTGTACTGTGAGGTTTTGTACTATTTTTAGGATGCCAAGTAGAAGATTTCGCTATTTCAGTTTTAAGTGCTTTCTTGACATTTCATCAAAAATTCACATCACATTTTTCTGCCATTCCCCTTTCTGAAGCCATGGTGACAAAGTTCCTTTTTCTGTCCCCCTTCTTCTTTTTCCTCCTTTAAAAAACAAAGAAACAAAACATTCTCCAGAAGTTTTGTGATCTCATTCCTTACTAACTTTGGAAAGATCTTGTCTACCACAGACATCAGATTGACGAATCTATGGCTTCCTGACTCCTCCTCAGTTCCTTTCCTACAATACTTCCAGGAATGGACAGATACTTACTTTGACATCATATTTGGATTCCATGAGCTCGAACCTTCAAATATATCTACTTACCAAACTTTTTACTGTATCCTTTTCTGAAACAGACAGTCTAATTTTCAGTCAAAATAGCCATACAAATTAGGTAGCCAGTTAATCAGTGATAAACCAAATAATTTCCCCTGACATGAAATCTGAAGTATCCAGAGATCTTCTGCTGATTGCCTGGAGAAGGTGACCATCGTTGTGGGTATTTTAATTTCATTTTACAATGGATAACAAGAACAGTGGCACCTCCTTTTTTTCATGTGGTTCAGATCCACTGCTGGGAAAGTCAGTTCAGTCTGAGAAATATCTATAGGCTGAAGCTAATTATGGGAGCTCTGGCTGCATATGGTGAGTCTGGTCTGCAGGATGGAGTCCTCTGATTGTGCCTCTCAAAGGGCTCAGGTCTAAGACAAAGTGGTTTCATGGCCTTTTACAGGCTACCTGCCGGGAGGTGAATTTCATTCTTACAAGTCATAATAGTAACAACAACAGCAGCAATAAAGGCTCTCTGTTTTGTCAGTGTCATATGCTACTGCTATTCCAAAAATATCTCAGAAGGGCTGCTTTTCAACTGTTAGCTCCAGCAACCCTTCAGGCAACGTCGCTTTTTCTGCTTTTCTTGTCAGAACTTGAGTTTACTGAAACTTTGTAGGCTGGCTGCATTTGGGGTTTCTGCTCTGGAAATACCCAGTTTCTCAGCACTCCAAAGATATCTTCATGCCTTTTTTGCGTTATAGTCACTTGGAGGAACAGCCAGAGTTTCCGAACCTACTGCAGACCTGATAGGGGAGTTCCACTGAGAAGCACAATTGGGGGTGTATTTTGGCCCTAACTGTAGACCCACACCAGTGCATTTACTCACGAGTGCAAGTGTCAGATCCAGTTCATGAGCTAAGCTGAAAAATTCAGACTTTTAAGGACTTTAAAAAGACAAGTTCCCCTTTCCTTAAAAATTCACTTCTAGTTTGCATAGAGGGCTTTGCTGAATTAAGGGCCCCTCTCCTTCTCCCTTCAGTTTCTTTTAGAGCAAAGCTCCTGCCATCACTTGTCAGCAGTTTTCTCTAATTATAATGTAGTGCACAGGGCATAGAGGAAACAGCCCTGGTGTTGTTGCTACCATCTCCATCTCCAGCATCAGCAGAGGGAAGGCATGCAGCTCAAAACATTTTGTTAAGGAATGTGCCTGTCAAGACAAGTTTGCCACCTCTTAGCTCTGGGTGAGGAAATATGGTACTGTTTTGTCTTGCCAGAACCATGATTTTCTAAGCATTTCAAGCAAAACCAGTTTCTGAGGTTGATTCTGGCAAAATGACTAAATTCATAAACCTGTCAACTCTTCCCACGTCACAGGTGGGACTGTTTGCCAGCTCCACTGGCAGGGTGCCCTCTCGCCTCTCCCCCTTGCCTTTGGCAGGTTTCCTGCACGATCTCTAACTTACCGAAGTGCCCGCCAGGAAATGTGCTCATTCCGGTGTCTGGATCGCTGCGGCACTGACTTGTGATGCTGGCATCTCCCTCCTGCAGGGAAATGTTGCTTTTACAAACCTTAGCAGAAATGGCAAAATAACCCCACCTCTTTTTAAAAGGGATATAGTTCTTGACTCCCTTTTGCAAACTGTTGACATAGTTGACTCAGTTAAAGAATTTTACCTCTTTTTGGGTCATTCGGAAGGATCTTACTAGGTGCCTGGGTTTTTTTAGGAAGGAACTAGATATATGTAAACAGAGAGTTAGCAGATCATAACTTAGATAGCACTCCTTCCCTCCTTTTAAACCATTTGCTTTCCTAACTGAAACTGGTGGTTTGTGATTCTTCACATTATTCTTTTAATGTCATGACCTGTGTGTCAAAGTGAGAGGTTGCTTGTGGATTTTTCTCGTCTTTGAAAGCAATACTTTCTCCAGAGACAAAGAAGCTCTTTTACGACACTCTCAGCAATTGCCATGAGGTGGGAGCTACAAATCGGGCAAGCCTGGGCAGTTGCATGCTGACATTTTTCATTCCTTATGACCCACAAGTATTTCTCTTTCAACAAGGCTTCTGTGTAAGTGAAAAGGAACTTTTTTGTTTCCTTGATTTAGTTATATTATGTTTTAAAATTCCTCTTTGGCTCAAATTTCTCTCTGGAAGCTTCCCTGGCCATAAAAAATTTCACACAACCCCTTTTAATTTTTAAATTTGAAAATTTGTATTGTTCCTCTATCTTTATCAACAAATAAGGGACAAATTTACTTTGTGTCATTTGCATTTGCAAAGCCTTTGTAAGCTTTTTTCCACAATAGACCACTCATAGCTTTGCACATCAGAAATGAAAAAGTAGGCATATTTGGCCCTTGAAAAGAAGCCTTTTCCAACTTTTTGTAAACATTAATGACCTATTCATAAAGAAAAGGGCAAAAGTTTTGCACAAAGAGATATTAAAACACTGAAAATCTGCTAAAGCCTGCTGGAGAAAGAAAAGATGGTGACAGCTTTGGGCAGACTCTTTGGGAAAGAGAAACGAGTGCTACAAGTATACTACATTTAATCTTATGATGACATTAGGAAGTTTCCATGAGGAAGTTTCTGGTGATTTCTATACATATGTAATACAAACACAGAAGAACAGCTTTCCCACATCAAACATTAAAAATGTTCATGTATCTCAATATTCTGTCTCCGATACTGTCAATAGTGGACGTTTTTGGAAAAGTGTCCAAATGGAGCAGTGATGCAGTGATCACTCTCTGGCATGTGCTCCCATTTCCAGTGTTTGGCAAGTGCAAGACTGCCTGGATGACCAGTGTGTCTTTGCATTTCTTCCAGGTGTGTGTCCAGCTGTGTTTTGACCTTATGTGTACCACAATGTCTTGTGGCAGGAGATTCCACAGTTTGACAGCATGCTGTTCAAAAAAACAGTACCTTCTCATGTTTGGTTTGAATTTATGACTTATTATCATCAGTTAATGTCCTTCTCAATCTTCTACTGGCTGTAACAGTGATGAGTCATTCCCTATTTCCTATTCACCTTTTCCATTCTACTTATGATTTTACAGTCTTCTGTCATGCCCCTTTTTAAACATTTTTTTCCAAGAATAAAGTATCCTTATCTATACTGCTATTCACTGTATCAGCTGTTCGGTATCTTTGATCGTGCTTTTTGCTGCTTTCTATGTCATTCTGCTTCTTCTACACACTTGCTCAGAAAAAATAAACTTCATATGCTTTCTTCTTAAAAATATACTGATTACCAACAACGGAAATATGGTAGAGAGAAAACAGTTACCGCTATTTCAGGCCACCATTGAGAAAAGTGCTACGTGCCCTTACTTTCTGTTGAGGACAGATGTTATTCGTGTTACTTAATGCTGTACTGGAAGGTACTTGGCTCAGATCCCGACAGGCATTCAGGTTTCCAGCTCCTGTTCAGGCTTCTAACATCTCACTGATTTAATGGAAAGCTGAATACTTGGTTAGATGTGGTTACGATAGGAATCTCAACAGAATTAAATGCTTGCTATGTGTGATCAGGTTTGAGCTTGCAGGATCTGGTCCTAATCTCTAAGCACAATTAAATGACAGTACTGAAGATTTTTAGAGGTGTTAAAAAAAACCCCAGGTCATTGTTAAAAGAAGACTCTCAGGGACTATGGGAAACACTTTTTCTCCTGGATGATACACACAGATGCTCATTCAGGATGGCTTTGCTCTTTGTGTAGTAAATTGTCACCTTCCTGGGCAGTGAGTGCAGGGAGGTGTTACCAGAAGAATGGATCCCATGGCGATGTTAGGCAATCTGTATGAAGGCTCCATTGTGTTTAATGATATCCGACATGGTACTCTGCAGTACAGAAAAATGGGATAAATGGGATTTATGACTTTATGCAAATAAAAGGAAAAACAAAGGCTGGATTAAGTCTTTTTGTAAAAGGGCAGGATTAGTTATTATGTTTTCCTGTAAGAGGAAAGGAGCAGCAGAGCACACCTACCTTTCCCAGTAGCTGACTGCTGGTTTGTGTTCAGTGCTCCTCAAGCAAAACCTCCTTGGTTACACATGCATTTGAGATCACCTGGCAGGTACAGCGCCTTGTGCAACAGAGGCAAAATTTTTGTCTGATCCAACATTTGTCTTCAGTGGGAACTCTTGTGTGGGCAAAGCCTGTGTGATCAGCCCACCCCTATGGCAATGCACTCTCTAAGACAGTCATCTCAGATAAAGGTCTTGTGTTCATTTGTGTTACAAAAAATGAAACTAGTCAGAAACAACAAATATGCCATTTCTTTTCCTCTAGGTTTCAGTTTTCCGTTTGGAACCCCTCCTTGTTTCATTTATCCGCTTCTACCAGCGTATACTGGATGAGTGTCTCTTTACACAGTGCGTAATTCAGGTTTATGAATGCAGTTCGTGTAAATTGGACATTAGTTGTTTCCAGATATGATGATTCAGCCCTAGAGAATTTGCTTTCTCTTTCCCATACTTTGAAATGTCGTTCCCCATAAGTAGTCTTCTTAAACACTACTGCTGGAAACCATGAAGAATAGCAAAGAGGCACTCACTGCTCCTGGTAGTATTCTGGACACAAGGGATTTCACTATTATCTTCACTTCCTTTAATTAGCCTGTATTCCTAGGCTCTCAGTAGAATGACTAAATGACTAGAGGGCAATAACTAGAGCTAAATTAGAGATGGAATGAGGTACCCAAAGGCATGTGAATTACATTTGCTATTGTTCTGCTGAGAAAAGTGGGTCAAGTGTTTTGGTACCTGATATCGAGCTTTACTTGCAAGGTCAGGAGAGCTATGAAGGTTGGGTGTCAGCTGATGAGTCCTGAAACAAATCCCAAGATCGCCATAAATACAGTCTTCTTGTGAATGACTCTAGGCAAAAAAAGGATTTCTTCATAAACTGTGAAAGCCAAAGATTGAAAACTAATTTCAAATCTTGCCAAATGCCTCATTGCTCTCTGGGAGCAGTAGGGAAGGACTGAAGGAAGAAATTGAGGGCAGAATGAGAATAAAAACCAAAACCTTCAAATGGCATATTTCAGAGTGTTGCAATGCAGCTTGATGCAAGCAAACTTTGGAAGTGCAAATAGCTCTGTGACCTCAGGTCCAAAGCATACAGCTCTGCTGCAGAGAGGTCTGACAAGCTTTCTGACCTGACTTCAGATTATAATAAATGCTTTAGCAAACAATGAGGTGCTATAGCTTGCTAAAAAAATTGCAGGCAAAAAAGGTTAGCAATGAGCTTGTGCCAACATGTTGTCAGAACTATGTAAAGGAATGTGTGGATGGAGGCTGCCATAACATCATAAACACAAAACCTTTCTTTCAGAAACAGTGCAAAGTTTGCAATGCAGATT
This sequence comes from Opisthocomus hoazin, assembly GCF_030867145.1. NCBI lineage: Eukaryota > Metazoa > Chordata > Aves > Opisthocomiformes > Opisthocomidae > Opisthocomus > Opisthocomus hoazin. The sequence continues at coordinate 15,168,131 of NC_134416.1, read as the reverse complement.
TTTCTAAGCTGGTGAGTAACGTTGCCATGCTCTGTGAGTGGCCTGGGTTACCCTGATCTTGGCAGTGGGCAGGAGCCAGCTGGAAGCTTGGAGCATCCCGTTGCGTGTCCACAGTTCTGCCCCTGGGATGGTGTGGCCCTCACCCAGGAGCACCTGGCATTGAGTTGAGTTCCCACATGCGACCAGGCACTTGGAGCTATGTGCACTCCAAAGGGTGATGTTGGCTTGTACTGGACCCACACTTAAAGACTTGATGCTGCTGATGCACAAGGATGCCAGGTTAGTTGTAGGTATATTTTTCCCTAACCTCAATCTGAATTCCTAATCCAAATGTAAATTAGTTTCCTGCAGATTTCTCTTGTTAGTTTGCACTAAAAGATAAGTCTGTATAAAAGAAAAACTCTCCAGCAATTTTGTCCTCTCCACAAAGTCACATTATCAGCTATCACTTTATTAAATGTGTGATGGTACTGTGCTCAGTGACTTATTTCTCATGCTGATTTAAAACTGAACCACGAGATTTTAAATACATTACAATTTAGCTGTACTCTTTAATAATGTGCATAGATGTATATGTGTGAACTGAGTACATTAAACATCTTAGAAAACAGAAGATCAGCAGTTGTAACCTGACTTGTAGAACAGTTTTCCCTCTCTTCCTGTTTTACAGAATATGTTTAGTTAATTTTACATAAATCTTGAGAGTTATAGCTTTTCTAAGACCTTAAAAACTTCTGACGTGAGATCTGGGGAACACTTAGCAACAAGCAGTATTTCTATATTTTTTCTATCTTTTATCTTATTTCCGTTCTACTTCTCCTTTTTTTTTTTTATTGTATTTTCAAGCACAGGGTCTTCGGAGCAGGCGAAGCAGTTGATAAATTATATGCTCCACTTAAAACAGACAATGATAATACAGATTGGACATTTGGGATAGGTGTTAGATTTCAGAAAATCTGAAGGCACTGTTAGCAATGCTGGTTCATTTTGTCTTCACTACAAAGAGAAAAAAAGAATATGTATACATATGTATATAAGATTTTTTAATTTAGTTTGCAACTATAAAAGCTGTGCTTTGCATGTGAAAAACAGGTACAGTGAAAATTATTCTTTTAGGAGACCAAAACTGGGTGCCAGTTAAAGCCATAGAAACTTGCCATGGGCTCCACAGTCCAGGGCTTGGCCCCTGTTTTCCCATTGTTTGCTCTGTTCCTGTCAAGCCTTGTTTCAAGAAAGGCGATGGCAAAGCTCCCACTGACTGTAAGGAAAGTGAGGTCTGGCCCTTGGTGAGCAATAAATGTTCTGCGAAGCCTGGGGCTGAGAGCTTGGTCTGGTTCCTGCAGGGCTGACGTGCGCCACCGGGGTTAGCTCTCACCCCACCCCTGCATTCCCCTTCCAGCTCTGAGATTTACAGGGCTCCATGGAAAAGCCCCCACATCGTACTGCATGGTGTACTCAGTCACTGATGAACTTTAAATCTCTCTGGCTGATGGCTTCGAAGAAAACAGCCTTGCTGCCATTATATAAATCAAAGAAATTATTAGCTTCCCTTGTTCTGTTTCTGGTACAACATTTACCTGACTATTTGGGCAGCTTAACAAATGCTGTTGTTGATGACAGTCATCTGCAGAACGGTGCAACTGAAAAAATGAGCCTCCTTTCCTGCAGAATGTCCCCCTTTGTTCCTTTCAGGCTGTGGAAGTGCTGCAGGAAAGATCTTCCTCATCCTTAGTTTGGTACTTCCCTCCGAGAGGCTGACACAGCCCTCCTGGCACCTTCTGCCTAGACTTGGTGCACAGGAGCCGGGTGGGGAGCTGAAGCACAGATATCCAGGTATAGAAAGGTCTCCCTGTCTTGGGAGAAATTTCCACTTCTTGGGGTTTCAGGTCTTTTTTTGAGACCCTCTCTGTACCCCACACATGGTGGAAGGACTTTGCTCTTGAGACAATGAAGCTCTCCATGTCTGTGTGGTGTCTGAGCCTCCCTAGAAATCACAAAACAGGGATATTTGCTCTGTGTTCCCCGAGTTGTTTCATCATGTATGATCATTAGCAATTGGGATGACTGAGAACCACTTCAGGCCCTGGACTGAAGGAAATGTCCAGGTCCCTTCACTGATGTTGTCCTTGCCATGGTCAGCATGTCTTCTCCTAGCTCTCTCTGTCCCAGCTCCAACACCTCCATCTGCAGAGAAATACAATTCAACAGGAAAGTCTGAGGCTGAAACTGGTGAATACAGAGGGCCTGAGCATTCAGGAGTGGGTGGCAGAAAGAAGGGAAGAGGTAGATGTGGGAATTGAGGCACCTCTCAGTTTATCCGGGCTGCCACTGCCCCCCAGCCATTGGCCTCAGGCAGAACTGTCCTGGCTGTTGCACCCTTTCTGCACCGCTCCAGGTAGTGGTCGTTGCAAGATTTGTGCAGGGGAGACCTTTTTCTTCCAAAACTTGCTCAGATATTAGGACACAGTCAGGAATTAGGACTGAGGCAATGACAGGGTGTCAAACAAGGAAGAAGATCTCCATTTCTGTACTCCTTGTCTCTCCACTGCAAAGAATATTTGTTCCCTTGAATAAATTCCATTGAATAAATTTGATAAATTCTGGAATGTGCTGGGGAGGTATACATGGTTTTACTTAAGTGCATTTGTAAGGTTTGAGACTCATTTTATGCCAGCAGGAAAAATAAATGGTCATAAACCAGGCAAATGATACACAGACATAACCTCTATCCCGGGAAAGGTGATGGAGCAGCTTATCCTGGAGGTCATCAACAAGCAAGTGGAGGAAAAGAAGGTTATCAGGAGTAGTCAGCATGGATTCACCAAGGGGAAATCATGCCTGACCAATCTGATAACATTCTACGATGGCATGACTGGCTGGGTAGATGAGGGGAGAGTCGTGGATGTTGTCTACCTAGACTTCAGCAAGGCTTTCGACACAGTCTCCCATGATATCCTCCTAGGGAAGCTCAGGAAGTGTGGGCTGAATGAGTGATCAGTGAGGTGGACAGAGAACTGGCTGAGTGGCAGAACTCAGAGGGTTGTCATCAGCGGTGCTGAGTCTAGTTGGAGGCCGGTAACTAGTGGTGTCCCCCAGGGGTCAGTACTGGGCCCAGTCTTGTTTAACTTCTTCATCAACGACCTGGATGAAGACTTAGAATGTACCCTCAGCAAGTTTGCTGACAACACAAAACTGGGAGGAGTGGTAGATACACCAGAAGGCTATGCTGTCATTCAGCGAGACCTGGACAGGCTGGAAAGTTGGGCAGAGAGGAACCTGATGAGGTTCAACAAGGGCAAATGCAGGGTCCTGCACCTGGGGAGGAACAACCCCATGCATCGGTACGGGCTTGGGGCGGACCTGCTGGAGAGCAGCTTTGTGGAGAGGGACATGGGTGTCCTGGTGGACGACAGGTTAACCATGAGCCAGCAGTGTGCCCTGGCTGCCAAAAAAGCTAATGGGATCCTGGGATGCATTAGGAGGAGTGTGGCCAGCAGGTCGAGGGAGGTTCTCCTCCCCCTCTACTCTGCCCCAGGGAGGCCCCATCTGGCGTACTGTGTCCAGTTCTGGGCTCCCCAGTTCAAGAAAGATGAGGAGCTACTGGAGAGAGTCCAGCAGAGGGCTATGAGGATGGTGAGGGGACTGGAACATCTCTCCTATGAGGAAAGGCTGAGGGAGCTGGGCTTGTTCAGCCTGAAGAACAGAAGGCTGCGAGGGGACCTAACAAATGTTTATAAATACCTCAAGGGTGGGTGTCAGGAGGATGGGGCCAAACTCTTTTCAGTGGTGCCCAGTGACAGGACAAGGGGCATCGGGCACAAACTGAAGCACAGGAAATTCCGTCTGAACATGAGGAAGAACTTCTTCCCTCTGAGGGTGATGGAGCACTGGAACAGGCTGCCCAGAGAGGTTGTGTAGTCTCCTTCTCTGGAGATATTCAAGATCTTCCTGGACAAGGTCCTGTGCAGCCTGCTGTAGGTGACCCTGCTTCGGCAGGGGGGTTGGACTAGATGACCCACAGAGGTCCCTTCCAACCCCTACCATTCTGTGATTCTGTGATTCTGTGATTCTGTGATTCTGTGATTCTGTGATTCTGTGATCTCTGTAACACATGATACATTCCACTAGTGTCAACATCATCCAGCTTGCAAGGTGAAGAGGAGATAAATCAATCAACACTTGGTTCAAACCTACTGTGGGGAAAATACTGTAAAAAGACTGATGCTTGATGGAGCTGCAGTGGAATAAAATTCATGATAGCTTTCACTGCTTTCCACATTTACTTTTATTCTTTTCTTGTGAAGGATGGCATGAGTGAAATATTGTTTGCACATGAAAGGGAGGAAGATCTGTGCCTCTCAGGCATGTTTGAAAACTGCAGTCTTTCTAACATTTTGTAAACATTCAGGTGAGAACTATGTAGCAACATTTTTTGCGTAGTAAGTGTGTTTCATATAAGGGTAGAATAACCATTTTTTGCCAGTTGTGTGATTGATCTTGGCCCACTCTCCTCTGCAACTCGCCTGCCCTTTTTGTTGATACATAGCAGTGAATAATTTATGTTCTGAGATTTTTCTTTTGATTCTTCAGGGATCTGGTATTTACGCTAAACCTTAGCATGGATGTCCTATTTGTGTGAAAATCCTCAACATAGTTGGCATAGACAAATACAGCTTATATTGACAACTTCATTTTCCAGCCAGAAAAGAAAATCTGGTGATCTTAATAACCCTTTTGGATACAAGTCATCATAGCTCTCAGAGCTCCTGATGGAAAAGCTGCAAAAAAGGCACTGATCGGGTGCCTGCTAGAATGAGACAGCGAAACAGTGAATGAGACTCAGAACAGAGCCCATAGGAAAGGCTTTTCTGTATCCTGGCAAAGTTATCCCAGCAGAAATCCATTTCTCCCATTATTGTGGACCTTGCAAAATCATATAGGCAAGCTTGAAGTCAGAATAACAGTTCACTTGGTGTTGTGTAAATCCTTGGCTGTTACACTCAGGCAAAAGTTATCAGTCTAAATTCCAGCCATCTGGAAATGTTACAGCACAAAGGAAAATATCTTCCAGTTTCACCTGGGTGTCAAGTCTTTTCAGTAACTTAAGGATATGGGGAGAAAACAGATTTCGAATCACAGAATCATCAAAAGATTTAGGTTGGGGGGGACCGCATAGATCATCTCATTCCAACCCCCCTGCCGTGGGCAGCGACACCTTCTGCTAGACCAGGTTGCTCAAAGCCCCATCCAACCTGGCCTTGAACACTTTCAGGGAGGGGACAACCACAGCTTCTCTGGGCAACATGTTGTTAGTGCCACATCACCCTGATAGTAAAGAATTTCTATCTTTTATCTAATCTAAATATACCTTCTTTCAGTTTAAAGCCATTACACCTTGTCTTATCACTACATGCCCTTGATGTATGATGACAATTGTCAGACATCTTGTAAATGTTATCATTCAAAATTTCTTTAAAGATTACAGGAAACACTGTCGACACTGTCTCCCATAACATCCTCCTAGGGAAACTTAGGAAGAGTGGGCTGGATGAGTGGTCAGTGGGGTGGATTGAGAACTGGCTGAGTGGCAGAACTCAGAGGGTTGTCATCAGCGGCGCTGAGTCTAGTTGGAGGCCGGTAACTAGTGGTGTCCCCCAGGGGTCAGTACTGGGCCCAGCCTTGTTTAACTTCTTCATCAACGACCTGGATGAAGACTTAGAATGTACCCTCAGCAAGTTTGCTGACAACACAAAACTGGGAGGAGTGGTAGATACACCGGCAGACTGTGCTGTCATTCAGCGTGACCTGGACAGACTGGAAGGTTGGGCAGAGAGGAACCTGATGAGGTTCAACAAGGGCAAATGCAGGGTCCTGCACCTCGGGAGGAACAACCCCAGGCATCGGTACGGGCTTGGGGTGGACCTGCTGGAGAGCAGCTTTGTGGAGAGGGACATGGGTGTCCTAGTGAACAACAGGTTAACCATGAGCCAGCAGTGTGCCCTGGCTGCCAAAAAAGCTAATGGGATCCTGGGATGCATTAGGAGGAGTGTGGCCAGCAGGTCGAGGGAGGTTCTCCTCCCCCTCTACTCTGCCCCAGGGAGGCCCCATCTGGCGTACTGTGTCCAGTTCTGGGCTCCCCAGTTCAAGAAAGATGAGGAGCTACTGGAGAGAGTCCAGCAGAGGGCTATGAGGATGGTGAGGGGACTGGAACATCTCTCCTATGAGGAAAGGCTGAGGGAGCTGGGCTTGTTCAGCCTGAAGAACAGAAGGCTGCGAGGGGACCTAACAAATGTTTATAAATACCTCAAGGGTGGGTGTCAGGAGGATGGGGCCAAACTCTTTTCAGTGGTGCCCAGTGACAGGACAAGGGGCATCGGGCACAAACTGAAGCACAGGAAATTCCGTCTGAACATGAGGAAGAACTTCTTCCCTCTGAGGGTGATGGAGCACTGGAACAGGCTGCCCAGAGAGGTTGTGTAGTCTCCTTCTCTGGAGATATTCAAGATCTTCCTGGACAAGGTCCTGTGCAGCCTGCTGTAGGTGACCCTGCTTCGGCACGGGGGTTGGACTAGATGACCCACAGAGGTCCCTTCCAACCCCAAACATTCTGTGATTCTGTGAAGAAAGACCCTGATGATAAATAATTTCTTTACTATTCAGTTTGTTCATAGTCTGCTTTTACTGAATGAAATTAATTGCTGTGAGTTCTGCACTCACAGCAGAAAAAAAGTTGCTAGGAGTTAAGGGGATGTTGTACATGTTATACAGGTATTTTGTGTCATTCTATATAGCGGACCTGATCCTGCATATATTTCTATGCTGATTTGAACACACAAGATGAATACCTGAGCCTGTTTTATCAAAGAATAATTTTGAGCGTGGATCAAATTTCCCCAGAGTATTGAATAAATCACACTGAATTATTAACCCCTGTCTTCTGTCAAGCTTATATAGAAGATTTAAAACATCAAGTGCACGAGATAGATAGTAATATTTTCAGGAAACTTGCAGTGCAGCATTCAGTATTAAGAGATAGTTGGTAGACAGGCCACTGCTTCATGGGTATCCTTATACTGCACATTACTGAGACGCGGCTGTTGTCTTTGCTCTTGGACTTCGTGGACTCAAGAAAGATGAGAATAAGGTATTTGCTGGCTGTCAGGGCTTCTTACTGTCATAGTTTTGGATACAGACTATTGCAACCCTATTATCATCATGATCCTAGTGTAGTTTCTTTAATATTGAAGGAATGCTCCTTCTGCATTTGTGAGTAGCAGACATCAGCAGAGAGAACTGTAGCTGCCTGAACATTCAAACGAATAGGAACTATGATCTGAAGTGTTATAAAAACTGTAACTCTTTTTTAAAAGTTCCTTATCTGACAACTCCAAATTTCTCGAACTCTGATTACCCACTTGGGAAAAAACATTTGGACAAAACTTTAGGTTGATAAGCAGTATATAAATATTAGATACTATTACAACATATATCATCATTAATATTTATAAAACCTAAATAACACTAAAAACTGATAAATATCCAGTTTTAGATACTCACTCTGTGACATTTTAAAGGATTTGGCATTAGAGCAGTTGTTTAGCGCTTCAAAATCTTGGCCCCAGTTTCCTCTCAACCCTGAATTTCAGTCATATTAACAATATATAGTAACTCTTGCAGCAGCTTCAGAGAGAAAGCCTTGGCCCAAAGGAATTCATTACTCTGAATCACAGTAAACAATTTGCAAAGTTGAAAGATGAATCCATACCCTTCATCAGTTACAATCACTTTCTTCATTATGGAGATTGCTCCAGTGCCAAAAAGCTGTTGTGTTTCTTTCCAGACACAGGGAAAGGTAGTGTTTTGCCCAGAAAGCACACAGCATACACAAAGACAGATGTGGGGTGGGGGAAAAAGCACACAAGCAAAATGATCAGGACAAGTACAGACTCATGACAGAACAGCTGCCACTTTGCTGTGAAAAAAATGTAAATCCCCTTTCTCAGTCCTTACCTTTTTATCCACTCCTATGTCTCCCAAGCAATTCCCTGCTATCATGTTATTGCTTTCACACACCAAGTCCCAATACTCAGCCTGTACTCTCCACCCAAATGCGAAAGTAACCAACAGGATAAAGAAAAGAGAACACTAAAAGCATGCTTTGGTCATCTAGTCTAGTTTCTTGGAGATATTCCAGTGCACTTTATCTTCAGGGAAGATTTCAGACCCTGATTCAACCAAGTTTTATAACTACTGCCTGGTACTATGGATGTCTTTTAAAGTCTTTTGTGATGGATTTAGAGGTTAGAGGGGTGATGCTGGTTGACATTTGAAATCAGTTTCAGAATCTTCTTTTTGTGAATACTTTCACTATTCACCTAGCAGTCACTGTGTTTCCTGATGCTTCGCATCAGTAAATCCGCTAGCTAGGGTGGCTTTATGAAGAAAAGAGAAAGAAATGTCAAGCTGCTGTTCATGCCACCTTAAGATTTCACTGAGTCTTTTGCATGTTTTTCAAATTAAGCGTGGATAATTCATGGATTAACATTTGAATTTTAGCTCTTGAACAGTCAGGATGAAGAAGAAAAAATGTTTAGTTTCCCAGTGCAGGAGTTATAACATTTTTTGGTTGTGAATTAATATCAATCCTATGGGAATACTCACTGAGAGTTGTTTATACTCACTGAAGTCAGAGTTTACGGATGAAGTGTTTTCAAGGGCTTTGAATCAAATTAGCAATGTTATCTGCTTATTTATTCTGTTATGTTACTGAGTCATTCTGAGCAAGCAATGTTTCAACATTTTATACATTCAAGTTTCGTTCCACAACATTCACTGCAACAATAAGTAAAGAACAATCTTGATTATTCCAGACTCTTGAAGACTAAAAATCTGATAATTGGCAATTCAGGTAACCAAGAGAATGGAAGAATGGTTTTGCAGACTTGAAAGCCTGTGGTCATTTCTTCTGACTACTCTCATAGTCTTCAGATTGATGGGTTTTATTCCTGAGTTGTGGTTTGCTTTGGCTCACATACTCTTTTTTTCTCAGCTGCAGCTGTCTACCACTTTTTCAGTCCTTCTCTGAAGAGTTTAGTTTACCCTGATTATGAACTTCTCACTTGCTTCCCCTCCTTCATGTATGTAACAGCTTCCAGTCTTCAAAATCCAATTATTACTGGTTGCTGTCCTCATAGATGTGTTCAAGCTCAAACCTCGCAGTAAGACGATTTGGCTCCCCATATCTCCTGTCTGAATCATCTTTGTTCTTTCATTTGCCTTTAAGTGGTGTCCATCTGCCTTTCGTTTCCTTTCTACCAACCTTGTGGCTTCACTTCTTTCTTTCCACTGTACCAATGTGGCACGCTGGTTACTTCTGGCTGCTTTATTCCCCTCATCTCATCTGCTACACTCATTCCACGTCACTGAGCAATCCAATTCCCTCCCATTCACTGACCTCCATTAGTCTCCATTTCGATCTACTGTACGATGACGTCTCCACTCTTGCCCTTGCCCTTTTCTTTACAAAACAGTATTCCTTTATGCGTCTGAAGTTGAGACCCATGTCTTCGGCCACTGCATGCTGCCCACAGCAATGCTCCTCTCCCTTCCCTGTCCACACTCACTGCTTCCCTCCCCACCCACTCCTCTGGGCTTTCCACTGGCTGCTCCATCACTGATCCACATCATCATCCCTTTGCTGTCCTCTGATTCAGCTATTGACCCCTCACATAGCTATGACTACTCCTCTCATCTTGGCTATCTCTCTGACAGCTTTTGCATCTATTTTTTGATTCATCTGTATTTTTCAATGGTGTTTGTCCTCTGGACATGAGACCATTTTGATCTATCTACCTCGGCTTTTTATTTTCTGTTTCTCATGGACCCTTCTCTTTATTTCTCCACCTCTCACTATTCAGGTACTCTACTAGATGTTTCTATCAAGTTTTCCTTCTTCTTTACTGTTGCCTCTAATGAATATGTTATACACCTCCACCTTCATTGCCTTCAGCTCTCTCCTTGATTTTGTCCAAGATGCCATAGCTCTCTCCCAGGGCTAAGTATATGTGATGCCTCGATAAAAACCTGATTTAAAAAATCATCACTTTCAAGATAAAAATGCTCACATACTTTCTTACTTTCATCCTGTAGATTATTCTTCACTGAGTCTTCAGTTCTGTCTTCTCTGCTTATGAGCAGTATCTACCCACATCTTTTCCTACTGCCCTGCTGGCAAACTCTTAAATCTATTTTGCTACTTCTTTCCTTTGGCCTGATATGCTTTTCCATCCAGTTAACTTTACTTACTGAGAAAAGCTTTCTGTATCTGTTTCCTAGGGGTCTCCTACTTTCTCTTTCAGGTTCCTCCTTAAAAAAAAAAAAAGAAAGAAAGAAAAGAAATTTCACAAGACATTTTTATCTTTCTTCTTTCTGCCTTTATCCAACCTGCGTATAAACAATTTCTTTGGGTTTTGGTGTTGCTCAAGACAAAATGACCAAAGCAGGGAATTTTTGGATCACTCAGTTTATAAAATGTAGTCTACACTTACACAATGCTACATACATTAAAGGTAAAATTTTGCACATAAGGTGCCATGCAAAGAAATGTTAGTCAGCATATATAAATATGAAGAATAATGTATAATGCATGCTAGTTCTGAAACATCGATTACTGAAAATGTGATACGGCCTCTGAGTTGAACAGGACCAAAATTCCTGCAGATTGTGCAAGGCCACAGAGTTCAACTGGACAAAATAAGGACAAATCACTCCTAGTGAAGCAATATGTCCCAATCACCTTAGTCCCGCTGAGTTGTGTGGCCTTGGGGAAGCCAGATGCTTCTGTTATACAAACCTTGTCTAAAGTTGAACATGACCCAGATTCAAATAATGGCATTTCTGCTAAGTGAGGGTTCATTGTACATCATTTGTAGGAATAGGCAGAGAAGATGATGTTAGTTATATAAAAGTGATGGAAGACACAAACCAAGACATTTTATAATCTGAGTTCTTCCAACGTTTGTGTTGCAGTGAATCCAATGATTCAGCTGTTTTAATTACACCTCTTGGTCAAATTGCAACAGAATAAACATTAGCTCTTTTTTTCTGTAAGCATAACTTGAATTTTGTTTTCATCCACAAATGTGTAAAGGCACAACCATGCCACATGAAAGTCTGCACAGTAATTTAGCAATCCATCAATTTTTTTTCCATCACTAATACTTTCCGTATTCTCTCAACCAGTATTCTAGCCTCGAGGCTTTCTTTTTCTTCCATATTGGTACAATCTCATGAGTGATAACTTACAAACCTTTCCTTCATCATTTTTTTCCAGCAAGAAAGACTTAACATGGGATGATTTTTTGACCTGAGTCAAAATGTGAGCTATGTTTTCTACACTGTCCCAGTTTTTCAGTGGCCTGCAAAAGTCACATCGGACCTTCATTTCTGGATCTGCAAAATGAGGAAATGACAGTGTCCCATTTAGAAGGGATAGTAAATCCAGAGCAAAAACAAAGATTCTCTGGGAACAGGGCTGCGCATGTGTCTAAAATGACCACGCATTAGAAGGTCATAATGAAGTTTCAATTAACTCTTTTCAGCTGTTAGTATCAGAAAGTTCCCTTTCCTTCATGTAGACTAAGGATCTTTTATGTCAAATCTTCTGCAAACGCTGTGCTCATTTCTAAATACATTATTTATTTTATTCTGCTTGTTACATAAAACAGAGGAAATAAAAGGACTTTACCTCTTCAAGAATTTATTTCAGTTATATTGTTACATGTTTAAGGATCTTTGCCATAAATCTGTAGAGGTGTAATATTTCTATCTTATTTATAAGGAATGGAAAGTAAAGTCTGTCCTTACCATATGAATTCAAGCATTACATGGGAATAATACACTTGTCTGATTTGGGGTATGCTTTCAGGGTCAACACCCTGCAGCAGCATTGCTAAAGGCAAAGTCTGTGTTTCTTTTCATGAATGCATGAGATGAAGGAAATTAAATGAAACATCCATTATCTGCTCTACTCCTGGAGGCTCACTGTTCTATAGAGCTGGGAGAGCCTCATCTTTTCACAACAAACACAAGTAGGGTGAATATTGGGTTGTGGTTTTGGTTTGGTTTTTTTATTTCACAGGAAGACAGCTTAGGAAAGGAATTCTTATTGTCCAAAGCCCAAGGACAACATAAAACCTTTTCTGGACTGAAGCTACTTAATTACTTACTGTCTATCAGACAAGCTGCTATTCTGCACTTAGCATCATGCTTCATTGTCTGATGGTACACCTGGTTGGAGGCTGAAACTGAAAATCATTTTCCTTTGCTCAGTTTCCTTGTAAACAGCAAAAGAATGGTGTGGATACGCCAGACTTCACTGGGGAAGTGCATTGCCAACATGCAAGATCTGTCTCCAGTGGTTTTAAAAAAAAGAGTGTGAATTGTCTCCTACGGAGATAAATCAGGACACCTTCAACTTGCATTTCATTTAGTCTTTGCAAAAAACATTAAAAATGGTCTTCTGTTATAAAACCACTTAGGAAAGCGACGTGAACTATTGTTACTAGGCAATTTATGAAGTATTCAGTCCAACAAAACACAAAACCAGATTTTTCAGTCTTGGCCTATTTCTTCTTCCATTGATGTTAATGTCAGTTTTACACTATCTGTAGATTTATGTGTGGCTTTGTAGTGCACGCCAATATTAAAACTGAGTATGCACTCCTGCGTTTTTTTGAGCAGCATGCTGGTGAATTTTGCTGTTCATCTATTTGCATATAAGCAGAGATACAACAGTTTTACTAATTTATTTGCAATTCAGGTTAATACTATGAATACTTGAAGAAAATGTTTTTCATAGTATTATTACTGATAGATTGTTTGACTCTCAGAGCAGTCAGGTGTGACCTCAGTGACCAGCCATATTTCATTTTCATTAGCATTAAGTTGCACAAATAGTATAAAACTGAGCAAATGTGTACTTTTAGGGGAGCGGGATTCATGCTGCTTTAGTGAGTATTATGTTTGACTAATGTTTATTATACTGTTTATAGTTTTAGGGTCCAGATTTTCTTCCTTTGAAGTCAAAAGTGAAATTTCTTTTGCTTTCAGGGTAAGCTGTGTTGGACAAATAAATCAGTGTATTTCCCCCATTTAGCCTTGAATTTATGAAGATCTGTTAGTTAATCAAAAAAAAGAGTCATCTACTAACTCATATAAGTCTGTCCAGAGACTGATTTAGCTTAGGTTTCGTAGCTGAGAACACATTTGCAAAGCTACTACAGAACAGCTTTCTGGGGCAGACTAAAGCACAATGCTCCCTGGGTTTCTTCAGATGGTTATTCAATCTGCTACTTTGCGGTTGTGCTGATTAAAGGCTTAGACACGTTCTGTAAGAGGTACTCTACAATGCTGTGCTCAAACTTCCTAGTCCCTCAGGGGCACTTATGTTGAAGAGCTAACAAAGTTTTCACAAAAAGCAACCATTTCCAGAGAAATTGATGACTTACTCACAGACTTCATTCAATACACAAGTGCCTTCATAAATATTCATAAAGATTCAAGAAATGCCAAGAACAATTGAAGAAGGAAAGGGAATGTCTAGAGAAATGCTTTTAATAACTGTACAGCTCAAATGAGCTACAAGTTCTGTTGAAGTAGCCCAGTGTCTGCATGGATCTTTTACTGCGTCGGAGACGTGTAACTAAAATGTCACATCTTAGCATTTAATAAAAGCCACAGCATGGCCACTTTATCATTGCAACCTTGATGTAATAGAAACTCACAGCTATTTCTCAAGTAAAGCTTTGAAGTAGTTATGGGGAATGGACTTGGGAAAAAGACGTGTCCATAAGTCTTCCAGGATCAGGTCTTAATCAAAATTACTGGACTATTAGAATCAGATGCTGCAGTTTCCGCTATGTATGTCAGATCAGGACCATGATTTCACTCTAAAGCACAAGAACTGCTGTGTTCAGAACCTGTATTTCCTTAAACCTGGTGACATTTCTTATTCTTAAAGACAAGAGGTCTAGAGGCTTGAGGGGACCACTGAATTCTGGCTTACTTGATACCTGTGCGTTTAAGAAGTCCATGGTTATCCGTAGTGCATTAACACAAAAACTGAAATAAAACATTTCCAGAAAAGCAACCCAAATGTAACTCAGTGTAAAAGTGCCATGTAGGCACTTTTAAAGCAAGTGCATGTTCTAAAGAAGTTCCTTCTGATCTGCAGCCATTTGTAGTGGCATGAGACTGATTCACAGAAACATTTGATTGAATTTACCAGCTATGAAGCTGCTATTGAGAAGAATAAGTGAATCGTGAAAAATAACTAAAATAGTTATCTTTACAGAATATCAATTAAAAGCTTATGTGACTTTTACTTAGAGAGAAATGACTGCTTTCATGGAGACATTTTTATACCTAGTTTAAAATTAAAATAATCTTTACATATTAAGGACTTTGCTGCAGAAATAACAGTTGTATTGCTCTTCATTTGAATTCCATCCACAAAGCCCTTCCATTCAATGCAGAAATATTCTTGCACACAAGTAGCCCATTGGGAGGTATAGGCTACAGATCAAGTTAACAGGGTTGCTGGATGCTGCTAATCCATTCACTGTTCACAGTGTCTCTTCACAGCTGTGGCTTCTTTCACTTCAATTAAGCTAACTTAAGAGGCACTAAATTCAAATACAGCGCTCTTGAATTACTAGGGGGAGAGGTGGAGAAGGGAGATGAGGCTCCCTGGCTGGATACTTGCTCTGGTCAGAGGAGATGCTAGCACTAGCTGAGGTATCTCCTGTCTCCTCCTCATGTCATAGCTTTGTTGATAAATCCACTTAATTCTTCCAAACTGCTCTCCAGGCTCCTCTGGTGTATTGACTGGAGATTCATTTTGTTGCCCGCATACAGGCATCAGGCATTTGAGATGCCCAGGATGTTGGAGACACCCACAGGGTCATGGATACAACAACTCAGAGACCAGTAGATGTAACCCAGGGCCTATGAGATGTTCATGCTCTTTAGGGCAGGAGCTCGAGTTGAGGTGAGTACCCTTAGGACATCTCAAATGGCACCTCATGCCTGTGTCTCAGCAACTGCATCAAGACCTCCATCTCTCTTGATGATAATGGGAGCTTAGGTGCTTCGATTTAGACAAGCAGACATTTTGATCCGTGACTGAGTCTTACCCTGAAGATTTGCTGGAGCCCATTTGCCATACCTCTAAGATGTCTGAACAGATGAGTTAGCAGTTTTAAAGACAGACTATATTAAGAATTGCAGTGATAATATAATTTTATTTTACCACGTTGTAATATTAGAGCATTTTGATTGTATCAAGTGCTTAATAAGTATTAAATGCCAGCGACTGTTGACACTGTCTAGGTCGATCACCTAAATAACACACGTGGAGGGGTAGCTGCTGTCACAGCTTAATGCTACTGCATGGTGACCGCCGCTGCGAGCAGGTCTGAAGGTTTGCTAGCTGTTATAAGAAATGTCAAGTGTTCTTCTACATGAAGCATATACCACATCATCTTCAAACACCATTAGTTTTTCCTATTGCCCCCACTTCCGCATGACCGCCCAGCTTCGTCACAGCGGTAAGGTCTCTTGTGCAGTGTTGGTGGTCAAGTCTTGCTGTGGTGGTTTCAGATGTTACTGTCCCCAGTCTGGCCTCTCTGCTGGGGCTGATATCCCTGTACCTGCAGAGGAGAACGTACGCTTGAACCTTAACTCCTTCAGGTCACATTTTGGCATGTTGTGTTAGCTTTAACTTAGTTTCAAAATTACACTTTGCAGTTGTCAAGACTCATGTACTTGTGTACACAGGCCCCAGAACATTTGGGGTTGGCCCACCTCTGGTTTACTGTTCAAGCTACAAGGAAATGTGACACATTGAAATTTCATGGGGAATCACAAGTGCAATCTAGTGCAAGACACAGGTGTCTGAAAACCACAAAAGACAGTGAGTGGCCTTTATGTGGTGAACCACATTTTCCCTGGAAATGCCCCAGAACAACAGCCATGGAAGTCCCCGAGGATAAGAGCCAGTAACACCTGCCAAGTGACAGCGGACTCAAGCTTGCAGACAACTCACCAGACACAGGAGTTTAATGATTCACTGATGATTTGCAAATGCAGGATGAATTCACAGCCAGTCTGCTTCCAGGCTTTTGTAGTTCAAAGGAAACATTTCACATATCTCTAGGTACTGCCCCTTCTGATGAAAAAAGGGCGAGGCATTTGGAAGTCAGTATAAAGAATGTGACAAACTTCAGTTAAAATAAAAAACCAGGAAAGATAAAATCAGATTCTTTTTGCTTGTCTTAAAAGGAATTTGGAAATCATATTCCACTGGGCTCTAGAGAAAGATTAAATAGCTTTTCTGAAATTATTTATTTGTGACTGTTCAATTGTTAAGTGTGTGGACATTAGTGAGAATTATTTCTGTTGTGGAACGGTTTGCAGAATGTGATGTATATGGTAGAAAAGGACAAGAAAGTGAAAGTTTTTTTCCAGAAAGAAAAAAGACAGATTCTTAGGTGGTCTTCTAATGGAAGAAACAAATTTCTGGAAACCAGTGCACAACAGGAAACCAAACTGCACTTGCTCACTTACTTTTGATTTTTGAGCTTGCACCAAAAAAGCCATGGAGAGTAGAGTGAAACTTAGAGATGCCAAGGGAAATGAAAATGGAAATGATGCCAATACCATTTGAAATCAGTGCAAATAGAAGCAGGTTTTGTTCTCCAAGGAAAGGCTTAGAAATAAAGGTATGTATGGACATACCTGGTTATCATCTAATGTCTGATTACAGACTAAAGAAAGCTTAGAAGCCCCATACCAGTGCTAACAGTAGAAAATTCTCATTGAGCTGAAGTGGTAAAGATCTGTGAATCTCAAACTAGATGTCCTGGGCTCTATTCCCATTTTTTCTTTTATTTCATTTATGTAAAAGGGGACATTTTCAATTCTTTCAAGAAAGAAGTGATAATGAATTGCTCAGAAGAAACTCTCTTCTCTCTTCAGCACTTCTTGTTTAGAAAAGCAGTGATCAATATGCTATATGCCCTAGAAAGAAAAGAATATGAGGGATTCTTCTGGAAAAAAGGGTGTAGATGTCATCCAACAAAAAATTAGTTATGCACTAATTATTTATAAAAAGTTTAAGTAATAATCATTTAACTGGTAGACAACAGCAGAACTATGCAGTCTAAAGCCGCTTGCGACATCCAAGAAGATAAATGAGCTACAATATTAGATTAAACAAAAAAGGACCATTATAATAATATATACAACGAACAAAGTATCGCATTTTCTGGTTAATGTCAAAGAGGAGTTTCACAATGAACTGTTTGTGGAACTTTTAAAATATAATTTAACATATCTGAATAAATTATTTGCCAGTATGTAGTAAAAACAGAGAAACACATGGCATAGATTATAGCCCCAAATGCTTGAATATTCTTGGAGTGGAGGCTGCCTGGCAACTTTTGTACCAGCTGGAAGAGCAAGGACCCAGCTGGCTTGGCAGTAGCCACCATATTGTGCCTCGGCTGGCAGATGGCCATCTGACACTCTTCAAGGGTCCGTATTCCTCCTGTCTGCTTGTCTGCAGCACCAACAGCTCAAGACCACATTTAGGAGGAGTGGGCAGATCATTCACAGCAGCGTCAATCAAGTTGGCACATGACAGCAGGGTGTGAAAGATGTGAAGGATGGATATTCCTGAAAAAGGCTGAATGATGGTGCTGGTGGAGGCTTGAGAGCAGGTTTTTGCGATACTCCAGCTCTGAAATTTCCATCTTGGGATTGTGACAGGGTGATGGGAATTCAAGGGCTGGTGCCAATGTAAGGGAAGGGGAAAATGAAAATATTAATGCAGTTTTTAGAAATCCTTGCTCACACGAATGTAGGATGCAAACACAGGAAATAAAATAATTTATGCATTTTTAATGCCTTTAATCTGAGCATTAGAAGACTATTCACACATCAGAAGACTATTCACACATCAGAAGTAAGCTCCCCACAGTCAGGTACTGATGTTGTCGAGTTACAGAAATGAATATAGTAGAGAACCATCTGGAACAAACTCGAGTTGCTTAAGCAGGGAGGGCTGAAGGCTGCACCCAGCTTCAGGTCAAGGAGGGAAGGCAGCTACATCAATAAACAGCCACATTACCTCCTCAGATCTCTTCTTGTGGAGGAAGGCAAAGTCCATAATTAAGGAAATGGGCACCTCCAGGAGTTCTGGGTCCTTCAGAGGCTCAGGTGTAAATAGAAAAATGACCCAAAATGTGTCACAGTTTGCTAGACACTGAAGGATCCACAGGGAGATCACCAACAAGGCACAAATCTGTATGAAATGAAGTGTTCTTGGTTCTACATCTCAAAAATCTCCTGCTTTTTTTGTTCTTTGTGTTCCTACAACAAACACAGCTGTCCATCCTTCCCAGTGCTCTGTAAGGCTGAACATCATCTTCTTAGGAAATGAAAACAAATGCAGTCACAGTGATACAAGCTTGGGTTTAATCCCTTCCCTGCTTATTTCCCAGTGCACCTGCAGTGGCACCACTCTGGTAACCAGCTCCTCCCAGCTCCTCCCCATGCAGCACATCCTGCAGTGACTGAGAAGTGGCTAGCTTTTCATGGGCGTTGGTGGGAGCTGTTGGAGCAGGAAACAAACCTGTAGTCAATGGGGATTTAATTCCACCCAGTGAGTTGTTGGCAGGAGACACCCAGTGTCCCTTCCCACACAGGCTGTGACATGGTGTCTTCCAAGCAGCCCCATCTGCAGTCTGTGCTGCTTCGGGGGAAACCACAGACCGCTAAAAGGCAGACCTCTGTAGCAAAGTTCTCCTTGAGAAAGTATTCGCGGTTTGGTTACTGGTGTGGATGATTTGGTCTTCACGTGGAGTATCATCAGAGCTCATAACCTCCTGCTCCTCCCACAAACCCTGAACCGATTACTGAGTTACAAATGCTTGCACAGCAATAGTGCCAGAGCCTCGTCGACTCCACATCACAGAGAAAAGGCACTGAAGTTGGTGAAACTTTCCCTATTCATAGGAGAGAAAGACTTGTTTAACAGCTTCAGGCCAGCATGAAACACTGTGTTATCTGTTCTGAATACCTGCATAGTCCAAAACATAACATTTCAGCCACTAATTCTCCCAGTAGGGAGAATTTGCTCTCCTCTGTTTGTATGTGAACATGTCCAGCCCAAAATCCAGAGGTTGGATTCATTAAATTGGTGATAAAACATGTTCTCAAGGATAGGCAAGCAATGCTTTCACACAGACTGAAACTGTATTTTTAAATTGGACACACAAATTTACTTCCCTTCAACTTCCAATGAGATTTAAGCACTTGTCTCTTTGAAAACAGATCGTTGGCTTCTAAATCATTTAGTCACTGCTGAAAATTGTATCCCGTCTGCTGGGGAATCTGACTTGCAAAGTCTTTGATTTTCAGATGTTCAGATTAACCAAATGTTTCTCATATATGTAAGACTTTCCTTTTAGAATGCTTTCAAAATTGTATTGCAGAAGGAACAAACACATCAGGTCCTTAGCACAGTTAGGAAGACTAAGATAGACTTCAGTTCTGGTAAGCGTACTATGGGACCCTGGAAAATTACAGGCTAACCATTAGGGGACAGTTTTGTAGCACAGAAACCATGTGGCCTTGCTAGTCCAGGACTTCGTCTCTGATAGCAAGGCCACTAAAAGTCAGGACTTGCTAGTGTAGGTGCTGCTGCAAGCTAAGGTGTCCAAAGAGCTTTTGGGCCACAGCTGGCTTGTGCCCTGCCATTAGGCATGCAGGTGTGTGTTTTGCAGCAAATGAATCTGCTTAGGGACCAAACGTTATGATTAGTTATGAATTAGTGAGTGTAGAAAAATAGCTATTAACTCCCTTTTTAAAGTAATACATAGAGTTGCTCTGACTTTTTACCAGTGAAGTATCCCTGACTTAACTGGAAGCATTCCTACTTTACCTCCGTGTGATCACAGAATTTGGTTTTATCCTTGTTTAAGTGCTGTATCTTAATGTCCACCACATGGATCTGTTGTGCTTTCCCATGTTAGCTCAGGTGTATCGCATGGTGCTCATAATAAAGTCAATGGGAGAGTTGCCTTGGAATCAAAAAAAAAAAAAAAGGATTGGGCACCGTGTAAAATAAACAGTAATGTAAGCTTCTTTAACTCCCACTGCATTGCATCATAATTAAAATATTTTCTTTTAAAATTGGAAGCTGTAGCAGTTACAAATACCTTTCATCTGAGGTTCAGTGGTAAGCTTCTCCTCTCATGTTACTTCTGAATTATAAAGGCATGAAAGAAGAATTAGGCCTTGATATTTGAATTCACTCTGAAACCCAAAATGCAAAAAGTCTGGTCTTTTCTGGATGATTGTGAAGTGTAGGGGTACTGCTGTGCTACCGTCTTCTCCATTTCTACAATTGTCATTCTACGCATGTCACTTCTACTTGTTTATTAAACTATCTTTCTCAGATTGTGGATTATGAGCCCTAGTGAGACCCTGCAAGGGTCTGGCAGGGGTTGTGGGGAGCAGTCAGGAGGTTCAAGGTTGCCTTTGAGGAAAGGCTGTAATTACAGGTGAGAGTCTGCAGAGGTCAGGGAACTGCTGCCTGCATTATAATCGTGCATTTTCCCCTGTCCATTCGACACCAGGAAGTCAATGTGAACATTTTCAGACAGTGATTATTGCCTTTTCTCGCTTTTCAACCTGAACAGACTAATGCTACTGCTGATTCAGGAGCAGAAGACAGGCAGATAAGCTGGAGAGGATTCAGACATACACCTAGCAGAGTTTTAGAATCAAAGAATCATAGAATAATTTAGGTTGGAAAAGACCTTTAAGATCAAGTCCGACTGTTAACCTAACACTGCCAAGTCCACCACTAAACCATGTCCCTAAGCGCCACATCTACACATCTTTTCAATACCTCCAGGGATGGTGACTCCACCACTTACCTGGGCAGCCTGTTCCAGTGCTTGCTAATGCTTTTAGTGAAGAAATTTTTCCTAATATCTAATCTAAACCTCCTCTGGCACAACTCCAGGCTGTTTCCTCTTGTCCTATTGCTTCTTACCTGGGAGAAGAGTAGCTGTAGAGAGCAATAAGGTCTCCCCTCAGCCTCCTCTTCTCCAGACTGAACAGCCCCAGTTCCCTCAGACATTCCTCAAAAGACTTGTTCTCCAAACCCTTCACCAGCTGTGTTGCCTTTCTTTGGACGTGCTCCAGTACCTCAAAGTCTTTCTTGTAGTGAGGCGTCCAAAACCAAATGCAGTATTCGAGGTGCAGCCTCACCAGTGCCGAGTACAAGGGGACTATCACTTCCCTACTCCTGCTAGCCAGAATATTTCTATGTAGCAAAAGAAGTTAGGCCCTAAAGCCAACAGATTTCTGAGAGCTTTTAGTTGGTTGTGCCCCAGAGAGTAGTCATCTACATTTTCTGTCATCTAAATGCCCTTGAAGGCATGACCTCATGCCCATGGCTTGGAGGTCCTGTTTGAACAAGAAGTTGGTCACCAAGACAATGCTGCTCTGAACACAGACAGAGAATGGTTTGAGTAACCAGTGCTTTAGAAGTAGCGGATGAAGTCTTCCAGCTAAGCCCCTGTCTTGTCTTTCTGCTGACAGAATTTCACCAGTAAAAGAGATTTCTTTTCATGGATTGATTATTTAGGATTTTATACTCCCCCAGCTCCCACTGCTTGTCAGATTGAATGAATCGTGCTACAGAGATCCTTATCCAGTATTACCTGCCTGTCAGAAAAATGGCTTGATTAAAGCAGTATTATTTTCAATTCCCTTCCCATAGGCAGCTGATCATTTGCTGTCCATGTTCTCTTTTTGCAGGCTCTGGAGCCATTTCACTTACCGCTGCATTCTGCTGTACTGCTCACAGGCCGGGCTAATCATTTCTACAGACACTGTACTTCCACTTCAAGCAGGTTTTTGAAACAGTAAAAGACAGTTAAGAAATGGCAAAATATTTGGTGACATTAATATTTGAGCAAGTTCTTTTTCATGTTAAAATTTATGAAAGTTTATCCGATTCGTAATCTGTCTTACACATGCTCATGGAATGCCATGCACACAAGTAGATCTAATGCCTTGTTTATATCACAAGGAAAAAGCTAGGGTGTTTTTCTGATTTCAAGACAATCTCAATTTACATTTCTGCTGAGAGAGTGTTGTAACATTTTTTATGCGGATAGGAACTCATAACATAAATATTTAACATGGCTTTCACTACAATACCAAGATCAAAAGAGTTTACACCAGAATCTGAGCATCACTGCTTGAAATACTGTCCCCTGGTTTAACCATATTTGCAGCATAAACAGATTCGTGAAAGGTAGGCACATATGTGCTTGACATGTCCTTATTACAGAAAAAAGAAAAGCAAAATATTAGGTTTTCAAAATCTGCAGGTATGAAAATCTTTAGATGTGCTGCTAAGCAAAATTTCATTAATGACTTGTTTCCTTTCACCCAGTCACAGGAAAATTGATATTCCCTAAAAAGAAAACAGTTGCTTTTCTAATTCTTTAAATCCCATTCAAACGAAGGCTAAAAACTAGCTAGAAAAGCAGCCCTGAGATAGACTTCTTCCTCCACCTATTCTGTTGCATGGTTTTATGAGATTTATGCCAGCATGTCTGTCAAACAAAAATTTCCTCACAAAATAGAGAAGAGACAGAACAATATCGGGAGATTGTAGGTTTTCACTAACATGGTCTCTGCTCAGATGAATTTGGGTAGGCTGGAAGCGCCTCAGTCCAGTCTGAGCCTTGATTATGTGCTTCGTATTTGAGTGGAGCATGGAGAACTTTGATAAGATGTGCAGAGCTAGAGCTGCCCTGTAGCACTGGTTCTCCAAGGTCTTCAGATAAAGAGCAATCACTGAAATTACTTCTGCCTTTTGAAATACATTCATTGACTGTAGTGTAGGCTAGAACAGCCATTTCTGGCACCTGAAAAGGTATCTTATGGATATGCACTTGGTGAGCCCAATTATCACAACATATATGGTCAGCACAAGGAAGTAGAGGAATATTAGTTAGGCTGTCCCTGTCTCTCCCATGGCTTAAGCATAAACATCCTTCTTCTTAGCTCCCCTGGAGCTGCAAGTCATTTAAAGGACAAGGAGGGTGGTAAAGCAGCAGACACACCTCCTATCCTGGTCCACTCATTGTTTGTGTTGGCTGGACACGTGCAGAAGTGGGCATGACACCAGACTAAGGACAGGTTACTCACGTTTCCTCCTTGCCAAAGAGCTCTAGGAGTTGCAATGTCTTAGCCGCAAAATGATTCTTACAAGAAAGATAGATGCTGAATAGACATTAAAGAAATCTTGTACTCTCACAGAAATGAGTAGGGTGGATGGTCTCTGAGGTCCTTGAGTTTACCTATTGCCTTTACAGGTGACTGAGGAGCAATCTGGGGGAAGAGGAGCTGACCCAGTGTTTTGTGGTACTTCATGGTTTTTTCAAAGACACAAAATAACATTTACCTGGGCTTTGTTTTTTGTTTTGCCTGAAAGGTGCCAGAGAGATGACCTTTGTGCTCTGAATCTCCTAAAGTTGCTGTGTTGCGTCCATATAAAACTTCTGTTAAATGCAGCACCATTCCCTACTGTTACACATTGTTTTCCTGTTTCAAGTTCTGTCATGAAGAACCCGATCACAGAGTTCTCCCTTTAACCACTTGTCAGAATAGAAATGTAACCTTTTTGGCAAACCGTAGATAGCAGAGGACATTCTAGCTAAGGAATATATTGTATATGGTCAGTGGTGCAGACTGCCTGCCAGGAGTCCTCTGTCCAGCCTGTAATTCTGCAAACGTAAGTATTATATAAGAACTAGCAATGAAAAGAATGACAGCATAGACCACTTGTCAGTAACATGGGGATTTATCTTTATGAGACTAGACTGCATGTACATATACCTTTATGCATACATGTACATGTGCACTTACATATACACGCACATGGGTATTAATAAACATAAACTTAGGTGTGTGTGTATCTTCTGTCCACGTAAGTTACAGAAGATTACCAATGCAGGCAGAAAGAAAAGAAAAAAACAGGAAAGAAAGGCAAGATTAGCATCAAGGCCTATGATACTATGAACAGTGGTGTTGTGAGGAGCTTCATAGTACTTGGTATCTAATGAAAACTGAGAGTAGCTTTGCTGGAAAGCCACTGAGGGAAGTAGGCCAGCTATTAGGTAACTTAAGACTGCTCGGGAAATCAAAACAAAGTTACAGGACCATTAGCTCAGTGCTATGCTTTTGGCAGGAGAAAGGACTGTGGAGAAGGAGCCTCCAACCCTCCCAAGTGGATTTCTTCCTGCCTCATCAGTTCCAGAGGGGACAGAAGTTATTTGGAGTGAGCGCTACCATACAGCCCCCCTGTCTCAAGAGAGAGCCGGGGCATTTTACCTGCCGTGCCCATCTGGCCATTCTGTTATCTTCTGTACGTCCCTCCGGTGCCTCTTCCGCAGAAGACGGGCATGGCTGTACCAGCCCTGCTGATGATGAAGGTGGGGACCGGAGTGACCTCCTCTGCCTCCCTCCTTTATTAACCACTAGAGGGCACAGATGCTCGGGACTTAGGATCACCTCTGTGTCCTCCTCAAGAAATCCCCCCAAAGGAGCCACCCAGACAGGGCCAGGCGCTCCCCTCCAGCTGCACGCTCAGCCTTCAGTCCACCCAGCTTCTCCTTCCATCTCTGGTGTCCCCCTGAGATACGCTTTTTCTGCTGGTGCCCACGTAAACTTTCTGAACTGCTGCACACATGAAGCTAATAAACTGCATTACGGGACAGACTCGCTGTTGAGAGTAGCAAGTTGGCCGCTTTGGCTCTCGGTGGGAGCGTTTTGCCAGCTGAGCTGAGATTGCAGCTGCACTGGCTTTAGGGATGCCGAGACTGTAAACATCCCCACATTCTTCTGGGCTTGAAAGCAGGCTAGTGAAACAGCAAGGAGTTTGTCTTTAAACCAGCTGATGGATTACCTCTGCTGTTTCATGGCTTTGCTACCTGGTGGCATTTCTCCTTGCAGACATCCACATTTTACGCAGCACAGAGCAAAGCCTTGCACAGTCTAAAAGTGTTACACTGATTGTGAAAGACTGAAAAGATGTGAACCAAGGGACTCAGACATTATTAGAAACAGCCATCATAAAAAGCAACTTTTGTGGTTTCAGTGTGGTGATTTGGGATGTAGTGCATTTGTTAGTGCTAAGGTAGGGCTGCTAGATTTCCCTGGTATTCTTATAGTATTCTGCTGAATTATGCTGAATAAACAGAAACCTCTGCCAGCCCCAATCTGAGCACTCAGGAATTTTGAAGAAATTACACGTATAATTCTGTTACATGGAGGAAGCTTCTTTAAGTGAGCAGTGAGACTTCCAGCAGCAGAAGAAATGTGTTACTGATATACAAGGCTCTGGCTCAGTATGAGTGACTGTAATCACTGTTTTTCTCATTGAAGCATTAAAGGCTTGTCTGCATGGGCAGTTTATAATTCCACAGACTCTGTAGCTTTGCTAGAAAAAGTGCCCTGTCTACCCAGCCCCTAATTTCAATGTGACTGGTGAACTACTGGAGGGGTATACTGCAATAATACTTCTGTGGTCACATCTTCATTCCCATGCGTTTTGGTGGTCCCTTAGCTGCCTTCCTCTTGCTTTATGCCCTGTCCCAGCTAGTTGCTTTAATTAATAAGGTGTTACTCCCTGCTTAAATACTGATGCCCCTGTCTGAGCTCACAAACTCCCTGAATCTGTCGTCCTCTTTGCTCCCAAGGCGCCAGCCCTGCCGTGGAGCCACAGAGAACTGGGGAGGTATCCTGGGATGGGATCCAGGGTGGGACAGTGGGGGTAGGAAATGACTGTAGGGCCCGTGTTGCCTGAGTGAAAGAGCGGCATGTTCTCAGTATTCTGGCACAGACAATCTGGTGTAACTATTCAAAGTGCAATGCCATGGCTTGCACTTACTTTCTGCTATATATCTTCCTGTGCACCACTGTGATGATGCCACCATGCATGGCACAGAGGAGGGGATTGCCTACCCTCAGGGCTGAACCTCATGCTGCTGCTGACTCACAGCCACCTAAATGTTTTTGGAGACTGAGGTTTGCAAAATTGTTTCTGGCATGCATCTTGTCAAGTGCCAGGGTCTCTCATTTAGTCTGCATAAGACCTTTTGGTCAATCATCCAATAGGAGTATCAAACCCAAGAAGCTCAGTTTGAGAATAGGTGGGAGGAATCACTGGAAAAGATGCTCTGTGCAAAGCTGGATGTGAATCCTCTAGGCTGGCTCTACTGGTGCTGTAAATTGGAATTATTGTTACCTAAAAAAAGTTGCCGTGACACTGACCTAGCCTGGGCAAGGAGCCAAATGAGTTACCTGGTTTCCCTGGCAGAACAGTTTGTCTTCTGGTTGTTAGAGACTGCTGGACATACCTGGATGCCTTCATTACTTGTTACCTGTCCTGTTTAAATTACACTCTAAAATAGCTAGACACAGAAAGGCAGTGAATATATTCCATGCTCCAGAGCCAGCAATTTCTATTCTGAATGAAGCACTCTGTGGTAAGCATGACGCCGTAGCCATTCATCCTCCTGGGGAACAGATACATGGACATCGTGCTGGGGACTGTGGGAGGATCTTCTCAAGAGAGCAGGAGGCTATATCCAGGCATACTGCTATCGTTTGATCAGGACATTTGCACAATGTGGTGCTGTCAGCCATCTCAAGACTTGGTATGTAAGACGGTTCCAAACTGGCAAACACAACTGGGGGCTCCTGTTTTGAAACGGAGCAATTGCACTGATTTATAGCTTCGGGAAAACTGAGTGAAATCATTTGAATTGGTTGGGAAGTTTGTCTTTAAACAGACCTTTCTCTTTTTTTTTTTTTTCCTTGGCTTTTTGGAAACCTCTGATTTGTTAAAATCAAAATGTTGTGTGAAATGGGTGGATTTTGGCAACTGACAAAACCCATGCAGAGTTCTGAGGAAACCCTTCCTGCCAGTATATCAGCTGCCATGAGAAAATTTTTTGGTTTCTTGACAGTTCACTTGGCTCATTGTCAAGGTGCACAGCTCCACTGCAACTTTATGTACAGACTGGGCTTCCTCAAAATGCAGGGTTGAGTTAGCACCATTACATGGGATCTCAGCCTCCAGCTTGGGGACATCATGGCTTCCAGGCTTCCTGGCACTGGACGAGGAACTTGCAAGCCCAGGGAACTGCTTTTCCTAAACTCACAAATCTCAGCTCAGTGGTGGTCCCAGAGTTTCTCTTTGAAATACATGAACACAATGACTGTCATTGTAAAATCCATGTGGACCAAGCTGCTGCCGACAAATCTCCGCAGCTTCATAGAAAAGGCATCTTTGTGGTCTATTGGCAAAACAAACAAACAAACAAAATATGGATATACAAAATGAAGTGACTTCTGCTAAAGCCTGTTGTAGGGGTAGTGTAGGGTTCTGAAGTGGAAGCATCGTTGAAGAATGGTCTGTTAAGTGTTTGCCACAACAATTAGATCACTGTGTCTTCAGCAGAGATAGCCTTATGAAAAAGTTTTCTAAGGTTTGTAGGTGAAATAAAGGGCCTATTTACAGCCCTCCATGGGAAGAAGAACGAGGTTAAACAACACAGGGTATGAAATTTCTTCTGGGACAAGAGGCTGCTCTTTTAAGGGCTTAGATGGGACTCAAATGGTATAGTACAATCACTTTCCTTCTGGGGGTGAACATCACCCCCAGCTCTTCGCAGGCGATGCATTACAAAGGGTTTGCCTGCATAGCAGAATCACCCTATGATTTTATCAAGGTCTGGCACCCCTGCATTGGCAAGCCAAGGTTGCAGCAGCAGTAAAAATGACGCCATATAAGCATTTAAGTGAAGTGTATTGCCAGGGTTTCTAAAGCATTTGAACCCTGTTATTAGCATATGATAACATTCAGGTGCTGCATTTTCCTGGCCATTGTCCTCCCTGGCAGGTAGATTACAGCAATTCAGGCACCTTTGTTTTGCTGAGCAGAACTGCTCCTATTGAGAGCTTTGCCCAATCTCAGGTACTCATCAAAAAAGGAATGAATTTGGACTCCAGCTAATTGGTCTTATCTTGGGGAAAACACATAGACACAAAGAGGCAACTCCGTGGAAGGGATGCTCGTGTCTCTTTGTCATGCCTTCTCAGCTATCAAAAGAGAATGAGTGCCTTCAGCGATGCTAAATTATTTGTTGCCTAATTCCTGCTGAAATGCCTGTATTTTCCTTTGAGGTTGAAGTTGCCTCTGATGAAAGCCTGAATAAAAAACTGAAAAATATTCTACTAAGTAGATGATCAGCCATATTTTCTACTGAGTTTTCTTTGCTCCAGGTCTTCATATAACATTATGTCATGTATAGTGATAATCTTTTTCCAGCTGACCTATATACAGCATAGCATGATTAATGTGATGACAGTATTTATGGAATAGTATAAAAGTTGTGTGTAGGAGTCAGGAATGGGGAAACACTTGGAACAAGTCAACTATAGTCAGATTAAGTATCTGAATGTCCAGCTCAATCTTACAGTCCTCATTGAAGTGAAATTCCTCTTGGATGGCAATTAGGGTTAGGGCTAAATGAATTGCAAAATGAGAAGCCTTAATCAGTTTTCTGTAGATTCGAATTGATCTCTAATAGGTTTTGTGGGTAAACGGAAACATTTTGATATTGTAGGTGTAGAGACAGCCTTTGAGAAGTCTGACATTTGCAGACAAAACCTGCTTTGACATTTCCTTAGTATACAGAATGGTTTGTAGTTTTTCCCCTGTCTACTTTCTTGGAACATTAGAATAATCCAAAATGACATTATTAAATACTGTTAGATTGGCCTACCAGAGACTCTTTTCCAGACATGGCTTAGAGTGATTTGCAAGTAATTGTATTGGCGGGAATGCATAAAATCAGAGAAATCATAGAAATTTAAAATTCCTTAAAATCAGTATATTCCAACCTGTAAAGTGGGACTTAGCATGATAAACTCGCAGACTTGAATCCAGTGTTTCATTGGCAGTGCAAGAACTTGTTCCATGGTCAGTGATGATAATGAAGCTTGGCATCTCCTGAATTTGTGTCTTATGATTGTTTTTTTGCCTTGTTTCTAATGTCTTAAGGAAGGGAGTATTCATAAAAGTTCGAGTGTATAAATTCTCTGACACTAAACAGAAGGAGAGCTCCCACTGCAGTACTGATAGTCTGTCCCCTGTGCAGACACCACTTTTTTGAAACCCATAAAGGCTCAGAAAAATTTAATGCTCTGCCTTGTTGTTAGATGCAATTGAATTGGCTTACTAGTGAAATACATATTTGGAAGATCACACAGATAATTATCACTCCCACCAAGGCACATACCCACTGCCTAATTTTCCAGATTGTGTTTCTTTATGAAATGAAGCTAAAAATAGCTCCAAATAAAGACCGTTAGTGTGACTACCATACTGGTGAAGCTAGTAGGAACTATGACCAGGATTTGCCAATTACAAGCTGAAAACTGAGGTGAGGTACTCCTGAAAAATACCTTCTTAAAATTTAAATTCCTGAAAGCAATTATAATATATTAAAAATGTTAAAGGAAGGATTGCTGTCTGAGACAGCAATACAGTGCACTATTACTAAGACTTCATGAGGAAGACCCAACCAAGTTTTATCACAATGTTGTGTGCAAAGGTCCTTACACGCATATATGTTCCACTTAACCAGGAGCTAGTTGTCATAACACCAGCCTGTCACTGATTTCTAATTGGTATAAATACATGGTATTAGCTATCTTATATTAATCTTTTACACATCATCCGGAATGCTGTTAATAAAAACCAGTTTGCATACTTTTGTAGAGAGTGAGAAATACTGGTGGTTAAATGAATGAATAGGGGTTAAATTATTATTTATTGCCTATAGGTCGTTGATACCAGTGTATTTTCCCCCCTAGAATTTGTTGATATGCAGGATCACAGTAATTTTGCAAAATAAGTGAGAATATATTTTTGGAAGATCTATCACATCTGAGTCCTCCATTTTATAGTAAGCAACATCTAGGTGTCTAAAAACTGGTGCATAAATAAGAAAAGTTCAGCTTGGAATGTTGCCATCTTCACAATAGTTCTTTTAGTTGGTTTTATGTGGTAGTTGAATTTAAGATTGTTTAAATTAAATGCCATACTTTATTAATTAACTGTAATAATATTTTTCTTAATTGTCTCTGGAATGGGCTGAGGAGCTTAGACATTATTGACACACACATACTCGAACCCAAGCATAACTGAAATGTTCATTTAATGAAGGAAAGAATTTTGAATCATAGCACTTTATCATCTGCTGAAGTGTAATTGTCTGTAGTGCTACTGTGTGTTTGTGCACAAACATAGAGCCCATCTTTGTCTTCTGTTGGTGCCTCTCTCTCTCAGAACATAGTTGGGTGGTGCCCTATAAGAGATGAGCTTATGGTCTCATCTGATCATGTTTGCATGAGAAATACACAGGATAACATGATATCTGAAATAGATGCGTTCTGTGGGAAAAGGTCTCATGTATTAGCTCTAAAAAGGCAGGGGAGATGTTCCTTTGTGGTGATATATGAAGACAGGAGGCCCACCTGGTTACTGTAGGACTTCCAGAATTCATTTCTTATCTCAGTCTCATAGAAGGTATAAGGGGGACAAAAGATATGTAGGGGACAAAACAGAATAGCTGAAAGCAGACTGCTTCTTTGCAAAGTGCCTGAGAAGTGCCAAGACAGAAGAAACCCTACGCCCAACAGAGATCAAAAGAAGTGCAGTAGCTTAGAAAGTGAACTACAAGAGAGGCTGTAAAGTTGTCTGTGGGAATAACGCTCCTTTTGGCCATATAACTGGGTGTCTGAGAGAGCTGGGACAATCATAAAGGGATGTAGAATTCATGCTGGGTTCTTTAACAAGCCTTTTTCTCTACATAGTTTAATCCTGTGGTTAAGTTAAACAATATTTTGGTCTGCTTTGTCCCTGGTTTTCACACAAATTCTCAGAAAGGAGGTACAGCTGGTGTCTGAGTGTGGTCAGAGCTACCAAATTCACAGAGCTTAGTCCAAGAACAGGAAATGTGCTGGTTTTCACCTGTACCAGTAGCTGTACCTATATGAGGGAGGTAAAGGAAGGCCTTTTGGGACACCACTGGTATACTGACACGTTGGTGGTGAGTGTCACTGCTAATATATGTTCTCTCACTGTCCATTGTTCTCAGTTGAAATTTCAGCACTGGTGAGTTTTTCACTACAAGGAAATTACTGACACACACTTGAAATGTAGAAGATGCTATTTTAAAAATTACGGTCCCTTTGTATATATCTGAATTAATTAATATATTACATACCTTGATATTCCTTGGCTTAATTTTTCCTGCTGTAGCAAAATAAACAATTATTCTCTTCAAGCAAGATCTGGGAGATCTCTCAAGGTATCTCTCCTCATAGCTACTCAACCCACTTGACTGTGGGTGCTAACTTTCATCAGGTCTTTCATCTGTTTACATATTCTAGCTTAGTCAGTATGACATCTTTAAGGCCATGATAAACTTCAGCATATAATCAGCTATTTGGGCCACTCAGATAGGAGTTGGTAATTACAGCTGAAACCTCCTTACACCTTTAGGCGAGTGCCCAACTCCAGAGAAGAGCATGAGGCTGTGAATGCTGCTTCTATGACAGTATGCAAACTACCTCTGCATTTCTTGCGCTTCTCCTGGCTTGATCAAAGAGGCTTCCACTCAGCTTGCTAGCTTTCATGAACAGTCTTTCCACATGAGAGGGAGTCAAGGTCCCCAGCTCATGGTTGTGGGTTAATAGTGCATGAGCAGGGCCTAAATCTATCCCACCTAATTTTACTCCTTAGACAGTGGCATTTACTTTAATAAACTAATGACTGTACAGTTCAGAGGGGCTACACGGGTGGTCTACATGTAAGATCTTTGTCAATCTCTGCAGCTGCTTACCTCTTCTCATTAATTACAGGGAGAATTTGGGGAAAATAGCCTTAAAATCTGCATGGTTTTATTACATTCCTGAAGTTGTGTGGAATAAATCTTCGAAGGGGTACCTAAATTTGGAGTGTTGCTATGCTCAGTATTGCAATCTCTAGATCTTTTTTCCTCTCAGAAACTTGTTATCTTAGTGCTGAACTTCTGGGTTTCTGTAGAACCTGGATTAATATCTAAGGATTGCTTTATCTGCCTAAACATCTAGTGCCATGTAAGATGTTGTAGTGCATCCAGTGTAAAGATGGTATACCAAATGCAAGATCTGCACCTTTCTGGAGAAGCAGATGAAGGCCATAAAAAATACTTCGTGGAACTTTTTTTTGGCAGTTGAATTCATCCCCTACAAGTATGACGTGAATTTGTAAGAAAGAGAGGGAGTTAATTACCCTACATCCTCGTGATTCCAACTTTTGCACCTCTGAATATCATAGCTCACATGTTATCCCTGACATTGGATAATAAACACAGTAGACATATCTTGGTGAGGATTTGAGGCCTCTGTTGGTGCATGGTGGTCTGTGTCAGCCTATTTCTATAGACTAAATTGTATGTTTGAACAGATGCAGGTCCTGGAAAGCTGCTGTCTATTAAAAATATGTATTAATAGTTTCCCTGAGCTCCCTGTGTGATACCATAGGTCATCAAAATATTTCCTTAGAACAAAAAATACTCATCTTTTTTGTAAAGAGCATCTTGACAGAAACACTACCTCATCAAGCTATCCTTCACCAGCATGCTTCCCTTCTCTTCCTTTGAGCAATGTTTCACTGTCAGATGTAAAACAGATGTTGTGAATTAAGATAATCTACCAAGTCTGAAGAAAGTCATACAGAATAAAGCAACTGCTCTATGTTTGTGCCTAGAGATAGATGGGATGGATAGAAAGACCAACTGATTAGCAACAAGAGGGGCAGCCAAAGCGAACTACCAAGCATTTAACATTTCCTTTCCTTCTCAGTAGCTGTAGATCAGTAACATTGTGTTCATGGTAAACTCTTTTGAACTCTTTATACATGGGCTGGGGGCAAGACATGCAGAATAGACTAGATCAAAGCCATACTGGATGAAGTCAGAATGGATCAAAAACACCCAGGTGAATCAGATCAATGAAACATATCCAGGCAAAATAAATAGAGACCTTATTCAGGACTTTGAATTATTTACTGCTGTCTTCACACCACTCTGGCTGCATCAGCACACCTTCCTTAGAATTGTAGAATTACAGAATCACAGAATGTTTCCGGTTGGAAGGGGTCTTTAAAGGTCTTCTAGTCCAATCCCCCTGCAACAAGCAGGGACATCTTCAACTCAACCAGGTTGCTCAGAGCCCTGTCCAACCTGACCTTGAATGTTTCCAGGGATGGGTCATCTACCACCTCTCTGGACAACCTGAGCCAGTGTTTCACCACCCTCATTGTAAAAAATTTCTTCCTTATGTCTAGCCTAAACCTACTCTCCCTTAGTTTAAAGCCATTACTCCTTGTCCTATCACTCCATGCCCTTGTAAAAACTCCCCCTCCAACTTTCTTGCAGGCTACTTCAGGTATTGGAAGGCTGCAATACAGTCTCCCTGGAGCCTTCCCTTCTCCAGGTTGAACAACCCCAACTCTCTCAGGCTTCCCTCATAGGAGAGGTGCTCCAGCCCTCGATTCATTTTTGTGCCCTTCCTCCAGACCCACTCCAACAGGTCCATGATTTCCTGTGCTGAGGGCTCCAGAGCTGGATGCAGTACTCCAGGTGAGGTCTCACCAGAGCAGAGCAGAGTGGTAGAATGCCCTCCCTTGACCTGCTGGCCACGCTGCTTGTGATGCAGCCCAGGACACAGCTGGCTTGTGTAGGTGCAAGTCATAACAGTTCCCCAGGAAAGTAAACCAAAATCTTGTAATCAATTTTTTAGTTAACCAGTCTGATCCATGACATGAGCATGTGACCACCATGTGCATGACCAGCTTGAGTGCAGTGGGACTTCTTGGTGCAACATTAACTTAAGCAGGACACGGTTGTGCTGTGACCGGGCAGCTGCTGGCCCTGGTTGCAGGATAGGTGCATACATGCAGTTTGGCACCCAGCAGTTAAAACTTGCCAGAAGAGCAACCATGGGTCCATGCAACGTGAGTCCAGCCAGAGGTGGGCTCAGGAACTGAGATCCCTTGTATGGAGAGCTATTTCCAGTAGCTGGTTTTCCAGCCTCATAGCAGCCTGGATAACAGGGAGCTGACAGTATTGGCAAAGACACCTGAATGCTGATATAGTTTGTCCTTGAATTAGGGGTTTTGCCGATATAGGTATGACATCATAGAAGAAATTTCTATTTTAGCTAAGTGTCTATGCTGGTAGAGGAGTAAACCTGGTCAGATAATGAGAGAAACATTTTAATGATGCTTAAATCAGTTACAGTAAATGTAAAGGTGAAAGAGGCCAATTTTCTCTGTAGCTAACTTTAATACTTGTACTATGAGTTAAAGGTTGGCAGAAGATTTGGAACTTGACAAAAAGAGGAGTTTTTTTATTTCATCCTTTCCTCTGAATATTTACAAGCTCTAAAGCCTTCACTATGTGCATCATGTTTAAAAATAGAAAGGGGTATTATATTTACAGTTTATTTGTGTCTACTCAATGAGGTAGATTTACATCACTAAAAGAGCTGATACATGCCAGTTATACATTTTGACTTATGGGCTTTGCACAAAAATTAAATCAGATTTGTTTTCTTTATTTCTCTTTTCTATTGCATGGTCAGGAAGAGCACGTGTACTCTGAAGTAGTGAAAAAACACAATTTCTGGGTTTTCATTATTTGTGATGGCAATAAAAATGTATGAAAATGATTAATATGGTGCAGGAAAGCAGAGCTGGGATCAGATCACCATAGTGCTTTTAAAATCTATACCTGTGTGTATTTCATCCAGTACATATTGGAGATTGCCTGATGCAAAGTAATTTTCTGGAAACCTAAGCAGATAGCCACAGCTGCACTTCACAACTGCCAGAGATTGCTGTAACTGGCAATGTTCCAGCAATCCTGCTAAGAAAGAACTGAAAAGTTTACCACAAACAGCTATGCTGAGGCAGACTTCAGGACTGAAATGAACTGGCTGTCAGTTAGCTATGGGGTTACTCGTAAGTGTATTGAATATTGGATTTTGAGTCGGTTTTGAAGTCAGGTTGTTTATCACTCCAAAGAGACATATTAGAAACCATTCTATCAAAATTCATTACTGGAATTAGTTTTAGGCTATTCCATTGCCTACAAGATTTGACATCTTTTGCCTTCCATAATATTTATTCTGGTTCCCAAATGACAATATCTTACGAATTACCTCATAGGTTTAAGGAAGAAGTAATTTTTGAGGTATTACTTTGGCTAAATATTTAAGCCATTTGTGACTACAAGTTAAGCTCTTAATTTAAATGATAAAATGCGCATTCAGCAAACCAAGGTGCCTCTTTTATCCTTACTATTTATTGTTCTTATCATATTACTGGCAGAGAAATGAGGTGACTGAACTTAAGAGGACAGGCCTGTCAGGGTTCAGGAAGGAAACTACAGACAGTCTTATGCTGAAGGTCCTCCTCTAAAACCACAATTTAAAGCAAAGGCTCGCCTGGCTTTGTAAGACAACAGGCCTTGGCTCTTTTGCAGAGGGATTTTTGCACATCCTTAAATCAGGATCTCAAAGGTGAAGAGTATGGGCAATGATGGAGAGTGAAGTTTGCTAAAAGTATTTTGAACAGTTAATTGAATACTTCAGAATGGCTTTACACCTAGCCACTGAGAGCACATGCAGACCCTGCGTTTCCCTCCTGTTCATTTATTGGATCTTTTAATCCAACCTCTGAAAAATGTTTGTCTCTATAGATTTATTTTCTTGCCTCCAGACAGCTCTGCACTAAACAAGGAGAATATCTGAGAAAGGAACACAAGTAAATTGTAAATTGTTCTGGTAACAGCTTGAGGTAATGTTTATTTTTCTTGTTTGATTCTGCTTCTTTTAAGAGACATTGCCTAAAGTCAGAAGCAAACATCTTTGTGAACAAGTGGGCACAAGAAATTAGGCAGAGGAAAAATGTGCTATGCTGGATACTAGGCTTGCTTGTCCTAATTGATCTGACTAGCTCATTTCTGACTGTAAAGTACTGTCTCCTGTTGAGTTCATTTCTTAGTTTATAACTGCTCCACAGTTAATAGTAGCAAACTGAAAAGATAGGAAGAACATGTCAAATTGAAAATACTTACTGGTTCTTCTCATTTTGCTGTAAGGAAAAAACCCAAAAGCAGCAAATGTGGTTAGTCCAGCAAACTACTCTGTCATTTTTTAATTCTCAACAGTTTAAATCAGGAATTTGTTTCAACTTCACGCTCAGCTGCTTTCCAAGTATGGGAGCCAACAAAGCCTTCTGGAGGTTGATGAGCGCTCTATTGCCATGGCCAATTGCTTGTCACTTGGGTCTGGGGGTGTTAGGACAAGTCAGTGGTGTGACGCATTGCCATGGGTGCTGTGTCCCTGCTTGGGGAATATCAGCATCCTGCCCCACCCACCCCACCTCCATGGCTTGAGGACAGCAGAGGCATCCAGATCTGAATCACTATGTGGGTGAATCCTGCAAACACATGGTGGCCACAAAACTGAGTTGGATCTCCTGCTCTTCAAAGTTATGACATTAGCTTTGGATCTTCCACCTCTGCCTCTCCCTGCTAAGTACTTGTTTTAGGACCCAGCTGGAGTGAAATTTATCTCAGACAACTTTCTATGACAGTATTTCATTGTGGAGATCTGTGGAAAACCTTAGAGAAATGGTGCTACAGAGCAAACTGCTCTGCTCACTGGTGAGAAATGCCTGGACAGGGGGATTAGCTGCATCCTGGGCAGAGGAAGGGGCTCATTCATCAGGGACATGTCTGCTGATTCCAGCCATTTTCAGCTGGCAGTGAATTTAGACCTTGAACTTAAAATAGCACACACCTCACTGAGTGAGTTTTGTTTTATCTGAGCAGTTCTGTGTATTTCTTCCGTAAATCAAGTACTTACATAGTGTTCACCCATACAGCCCTGAAGCAGGCCACATAAATGAAAACCTAATCCTGGGTAGTGCTGGCCAGGATTTGCTGGTGGAATATTTCTTAGCTGAGAAATAAGTAGTTCTGGAGACTGTAGGAAGTGCTGACATTTGTGGGTGAGACTGTGCAAAAATGAATGAGAAAAAGGAGAATAAGCAGTTAGCTCACAAGTGGCTCAGAGACAGAGGAAGAATATCTCTAAAACAGGCCTAAGCTTCGGGGTCTCTCTTCTTAAGTAGGCAACAGCAGAGGAGCCACAGCAAGCTTTTTTTCCACATTTTGTAAATATTCGTAGCAGGCAAGAAGGGCACTTCTGCTTCAGGCAGGAGTTAGATCACTCACCTGAGCTGATGAGACCCAGAAGAAAACTCTTCCAACAGAGCTGGTAGTTGTTCTGGGGACTTGTCTGAGCTCGCATGCTTTTCACATCTCAATTCCTTTCCAATATGACTTTAAATTGAGTTTTAAATTTCTTTTTAAATCAAATAAGTATTATTGTTTCCACCCTGTCCTTCCACCACCTGTAAGTTTTTCCGTATCTTGGCTGGATATGTCATTCTAATAAAGGCAGGGATCACAGGGTAACACAGTATCTATGCTGGCTCAGGCAGTCCCTGCCCAGCTCTTGCTCTCTGCTCCTTGGGGCTTGTCCAGCCCTGCCAGGAAGCAGAGCAGGTCAAAGCTACAACTCTACCAAGAGGTGTTTGCTGAGCAGCTGTAGATATGAGAGGACAGGAGCAAAGAAAGAGACCAGGCCTTCTGCTTTCTCCTTGCTACAGTGAGGTGGAGTCAGATATTTTGATATAGGAGTTGTAGGGAATGTATTTTTTATAAGTTTTAGCACAGAAAATGGCTACAGGAAAGAGATTGCAACCTTGGCAAAATACAATGGCTAAGTACATCATAGCCTCCAGTGGTCTCAGGCACCATTACTTTAAGGTAGATGCTAAAAACGTTTTCTGGAAAATCAAGCATAGGAATCACAAGTTACAAGTACCAGGAGAACAGGTATTTTGCAGATATTGCTCATTTACAAAGCATATCTCAAAACTTTTAACATTTCTCTGCAGATCTTAATTTCTCATGTAGAGGTGGACAGGAGAATCTGCAACAGCATTGAGAACAGGAATTCCTAGGCAGGGACATTTAGTCAAACTGTTTTCAGTCCCAGCTCAAGGAGTGATGCTGAATGAAAAGAGATCATTTTGTTCGTGGGGATGAGCTCAGAGGCACAGAGCGGGGCGGGGGAGCGGTGAGAAAACTTGTGAGAAAACAGCCCTCACTGTCCTTCTGTTATCAGGACACCCTACCCAAACTTACAGGGCATAGGGCTAGAGATCATGAAGCTGCAGTTCCTTTTTGTAACTCTCTTTCCAGGCCAAGGTATCATCTGTTCTTGCTTGTCAACCCCTAAGTTCTTAGCAGGCAATATCCTTGAGTTAGGGCAAGCAGCAATTTAAGCAGTATCTTCTATGTTAAAACAAACAATGTGCAAGTTGTCAGAGGGAGATGATTGCATTTGAAGCCACGTTAGATAAATAAGACATGACAAAGAATCATGAAAAGAGTAGTCCTACAAAGTGCAAAGTTTACTAGTCCTGGATGTCCTGAGCATGTTTATTTATTTGTCTGGCAGTGATTTTGGTGGTTCCACGACTAACATCTTAATTAATGAAAACATGTGCTCTGGATGCCAGATCACATCGATGATGGTTTTTATTTGAAATCTGTGAGCAAGGGAGTCGTTTCCATGAGCAGTCTGCAAAATTATCAGTGATAGATTGTCTTGCAGGCAGAGTTTTTAGTGTGACAGCGCAGAACAGGCTGTTCCTGGCCAGTGGACCTGGGGCATTACGCCCCGGCTCTGCTCGTTTTGGAGGCGGCTCTGACAACACGGGGAAGTGGCACCAGGGCGGCTGTCTCAGACCACGGCACAGCTGTTTCCGTTGGTTTTTCATGTGCACATGTAGATTTGGCATCACTCCTCCCATGGCATGTCCTATCCATGTGATGGGAAAGAGCCATCTCTTCATCTTGCATACAAATTTCTAAACAATTGCATCTGGACAGCTGTTCCTTTTGCACATTGCTTTTCTGCAAAGTCATGCCAGCATTATATGAACCTGCACAGGCTTTTATCTCTGGGAATGTGATTCTTGCTGTTTTTTTATCTCCTCCACATACACTTGGGTTTAACGACTTTAAAGGCCTGTATTTTAACGCGGCTCTTCACAAAAGGGCCTGACTGAATTTGCAAGGTTATGAGTTTATGACTCGGAACCAGAGACGAACTGAGAGCAAGAGGAAAAAGAGGTTTTCCTATAAAGGCCTAATTTTATCTATAGCAGTAATAAAATCTATTAAGGTCAGTGAAGCTAAATGTCAGGGAAGCTGATCTCTTGCTAGTTTTCCTACCCTTTCTCTGCTTTGGGACAGCTTGTGCTCATATTATGACTATTCTTCCTGCCAACTTGCAGGAAAGAGATTTCTGCCTTCCTCATTTCCCCATCTCCTTTTGCTCTGACTGCTGCCCTGTGAAATTTCAGCCATGGACTCATAGACTTTATTGGTCTTTCTTCCTGAAACTTGGTATTTTCTATCTGATCTTCTCCCTCCTCATTTTTCTAAGGATTGTAAACTCTCTTTTCAGGATTCCATAACCTGACTCATCTTACATCTTTCTCTACGCCTTACAGTCAGACCAAGGCAAATCTTTGTTCCCATTAACTTTATTTCTCTTTCTGCATCAAAACATTTTACCCAACCCCATCTCTGAATTTGCCCACAGCCTGTTTCCTTTCCTGCTCAGCAGTTCAAATCCCCCCACTGACACCCAATACTGTGTTTAAGATGATTGTCCTCTTTGCTCACAAAAAGCATCATCAACCTGATCTTCCTTGTCGGGTGGTTTTTAAGACTTCCCCCATGAAATTACCCAGAAAATTCTCCCCTGTCTTCAGCCACCCAGCTGCGCAGCTGCCTTCAGGCCCTCGACATTGGCAGTTGTATGCATCAGAGAAGACAATGCCTTCTCTCCTGCTTTTCTGCCTGCCTTTAAGAGCCACACAGCAGATGGGTTCTCCTGCCACCCTTAGATGACAGTTGCCATCCACCTCCATATCTTGGTGGCCATGGGGAGCAATGTCAGTGTCTCAGAACAGGGTTGATCCTTGTCTTTTCTTTCTCCTACACCAGAGCCTGATGCCACCAGGACACAGTATCTGTTCTTCAAGTTCACAGGTCTAGAGTGAATGAGAAGATGTCCAGAGCAAGATCTGCCTCCAGAACTTGCTCCCACCTGCACGATTGGTCCTACCACAGATCTCTTTTCCTCTTTAGTGAGTCTCTCCATTCTGCTGATTAAATCATAGGGTTTCTTAGTTTGGAAAAGTGATAATGAAGGCAGACTATGGACAGTTCTGTAAAACCAGGATGGTGCAGGGAAAACGAACAGGGACTGATAGTTTACAGTCTCTCAGAACATAAAATCTTAGGGGGGACTCAATAAAAATGTCAGGCACAGTTTAAAATAGGCAAAAAAAGGAAAACTTTTTTGTGTGGCCTGTAGTTACATGCGGCCAAATAAATTAAATAAATAAATTCCAAAAGGAACTGACAGATTAATGGAGGATGGGTGCTTTGTTGACTATTTGATACTATGGTCTGGATGTAATTTCAGTCTCAGGAAATCTCTAAGTTGTTGATTTTTGGAGGCTGGAAGGCAGTAAAAGGACTCTATATGCCTTAATTCTCATACTCTTGTTTCAGTATCTGCTAATAATCACCGTCAGAGACAGGATACTTGGCTAGACAGGCCTTTGATTTGACTGGCTATGGTACTTTTTATATTTTCTAATACATACTGGAACAACTGTGCCTAGAACTTGCAGTCACAGAGTTTATACTGCTTTGTGTGATGCACTCCTGCTCTTTTGCTCATAGCCAAGAAAGTCAAATTTAAATAAGACTTATGACAGGAGCAGCTTGCATGGCACAACCAGTGTGGTAGTGTGGTAGTTTTCCTAGTTAAATGCTGGAACAACTTCATTTGCTGCCCATAAATATGGTCTGTACATTCAATCTCTTGATACTGGAGAGGGCCTACAATTGGGATGGATCACAGCTTACTGAACTCACCAGCTCTCAGCTCTGTCTGGTGCTGTGATTTCAATTCATAGGTTGAGATTTAAGCCACACTGTCATAATCCCAAAGCCTGCCCACAGCCTGGGAAAAACAATTTCACATGACCCACTTGTACAGCCCCAGTAGGTAAGAACAAGGATGCTAGCAACTGCTAACGATTGGTAAGCAATGTTGCACACTGTGTGCACAGAGAAAATGGAAACACCCTGCTAAATTCACTGGATCCTTAGGATCTGGTACAAACTCAAATCTCAGAGTAGGTAAGTGAAATGGTCCCCAGGCATGTCCTTTTCAAACCGTGGTCTGAAACGTGGGGCGTGAGGAATGATGATGCGTATGAAGCAAAGCCAAAGAAAATATTCCCCAATATTTGGAGAAATAAAGCCATTGTCTTTCGGCATTTGCACAGCAGGACATGCAGGAAATTTGAGGCACACATTAACAGAATTGGTGCAAGTGTTTCTCAGCATTTTCAGCAAATACTGTTTTTTTTTCTTATTGGCTTTTGTTTTGTTTTGTTTATTGGCTCTTTTCACTACCCCAGGGTTCTGCTGGAAAGGACAGAAATACAGCACTGAGTCCTGCAAAGTGCTGACAGCCTTAGCCTGGCTTGGCTGGTGTGGAAGCTGGTGATGCTCTGCACTCATGGGCAAGGTCCCTGCTGCCGGACAGGATGAGTCCTTCTGACAGGTGTGAGACTGTAAGCTATTGACGCACAGATTCAACTGTCATAAGTCCATAAAAAGTAGTAGCATTTGGCAGACCCTGTTATTAATAATGTTATGACTGCCAGCAACGTAAAACAATAACACTTGCTAGTTAACAAAATTCAAATCATATGAAGATTTTCCTGCATTCTGTCCAAAATGCTCTTGTAAGAGGCTGATTCATCCGATACGATTTCTATCCCAAGAGGAAGGGAAGATCACTTTCCCACTCTTCCACTGTGGGAAACAGAACCCAGATCAGCACAGATTTAGTGCACTTGGTGATCGCAGAGATGCTACCTTTTCTTCTACAGTTCCTCTAAGCTGTGCTTGGTGCTGCTTTCTAAAGAAGCCATGGTTTTATGGCTGTAAGGTTGCTCATATGGTAAAAATCCACCTAATCAGATAGATTTGAAAAATAGCAAAGAACTATTTTCCTTGCTGCCTCAGAGCCATGTGTCTGGCTTGAAGGTCCCCACGGATTAATGTGTGAAATTCAAGCCCTGGCACTATGGTCTTTATTTAAGGAGTTGCAAATACATACAGAGCAAGCGTTCTGTGCTTCCTCCCATGCATTATGGCAAGATCTCAAAGCATTCACAAATGAATCCATTAACTCTTACAGACCCCTCAGAACCTTCCCTCCCTTTGTGTCATGAACATCTGTGGACCTTTCAGGACTCTTTTTGTTTTTTTCTCTTTAGGAGGAGACTTTGGTATCACAAAGAAGGAGTCATCTTTGCTGTCATCTAGTTTACTTCCAATGAGTGGGCACAAGAAGCTGTTTCCCCCAGAGCG
Organism: Opisthocomus hoazin; assembly: GCF_030867145.1. Classification (NCBI taxonomy): domain Eukaryota; kingdom Metazoa; phylum Chordata; class Aves; order Opisthocomiformes; family Opisthocomidae; genus Opisthocomus; species Opisthocomus hoazin. Next base: position 15,125,310 of record NC_134416.1, on the reverse strand, counting down.
TACTGAGAAGTGTCAGTAATTCTTTGCTCAGAAATCCCCAAAATACCACTTCAGAGAAGGCAGAAGTAAAACTCTTTCTATCCTTTTGGCCAGGGTACTCCCTGCAGCTGCTTCTCATAGCTCTATGATCCCCCGCAAAACCGTAATCATACTCTGCTGCTTTCCTTAAGGAAGCACAGTTAATACACTGTGAACACTTTGCTCCAGCTTTGGTACATTGTCCCAGTCACCTTGGGCAGTGGCTTTAGCTGTTACCAAGTTTCACTTCTACAGAATTTGCTTAATTGGCCCTTCCACGCAAACCAAAATAGTACTCAGGCCCCAAATCTGAAAAGTGCATCTGTTCTTGAAGAGTAGCTTGCTGGCAGCAGTTTACCCTTTCCCATTTAGGATTATTTATTTACAGTTGCTTCTTGTTGCACAAAGATGTAGGAAGAAAGCAGTGTTCCACTACAAAAGGTTCTTGTTGCTGATTGATGATGGAGCACCACAGACGTGTGAAGGAAATTCAGAAGAGGGAAGGTTAAAGCCAAAAGCATCATTTCAGATCAGTGTTGTGATCAATCTCCATTTGCCAAATGCACTCCCTCATTTGAAACTGAGGTGGGAAGCCCAAGGAGGACCCAGTTATGTTTGGGATGGCTTGTACCGGTACCAAGTCCCATGCTTGTGGCCTGCATAGGAATGAGGCCAAAGCAGGAGGAACTGCAGGACTTGCTTTCTAGAGCTTTCCAGTTCATCTCTCTGGAGTGCTGACCAGGTCCAGGACTCTCACAGTGGCGTGGCAAAATTCAGTTTGCCTACAGCACCCTATAGACGAGTGGTGTTTTTGTGGGCATGATTTAAAGCTATTTTTATGATTTCTTGATGGGTCTATGGATGAAGGCAGAGGTGCAAACAGGCTCCTTGGCGAGGGTATTTAAATCCTCCCACAATTCTTTTTGTTCCAGTTTGTGCACCACTGCAGATCATTCTGGTGGATCCCCTCTTCCCCATATCATCACCCATTCCAGTGACAGCATACCAGTGCCACATCACTGTGCTTTCTTCTGTTTTTCTTGTCCCTTGAGCAATTTCTCTGAGCTGTCCTGCAAAGCAGATACCTTCTCTTCACGGGCACTTGAAAAATCTTTCAGTGAAGTCATCCTTTGTCTGTCCAGGTTGAGAATGAGCTGCTCCTTTCTATGGGGAGAATGCAGGAAAGCTGGGAATGAGAGATGGGCATCACTTAGTTAGCACATTAGAAGTATGAAAATTACATTTAAAAACTAGCCAACAATGCTGTGTAAGCTCAGGATCCCTGAGAGCAACCAACAAGGTAACCTGCCCAGTTAAGAACTGTGCCTTTGAGGGCCCATGAACTGTGAACAATTTGTTTACATGCTGTATCCTATTCCTCTGTCTTTTTCCTTTCCTTTCCTTTCCTTTCCTTTCCTTTCCTTTCCTTTCCTTTCCTTTCCTTTCCTTTCCTTTCCTTTCCTTTCCTTTCCTTTCCTTTCCTTTCCTTTCCTTTCCTTTCCTTTCCTTTCCTTTCCTTTCCTTTCCTTTCCTTTCCTTCCTTTCCTTTCCTTTCCTTTCCTTTCCTTTCCTTTCCTTTCCTTTCCTTTCCTTTCCTTTCCTTTCCTTTCCTTTCCTTTCCTTTCCTTTCCCTTTCCTTTCCTTTCCTTTCCTTTCCTTTCTTTTCCTTTCCTTGCCTTGCCTTGCCTTGCCTTGCCTTGCCTTGCCTTGCCTTGCCTTGCCTCTTTCCCTTGCCTTGCCTTTTCTCGCCTTGCCTTACCTTGCCTTGCCTTTCCTCTTTGCCTTGCCTTGCCTTTCCCTTGCCTTTCCCTTGCCTTTCCCTTTCCTTTCCCTTGCCTTTCCCTTGCCTTTCCCTTGCCTTGCCTTGCTTCTCCTTTCTTTTCCTGCCTTGCCTCTCCTTTCCTTTCCTGCCTTGTTTCTCCTCGCCTTGCCTTCACTTGCCTTCACTTGTCTTCCCTTCTTCCTTTTCCTCTTCCCTTTCCTTTCCCACAATGAATCCAAACTCTCAAAGTGGCAATATGTTATAAGTAATAAATATATACATTGAAATGACTAATGGGGCTTAGACCGATGTGGTAATGGATGTCACACCCAAACTGACCTCTGTATGCTTCTTTTGCTCTGTTTTCCTCTCCGGAGAATATGACTCAAGTTTTTGTCAAATGCATAGTTAGGATCTTCTAGTTTTGAGGAAAAGTTTATTTCGCAATTTGATCTGCTGTGACATTACTCAGTTTCTGAATATTGCAATTATTTCCACAGATTACCTGTAATTTCCATGTATAAATTGTACTTTCGAGATTAAAATCCATATTATTCATTTTCTAAGTGTTAACTTTAAAAATAATTTTCTAGGCTGAGTATTGTAAGACTAAGGACTACAGTACTTGATGTAAGTTTTAAAAAATAGGTAATTAAATCCACACATGTAGATGTATTTACATAATATGGAAGAATGATTGATGAACTTCCTCCTTCAGAAAAACCCCACATGCAGTAGGGTCCTTTGGGATATTGGAGTCACTCTTTTCCTAATACGGGTCATTAGCAGAAACCAATTTCCCTGTGAAGTAAAAATATCTTTCTGAGAGAAAATCACTGCTCTAATTGCTTCTGGCCACAGAATGAGATTTCATGGAAAAGGCTACTTTTACTTATTCAAGTTAGCTATTTAACTGAAATAGGTGGTTGGAAAGCAGAAAAAGATTTGCAAATCTGCAAAGGGATCAACATCAAAATAACTTCTAAACTGAGCTGAGCTTCCAAAAATGCCATCTGCACTTGAAAATCTTCATAAAGTTCATTTTTAAAGTCTGATTGGCTTTTAGATTGTTCTTCCTTTGATTAAAAAGAGATATAGATCATAAAACTGAGTTTTACAGAATCTTCAGTATGTACTGTCTCTATTTCCCTACCTTTATGACTGACACTCATGTTTTAATGACTTTCTCAGGCTATTAGAGAAATGGGCAGGTTGAAACAGTCTTCCAACTCTACATACAACATCAAAAGCAGGTTCAACTTACTTTAGAAAAGACCACAGACGTACTTTATATTAATACAAGCCATATTTTAATAACTAATCTCTTTCCATTGTAATGGGAGGAAATTTGTTTGCAAGTACAATCAGTCATTTAGAAGCCACCAACAGAAGCAGTAATGATGAACAACAATTTGTGGATACATGTTTTTTCTTTCTTTTGTACATAAAAGAACTCATATTTATTTATTCTATTCCAAGGAAAGATGGAACTACGTCACTTCACTCTGTAAGATGCTCAAATGCACCCCTTATTTTAATAAATTTTGATTAAATAAGAATAGAACTGATAAATAATCTGAGTTTAAAGACAAGAAGATGTAATGTTGCATGTTTTATACCCTGTTCAGTTCTTTTTTTTTCTAGAGCTCATAACAAAATTAAGCATTTCCAGGAATTTGCTTTTAATTTGCTAAGTCAAATTCTAGCAATTGTCCTGCAAACTGAGAAGTGCTTATCTGGAGTCTTCTGTCTAAAATGAATGCTGTTGACTGGTAGTAGAGACAGCAAAAACACAGCAGGTAGATCCTGGGGGTAACCTCCCTTGCAGGGGTTCTAATTTAAAAGTATTAAAATTCTTTGAGATCTTTAGTATGCAGTACAGCAAGGGATCCTGAAGCCCACGCTTCCTAGGCAGAAGGGCAACATCACCATTTTATGGCTTACTCGCTTCCTGCCCCTTTGACCCTGGCTTTCTAAGCCACTCCAGTTTTGATTGAACGAGAGGAGGGTGTTTCTATCCTGTGCTCCTGTGGGAGGTTGCAGATCTGAGCTGGAACTGCCTTTGGTTGAGGAGGGGAAAAGCCTCGAACTTCAGCTTCCTGGGTGAATGCTTTCAGCATCTAAACTGTTAGATAAAAGTAACAGTTCTGCTTCCCTTCCGGATGTGGGATTTTATCTGGGGGCCTGCTGTGCTTCATGCAGAAAACAGTGCACATCCAGCTTTTCCAGATGACCCCTACTTGACGGGACCCCTGGGGACACAGGTGGAAGAGAATCCAGTTTGCAAGTCCCAGAGGGCTGCAGGCATGAGAAGAAAGGCACCAAAATGCTCGGCTGCGGAGGGATGGCAGAAGACCAGGCTGTCAAGAACTGAAAGTGCCTAGTGAACTTAGTTGAGCAAAAGATCAGTAGTCACGGCCCTTTTCATCCCTTGCAGGGCTAGGTGATATTTTGTGGATTGTAGTTTTATACTTAAGCATCTCAGTTCTGCCTCTTTCTCCCTCAAAGCACCTCCATCTGTTGGTGTGGTCCTCCTGGATCTTAGGCATGCATGCAGGCACATGCATGGAGGCACTGCCTTTACATGAAGCTTCCTAAAATGAGGCAAAAGAGGCTGGATCTCTCGCAAAAGTGGTTTCAATGCATATGTTATTCCTTGCGAGTTTTCTAAGCAGGCCATTTTGTTAAGTGTAAACATATTCTTGGCCAATTGATGGAGTCAAATGTTTTAGCAGTTCCATAAAAACCATTATCTGACTAAGTCTTGTCACTGGGAATTAACAATTTGACTTCTGCCAGGATCTGCACAGAAAGGGAACTCTGTAAAATAGGATGAGGCAGGACAGAGATTTCTGCAAAGCTGGGGTTGTTTCCAAAATCACTTATTCAAAAAATAGCTAATTTTTTTTGTTCCAAACCAATACTAACTAAAATTTCCTCTTTATCTCTGTGTCATACTGAAAAGAATTCACTAGGCACAAAAGATTTAAATGGAGATTTGTATTTTATTCTGAATGCTCAATATTTCTTACAGGAGGTGATAAACACTTCCCTTCTCTGGTAGGTTTGCGAATCAAATAAAGAAAAATCCACGTTGTTGCCAGCATGATCCATCTTTTTACTTATAAGTAACAGAAAAATTAGCAATTCCGTTTAAAGCCACGTATTCTTTTTCTGTTTTTCAATGCAGTTTCTTTTGTGGGAAAGATAGGTAATGAGCTACACGATAACTTTCTGAAGCAATACTGAAACTATGTGTACATTCACTGGCATCTGTGCAGTTTAGTATTGTGTCACTTCAGTGTGGATTTTGAGTCTTGACTAATGGAATCGCCCTCTTTTTTTCATTTTCAAAATAAACTGACTGCTGATATGGACTGCATACCTCAGGGGACAGCTGAAACCAAGAGTGGCCTGATGCTTATGCTACAGGCATGAGGAATGACTGAATTCCTCACACAGGGGTGCCGCAATTCCATAGGAGGGCATAAATATCAGACAGTTAGTTTTTTACCACATGGTTTTATCCTTCAGGGCCATAGGGCATCCTTTACAAAAGCACATCCAAGTGGCTTAACTTAGAAAGTATAAACAGGAAAACTCCTTAGCTTTGGCTATGATGCAGTATTTTGATCTTAGGACTCTCTTCAAAGCCTGTTCTTCCTTTTAATTCTCTTATATTAGGTCTTCTAATTCCTTGTAGTCCCACAGAAAGCAGAGCGTTTGTCCCCAACTTGTTTCTATTATTCTCCTTTCTGTGCATTCCTTGGAGAAAAGCTTGATATGAAATTTTGCGTACTATAAGAAAGCTATAGAATTGACGCCTCACAGCTTAAGGTATGTTGCACGTCTCCACTGTGGCCTTGACTGATCTTTCTGGGCTACGATTAACTTTAATCATGACATTCTAAAGACCAAGATAATTTCAGGATAGCTTAGCTCATCAAAACAGCACAATAGAGAGAAAATTCACTCTGATAGTGTCATTCAGATATAAGCAAAAAAGATCAGATAGCTTTACATGGTATTGTAAGCCTTCTGAAGTGTGGAAAACATAGTTTGAAAGTGTAAGGTAAGAATTAGTTGGAAATAGAGAATTTAAAGAGGAAAAAAGGGAAATAAATAAGAGGCCTCCCATTACCTCTCTGGAAATCAAGTACCTCTACAACACTAACAGTTTGGAGCGACTCCCCTGGTTTACCTGGGCTTCTCTCACCTAGCTGAGAACAGACTACGACTCTGTAAGTTTTAGATGATAATTCATTTTAGATGACATTCAGCTTAATCTTTCTAGGAAATGCCAATTTCATCCTTAGCTTGCTGTATTTCTTCTGAAAAATGTCATCTGTGCCTGACATGAACAGGCAATAGACATCAAGAACATCACCACTTTACCAATTCCCTTACATCACCAACACCATGAACATAAACTATCAGAAGATTGATTTGACAAGACGCGTGATTCTAACCTGCTTCATTATATGAATTCTTGGGTTTGATTCCTGGACTCTGCTCAAAAATGGAGATTTTCGGGTTTTTGCATACACGGCTATTCCTGGTGTCTTGGAGATAAGGGCAAAAGGAATTGCTACAAGGGAATATTTTATAGCAGAATATTGAATGGGGGGAGCAAAGCAAAAAAAATATTAATTTATTGTATCATCTTTAAAAATCATTTATGGAGGTTTAAAGTCACATTGCTCGTGACTGACTCACATCCTTGACTCTATAGTGGCCTATGAGCATTGCTAATGAATCAGTCCTATCTCTGCAAATCTTTGATGCATGCTCCTGGAGAAAAGGACATGTTCTCTATCTCTGACCATATGTTAAGCTTTCCTCTTCTCTCTTGATTTGCTTTATATTGATAGAGAAAAGGAAGGAGGTTTTGGAATAATCCCAGTGATGTGCAGAGACAAATGATTAATGTTTCCTATCCTAGATGCTTGATTAATTAATATAACCTCAGACATATTGGGGGAAAATGTTGCATGTGTGGACCATATTTCTAATACCCTCCCAGATCTAAAACATTACAATTAGAATTTCTGTAACATGGTGTCTTCATGGCAGAAATCTGAATAACTCCAATTAACTAGAGTGTCAACTGCATCTGGAAAATGAAGGATAACTGAGAGAAGACAAGGTGAAGTAAGAAAGCTACAGACTTTATCAGCCTCACAAGGAAAATATATAAATATCATCAAGTTGATTTATAGTCTCTAGCTTTGCTTATTTAAACTAATCAATTCTGGAAACTATCAACTTAGAAACTGATAATGCTGGAGACCAGTAATTTTATCCTGAATGCTCTTCCATGTATTAGTGTCCTGTGAGACACATCAACTATCCTTTGTTTCAGTGTGGAAGACCCCAAAAAATGCCTCAGACTATCCTCAGACCAGAAGTTTTGTACCTATAAAACAGGCATCCTGCATCCCATGGAAAGATTTTCCCACCCCTTCATTATGTAAGGCCTGTGGTCATATTTTGTGTGTATGTACTAATTGTGTGGCACTGTGCCGCATGCTCATGTGGTCATCCAAGAGTGCTCAGAAAGCCTATTCATCCTTCAACAAGAAGACTCCCTCTCCCCACTTTGTAAGGAGCAGCATCTCCTGAAATGGGAAAGGTTGGAGCAACAGCATGGGCTTCCAGGGCAATTATGCCTGAGCAACACTTCTACCTTTGCTAATGTCTCAGGAGTTAGAGAGCATGGACGTTTCTCTGGTACTCTGAAACTCACTCCTGGAAAAGATACTACATAGCCACAGAGTCTGGCTTGGTAAAGAAACTAAAATATTAACAAGATATTTTTTTTTTAATTATGCAGTGATTCTACAAAACAGCAGCAGATTACTCTTATTTATGTGAAATCATTCACTGCATGGGCATTTTGTTGGATACTGGAGAAAGTGAATGGCTTATATCTGACTCTCAGTGCTTTACAACTAGTGACTCCATCGGCAGCACAAAAGTCTTTTCTCTAAACTAGTCCTGTATGGGGCAAGAGAGGACACCAGTCTTGGAAGAGACATCTTCACATGGGATTTAAAGTGGACTCATGCAGAGTGGTGGAAATAGGGCCTGCAGTGGTTTTATGGGTGGCGTAGGGTATGAGGTCTGTAGGTTGATGGCACTGATAGCAATCTATCGTGTTGTACAGACACTTCAGGCAACAAAATTAATAACAAATATGGTGCCAGGCTATAAAAAAGGGCAAGGAGACTGATGAAAATACCTGACATCTTGATATTAGTTGGGTTAGAGTTGTGACCTTTTTGTGAGGGGTCTTACTGTCAGGCTTGGCAGGCTACAGCTTTACCCATTTTCATCTGCTTTAGGGTGTGACCATTCATTTTGCCTATGGACCGGGCTGCCACCCACTGCCTTTCTGTGACATCAGATAATAACAATATGATCTTTCTAAATACTCATTTTAGGAAACTAATATTTAAAGAATTTGCATCTTTACGCAAAGTTGAATTAATGTTAAATGTCTCTTTATGTACAGATTAACTATAGATTTGGAGCTGTAGGTCACAACCAGATCATCCACATAAATACTGCCGTCCTTCAAAAGTAGAAAGATCATTTCAGACCGTCAAGCTTTCCAGTCTGTCAGATGCTGGTTCCTTCAGCAGTAAAGAGCGAGCAATAGGTGATTCAGTGCCAGCTGGCTGTAATAAGGTGGTCTGGATGTGTATATTGGAGCACAGATGTTGCTCATCATGCCTAAGTGGACGGGAATTAGTCTTCACTTCTCAGTCTACCATAGTTACAAACTTATGACTGGAGGAAGACAATGAAAAAGTCAGCTTCTTACCACATCTGTTGGGAGTTGATGGTGCAGAAATGTGAAACAAGCAGGGATAAAGCGTATTTTTTTCCTAACTGCGAAACAAATACATTCTGAAATTTAACTCTGATGGAATCAAGACATAGATGTGTACTGGGAAATTGAACTAAAGACTCAGTAATATCACTCACACTGGAAAATCTCTGCATAGACCTTTAAGATGACAAATTAATATATTTTCCAAAGCATGTTTCCCATATGTGGCTAAATTGCAAAGCAATTTCTCACCACTTATCACACCGATCCATCTGGATGGCTTGTGGTACTGAAGGAAGTGGGGTGACTCTGCAAGCTTAGAAGGAAACCAGAACAATACCAGGAACAGCTTTTTACACCCCGCCACAAAAAAGCAGCCCTGCTGCAGCCCCAAACACTATCATGATCTATCTTAATGTTTCACAAATATCTTTGTCCAAGAAGGTGTCCTTTCCTTCTCCCCACACCTGCCCCTTTAGTTCTGCAAGTTATTTAAGCACACACTAGCTAGGAGGCACACTCAGGTGTGTGGTTTCCACAGGATGAACTACATTGCACAGCCTGCTAGGGACCAAAGGAGAAATCAGATTTCAGATTAAGTTAAAGATTTTGGCACTACTGAAGCAGCAGTTTCCAGACAGACTTCTCAGATATTTTAGTTCCCCTTCTCCCTTTCTTGTCCCAGCTTCCCTCCCTGCATCACCCGCAGTGCTCGTGCATTAGTTCTCACTCAGGATGTTTCCCAGCATGAAGTGTCTGGTTTCCCTTGAGACATAACCCAGCTACAGTTCTAGGAGGGTTTGCTCCAGGGGCCGCTTCCCACTGACAGTTTGAAACCACACCATCCTCCCTCCCATATGTCCCCCAGACCTATGTCAGAGGTCTTTGCACCCTGAAATCCCTCCCTACCATCTACAAACACCACCCGCCCCAGTGCTGCAATGAAACCCCTGGGGTTGTGAGGTGAAGACACAGCTCTGGAAATTGTGATGCAAATGACTGGGTACATTTTGTGCTGCAAAATGCAAATATGCACAACGGGTTTTATGGCCTGTAGTGACAAATACTCATTCACACGATTAGGTCTTGCCCTGGGGCAACCCAGGATCCTACTGCAAAGGAGTCTACCTGTGTTGCAGTGTCAATGAAAAACTAAGCTTCTGGTTTTGAAAGGCTGAGTAGCTCCCAGAAGGTACATAACTCTGTCCTCTGACTACAGAAGAAGGCTAGAGTGAGACCAAACAATTAAACAATTATGATAAGCTGAGAAAACTCCTACACCCAAGATTTGTCCTCTGAATTACTTGTTAAGCAAAGACCGAGGTGGAAGGAACTTACATTTTTCTACATGACAAGTGATATTACTACAATATTAACTAATCATGCAGTCATCTAATATATTTTGTGTGCTCAACTGAACAAAGTTTAAAAGACCTGTAACTTGCAGATGTAGTGGTCTCAGTACAAAAACATCTTGGGACCTGAGAGCTTGTTTACTTTTCCCTCTCTCTCAAATGTCTTGATACAAAATAAGTAGATTTTACTGGTAGCACAAGATAAAATACCAGCTAGCGCCACAGTTCCATGCTGAGCTGCTAAACAAATGTAGCGGCATTACCGACAGGGAAGGAATGAAAATTGTCTGTGTGGTGTTCTTTTCATGGTTCACTTTGGGATATATTTGTAAGCAACACAGCAAGCTTAAATGTCAACTGGCAGAATGAATCAACAACACTCACCTTCACCTTAGGAGGGGTAGATTGCTGTCCACAATTTCAACCCCCCATTTTCATAGGTGTTAAAGTGCTCAAAAATCCTTTCAGAGGTGAGGGGGCTGCAGGGAGAAATGCAATCCTCACTCACTTTCTCAGCACAGCATGATAAATAGTCTCATGACATAATAAAAACCGTGACAAAATCCATTTACAGTGGTGTGCCCACAAATTTTCATTCAGCCTTCCTGTAAGTTCAGATGGGCAAACATTGACATGTTATTTTAGGAGAGGAGGTTTAAAAATACTGACGGGCGGCTGTTAGAAAGGGCCGTTGCTTTCCTGGTCCAGGAGACACGCTCGTCGGAGCTGAGGGCTAGCGCAGCACAAGAGCTTTATTGTATCCGTGCATCGTACCACAGGGCTCATAAACAGTCATATTATTCATGTGTAAACACTTTTATTTAATTTTAAGAGTGAGGACTTACATATCTTTAGCTGGAAATGCAGTTGTTAGAAGTTTAAATGCATTTTTTTTCTTAACTAAGTGATAAAACTGTTGGTATTCTGGAGAGGAGCAAGATGATAGAAAAGCCTGTTTGTCTCTGGTGTTTACTCACTCAGGACAGGGAAGGGTCTAAAGAAACATCTGGTGGCAGCTTTTTTCCACTGAGGGAAAAAAAAAAAAGCCAGTAAGTTCTTTAGCCAGAGAAGTAAGTTCATGAGTCATGAAAATTCAGCTAGAAATCACAGTAGTTAGAGACAGTAAAGATAAACAATGTGCGTTCCTACGTAATACATAAAGGCGAACAGGGCATTCTTACTCGCTTCTTTTTTTTCAAATCCTGAATGTGTCTTGATATACATTCCCAGCTGGGAAGGAGGTTGTGGGAAATTTAGGTGCAGAGGCTACAGGGGAGAGCAGGGCGGGAGCCAGGCTGGCCGCAACTGGGAGTTTACAGTGAGCAGAGACTAATGAGGTGGCAGGGAAAATTCTTCCCCTCTCGCCTCCGACTCTCTCCGACTTCAGTTTGTTTTTTTTTCCACTTTGACAGCGGATGAGGGTTTCATAGAGCAAAAGGGTGCTTTTTTCCCCCCTCTGTTTGCCCCCTTCCTCTCTGTTCGCCCCCTTCCTCTCTGTTCTCCCTTACTCTTCCCACAGGTCACCCCAAGTGTCCCATGTCCCGGCGGGAACTGCAAGAGAGTGGCGTTGAAACCCCCCTTGCACCTCGCAGCTGGACATGAATAGCAGGGGAGAACCAGTCCAAAACCTACCCCTGCACTCTGTTCTTGGGGCACCCATGACCTTGCATTAAGGCCTCGTGGTAGTATGGTGCAAAACTCCCTGAAGCATCTTCCCCACGCAAATTTTTATGGGGAAAATGGAGTGCTGATATGAAAAGCCACCTTGTGTTCAAATTCCTTCCCCTTCAGTAACAAAATAACCATGCTGGGAAATCCTGTAATCTAAATACAAGCTTAGCACCATCCATCAAAGGGAGGATGTGAGCAGCGCTTGTAAAAGGTTAATAACCTCCGTGGTGGGACAGGGCAGCGAAGGGAAAGTGCTGAGTAACGGCCAGGAGCAGCCTTTCATCTCTAGGTGAGCTCAGTGACTGGAAATGCGAAGTCCAGTTCAGTTAATGGCAGTTTTTAAATGTCTTTTAAAATTACTGTGTATAAACTAAAAAACAATCAGACTAAAATCCAGTCTTTCTGACATGAAAGTTTTAGGGTTGTTTTGGGCAGCTCGATAGTCTCAAATTCATCTGAACTAAAAAAAGTTCAGTTTTCAAGCTAACTAACTAACCAGGGTAAATGTCCATTTTTCCTTGGTACAAACAAAGGCCTGAAAATGCAACGTTAGTGCATGTCTCAAAAACTGGAGAGCAAAAAATAAGCCCTACATAGTTTTTTTTTTATATGTAATTCTCCTCAGTTTTAAGAAAAAAGGCCCTGTAAGTTCTTACATGCAGTTGATGGCTTCTGAATTCTTGAAAACTGCATCCCCGTTAAAAACTGAGCACACAAGCCTACGTGCACGCTTGCACCTGGGCCATTCACGAAGGGATCTAATTTACTTTGGTGCCAAACAAGTCTGCGAAATACTTCGACTTCATTTTAAAGAAAAGCAAACAATGACCAGTGCTTGTGAAGGCACAAGCTGTGTCATAAAATGCACCCAACTAACCATTTACAATGCAAAAAGTTGTCACAACTGTTGTTTGTGTTGGAAGTACGATTAGCACATTTGTATCCTCTGGCTAGTAGATACCATCAGCTGCAATCACTTGCTGCCCATCCGTGACACAGAAGAATGGGAAACTCTTGGAGCTGAGACATCAAGAAGAATTTATATATTTTTTTAAAGCAGAGCTCAAGTCCATTTTGGTTTGCTGGAGAAAAGTATTGCTAAAAATACAGTAGGTTTTCTGAACCGATGTGAATATTGTGTAGAATGCAGTCCAAATTCAGTATGTGTTTAATTGGCGTGAATCAACATAAACCTGCTGATTTATACAAACGGAGGATCTAGCTTCTGATGCATCCTATTTAGTGCTTATTTGCATTCGCTGATGACAAAAAGTCTGAAGTTGGTGAATTAGTCCCAGTGCACCTGATAGATAAGCTGTTCCTAAGGGCACTCCAAAATATTTCTACACTCAGATGTTTTGGTGTACTTCATACGCTCAAAGTTAAGCTCACCACTAAATCTGGGGCTAAAAGGAGCTATGTCCTGGGCCACTACGGCAGAAAGGGAGACATTTTGGTTTTATGTATTGATGCTTAATGTCTAAGTAACATTTTGTGCGCTCAACCAGACTAATCCAGGACACTAGTGACACCTTTTAGTTCTCCATTTCTTTTGAGGGAAACTATTTTATGGCTGTGGTGGATTGATTAATCTGTCAAGCCACCTGCACAATACAGACTTACTTATGATTATGGGCTGAATTTAATAATCCAGGTGGGTTTCTTCAGTTGTGTGTTTCCCAGTAAAATATACCAGAGTAAAAAAGAAACCTTCTTAACCTAAAGCCCTAGTCCACAGAATTCACACATTGCGAATGGTCTCTTGAATGTGTTGCGGTGTTGTACATGTGCAAGTTTGGAGCTGGGACAGGATGAGAGTGGATTTAGCATGTAAAACTTTAAAAATAGTTTAACATTTCAGATTGTCCTTACGCAGTTTGATTTTTTATTCCCCTGGACAAAAATATATAAAAAAAATAGTGAATTTAGAAATAGTTAAGACCATTGCTTGTTTTCAACACTTTATTTTTGCAAAATTTTTGCTGACTGAGCATGGTGGAGAAAAATAATAATTTTATAAACTCTTATTTCCTTAAAGTGGAGGAGATGTGTATGGGAAGGATGGCACAAAAGGGAAAGTAAAGGGAGGCACAAACCAATGGTCCATAGAGACTCAATGTTGAAGTTGCTGGTCAAACTGATCTCAATATCCTCTCAGAAATTGGGGAAATTTGGGATTGTTCCCAGATTTCACTATTGGCTTCGGTTTTGTCACGAGACCAGCTAAGCCCTCACTCTGAAGCACTTTCAAGCTTTCAGATTCCAGCTCAAACCCTCCAGCCTGTGGTTTTGTCTCAGCAGAATAGAAACATTCATTAAGCACCAAGCGCCCCACTTCCAGCCTGGGATAGGCATCGAAGCTTCCCATTGAAGTGCTGGTTCCCACAGTGGGACGGAGCCCTTTGGGGAGGTGTCGGTTGTCAGCAGTCAGTTGTCAGGATAATTCATTGCCTCAGGGGGAAATCTGAGTCGAGAAGCAACAGTCTTCTCCAGTTCAGAGGAGGTCAGCCACATCAAAGCGGAGATGTGCAGTGGCCTCTGAGCCAGGAGGAGTGGCCAGTGCTCTTGAAGTTGCCAGCTTTCCTTTTTCTGTACAGGCTAGGGAGTGGCAGTGGATGCGTTTGAAGATCTGGGGAAAATCTGGGATCATTCAAGCTGGAACTGAGGAACAAAAGAGAAGGGCTCCGACTCAGTGAGGCTTGATGGTTAGATTTTGCTCAAATGGGATGGAAATCAGGGAAAGAATACAGTGGGGCATTGCTGCTTCACATTGCTGTTGCACTGTTGCAGTGCAATTCACTTCAACTTCTCTTTTACAGTGGGGCAGATAAGAAAGAGCAGATCTGTCTTGCTGAGAGCCAAAGGCTATTCCAGGGGTCCAGGCCTTGTCCCTCAGGACTGTGTGGTTTCACTAAGAACACATGTCTTTCCCGCTTCTTGCATTTAGGGAATTTGAGAGTGAAAACAGCTTACCAAACTTTTGTTTTGTTTTTAAAATCTAAGCAAAATTTTAACAGGTGTGTGAAAACAAACGATCTTTACTAAAGCATCTGTGTGGTGAGAGAGGGAGTGGACAGCTCTGGAGCTATCAGGGGAGAGAACACAGCGATGGGAGAGAGCAGAGATCACGGAGATGGATGAGATAGGCATGACCAGAAAAACTGAAAGCTGCAGAGCCTAGTTAATTTCAGGCTTTAAAAGCTGTTGATGTTCAGATCATCATTGATTTACGACAGGAAAAGTGATATATATTCTTCCTCTTGCATTAAAACATATATACAAATACTATACAAATAAGTATCTCTTTCTCTCTCTGCAAATAAGTACTTCTGTATTTTTAAACTAACCAACAATTTCTACCCCCAAGTACCCTCATTTTAAACTGTCTGTCACCAAGTAAGAAGTTATCTGAAAATGTTTCACTGCTGCTGAGTGAGTAAACAAGAGAAGCTGGCCCTGTGTCTGGGAGACTGACCTGGCAAGGCATTATGTCTGCAGTCAGATTTACAAGAACAGTTGTAACATTGAATGGGCTGTAAATAGAACATGCTTTAATGCATAATACTGATTCTGCTGCACAGCTGAGTGCAGCCCGCTGCGAGGTGAGCACTGTGCCTGGGTCGCGTCACTGGAAAAAGCTGCTGGACACTCCTGCTCGTATTCCCCTTTGCTGGAGTTTCCCAGGACTCCCCATCTCTTCCTTTCCTCACTTTTGCCATGTTCTTTGAGTGCTCCCAAGTCAAGCTGAAGCAAGTTCACCTGGTATAGGCTGCTTAAGATGAGTTTGCCTGGGACTGCTGTGGCTAAAATGTGTCCAGGACGTAATTGCTCTGTAAGCAGGTGACACAAGAAGGGTACACGTGCGGCAGTCCAGGGTTTTGATCTGGAACATGCTGTGAAAAGGACATAGCGTGATGACATTTATCAGCATTGGGCATCTAGTTAACAACTCTTTGTAATTAACATGGCAAATAACACCTCAAGCCTATTGTTTTAAGTGAAGTCGAAACAAATATATAAACCTGTCCCATTTGCTCTGTGGCTGCTTCAAGATATCCATAGCTGGGAGTTTTTATTGAAATCTGATTATCCAACTGACAAGTTAGGCACCCAGAACAATTGCAGGTGGATAACATGGCACTGTCCAACTGTGAAATGGTCTTGCCCATTTTTGCCAGCTGAGAAAGCATGGACAGAGTACCACACTGAGTTCTACCGCACATGGAAACTGGGTGGTATGTTACACCTTCTCTCTAAGTTCCTGTGTTAAAAAGCCACCTGTGGATGTCCTTGATGAAAGATAGCTGGGATGGCCATGACAGCAAAACTGATCAACACAGTCTCCCGAATAGGTTAAAAGCAAAGAAAACGGACAGCACGTTATGGATACGTTACACGAGTCAGGATTTCTGACTGTACCTCTTGTTGCTGTTAGTCTATGGGACTGTCGTTCCCACAAATTTCACACAAATTAAGTTTGATTAAAAACAACTAAAGGAGTATTTAACTCTCAAAGAATCCTTTCATTATGGAGAACACTGAGATGCTTGTTACTTTCACTCTTAATGAAGTGCATAAAAGACAGTTGCTGAAATATGTTGCACTCTGACGTGCAGCTCAGCTAACAGAATTTATGGGGTTTTGTGAAATCTGGTCTCAACACCAAATCTAAGAAACCATATCCTTTCTACAAGTACCGACTCTATCTTGACTGAAAGTGTAAGAAGAACAAGCAGGCTACAAATAGCCAAGTAGGCAGAAAAAAACCTGTAGAGATTCTGCGTACCTTGGCAAAAATTCTGTCAACTGTCTGATCTCTTCCAGCAGAGAAGTGGAAGTTTCCATCCTGAGCTCAAATGCTGGTATGGGAAGGTAACAGAGCAAACGAAGGAATGAATTGCTCATAGTAAGCCACTGACTAGAAAATAGTAAATAGATAAGATACAAAATTCACAAAGCAGTGTATTCTGCATATACCAACAAGAAAAATTGCAGCAGAAGAATAATTAGCACTTGAAAGAGTTTTTATTATAGCAAGTAATATGAAAAATAATAATAATTAGTTTTTCCTCAGGCAAAATACACATTGAATTTAGACCTGTAAATGAATTTGGTGCCTCCTCTGCTAGTAGGTGTATGGGCTTAGTACCTCACAAGACTAGACCCATCCCTGTGTAACACTGGACGAGAAACTTGTAGTAATTTTACATGTAGTTACACTGGGAAAAGCTTACCTCTGAATGTAATAGTAGTCAACTTGAGACTGGTTTTTACGAAGTGTGTGGGTGGTATGTGTCAATTAGGTAATTCCCATTATCGCAGTGTCCCTGCTGACTTGGAATACACACGTCTTGAATTCATTGAGTCCCATGTTGGTCTAGGAAAGAAAATGAAGGGAATTGTCTTCTCTTCCATCTTACAGGTAGAGCTGATTCAAGGCTTAATAACAGCACAGATTCAGTTTCTTGTTGCAGCGCAAGACACTCAGACAGAGGATGTAAAAAGTGCTCTGAGTCATCCCAAACCATGCTGCAGCAACTACCTGCTTTCAGGTCTGGTAGCTCAAACAGCTGAAATAAAGCAGTCTTTTCAGGGAGAAGAGGTGAATTTAAAAATTCAATTGCCACAGTAAATGTAGAGCGAAAGGTTAAGATTCATTGGGGTGTGTGAGAACAGATGAAGAAAGCATGAAAATCATTGTTTAAATCCATCTTTTTAGACACGGTTGTGGTGCTTGCATTTGCCTGAATTTCGAGGGCGGCTGTGGACTATTGTTTGGGAACTAGGCAAAGCGCAGGGGAAGGAGCAGAGAGCACGGCTGATAGGAAAGGAGGTAACCCAGCTCATGTGCCTTCTGTTGCCTCCTATCCAATGTCTACAGTCTGGCCCAAAAGGAAAGACTGTGCTGAAAAAGCTACATATGCAAGTTAGCTTGGCCTTGAGAGTTCATTGAGCTAACCTGAAACTTTCTGTGGACCACTAGGGACTCTTTGGGACATGGGAGGCCTCAGTCCATTGGAGCAAGGCAAAGAAAAAAACATCATAAAAAGGAAGGCAGGAGAAAAGCAAGAAAGATAGAAAATAGTAAGTGATAAAATTAGTAAATGTGTCTTTACTGAGAACAATTTCTGTTAAACTATTCAACAGCCTACTTTTACGTGAGAGCAGAAGAGGGGTAAGCTGTAGACCTGTTATTTCTCATTTTTAAGAGACTTTCATTCATTTCACAGGACAATGTCTCAAGCAAACTAAGGACCTAAGATCTAGAGGAAGGGGTCAGGTGAACCATTATAAGATATATGGTTGGTCAAAATACGTAGACAACTATTATGTGACAACTGGTTGAAAAGAGGTTGCATTTCAAAATGGGTGTCTCAGCAGGGACACAATCAAAGTCTGTCTGGAATCCATTTTATATTTGTGACATCTGGGGATCAGTCAAATGGTTACTGAAATTTTATTCAAACTCTAGGACATGGTAATGGTGCCATAAAATTTGAATCCAAACTGGCCGTCATTCAGCATGCGTGATGCTTGTTGACTCATCTTTGAAACATTTCACCCAGTTTTACGAAATGTTCCTAAAATCTTAGAATTCCTTTGGTCAAAAGCTGATTTCACTGAGCATTTATATGCACAGAATCTATATTTATGGAGTCGCCAAACATCTTCAGATCTTTAAGTGGAAAACAACTTCTGAGGAGTCTTATTCTTAGCAGAAGTGTGTTAAATGGGAATGTATTTCACAGGTCTTCAGAGTTTCTTAAATGAAGAATTTCTTATATTTCTGCTAAACACTCAAGCATAATTAGGGGTAAATTTAAGAAGCAGAAATTCAACAGTGAGATTATAGCTATTAGAGACAGATAAACCTCTTCAGTGCTCTTCAACCTGTAGTTAGCTCATGGATGGAAGTTACAAGCAAGCCTGCAAATGTTACAAGCTCAGCTCTGCCTTTTGGTCTCTAATTTTTTCCCTCTGACCACAACCAGTTTTTGAGGGCTGTCAGAGTCATGGGTTGGAAACTACTTTTCTGGAGTATTCTGGTCCAATGTAAGTAAGACTGCTCCTTCTAGCCTTTTAGTGTTTGTATGTTCCTGTTTGTTATGAGTTGTGGCTTGTCTGTATTTTACTGTTTGCATGAACATAATAATATAGGACAATCCAAGGGGGAGGCCTCTCATACTCTTGGATAGACTTATTGTGGTGTAAGAATAGTTGGCTTTGGTTCCAAACAACATAGGCTTAAAAGAAAAAAACAGAACAGGTGTGCCTGAGTAAACTCCCAGCAGTTTCATTGATCTAATTGATTAAAATAAATGACTGAGCATATACTAAATAAACTGACATGTGCAGACAAGGCTTTAAAATATGCAGCCCCTCCCTTTGAGAGGTTTGGCAGCAGCAGTAGAAGACGATGCCAGCTGTATGACAACCTACATGTATCAGGGCAAAGACAGACTGTGTCTTCCTGATGTGGCTGTAACTGTCGAAGAAGTAAATATCTCTGGCTGTTGGCTGTTGTTGCCTCCACAACTTGGGTCATACAAGGGACTGAGAATACTATTTGCTTGAATATCGCAATTTAAATATTTAATCTGAAGTTATCCTTGATGAACATGGTTTGCATTAACTTTTGCATTGGAGTACTGCGTTCAGCTCTGGAGCCCTCTGCACAAGAAGGACGTGGAACTGTTGGAGCGGGTCCAAAGGAGGGCTACAAAAATGATCCGAGGGCTGGAGCACCTCTCCTATGAGGACAGGCTGAGAGAGTTGGGCTTGTTCAGCCTGGACAAGAGAAGGCTGCAGGGAGACCTGATTGCAGCCTTTCAGTACTTAAAGGGAGCCTACAGGAAAGATGGGGACAATCTTTTTAGTAGAGACAACAGTGACAGGACAAGGGGTAATGGTTTTAAACTAAAACAGGGTAGATTCAGGCTAGATATAGGGAAGAAATTCTTTACAATGAGGGTTGTGAAACACTGGAACGGGTTTCCCAGAGAAGTAGTGGAGGCCCCATCCCTGGAAACATTCAAGACCAGGTTGGACAAGGCTCTGAGCAACCTGATCTAGTTAGCGGTGTCCCTGCTCGTTGCAGGGGGCTTGGACTATATGACCTCTAGGGGTCCCTTCCGACCCAAAACTTTCTATGATTCTATGATTCTAACCTGGCTGATCTGGCGCTTCAGCAGGTGAGGAAGCAGAGCACAAAATCTCCCATGGCTGCAGGTATAACAGTGGGAGCATCTTGCATGCCTCAGTTATTTCTAAATCTATCTGAAGTATCTGGCATGTAAAAACAGTCTAGATGCTAGTCCTCTAGAACACAATATTGTCATAGGCAAGTTATTTTAGTAGTTTACCTCATACAAACAAGTAAACGCAGCTCTGCTACGATACTGTGCTATAGGACAGTATGTTTTGCAACCTAAGCGGATCTAAGGAATTTTCTGATTTTCTGCTTTGCCTAGACCAACATGTGTTCCTGAATCCTGATGGCTTGTCCTGCCTGGGGACAGAAGGACAAATCAAGATCAGATGATTTAATATGCATTAAACTCCAGATAATTACTAGATCTTTTCAAAGTTCTGCATATGCCAATGGATTCAATGTAGCTGAGCCTAAAGGAAGTTTTTGTCCAAATATTTTAGATGCAGAGGTACCTAACAAATGTACAAAACAGAGGCACCACTTCACCATCACTGGAAACATGGCCTTGTCTGCCTTAGAAACATCTGTTTGTTGTTAGGTAGTCGTGTTTTGGGAAATGCAACTGTTCAGAGCAGCGGAATACCAGCTCCTTTCAAACTTCAGGGGCAATTCAATTAAAGCGAGTGTTAACTACCAGAATTTATGGAGTGCTTCCTGCCTAATCTTATGAAACTTCATGTGCAATTGCTATGGGTGATTAAGACTTTAGTTTTATACCTGCCTGTCTGTGCTGATCTAAACAGAGATGTAACAAATTAGATTTGAGGAAGTGGCTAGAAAACAAAAGGATGCAGGTGTCCCGTGCAATGATGCTGATTTTCCTGAGGCTTTGCTTATTAGCACTTAGTGCATCATCCAGAAGTCACAGGCAGAAACCGCAAAGATAGTAAGCTTTTTCTTTTGTTTCAACAAAAGGTTGGTCAGAAAACTGCATACAGTGCTTGGGAAGCTGAAGTCAATGACAGATGTATTTCCAAATGACTCCGTCATTGGTTAAGTGTTTTAAAAAAACCAAACAAAAGGTGTGGAGTGATCGATTGTGTGTGCAGAACATGCTCTTGCAGACCAGCACTCTCCCCAACATTTACCAACATGCTGCAGCAATGTATTACTGAAGAGTGCGTTTCTGCTGACAGATTCTTTCCACCACAATTACAGAAAGAATAATGGCTGAAAAACAACACACATATGTCCTCATTAACTTTGCAATCTGTCTAATCTGTGTACTTACAAAGCCCTCATCACATCTCAGATATTATAGTGATAACAGGATAGATTAGACAGACTTCAAAGCTGCAAGAGAAATATGAACGTTGATTCCCAGCCACAATTAACTTGGCCAGAATCTCACACTCCTTTAATTTAATTAGGAACATAAGGAGCAATCAGATTGGTGACAAAGTATGAGAGGGGCCGAGCTGGCAGCAGTGGACAAGACACACGACCCAGCAGGTAGACTTGCACTTGTGAGAACTTTCAGGATGCCTGGGAGCACACTCTGCCTGCGGCATGCGGGTGATTCATTCTCCATGGAAGTATTTTAATCACACTTGCAAGGAACACTGCTATCCCACTGATGACATCGTGTGTTTTAGTCCTGGAATGGAGTTGAGCCAAATGGCCATCAATTAATTAATTACTAGAATTAAAGACTAATACATATAAAGCTTGTAATTAATGGCTCTGGCAGCTGCCTCTGAGCATGTTGTAGTACATGTAAATCAACTGGTCCATCAGCAAAAAATGAGCAAACTGCTTCCAGTGGTCCAAGAGGCAAGAGCGTGCACCATGGCACGATGACATGACTGGCTGGGTAGATGAAGGGAGAGCCGTGGATGTTGTCTACCTAGACTTCAGCAAGGCTTTCGACACAGTCTCCCATGATATCCTCCTGGGGAAGCTGAGGAAGTGTGGGCTGGATGAGTGGTCGGTGAAGTGGATTGAGAACTGGCTGAATGGCAGAACTCAGAGGGTTGTCATCAGCGGCACTGAGTCTAGTTGGAGGCCGGTAACTAGTGGTGTCCCTCAGGGGTCAGTACTGGGCCCAGTCTTGTTTAACTTCTTCATCAACGACCTGGATGAAGAGTTAGAATGTACCCTCAGCAAGTTTGCTGACGACACCAAACTGGGAGGTGTGGTAGATACACCAGAAGGCTGTGCTGCCATTCAGCGTGACCTGGATAGGCTGGAAAGTTGGGCAGAGAGGAACCTGATGAGGTTCAACAAGGGCAAATGCAGGGTCCTGCACCTCGGGAGGAACAACCCCATGCATCAGTACAGGCTTGGGGTGGACCTGCTGGAGAGCAGCTCTGCGGAGAGGGACCTGAGTGTGCTGGTGGACGACAGGTTAACCATGAGCCAGCAGTGTGCCCTGGCTGCCAAGAAGGCCAATGGGATCCTGGGGTGCATTAGGAGGAGTGTAGCCGGTAGGTCGAGGGAGGTTCTCCTTCCCCTCTACACTGCCCTAGTGAGGCCTCATCTGGAGTACTGTGTCCAGTTCTGGGCTCCCCACTTCAAGAAAGATGAAGAGCTACTGGAGAGAGTCCAGCGGAGGGCTACAAGGATGGTGAGGGGACTGGAACATCTCCCCTACGAGGAGAGGCTGAGGGAGCTGGGCTTGTTCAGGCTGAAGAAGAGAAGGCTGAGAGGGGGCCTAATAAATGCTTATAAATATCTGAAGGGTGGGTGTCAGGAGGATGGGGCCAAGCTCTTTTCAGTGGTGCCCAGTGACAGGACAAGGGGCAATGGGCACAAACTGAGGCACAGGAAGTTCCGTCTGAACATGAGGAAGAACTTCTTCCCTCTGAGGGTGACGGAGCACTGGAACAGGCTGCCCAGGGAGGTTGTGGAGTCTCCTTCTCTGGAGATATTCAAGACCTACCTGGACAAGGTCCTCTGCAGCCTGCTGTAGGTGACCCTGCTTCGGCAGGAAGATTGGACTAGATGACCCACAGAGGTCCCTTCCAACCCCTACCATTCTGTGATTCTGTGATTCTGTGAACAGACCCTGCACAATGTACTACAGCTTTGTACTCCTTTTCCCCTGG
Source organism: Opisthocomus hoazin (assembly GCF_030867145.1). NCBI lineage: Eukaryota > Metazoa > Chordata > Aves > Opisthocomiformes > Opisthocomidae > Opisthocomus > Opisthocomus hoazin. Next base: position 15,102,410 of record NC_134416.1, on the reverse strand, counting down.
AGGAACAGGCTGATGTGCCAATGCCTCCAGGCGAAGCAGCTGGAGCAGTGTTTATCTGACCACGGAGGGATGTGCCATGCAGTAAGATAGTATATTTACAGCTTATTTGTGCTTCTTTGAGCAATGAAGTCTCTTCTTCTCCCTCCACTGCTGCCAGGACCAGAAGTCTCGCTTGCACACCTGACTCGTGCTTCCTTGCAAATATGGGTTTGCTCCAAGTACAGCATGTTCTGTTTTACCGCTTGAGAACATCATATAGACAAACTATGTGTGTGTCAGGCACCAGAGTTCCTTCACAGAGACATATACAGTTGTTCAGCCAGCAGCCTGCTCCGTATTCAGGTAAGAACAGCCTGAGGAAAACGGGTGCTGGCAGTATGAGGCAGGTATTTTGACTCTAGGCTGTGCAAAGTCCTGTGCAAGGCAGAGACAGTGCATGTCCAGGGGCATACCTACAACTATCCCAGTTTAATTTGCTTCGCAGTAGATGGTATGTGCTCAGTATCTTCTTCCAGTGCCTGCAGGATGGCAGCTTCTTACAGTACACTTGTGATAGTGTGCGTGCACATCTTGATCAGACTTTTAGTGTGCAAGAGGTAAACTGCATTAAAATCCTGCCTAAAAAAAGAGGAAGGGTTACTAAATCAAAGCAGAATTGCTTTTATTCTGAAAACATGTTCTGAATGGAGGTTTTCCACAGATTAAATAACCAGCTTGAAATCTTTGTAATTGTCTTTAGCTCTCCCAGGTGTCTTTGTGTGCACAAGCCCCTGGTTTACCTAGAAGGCAGTCCTGGTCAGTTTAAGGTACAGATACATTTAAAAGCTTCCTTGAGCAGCCTAGGGCATGAGTTTACAATGCCCTAGTCGTCATACATTATCTGCCCATGTTTCCTCTCTTATCCTGTGGCCAATGCAATGTAGCTAATGACTCTGATGCTGCAGGCTAAGCTAACTCACACTTACTGCAGAGCAAGGATTTGCCCATGGCAGTCTTTGTGGATTGTCTGAAGTGCTGTAAATTCACATCTTGTCTTATCTTAAGGTAAATCATGCAAGATTGAACTAAAATGCATCTGGCATAGATCGACATAAACATGTCATGTTTCTGTGCCAGTTTGATTAAACCAATTTATTACCACAATTTAAGTGCACCTATCCCCTTTGTTCAAGCTAGTAAACAGGAGTTCCAATTTTACAATTATGGGCATAATTTCCTGAGAAACATAAATCAAAACAAACCAAATAAAGTAACACTTATACTACAACAAGTTAAATCACAAAGATTTTGGTCACATCAGATAAACTTCCTAGTGCAGACAAGGCTTTTACAGTGCATATGTTTTTACATTAATGTAAACCTGGTTTGTGTCTGTTTAGCTTTTGTCTTTGAAAGAGATTGTAATGGGTAAAAGTGTCCGAAGAGAACTCTACAGTGATTCAAATGGATAGGTATTTCAAAAAATGTGATTCAATTCCAATGTCATACCTGGCTTACATTAAATTTCTGGAACATATCTGTGGTAAGAACTACATGGATACCCCTTCTAGGTGGTTTTGTTTGAACTTTCTTTTGGCTGGAATCAAGCACCACAAATTTTGCACCCGAATATTTTATCTCCTTACATGACATGCTCAGCCAGAAGGCAAGTCAGAGCATTAACTATCCACTTCCCCTCCTCCTCCTGCCTCCAGGAAAAGCTGCCAGCAAGTCTCCTTGGTGGTCGTTTTAAAGAATTATCAAGTATACATAGAGCTGTTCATAAAAATAACAAGGAAGAAGAATCTCGGTCTGCAGCATTGCTGCAGTGTGCAGGTTCAACCTGTGAAATTGTCCTATCCATCAGGATTTTGGCTCATTATGAGAAATGGACTATCACAGTCCTAGGATCTAGGAAGCAGGATAGTTATATATAGCTATAGATATAGACATAGAGACAGATGAGTGTATATGGACCCTTATATGGTGGAGAACTGGGGAAAGAAGTGCTATGTGAAAGCTGTTGAGCTGGTGGCTGGGAGAAACAGCATGGCAGCAGCTACAACTCGTGCAAGGATTCTTGCCCCAACACCAGGGTGTTTGTCCTCCACTGCCTAAGTGCAGGGTGTATGCATGGGATGTTGGGCTCACCCATTGGAACAAACTGGTGTTCCTTGCCTGGAGACTGCTGAAGTAGGACTCATCTGACCAAGTGTGAGCATCTGTAAAAGTCAGCATTTAGGAAAGGCTGTGCTTATACTGTGATTTTCTCTGCTTTCAAGTTGTATTTACTTCATAGCTGTCTCTGTTTTGAGCAGGAGGTTGGAGTAGATGATCTCCTGAGGTCCCTGTAATCTGAATGACACTACATGCTGATGATCTGAGCTGATCACTGAGCCTCCTTCCACAGTCAATGAAGAGAAACAGGCACTTGTAGAGAAGGAAGTCCACCACTCTACAGTGTTAGTGTGAAACAGCTGTAGTCAGGCGAGCTGTCCCCAGTCAGGGCTCTTCCTCTCCACTGGCTGCAAAAGAAGCTCACTAACATCTATAGAGGTAGCAGAATCTGCTGTAGGTATCTATAGCCACTGAAATTAATCCCAGTCTGTGTTTGAGGATGTCCTTTGAAATCTGAATGCAAATTAAGCTTCCACATAGATAAGCTTTCCCTGTAAATAAAACCAGTTTACCTTTTTTCTATATCTTGATTTTCCTAGATTTACTGTTTCTTCTTTTCTCTTCTTTGAGTAGCCTCATGGGTCATGTCATCTCTCACAACATATCTGTCAAGAGAGAACTTTGTGTGCTGTGAAATGCTGCTTTTTTATCTGTTATTTTTCTTGGAGGACTCCTCTCCTATGGTCTTCACAGAATTTCTCTTGCAATACAGAGATATCTTCTAATACATCTCACAGTGCTGTCGTGGTTATCCAGGTATCATGGATGTTGGCAGAAACCAGGCTGGCACCAACTCATGCTGGTAAGATGCTGTGCAATTTCTGTAGCAGGCAATGAATAATGAGAGCAAACAGAACTCATCTGTGGTCCTTAGCATCAACTCACTGGATGGATTCAGTCCATAAGCTACATTTATTGAAAAGGATCAGTATGGAAAACTTAAGAACACGTCTGAGGAGCAGATACAGGCCACAATCTTGTAGTTAATTTAGAAAAAGCTGCCCATTTAATCTATTTTTAGTGACATTCACCTCAGTTCTTCATGGTTACAGTGTTTTATGTGTCCCCAAAGTGCTGTAGGGTCAAGACATAGCTAAAAGTGATGACTTCCCCCCCTGGAAACTGCAAAATAAATAACTATATGGGCAGAGGAACTTACAAAATCTAATGTCCTATGATTCACTTGCTAGCTGTCACTCTTGTGCTTGCTCTTTGTGTGGGTTCTCTAATGCCTAATGATGTGACTGATAATGTAATATTCAAAACATCACTGTCTTGAGTAGTATAAAGCAGCACTGATGACATGCAAACCCTTCATGCTCCCTGTTCTTAGTGAACTGTGTGAGAAGCAGCCAAAAAAGGTTGTCTCATAACCATTTCATTTCTGCAGTGTAAGTCATACCTGGAGCAAATGGAAGTAGATTACTATTAGGAGAAAGACATCCCAGCAGGGATGCTGTAAAAGAAGAAATGGAAGTATTAATGAGGTGGGTCCCAGACCCTGGGTGCTGTGACTACAGTAGTGTTTGGCTCCTGGGTGGTGCTGGTTCTTTCTTCCTGGACATGATCAAAGGAATTAGAAAACACATGGGGTTTCTTAACTGAAAAATAAAGAAAGAAAGAAAGAAGGTGTTTTAAAGAGCTGCAGAACTAATCATGTGTACTGATCTCTTGAGAGTAAGAACCCGTGTGCGTGATGTTCCATAAGGAGTGAGCAGACCATGCATTGTTCTCCTCAGTGGGATGTTGATATCTTATATTTAATCTAGTAAAAAAAAAAAACAAAACAAACAAAACCCAAAACAGGGACTGTTCTTGGACCTTGAGACCAGCTGATGACAGAGATCACACCTAAGCTCTACAATCCCCCAAACCAGTCTGGCATGCTCCACGGACCATGGTTATGCCTGAACAACACAGACTATTATCACGTACCAAAGCTCAGACACATGGCCTGGGTCTCTCATTTATTCAGTGTAAATGTAACTACAGGACCATTTTCTTCTGTGCAACCATGGTAACGTGTAGAAACTTTAGGGCTATTCTAGAAGAAAACTCAAGTTGGTTTGCTCTAGGAGAGATAGAATCCTTTATTATCCAAAATACTGTTGCTGGAAGAAGGAGCAAGCGTTTGGGGCACTCATCCATCCATCAGATTTGAACCTGAAGCAGCAAACTTAGCCCAAGGGAAAGCTGGGAAAAAAACTGCGCTATGCTTAAGTTAATCGTGTTAGCTACTGAGAAAAGCAACTTTTCCAACAAAGCCTCAGTAATACCAAACCTCATCAACATCTTTCAGTATATTTTGTCTCCTCTTTACCATTTTATCGCTTGCTAAGAATAAAATTCAGACAGATTCACAACAGCTTGTGCATTGGGACATGTTTGGCAGTACATGTCTGACAGGATTTTTTCCACCTCCTAGAAAAGTTCTGCTAAATATTCATGTATTTCCTATTGAAAGAAACCTGATTCTTGGCCAAACCGAAGCTTGTTAGCAGACAAAACAGGAGGGCTCCTTCCTCTCTGCTGCACCTCTGATTCATGCAGGTTTTGCTTCACACCTGGGTTCTGTAAACAGACGCTCTCAAACCCAAGTGACTCCACTCTAGAAATGGGTTATGACCTGAGATATTGCCAATTCATTGCATTTTTTTTCAAAGATGGTCTTTTAACTTTTCTGTAGAATTTATAGTTTGTGGGAGATTCTTATAGTGTTCAGCACCATCTGTCTATCAGAGACAGCTGAAAAATATCTGTGTTTTCAAAAAAGTTCAAAACAAAGCATGAATTTTCCTTTTAACATATTTTGTTCTTTTGACAGAGATCTCACAATTATATTTGTTATTAATGAAAAACTTTTTATTTTTTTCACAGAACCAAAATTTGTTGGAAACACAAAGAAATAATGTGGAGATGAAAACAAGCGGAAGAAATGTTATTGCATTATTTAATATGCCTAGGAACATTTTCATTAAGAACTGTTTTGTAGTCTTGTTTTCTGCTGAAAGGTTTTTTTTTACACAGCCGTAAACACAGTGGGGACACAGAGTCACAGGAAGGCATCTGATTTTTCTGGGTACAAAGCACCAGCGCTGACAAGCTATTTGTGCCCAGGATCAGGGTGGTTGTGTGGGGAACAGAGCCCTGACTGAGCTTCTGTGTGGGTGGGAGCTGTCGTTAGGAATCAGACTGTCAGCACCTGCTTCAGAAAGGGTGACAGAAGAATTTGTGTTGGAAGGGGCCTTGGAGGTCTCTAGCCCAACCTCCTGCTGAAAGCAGAGGCAGCTCTGAGGTCAGACCAGGCATTTCAGGACTTACCTAGAATAATCTTGAAACCCTCCCAGGATGGAGGCTGCACTGTCTGTCCTGGTGCTACCTGGTGGAAAGATGAAAAACTCCAGGTTTTAATTAAAGGGGACGATATTTGGACTGGGTATAAACAGGGACTTCTTCCCCATAAGGACAGTCAGGCTTTTAAGCAGGTTGCCAGGAGAGACAGTGCAGCCTCCATCCTGAGATGCCTGACTGTTGTCACCAGGTAGCACTGTGAAGAGTCTAGCTCCATCTTCTAGATGACCTCCTATAGGTACTGGAGGTGACCTTAGGTGTCCTCCCCTCGAAGGCATCCCTTGTCCAGCTGAACCAGCCCTGCTCTCTCAGCCCCTCCATTCCAGCCCAAACCATGACACTGGCCCTGTGCTGAACTTGCTCCAGTTTCTTGTACTGGGGGACCCAAAACTGGGCATAGTATCCAGATATAGGGTAACAGGTGCTGAGAAGTAATTGAGCTGTGATGAGCTTGTCATGGTCAGAGAGATGTGTGAGATGTCACTGCTCCCTGCTTACTCTGCCCCTCTACCAGTGGCTCCTGCCCATAACACTCAGTGATAGAAAATACATATATGCACTTCAGCTGCGCTAGGATGAAGTGGGCTCTAGAAATCGCAGTAACGAGGAGCAGTAGAAGGCCATGTATATGCTCTGCTCTGCTTCCCCAGCTATGAAGGGCAGTAATTTCCCATGAACAGGAGGGTTGGAAAATGTCAACTCTCATGCAAAGTAGTTTGGCCTTAAACTTCAAAGCACTTCCCAAAAGGAGGCTGGATCGTTATTCCTGTTTTACAAATCAGGAAGATGAGGAAAAAGCGAAGGAAGTGTTTTGTCCAAAATTATCTGGCAGCTGCTAGCAGAGTCAGGTGAAGACTCTGAGCGCTACCCATATACTGTGGTGCCTCTCAGAGCAGGGATCAGTCCCTGCCTCCTCCAGGCACAAAATCCCCAGGTGCTCTGCTACGCAATGGCAAATTCCTACTTGGAAATCAGGCTGGTGGGTCTATAACAACATCCTTCAAACCATGCGGATCTATGGCTTCAAAGCAGCAGTTCTGATCAGAAATACCATGAATTAGTCATAATCTTATCAAAAATATTTTATTTATGAAAGTAACAATTATACTATACAACCTATATTGGAAGTACATTGAATAATTGCTAGAATAAATACAGGCAATTAATTCAATCTTTTTATAGAAAGAGAGGATTTATTTGACATTTGAATGTTAACCCAAGCTTTAACTTACATCATAAATAGTTAAAAGGCATAGTCAAGTTTTTTTTTTTATTTTTACTGTTTCTTTTGCTCTTTTTTTAATACTGTTCTATTTTGTAATCAACATGAATCAACTCTCCAATCATTAACATATTAGTATGACTTTCAAGCAATCATGTACCTCAAGATAATCAGACAAATAAGGTAGTGTGTGTGCAGTTCATTCTACAGCAGAATCTATTCATGTCTGCATAAAAAAGAGAAGCTGAAAATGCTTCTAAGTTCTTTAAGCATCATATGCTGATTTCTGCTTTACCACAGTGCTTTTAATACCAGAATCTAAGAAGGGCACGTATCTGTATGCAGCTGGCTTTCTGTTGCTCTTTATAAGGTATATTAGGGCTCAATACCACATTCCTTTGGCTGGTGAAGAATTGCAAAATTTAGTCCTGAATATTATTTCTCAAAACCGTGGTCCAAAATAAATGTCCAAGACTGATAAATAGGCACCAAGGAAGTGAAGGATTTGCTAATACTTGATGTTTTCTGATAAAAAATTGGCTTATTTTCTGGTAGATATTCTTTAGTCAAACACAAGTTACTGGGCTCAGTACTGGGGTCTGTATCACACTGAATATCAGAGAAGCTAATGTTTGTTCTTTCTGTAAACTCTGTGAAGGGCACTGCAGAAGTCTTACAGTAAGAGACCCACATTTTGAAAGTGTTGATAAGTTTTCCTTCCATGTATTTTTTTTAAACTCAAAAATCTGAACTATCTGCTTGCTACTAGCAGATTATGAACAACTCCAACCACCAGAGAAGACAATAGCAGTTTTGGGTGTCCAATATTTCTCCAGATCAGAAGCTTTTGACCCTTCAGATCCCATGGAAAACCAGTGGGAGCTTTCCTATAGCAATGTCTTCTCCAATGGCATCGAGGACTGCCTTGCCTCACGGCTATTGCGCATGCCAGGGATATGATGCTCTCAGCAGAGAAGCAAATTTCCCTTTTACAATGTCATCCAAAACAAAATCCCAAATTGCACATATCTACCCCTTTGGCCTTTTTCATGCACAAATATGCTTGTATTCAAAAACTGACAGTTTTGGGCCTTTCCTAATAAACATCTTCAAAGAGCACATTTAAATGATTTTTCACAGAAATAACCATTCATCAGTTGCACAAATGCAGAGAGACTTTTTATTCTTTCTGTTGTGAACAAAATCAACTCAGCACAAATTCTGGGGGAGGAAGTAAGATTTTTTTTCCCAAATGTATTTAAAAAGGCTAAAGAACAAAATGCTGGGGAGGCAGCTTTTTTTGGCAGATAGTAAAATATAAAATATGTGATTTAAAAAAAAAGTTGGCTTAAAAATACACACACACAAATAATACAATAATATAAAAATACAGCTCAGCCAATGGCCTCTTAAAATTTACCTTTGGCATTACATTTGGCAGCCTAACACAAAAGACCCTTCCTATAAACAGAATTATAAAAAAGAGAAGTTCATAAATTAGGTTGCAAGGGGTTGTAAGATCCTTTTATCGATTCTCCAAACTCCTTTCCTTCCTGTCCACACACATGAGCATGACCAGTGAGGTATATAAAACGTAACACTGTCAGGCATATGCACAATAAAAAAGTGCATAAACATAGAACTTCTCCCGTTTTCTTGCGAACAGGTCAAAAATGTGTGGTCTGTGTTTTCTCCCCCTTGGAAAAAAAAATTGTTTTTTATTGTTTTTGTTTTCTTACTTTGGCAGGATGAAAATGAACCCAGAGGAATATAAATGTCTTATTCCCAGCAGCAGTGATCCATTTCCCTTGGCAACATTCGTCTGATGCCACAGATACTACAAGGTCGTTGGGTTGCTTTACAACTCTCTGGGTAACTTCCCATGGAAACATCATACGTCTAGCACCATGTCACAGTGTTGCTCTTTCTTCCGCCTGCCACATTTGTGGATAAGAACTGAGTACAAAGTAAAAAGCATAACCCAGTAACATGCATAGAGTACTGTCCCAATGATGAGAACTGCCTGTTTTGACTCAGAGAATGGCTTTTTTGATTCCTTGTAGATCGTGAATATTACGCCACCTAGGAGGATTGTAAACCAAATAGAGACTGGAATGAGTCCTATAAAATTAACTACAATGGTTTTTCTTCCTGATGTGCCCCACCCTGCTTTGTTTATCGTGGCAATTGCAAACATCTTTGCTGGCAGTAAACTTGACATGTACAACACTGAGTAGAGTGACATGAAAACCATGACAATGTTGCCCCTAAGGAAGCTGGCAAAGAAGGACTTTATCAGGCCCACTAACTGAACTGTCAACAAGAAGAGGAGGATGTTCCAGATTTTTCCCCTGTAGAAGAGCTGAATGACTGTGGCGATAAGGAAGAAAGGGAAGAATCCAGTGATTACAGCTTCATACGTCATCCACAAATGGTGCTTGTGGAACCACATCGCATTATAAAGCCACTCTCTAAAGTACGATTTACTCCAGCGGGTCTGCTGATTCAGCCACCTGAGATACTCTATCGGTGTTTCGGTAAGGCACTTGGATCTAGCTGTGTATTTTGTTGCATAGCCCAGACTCAGCACTCTGTTAGTTAGATGCCTGTCATCGCCGAAGCTGCACTGGGAGCCCATAAATTCTTGATTGTACCAATCTTCCACGAATTCATGGAGTAAAGAGTTTCTGTACATTCCCAGAGGTCCACTGATGCACTGTACACAGCCGAAATAGGACTGACATGCTCTTTCTATGTTAAATGCCATCCAATATCTCACGCTGCTCAGAAAGGATATCCAGGAATCGTATTTGTTCAAAATCTGCAAAATACAAAAAGTTTTCATTTTAGATGAGCTCTTGAGAAAGAAAATACACACGTTGGATTAATCAGGAATTTGCAGAGACTAGAGCACCTTTAGCCGAAATATAGGGGGAACTTCGCTCCTGTGTTCAACTCATGACAAAGCCAGGAGTTACCTGCACAGTCCAGGACATTGACAGGAAGCGCAAGATGAAGCCTTCAAAAGTCCATCCCGTGAAAATATTCTCTTTTTCCTTGCAACCTTTCTCTTCTCCAACAAGAAACTTGTTTTCTGTTTCGTTCTTCCTTTCCCTTCACCCCCAGTTAAAGACCTGCCACAAAGATATTCAGGCTTCTGTGGGAATCTTAATTTCTGGAGTTAAGAGCCACACGCCTGAAATACTTCTGACTAGTGAGGTGTTCGTTAGTAAGTGCTTGCCCATATAGATGGCCCTTTCTCTTCCGCCTCACATAAAAACCCAGCTGACTATGGGGGACCAATCCCAAGGCCATTCGAAATACTCAGATGCATTTTTCTTTATAAATTGCAGCAAAAGCAATTGTATCAAAAGGAATGAACAGCCTTTTGTTGTAGTTGTCAGCCATACTTGGCAATGCTGGGAATCCTAACAAAAGTGGATCTGGGCTGACCTGGGGACTTTCCACTGTCCTGTCTGACAGAGATGCAGCAGAAACCCAACAACGCACAGAGTGCATACTGCACTGCATTTCAAAAAGGCTTTTATTCCTAACAATCTTGGCTGCCAGTGGTGACATAATTGAAGTGCTTGGGGTACTGGACTTGGCTTTGGGAGACCTGTTCTCAGTTCCCTGCTCCCCTACAGCTTTTCTTTGTCGCCCTGAGCAAACAGTTATACCCAGAGACTCAAAGATGCTACAACAGTCCTGACAATGCCAGTGCCCCACTTTTCACGTATATGGGGGAGAATAATATTTGTTTGCTTTCTGTGGGTGTTAAAATCGTGAAGTGCTCATATGTCAGAATAAGGATTTCTGTTCAACAGACAGAAAGGTTAAGGTCTCATAAGAGTGTCTATAATGGTATCACAGCATATTCAAAGCTAGTTCAGTCAGGGAAATCTGTTTCAGTGCCAATAGTTGCTGAAACCCCTCTGTTAAGCTGAAAATCATCATACTCACCTGCACATCACCTCCAACTCCTCCAACCATTGGATCTTCTTCTAAAACCTTGACCATCTCCACAGATGAGGCTGGATCAAGCATTGTATCTGAATCACAGACCTACAAGTAAAACAAAACAAGAACAAAAATGGGTTAAGGAATACACTAGAGAAGAAAATAAAAATCATGCGAGTGATTGTAGTAACTCTATATGCATATTCTCCTGAATGCAATTAAATCTCACTTTGAAGTCTGCATTGATAAAGGCCATCTGTATCAGGCAGCAGAGTGGTGCTGAACAAAAAGGAGCGCTTGTTAGTGCTGTGCACACTCTCTCTGCTGTATCGTCTCTATTTGTTTTACTGGCACACTGGGCTGGCTTCTTTGAAAAAGAGATACCCTCTCAGAGATGGGGCACTGCAGAGTGAGACAATGTTTGTGGGTGTGCAGCAGATTCCTGCTGAGCCCTGACACAGGGTTTCCCAGTATTGGCTGTATGGTTGGAGCACCCTGGTCAAATGTTTTCCACTGCCATATGAGGGAAGGAGTGAGGAGTTAAATTCCAGACACTTGCTGTGAAAAAAAAAAAAAAATGTCAGCTACGAGTCTGGGAACAAACCTAATAGTTCTTTCACTCACAGAAGGCTTTAGCAGTTCATATACGATATGTATTTTGGATCCCAGAACAAACTAATTTTTAATTTTAGATGCATGGTGTTTTATTAGTAGTGCAGGGATTTGACATTTGATATATAGAAATTATTTGCTATTTTCTCTCTGGAATTCTTATAAAGAATACGCAAGGCCAGAAGGAGGGAGTCGTGAAGTGCAGTACTCCATGAGACCGGGGTGGAAATAGATGACACACACAAGGCATTTCAGCCACACAAACACTCCTAGTCAACTAAACCCTGTGTACATTAGGAACTGGCTTTGCCCGGGAGAGTAGGAGGAGGGCTCAGACAGGCTGGCTGGTCTGTGAGGCAGCTGGCATCGCTTTCGTTTGCTCAGAGGCGAATGACATGTGCTGCAGCCTGTTTAAAACAAGCGGGTGTCTCCCCGTTGCAGCTGCTGTTGTCAGCGGTTCCCCCATCATGCGTAAACTCATTTCGCAGACGCCCAGGAATTGGAGTAGAGGAGGCTGTCCCAGAAACACCCTTCTGGTCGGCTGGATCCTGCCCTACAAATTCTCAGACTGCTTCCAGTTTATCGTCTCATTGCATTCCTGTGATTTCAGATGGGGACGGCAAGGGCAGAAGTCAGTAGCTCTGCATGAATAACCTATTAAGTTAGATTCTGATGAGGCTTCGTATCAGGTATCTTGATTCTGGTGTCCTTTCATCCAAACTTTCAATTCAGCCTAAGCCCTCTTGCTCCAGGGGGGTGGAAATCTTCTTGTCTGGTCTGAAGGGGGAGGAGAGCATTTTGGGGCTCTGCTACAGACCAGACTTGAGCAGTGAGGTAACCTGGGATAGCTGGGCTGCATAACTTGGGATGCAGCTGAAAGTCTGCCAACATGCTCCTCTCCACATTCACTTGGAGGGGCTGAGAGGAGAAAGCTGATGAAAGGTCTCGTATTTCCATGAGGAGAAAAGCCACAAGAACCTCCAGCTCCTGCTAACCTAATGCATCCAGCTGCTCTCCTCAGGGGACTCATCCCGTGGAACACCTTTGTAACCTGGCCAAGGTGTGCCTCCAGCTTTGGTAGAAAGCTGTCATCAGTGACAGCACTCAGTGATAGAAAGGCAGCAAAACAATTCTGCTGAAGAGGGGAAAGGATGCCTATATTTCTGTCTGGGGCTTCCTGGACAGACCTGTTGCTGAGTGTTTTGCACAGGGAATCTGTAGTTTGCTGAGTACCCAGGGCTCAGCCAGTGATACTCCATCCATTTCTTGTGACCATGAGTGGTGGACTGGGATCAGCCCCCTCCCCAGCCCCTCTTCTTTCCCTCTGGTCCCCATCAGCTGATGAGGTTGAGCAGCACCCACCACATGACATGTATTTATCTATAACAGAAAGACCTGCCCACTAGCGATGCTGCTAATATGAGATAAGGAATCCTGAAAACACTGGATTTATTTACAAACTACCACCACGTATCCTGGGCATGTCAGCACAGGTGACGTCTGGGTTTCTGGGGCAAACCTGACAAGCCATTATTTTGCTTCTGGATGAGGTTTTTGCAGAGGAAAAGAGGACACACCCAGAGCAAGGCAGACACTTGGGAACCCAAATAAAACACACCGAGGTCTGCCCAGTAAGGGGTGGCCCAGCACAGCCCGATAGCCAATTTGTCATCTTTCCACAACAGGGCTGAATGACCTAGAAATCACTGCCTTGGGTCACAGAGTTGCATGAAAGGGACAGTCAGCCTTAAGTGAGCTGTTCAGATACTCGTTATAACCAGTGGCAGTTTATCCAAGCTGCTCTGAGAAGTTCAGGCTGCACTGGACTGTCCACAAAGGTACCTCCATCAAGCCAAGATGAATTGTACCCTGGCTGCCCTGACTAGCTCTGCACTGATAATACCTGCCAGTTTAACTCCTCTACCTGATTGCTTGCACCCTCCTAACCTCCTCCAGGATGGAAATAAGCCTTTACAACAGCTTCAGGTATTTAATGAGATGCCACTAATGAGCAACAGCTTGTTAACTGCATTGGTCTGACTGCTTATGATTCCCTGTGCATAACCCCGTGGTGCCTTTAAAGAACCATAAAGACCACAGTGTCAGTGGTGGGCAACAGTGCTGACTGGTCCACTTTTTTTAAGTGCTTGATCATCAGTGCAGATAGCTCAGCCCTTAAAATGTCTGTCCTGTTTAAAGTAATTTACCCTGGGTAACCCCAAAGAACCGTTCGGAAAATCTTGCCCTTCATTCATTCATAAAACAGAGCCATATTTTAGATGCATTGCATCATGACTGTGTAGTAGCCAGGGCCACCAAGGTACTGCATTTCTAACAAAGATGTGACTGTAGGTGTGACTGTGGCATCAATCATTACTGCCGTTTTGGTGGCAGCTTAGAGCAGCATTACAGTCCCTGACACATTCATCAGGACTTCTGAGCCAGGTCAGGAGTGTTAATTGACTGAAAAGATGAGAAATATCTCTCCCATTTTCTCAGTTTGTGCTATGACTGTTGAAATAAATAAAAACACTTTTTCCAGGTTCCCTGAACAAATACAAGAGCTGGACTAAGGGAGGAAAGTTACAACGAATCTGTTTCCTCTCTGCCCTTTCTTTCTGCAATCTGATGCTTCTGTGAGAAGTGATTATAAAACCATGCTAATAAAGAAAACCAGCATTTTTATCCCATCATAGTCCTTCGTTGCACAGAACCAAAGTGCAGACAATGGAGAGCTCAAGCCCATTGTTTTCAGAGAATAAATCAGTTTCAGTTTTGGAAGTGGTAGGGGATGGTTTTTAAATCTTTGCCTTACTCTCCCAGCTCCAAGAACAGAGCAGTTCCCAGCATTCTTCAGTTTCTGCCCCTCCTGTGTGGGGAGGACTCTGCTCTCACCCCAGCTATCGGCAGCCTCTCTGCATCCCTCGAACACTGTGCCTGTGGACGCTGTGCCACGTGGAGGGTGCACACACACTCCAGCACAAGGCTGGGTATGGACCCCAGAAACACACATGGCTCAGCCACACAGCTGGCCTGAGCCAGCAGAGAGGATCTCACGGGGAGCTGCTGCTCCACCTGAGGAGACCGCTGGGTGCTCTGAGGTCGGGAGAAGGTGGAAAGGGCTGAGGGTGGTTTATTGGGAAGATCACCTCATATTCAGTGTAACTAGTCAAATGAGCCTTGCTGGTCTTGACCAATAAGGAACTCTCCTCAGTGTCCAGCCAGAGACCCTAATCCCACCCTCCTTCCTCCACACACGACCTCTTCCCCTTCCCGCAGTCAGCAGGGCTGTTTGCAGGAGTGAGGAGTGCTTCCACGTGTAAGGCAAAAACATAGAAAATCTTTCACGGGATCCAAGGCAGCTGGAAAGAAATGTGTCTCTGCTGCTTTGGAAACAGGGAGAGAGGACCCAGCCTAACTCATTTTTAAGTGAATAGTGTCATAAGGGCTCTAAAGGCCAAGTCATGGTGAGTGAGGTAATGCAGCTGTAAGTGATGAAGCAAAAGCTCCTTCAGGCTTTAGCTGAAGAAATCTTTCTTTCAAGGCTGCACATTTACCCTTTTATTGAATACTCTGCATAGCCTTCAAAGCTTTTAAAATATCTCTGTCTTTTTTACAGACTCCACCACTGCTCTGGGGTATTCCCTAGTGCCACCAATTACCTGTCTGTCTTCTTGCATATGGAGCTGCTAACAACCTTACAAAACAAAGCCTTACTGAGATCTTGACCTACAGGAGCAGAGAAGGGGTCTTCAGGAGGCCACTGGCTTTGTCTGCAGCAAAACCATTTGGATGAGGGTGGAGTACTGAAGTCTGAGGAAGGATTTCAGATTTCTCCAGTAGCTGGTGCACAGATTTAACATATTCACAGATAGGCAGACCATTTTAAAAGTTAGCAAAATACACCTTTAACGGTCAAGCTGTTTCCAAACAGGCTGAAAGGAGCACTGTGTTCATCAGGGACTAGGATGGCCTCTAACATGCTGCACAAAATATACAAAAGCTGCTTTCTTTCAAAGTGTGTTTGAATTGGCACTGACCTGGCACTCTAATACGTACCTGCACATAATCCACGCTTCTCCCCAGTGCTTTGAATGCTGTGTACATTACTTCTCTTTTTCCACCCCATTTCTGCATGATGCAAACACTTTTGTTGGACAGGACCAGCTGAGATACGTGTTGCATGCTTTCTCTGTGAGACTCGTCCGTCTCACCCGGCCCTTTGTCATGGAAGTTACTACTCCAGATATAAGTGGCAGATTTGTCCCTACCCATGATTTCAGTAAAAATGTCCATCATGTAAACGTCATCTTCCGAGTTCCCATCAATGACCATCACAACTTTAATTCCAGGGTAGGTCAATCTTTTCACAGAAAGTAAACATTTTCTTAAGTAGTCAGGATCCTCTTGATAGGCAGCAATACAAAGGGCAACTGTTTTGTTCAGCTTGATTGGAGTCTCTAGTGACTGCTTCATCTTCCTGTGCTCTAGGAAGGCAAACAGGCTTTGGATGATGAGATGTGATGCCAGGATAGCACCATAGAGTCCAAAGGAGAAGTAGTAGTTGTCTGTTTGGATGAACTGGTAGCCCACAATGTAAGCAGCGGTGATTCCCAGCAGGAGGGACACCCCGAAGAGTGTGGTTCCAAGTATTCTCAGGATACATATAAACCTCTCACAATACATCTGCAAAGAAGCACGGAAACCATTAGCAGAGCCACCATTTGCTCATGTAAGACCTCATAAGAGGTGTGCATGGCTACAACATAGAGCTCAGCACCAGCAGATACAGCCTGTGCTTCTGGCTGTGTCATAGACTTACTATATCACCTTGCTCAACTTAACATGTCTTTGCAGTACTTCCTCCCTGTAAAGTAAGATTTAAATACACCTTAATGTACCAGGGATGTTTTTTATTTATAATGTCCTCACAGAAGCTGCTGTCTGTGTCAGGATCTTATTTTGGCAGTCTAGGCTTGCTGAATGAGACACTCTGTCATGTTACCTTGGGGGGTTGGAGAAGGCACGTTTGGGCCACCACTCGCTTCGTATTGTCACAGGCAAGAGAAACAGCTGAATGTCTGGGCAGCCCCTCCTCATCCCCCATCCATGCCATGACTGCATCCCGCCCTGAATCACTTCTGTCGCTTAGTTATGTTTACAAAAATATTGGAAAGACATTCTTAAAACAGATGTCTGAATGTATTTATAATTTTTCAAACAGATGTCTGACTATATTTATAATATATATTTATATAATCAGACATCTGCTATAAAAGGTCTCAATACCATTGCAAAAATGTATTATTCATGCATTTGTGTACATAGATATATGCATCTGTGTATAGGGCTAAAGCTTGATGGAGATTAAGTCCGTGGCAAAAGTACACATTAATATAACAGAGCCAAGACTCCACCCTGGACTCAGAAATTCATTAGAACATCAGTTGCTTCTGATAACTTCTTCTTATTTAGGCCACCTGACCGTGAAATCTTCTAACCTAAGCTCTGGGTTACAGAGGAGCTGGCTGACGTGGAGGGTGGTATGCTTGAGAAAAACAATGGACAAACATGTAGGCAGGCAGACAGGTAGAATATATTGTTACCTAATTGCTTTTTGTTGACAATCACATTAACCATTTCATGCAAGAGCTTTCTCAGAATTACAGGAAAGTTAATGACAATGTTTTATGTCAATTGATGTGTTTGACCTTCAGGACATAAAACAGATAATGTCAGTTTAAGGCTAACCCATCAAGTGCATTGCAAATTCATGAAACTGAAATCAATGCTTGAGTATTTTGCTGAATTAGGGCCTCACAGAGTAACAGACTTCATATTTGTGTTTTCTTACTATTATTCATATTTTCCCTGCTGCTATCATCTTGCTTGTCTGCTGATCATGTTTGTTTCACCATCTGTTGGTCAAAGCTGATGTTGGAACAGCACTTCCTTACATCATATATGTCTTTAACTCTTTCCTGAAAAAATACTACCAAGCTGCAGCAGCATAGCTGTCATCAGTTATATTTCTGTCTGAAAAGTTACAGGCTTGGAAAAAAAAAAAGTCAACACAGAATCACTTACCAAATAAAAATAAACCAGGCAAGCATAAAGTCTGAAGTTATGAATACTATGCTTTTTTCCACTGGCTATTTAGGATCTTAAATTTCAGGACAGGAGGAAGCCTCCTAAGTGTATATTTGGTGACACTGCTAAAGAAATTGGACCCTGTCTCTAGGAGTTCCTTGAATACTTATGGCTGGGCTCTGACAGGTGCTGTAATCACCCCCCAGCAAAAGGGACTGTCCCTGCTCAGGCCTGTCTGAAAGTCTGTCACAACACAGGTCACAGAGAAGCATAATAAGAGATAGTTCACTCTTACCATTACTATAGGTGAATTAAAACTCTGTGCCCAAAGTAGACTTGCTTTAGAAAACAGTTTAAGTAATAGATCCCCTCTACATTATATTGAAGTCAAATAGCCTGTGTGTTTATTAATCTCTCAAGCACGCAGAAGGTTGCAAACATCAGGGTAAATGTTTCATTAACAGTGCAGTTGTACTCTGCTTTCCCATTCGGGGTCCACTACTTCTCTTCTCTTGCCAAAAATAGAAAATTCCTATTAGTGAGTAGGGCTAAAGTCTGCTTACATTGAGAATTATATGGCTGAAATCAATGGACCATTTGTATGGGTAGAGCTCACAGGATTTTGGTTAAGATCTGGAGTGTTTACATTTGACGGACCATATACTGTACCAGCCTTCTTTTATATTAATTTGCTATTGCTTTTTCTCTTCATATGCAGTTTTTCCGCACAAAAGGAAAAAAAAGAAATTAATTCTCTGATCTTGTCATTACAGCACAGCTTCCCTCTCTCGCAAAAAAGCAGTCTTTTAAGATCAAGAAATGGATTTCTGGTCTTAATAAAACAGCATTTTTTTTTTATATCCTTTCACTGTCAACCTAGGGAAAATAAAGTGTGTTTTGATCTAAATTCCTGGCTTTCATCAAAGAAACTTTCCCCTTTGTATGTGCAATTGAGGTTTTTATGTATAGTCTTTTAACTGACTAAATCTCAGGGAAAGTCTGGAAAAAGTTGCTCAATATTCTCAAGCTTTGGCACGTGAGCTATTGATAACTTGCCCAGCAGAACTGATCTTTATCAACTTGAACATGCCCAAACAATGGCAAAGAAGCCAAAAACTCTCCACCCTTCACCAATAACTGAGCCAAGAGGTTAAAAGGAAATGACGCTTGCACAAGCCTGGGACAAAAAATGAACTGCTGAGTCAAATAATAGCACCGAGAGGAGGGAATAGCTGCATCAGAGATTTTAAGGTCAGACAGTGATGTTATGAGTATCTAGCCTGGCCTAACAGTGAAATGTAAAAGGACATCCTTAGTGAGACATCAGTTGAAACTGATTCCTGAATTTTCCTGAACTTGTCACATGAACTAGTGTACAGTGCTGTGTTTTAACAGTGCAAGCCTAGAATAATGCCATGCTGAGCCAAGGTGTAAGCGTTAAATGCTTGGTGAAGGACAAGCACCCATGTGAACTTTCAAAGCCACAATTATTTTTCAGTCTTTTCATTCATAAGCACTCTTTCTAAGCACTAGCAATATTCTTTCCGAAAAATGTAATTGCCAGACCTATTCAACAGCTGACTAATTGGTGAGGGGTACCCTACACGCCTTGTATGATCAGCCCAGGCTAGTGGTTTTTTATGTCTCAACCTATAGATATTCAATTCCCTGAGGGGTTTAACTCAGTAAGCTTGTCCTGGGAATAGGCACTGCAGCACTTAGAAAAAGAAAAAAAGCACTGCCTAGGTTAGGGATGAGGTGCTCAACACACAGAAGACGTGCAGTCAGGCCACATTCCTGGATCAAAAAAGATAATTGCAGGTCACTTCTGTATAGACATGGAACTGCTGCTACGTGGGATCGGGTGTCAGAGGGAGTAGAGGGACATGGATCCTCAACTGGTGAGAAGGTGAGTTGGTGGGTTACCTCACTGTCCCTGGAGTCGAACCTGGATCTTGCACTTTCTGCATAGGTTTTTAACCAGTTCTATAAAGCAGGAGCAGGAAGATAGTACCTGCAATGTTTGTTCTCTATTTTTTTTTTTTTTAGCAGTGAAAGCTATTTAGCACTGAAAGAAGTCAAGGGATCCATTGCTTTGCAAGGACATTTCCAGGGGGCAATAAGATCACACTGGCTCTGCCAGACTCTTTTTGGAGGTGCCTACATCCCCCAAGTACTGCACAGGGAACCCAAGACAGGACTGATAATTCTGCTCTGCAGTTTGGGCACCTAAATCCTTCATGGGCTTCTTAACCTGACCCTGGAGTGCTTAACCCAGTACAAGCTTTACACAGCCTCCAGCAAATAGGGTAAAGATTTGTATGCATAAACGAGTGTATGTAGGGAGGCTTCAAAGCCTGCTACTACTGAGCAATTTGTTGTCATGATCTTGCAGCTGTTTATTTCCATGGATGGAGCTGGTCAGCACTAACCAGCCCACCTGGTAGAAATGAAATTTGAAAGCCATATGCTAAATCCTAATGCTATGTAGGCTGTTGCTGATTCAGTGACGTGTTTTGATTCACCAAGCAGTCCCAAGTATGTATGTGCCTTGTAGAGACTGTACAGGAGGAGGCAATATGTGCCTCTCTTCCTTAGAACAGAATCGTAGAATGCTTTGGATTGGAAGGAATCTATAGAGGTCATCTAGCCCAATCGCCCTGCAGTGAGCAGGGATATCTTCAGCTAGACCCCCATCCAACCTGGCCTCTTTGGAGGCTCCTATGGAAAAGCACAGCCAAGAAATGAACCCTTGCATGTACTTGACATCAGAGTCCACCTAGTGAATTGTCTGGCATCGAGCCTCT
The DNA here is from genome assembly GCF_030867145.1 of Opisthocomus hoazin. Classification (NCBI taxonomy): domain Eukaryota; kingdom Metazoa; phylum Chordata; class Aves; order Opisthocomiformes; family Opisthocomidae; genus Opisthocomus; species Opisthocomus hoazin. The sequence continues at coordinate 15,082,211 of NC_134416.1, read as the reverse complement.
TTTGGCATCCCAATAAAGCCACACAAAGAGTATTATATTTGGTCACACCTATGATGAAGGAGAACTACTCTACATTACTATTAACAACTGGCATAACTGGAAGTTGTAGTTGTCTAACCTTATTTTCATAAAAATTTTCAGGTTAACAGAGAGGTTGACTGGCACCTACACTGTACATATAATGACTGGGGTGTTAACTCTTAACACTAGAGATGACACTCCCTTCTTAGACTGGATAATGCCTTAGATCTCTAATCAGAAGAACATAGCAAAATATGCTTGAGTTCTTTCTATTCTGGAAAATATTTAGGCTAGCATTTAACCGTAGTTGTGGTACATAGATCTAACTTCCATAAGATCTCGATACTTGACTGAAATTCAGCAGGTTCTTATGTCCTGCTTTGGACACGATCTTTACTCAGCAAAGAACACTGCTGACTTCCATGGTAAAGCATTTCTTTTTCCTCCCTCCAAAATCATATGACACAATCCATCCATACGGTTATTGATCAGCTTTCATGTATCGCTGTGAGTAACAGGGCCTAGAGATAATTCATCCCTTTGCAAAGGCAAAGAGGAGGCAAAGAGGGAAAAAAGCTTAATTTGTTACTAATACATCAAGAGAGTAATAAACAGAAGAGGGGCAAATATGTATCCATAAAACTATGTGTACACTATAAAAATACACTATGTGTATTGGTGTCTGAACACATCAGTATTATCTGCAGTCTGTTCACTTATCCTTCACCAGCCGTTGCGTAGCTGCCCTGAAGACTAGGGAAGCAATCAGGTTGTCCCTTCCATCTGCTACTACAGGACGTGGAATCAGTGACTGACAGCAGGTCAACCTGGTTAGGTTTGCTTGCAGCAAATGGTATGCAGCTCACTACGTTGTCTGTTTCAGAAGTCATCTCTCATTTTCAACACTCACACATATTGCCATTTAGTATGTCTGGCTAGCTTTTCCCCAGAAGCTTAAAAAGCAAGAGGGGTAGACACAAGAAGATGCATAAAACGTAACGATTTGGAAAGTTGTTCGAAGGAATTAGCACTTATTAATTGCAAAGATCTAAACACATTTTTCAAAACCTTACACTTCAAAAGTCAATATTTGTCCAGGAGACAACAGTAAAGGCTCAGTCACAAGTGTGCTTTATTTCGTCCCCTTCACCACTAAAGGTTCAAAAGACCTGTCTCTCTCTCTAGACATCTAGGGCTTTGGCCAAATCAGCCAGTAGACCTATACTACAGGAATGGATCTGTGAAAAGGAACACCTGGTGCTGAAGACCTAACTTCCACCCTCCATGAATTTTCATATTTTACTTTGAACTAAGTTTAGTCAGACCCCATGGACTGAACACCCATTAGTGTCTGAAAAGTGTGTTCCAGGGGTACATCCTGCAATTAGTTTCATTTCAGAGGAATCCAGTGTGTGTGCCCTTTGATGCTTTGCAATACAAATTCAAGCAATTTGGTCAGGGGCAGGGGGCAGCTGTAGCATTGGCTTTAATAGCACACTCCTGATTCAAACCAAAATGCTAATACGAACCAACTCCAGCTACAAGATCTGCACATCAGACTTGCGTGCAAATCTTTGTTGCAGCCAGAAGTGCTGAGCACCGAAAACCTTTGAAAATGTTTCATTTTTACACACCTGTATGCAAGCTGAATTAATGAATGTCTGCTAGCCATGGTCCTCTGAACCTTAGCGCTGAGGCTCTGGATTCAGCAAAGCATGTAAGTATGTCGTTAAAGATAAGTGTGCACTTAAATATTTTGCTGAAGAGGGAAATCAGTGGGCAATTTATCTTGCAGTTCTGTAGTACAGGCATAAAAAAGAAACTCTTTCTCTATGAAGTTGCTCCTTCTGGGATACTTAACATAAAAATGTATGTAGACATTTGACAAATTTATTATACAAATTAATCTCTCTTATGAAGGTCATTAGATGGGTCATTGTTTAACCACTGCATTTCTTACATTGGGCAATTGAAGAGTGGACCAGGACCCAGACAATTTGGATTTTGTTCCTAGAGTTGCCGTTCACCTGCTGGGTGACCTTAGGTCAGTGAATTCACCTCTCCCTGCTACAGCTTCCTCACCTGTAAAATCAGAATCATGATCATGCAAGAGGTTCTTGGAGGTCTACAAAACCCTCCATAAGGCTTAGGTTACTGACACGTGTCATGTTACTCTTTCTGGTGTGATACGGGACACACGGGTTCTCCAGTTCCACATAGCTGTTTTTCCCCCAAAACCCTGAACAAAAACCATCAGACCGCTTCCTATTTTCCTTGCCTATATTCACCCGAAGGCAGAGTCGGCAGGGATTTGTCTGTAATAAACACGCAACTCTTGCTCAGCAGGATGCTGGGACCAGTGAGGCTGGCAACGTAGAAGCTGACACGCGTGGGTATACGTGCGCACAGCTACTGAAGGCTGTTTTGCACACAACTAAAGGAAGAGTATCATCTTTTGGAAGTCTTAAAAAAACCCTCCTTACTTGTGAGAACAGCAGCATTGGCTTCAACAGATCAGCTGCTTCGATGACGTGAGCGTGTCAGATTGCACGCGTGAGTGTGTGTGTGCACGCACGTACTGCGTGTGGCCTTACACACGCATACTCTGTGTGCGTATACATAGTATCCGCATGTCACAATCCTTCAGCCAATATTTAGATTTGTTATTAGCCTTATTTTGGCGGCAAAATAAATCTTTGAAGTACAAACGATTCCCGGTACACATTAATTACAAGCATAAAATAGCTGTCCAGACTCCCTCTTCTATTTTACAGCCTGTAGAGAGGAAACTGAAAAGTTATGTTACATCTGTACATCTTTACTACGGCAGAGTTACCATATCTGGTGCTTTTGGTTATTTATCACTTCCAGATTTTGTCATGCCATTGATCTTCTGGAAACTGTTCACACAAGACTAAAATTAACTCTGGGGTTAGGTTTAAAATAAAGAACAGGATTAGTAATGATGGTGAAATGTATCTGCATGCACTGTCTTTGATCAGTAAATCAAGAATCTCCTGCCTGCTCAATGTATGTTTCCGCTAAACTGCCCAAATTTAGTCTCTCATAGGTTTGAGTAACGATGTGGAATGAATTCTACAGGTGCTGGTTGGATTGATCCCTAATGTAGACATTGAACACTAGTTGTTAAATTAATCAGAACAAGGCCTCCCTTCCACCCCCAAACAAATGCTCTGAGAAATAAATCAAGAAGTAAATCATATTTGTACTCAGACATTTTGGACTGCAGTTAAACAAAAATCTAGCTTAGAAATGTTTTCTGGTTGCTGGTCAGGACGTCCACGGATGCTTTTGGCACAAAACTGACTACTCCATGCCTTACTGCAGCAAATAAATATTTATTTGGTGTTCATAGCTTATTATCTTGTAATTTGTTTATAAGGCACAGGTTTGACTTTATCAAGTCCCACTACACTGAATGGAGGAGTAACTCGCCGCTTTGTACACTACTCTTAAGTAGTAAACAAAACGAAGCAAACATGCTTCCACACCATAAATACGAACCACTGAGATTGTTGCTATTGCAACTAGCATGGGAAACCCCGCTGAGTCCAGTAGAGCTGCTCTTCTTACGGCGAAAACTTTTTCCCAGGTTTTTCTGCACTTGCACTTGGGAGAAGAGATTCACTATCACGAAATAAAATCCAGGCTTTGTAGACACCAGTGACAAAACTCCTCTAACCTTGGTGGGGGCTGGATTTTGAGCAGTTTTTCAGGGAAAGAGAACAGATGCCACTGCCATCGCCCCCACATGAAACGACCCACCCATTCTCTGGGGCAAGCCCCACAGCACCCACGTCACACGTGGTGCGTGCAGGGGAAAGAACACCTGCCTGCCTACGGAAAAATGATCCATAGGGAAGGAGACCATGGAGTGCTAACGCGGAGGAGTAGCTATGCCTTGGGGGATGCGGGGTGACCGCAGGCCCTGAAGAAGGGGTTGGACAGCAGCTACCAGGAGCGCTGTGGTGTGCTGGGGTCTTCTCACGGCGCAGGGAAAGGGGGTGAATTCTCTCTTCAGGCCCCCTTCACCCCTCTTTGCCAGCGTCGCTGGAGCCCGGCACCACCAGGAGGGGGTTTTGTCGCTCTCCAGAGCCAGGGGCCGGCCGCGGGGGCGGGGGGCTGCGGCAGGCCACCGGCGCGGAGCCGGGTTTCCAGCCGGGAAGGGGACCCCGAGGGCCCGCGGCCTCCCGGGGGGGGAACACCGAGGAAGCCGCCGCTGCTCCTCCGGGGGAACCCCGAGGGCGGTGCTGGCCGCGTCACAGCGGGTGGGCGGGGCGCCGAGGGGGATCCCCCGCGCTGCCACGTCACGGGGTGGGGCGGACCCCGCTCCGCCCGGCGGTTCCCGCCCGGAGCCCCGCGGGGCCGAGCGCGGGGCCGAGCGCGGGGCCGGGGCTGGGGCCCGCCCCGCCCGGGCAGGGGACGAGCCAGGCCGCGCCGGAGCTGCCTTCGTCCCCCGCCGAGCCGCCTTCCCTCACCGGCCCCGGGGCCCAGGGGCTACCCGGTGGGGCGGGGAGGGGCCGCGCAGCCCCGCGGGCAGCCCGCAGCCCCCGCCCCGCCGCCCCCCTCCCGTGGGAAACCGCCCGGCCGGGTCGACCCGGTTTCTCCCCTCCGAGATGGGACTTGAGCCGTCTTCCTCCTCCTCCTCCTCCTCCTCCTCCTCCTCCTCCTCCCGCCGGCCGCCTCCTCGCCCGCCTTCCTGCAGCCCCAGCCCTCCCCCCGCTCCTGGCGCGTCCCCGCTGGATGCAGGGGCCAGGGGGTCTCGCCTCCCCCGCTGGGCTCAGCGGAGCGGCCGCCCAACCTGTTGCTCCGTTTTATTTTAATTTTAGGTTTGGTTGGATTTGGATTTTGTTGGATTTTTTTAGTTGGTTTTTCTCTTTTTTTTTTTTTTTTTTTTTTTTTTTTAATATTTTCGACTCGTAGAGCTCAGCAATATCTCAAACGGATTACACGGAGGAGGGGTTGAAGCTGAAAACCTCACTGATCCCCACTGCGGTCCTATTCATTGCTGCAGTAGGTGTAGCGTGCGCCCGGTAAGATCCACCCCCAGCCCCACTCCTATTTTGGGGACCTCTTTGAGCCTTCTTCCTCCCTTGAATAGCGGGGATGGGAGAGGAGGGTTTTCTGCTCTTGAGGTGGCAGAAGCGCAGTCATAAATCACCTACCTTGCTTGTCCTTCTGTCCTTTGGTCATAGAGGGGCTCCAGCCAGCTGTGTGGTCTCACGTACCGTTGCTCCCGCTGAACAGTTTCCAAGTTTGAGGTAAAAGATCAAATCGCACTTTTCAGGGACTGATTAAGACGCTCAGAAATAAAAAATAATTAAAAATGAAAATAAAAAAAAAAAAACGTATAAGGCTATTCAGTCCTACTCATTTTCTCCCACGTGTTTTCACAATTACCATGGATTTGTCTTTCTCTGCTTCAGTTTCTAGCTCGAAGTTGTGGGATTTTTTTTTCCCAAATAATAATAATAATAAAAACGTTAGAAGTAATAAATTAGGAGTTAGTTGCTCGTGGTCGAAGCTGAAGATCTTATTTCAAACCCGGCTAGCCAGGAGCCTGGAGAAGTTGCAAGGCAGCGTCTGAAAGTTTGAGATGTACAGCATCAGATAAAGTCTCTTTGGTGATGCCTTGCTGACCGAGGAACTGTTTCAACGAGGTTCCTCAGCAGCAGCAGCAAACGGGTAATATTTTCCAGACGTCTTTTTCTTCCCTGCTGCTGCTTTTCTGCCTCCTCCACGTTATGGGGTCTTTTAACAAGTGAGACTTGAGTTGTTTTAATAGGCGGAGGATGGGAAGAAGGAGGGGAGGGAACTCCTGTAAGGAAAAAAAAAAAAGAAACCAACCCTGCCCATTGAAATGATCTCAGCCAAGGACCAGTTCAGCGGCAGGAATTCAATTAGCTAAGTTGCAAATTTTGCAGAGAAATGCAATACACACACGCGTTGCCACCCCCTGAGTTCCTCTTCATGGCCCGCAGTTAGGGGGAAACCCCCACTTTCCCCACTCCCTGCATCTCCGGGTTTGGGGTGTGGGACTCCTCCCTCCCACGGCCGCTCTTCGGCTGGGACAGCTTTTGCTTTTGCTGCTGCTGTTTTTTATTAATAAGGGGATTGCCTCTATGAATGGATGAACTTTGCAGTTTCCAATCCTGCTTTACCCGTTCACTCTCGGAAACATTTGCTGTAGTAAATACCCAAGGAAGCTCCCACTGGCACGAATACCCAAGCCACTGGCGTTACAATGAGCCAGGAAACACGTTAGACGATTTAAAAACTGGAAAATTGTGGTGTGTGGTGGTTTTGTGTCATTTATTTATTTATTTATTTACCCCGAAGTGTTCACTCTGTGCTCTGTGGACGGCTGCCAGCTAGCCAGGGGCACCAGCAGTCAACAGCCCACCCCACCGCCCGCCAGCAGCTTCCACTCGCAGGGGCGGGCTCCTTCCCTTTGTAACTCCTGCCTCGCAGCCGGAGTTCCCCGCTTTCGAGCCCCCGTTTCCACTTGAAACGATCTAAAAAAGGCACTAGGTGGCAATGTTGAAGTGAGAGGAGCGGGACGGAGCCCGGCGAGAGCCGGGGCTGGATGCGGGGCCGGAGCGTGGAGCTCTGTCTCGCCGCGCCCTGGCAGGGACCCTCCGGGGGAGGATGGGGTGGGATCGGCTTCCCATTCCCCCCCTGCTCTTTCCTCAGGGACCGCAAAGCTCGCTGCTTGGAGGCGTCGAGCCCACGAAGGGACCATGTCCAGACACTGTTGGGAAACCCGGCGGTGACTCCTCGCCCGTTGTTACCTTCTGGGGTGGGAAAACTCTGCGGCGCTCTGAGGGCTCCTCGTGCGCAAGAAATGGCTTGAAGTCGGGGGTCACCTAGACTGGTGATTTTCTGGGTACCTTGGAGAAGTGGTCGGAGTTTCGGATGTGCTCAGTCACTGCCAAGGGGAAGACTGGCTTTAGGATGTGCATTAAAACCGAGCTCCTTGAGAGATTGGTCTGCCTCGAATAACAAGTTGACCTCTAGTTTAAGCCAGAGTTCTGTGGCTGTTTTAACCTGGCAGTGCCAGGGAAAGCAGCTGTCTTGCTCTCCTCCTGCTTTGGCCTCCTCATTCCTGTCTCGTTGTTGTCCCTTTCCCTATGTCAGGAGAACTGACCTGGGTTAGAAAATAGCTGTTTGGGGGAGAGGGAGAGGCAAGAAAAGTAAGAACAAGTAACATGGGCAGGGAGAAGGCAGGACAACTGCTTTTGCCAGCAATCTGTTTCATGATGGTATAGAGTGTCCTCGTGAAAGTATAGCATGGCTTAGCAAGCGTGAAGTCTGTCAGGGCTTTCAGGCATTCCTCTGTTTCAAGCCTTCCTCCCCAGGCAGCACCGCTCCCATACTCCAACCACCTCCAAATGGTCTGTGTCACAGAACCTTCTTGCTACAGGGCCCATCACGTGTGTCTCACCAGGCAAGGGGCAAATCACGTGTCTGTTCCAAGCAGGGCCAGAGGGCAGAAGGGTGTCAGGAGGGCTACTTGAACCCCCTGTCCACACCAGCCTTCCTACCACCCAAATATCTAGTGTAAACCAGTCTTGGAACTTGATGAACATTTGTCATTTAGCCAGGCAAGGGGCTATTACCAAGCTCTGCCACCTTCACACATGTAACCAAGTCCTCAATGTCTGTGTGAGTTCTAAACTATGGTTTCCTGACATCAGACTTTCTCTGGTGCTGACAGAGAATTAAGAATTAATGCTTAATTAATTAATTAAGAATTAAGCTGTAACAGAGATGTCCCAAGTCCGTCCTTGAACGTGGCGACTCCCAAAGCTGTGCGTTGGGGAGCTGTTGCTGCCAGCCTCTCTCGGGCTCCCTGGGCACATTTGCTTTTTCCTGATTCAGGGACACGTATGTCCTACGTAGGGGACTTCACGTCTCGGACCATTTCTGAAATGAGGGTTGGTGGGAAGGTGGATTTGTCTGTGTTTTTCCTTTTTTTTCGTAACCAAAAATTTCAAATGAACTATTATTTCTTTTTTTTTTTTTTTGTATTCCACTTTTTAATAGTTTAAATTTGGAGGCTGCACGTCTCCTTTATGGATGACTGTATATTACTCTGGAAATACACAGTGTCCCATTGGCTTAATCCCATGCTCTTTAGGTTTGAATAGGGATCAAGAGACAGAGTCTGTTGAGGCACAAATCTTTGTGTCCTGCCTGTATTACAGGGGCAGCAATAGCAGCACTTAAATCACACAGAAACTTTGTTTTAGAAAATGACATAATGGGAGTGGTGAGTCTCTCATGTCCACAGCTACTTCCTTCTCAGCCGTAGCTCATGTTGTGTGACCGTGCTGTCAGGGCAAGCAGGATAACGTAGGTCACTGAAGCTAGGTTCGCCTACCAGGAAGGAATTAAAAGGAGGAGGACATGATTAATGCCAATCCACGCAGTGCTATAGAAAACAGATGCAGATGTGTTCCATTGGAAGTATGTCACATCTACGTTTATATCTTATGTTACGTTTACATGGTTACTGCTATCAAACTATTCTCTTTTCTAATTGGGATTTATAATCACAAGTAGTGGGGAAAAGGCACTTCTCGGCTGTCACTGTCCACAGGCTTAGATGATCACCAGTAGTAGAACAGTCTTGACGAGCTAACCTGACCTCGTTTTCTAATGAGGCAATGGGTTTGTATGACAGAGGTCAGACAAAGTATACTTTGGGAGGAGTTTGACATAGACTATGGTTAAATAAATTGGTTTCTGCAGAGCAAGTTAGGAGATGAATTGATGGCATGTTAGCCACCCTCCAGCAACTATTGAGTACTTGCCTTTATCCTGAGGGGATGGCTCCATGCACGTTTTTCCTGCCTCTTCTCACCCCGTCAATCCCACCCCCCCCCCCAACTCCCTCGCTTGGACCAGCAGAGCTTGCAGCACTGAACTGTTTGCCTCAGTGATCTCATCTGTGTTGAAGACAGCCACAAAGCATGAAAGCCATTTCTGATGTGCTTGTATGAACTGGCTGTCCAGGGTGAGAGGAACCCGGAGTGAAGGGAACGGGGATGTTCTTGGGTGGAAACAAGCAGCCAGTGGTCGCTGGCAACAGGGATGCCCTTTAGTGGCATCCTCAGTAGCACTGCTGCCAGGAAAATACAAACGGAGTTGGCCTCAGTGAAGCTGTGGTGGCTGAGCCCATCCAGAATGAAGGGCTCTTACCTGGCATCTTCTCCAAGGCAGGGATTTACACACTCTTTTATTGCAGATCAGCTACTGTGCAGAGCTGATCAAAAAGAAAAAGAAGAACTAAACGGTTTGAAATGCACAGTTGTCTTCACAGTAAGAAAATGAGAGATAATAAGGAACTTCTTCATGTAACAGCGAAAAGCTAGAAGTGGAAGGTAAACATATTCAAGCTAGACAGCAGGCACATTTAACAGTGAGGTTTCTTTAACAGTTGTCTCAACGATGAAGGGGAGTGGTGGATTCCTATGTTTTGAAATCCTCTGGATGCTTTTTTGGAAGCTACGTTTTAGTTCAGTGCAATTTATTGGACCCAGTACAAGAATAACTGAATGGACTTCCATAACGAGGATGTCAGACTAAGCGATCTAGCAGTTCCTTCCATCCCTAAACTCCCTGAAACTACGAACTTCCAGACTGACATGTTAGGTGCGTTCCACACCTATTTCCACATGCAACAATTCTGCTGGGGATGGGACAGTTGCAGAAACTGACATGGGTAATAAGAAGCAGCAGAAGCATGCCTTAAATTACGATTTTTATGGCAACTGAGAATCCACTTGCAGATTTGTGGGCAGTGTGATGCTCCTGAAGACTGGGTGCAGACAGACCTAAAACTCTGTGGTTGTTTTCACTATGTACAGAACCATTTCAGAGGCTACCAGTGTTCCGGGCATTTAAATCCAAGGTTATTTGTAAGTGAAGATTTACGGGATCCGGAGAAAACCACTGGTCTTTAAAATGAAATCACTCTTGCAAAATTGAAACCTTCCAACAATTTCTCTTCCATATAGCAAAGAAAGTCGTAACTCAAAGCAACGGTTAGAAGTTAATAGCAGACAGGTTCACACTAGAAACAAGCCATGCATATTTGGATGTGTCCAGAACTTTTGGCTAGAATGTTCTGTGACTGTCAGCAAAAAAACCCTTCAAGATGGTTTGAAGTAATGAGTTTTAATGTGTAACCAGCATGGAGTAGAGTAAAAGCGGGTCAGTCAGAGGTTTCTTTTGTGAAGCCTAATTTGAGAGAAATGACTTAATCGCATGCTTATAGTCTAATGTGACAGTAGTGAGAGCCCAGTTTAGTACGACTCGATGTTATTTTTAAATGGCAGCATGATATTCTGTATAGGATCCATAGATAACACCACATAAAACAAAGAGCATATGCAATTGAAAGGTATATCTGCAAACAATGGCTGTGCTAGTAAACTAAACTGACCAGAGCCAGGCACCTCCGGCTTGGCACACGTTCATCCACGCTATTTCACTGCAGGCTCCTGGCAGGGCTGATCCTGACCAGGCTGGAAAGACCGAGCATCCCTGAAGAGGATCAGTTCCCCACCTGGGAGGATGTCGGGGCTCTCACCTCCAAGAGGCTGCTCGCAGGATGGGGACATACTCCTGCACATTCCCAGCTGCCTTCAGATGATTTTTACACACACCAGCATAGTGGTTTTTCAAAGCCTCCAGAACTGGTTGGAAATAATTGCCCTTATCAATCGCCCTGCTGCCTAGGCAGGGCACTGAAGCGGTGCAGCCTGCCTGTGCCATTGCCCTGGTCTCTGCCAACCTGGTGTCTGGGGCTGTCCTCACAACCGCGCTGCCAACTGAGGCAGTGCAGTCTGCCTCAGCTGCCACATGGGAATGAAGAAAGATCTGGACCCTCTAAGGTGCTTATTTATAACAATTAAAAAAATATCATTGAAATGAAATTTTTATCGACTGAAATTAAAATTGAGTGAGACTTTCCCAGAGCCTATGAGCTTGAGGCGAGGGCTCAGAATCTCCCTTTAATTCATTTTTAGGACAATCTTCTGTCTGTTGCTGGTACTTACCAACCAGTTCACTCAAACTTGCCATTTTATCTAAGTAATTACACGGTCTCTTGCTCACTTCCCAAGAGCATGACTCACTTTTCAGATCAGTGGTGGGAAGGTGAACACTATTAAATTGACAGCCCCTCCCTACCGTCACCAGCTCAGTGGGAGATGGGTCACCATCCTGCAGACATCTGAGTACAGCTGCCCCAGGAGACCCCAAGGGATGCAGCTGCACTCACACCATTTGAAGGCCCTTTTCTGCCCATATTGTACGAAATTTGCCAGAAACCAAAGGGCACATGTATTTCTTGTTCCTTGCTATGGAAGACTCACATCATGGAAGTAGTTCTTAGTGATTCATTTTCCATCAAAAACTGCTAAAAATCAGGAGTGAACCTAACACTTGGGTGCTGAGCATGTCCCAGCTGGCTGCTGAGCAGCATGGCTGTGCAGTGTGTCTTTGACGTGCAGGCCTTACCAAGAAAGGGTACATCTCAAGATGGGACCCATCTCACTTCTCTACGGCAGCATCTTGTGTGAGAACACTAGCAATCAATTGCTGCCCCAGGAGCCTGGGTTTTGCCCATATTTTTTCTCACCTGGGATATGCTGTTAGGCTGTGGGAAGGGACCAGGGTCCCATCTTTGTGGAGGTCTCTGGCCTTCATGGATTTTCTCAGCATGCAGTCTGGGTAGGAGGCTGGGTTGCAGCATACAACAGCTGAGCTCTTTGGGTTATTGGATGGTCAGGCGGTCCCTTAGCTGCTGAAGATTTTTGCCCCGTGTTACACAATACATCTGGAGTGTGTGAAAATGTCCAGTAGTGTTGTATTGAGGAGCAGGAAATGAACCTGAAGAGAGCAGGCCTGCTTACAAATAACTAATATCAGAGAGTACTAATGATCCCCAGCAGTTTGTGCACAAAGAAGGCAAGACCTCATCACAGGCAAACAAAAGCCAAACAATTTTCTTGCTTTCCTCCATGATTTGAACAAGGCGACCGTGCCACAGACCTTTTGCAAACATGCATTTGAATGTACGTGCGGATAACAAAGCAAACCTGTGAGTGATGACAGGCTGCAGAGCCTGCCGATTCAACTTCCTCTCCTAATCATTTATTGAAAATATTGTTTTCAGTTCTGGTTACGAGGGCAGATTTCAAAGACAGTGCTCTTTCATGCCTTGACAACGAGGGGGTCTTGTCCCTGACCACAGCCACGGGAGTAGGTGACATATCAGAGCTACCAGTGAGTCGACAGAGATTTGGCAGCATTAACGTGTCCCGATGCAGAGTTCAGCTCTTCTTGCCTGTGCTCTCTGCGGTTTGAAGTGATACGGACAGCCTGGCCTTATGGTGGGGAAAAGCCTCTCCACCGCCGGCCACAGGAGGAGGAAAATCTCTGGGCAGACACAAGGGTGGAGACAGTGCCATGAGAAGAAGCACGAACTTCCGTGTTCATCTGTCAGGGAGCGCCATGCGCCTTGCCGCCCCGCTGTCCCCACTGCGGGATACATGCTGTAGGAACTCTGATGCCCCCAAGCAGTGTGGAAACTGCATGGAAACTGAGTGTTAAGGCAGGAGGGAAGTGTGTACAAAGGCTGGATGGTTTTTCCAAGATCTTTCCATAGTCAGTGGAGGACAGCAGTTTCCTGCAGAGGGTAATTCAGAGCTGTTCTATTTGACTCTTAAAAGAGCATCATGGCTAAAGAGACATTTACCGCGTCACATATTTCGGTGTTTTAGTGAAAGTCCTTTCCCCACTGTGGCTTGAGGAGACAACAGTGATCTGACTGTTAAAATATTTTCAATGCTCCTGGCATGTGCCTATTTCTAGAGGTTAAACATACCTTACACTACTCATTTTATTAACTTTTTGGAGTAGCCTTCTGCATCTCACACAATGGTCTGTGCAGGCTAACAATTTAGGATAATACTCTGATACAGTTATTTAAACAGTGATTCCGCAAACACTCATGCCTTGTGACCAGAAGTAAGAAGTGCCACCCTCTGTCTACTATCCAGACCCTGGAGCTCAGGGTCCTGCTGGACATGACACCTAAGAAGTCCCTGGTCTGCAAGCACTTACCAGAGAGTGCTCTGTCTGCCCATGGCATTTAATGTCACCTGCAGAGCTCAGCTTTCTGAGGTCAAGAAAGATTTTTTAATTTTCCTTTTGAATACCCTCATCTGCCAGCATGTCAGGCTATGTCTACTGTAGCAAACCAGTCAGAACCAGCAGCAGGCTCCAGCCTGGTCGTGAGAACACAAACAATAACACGACCCTTCAGGACCAGCGGACAGACTGTAATTAACTTCGTTTACTGGGATACACACAGACTTCATAATACATTAGGCGTATGATTGCTGGGCCTGGAGTTACAGCAGCTTAAGATTTTGCAACCCATCACTTAACCCAATCAAATGCACTCATTCAGGCTGTGCTGATCTATATTTTTGTGTAAATCCCTTAGCGTTTTTTTTGCAATGGGTTTGAGCTTAGCGTATGCTGTGACTCATCTCAGATGTGGTGGCTGGGTGCACAGCATAAACTCAGTGGTATCCAATCCTACATGCATGCAGCAAACATTTGGCAAATTCCAGACTACAGCAGACACAAGGCCTTTTAACATAGATACCTCAAGGGCCACAGTCCCTCTGCTAGTCCTGCTAGATTTGCCAAGTCCTAACAGGCTCATTTCTCTCACTGTCCCCTCTCCAGTCCACAGTACTGGTGGATTCATCCTGCATATTGCAAGGAATAATAAATACATTCATGACTTCAAGGCCAAAATCAAGGGTACAGATGTATGAAGACAGACAGATAAAATCTCTTCACAAAATTTCTGAATTTTGTGGCATTTCTTGGTACTTCAGGTTGCTACCTCCTGCTGACCCCCTTTCATTAAAACATCTTGGCAGCAAAGTGCCACCAAAAAGATCTATGCCACTTTCTATCAAACTGTCATCGAATGGGCAGTTACATTAGAAAATGAGAGCATAGTATGATTTCTTGATGCGCTCACATAGGAATATTCCCAACTGATTTTCCTCCACACATTTTCTGCAGGTTATATTAACTAATATTAAATATTATTGATTAATTTACTTGATGAACACATTTTTGAAAGGAAAACGCATTTTTAGCTACAATGATGAAGTACAAGGCACAAAGTTCATACTATTAGTTTGCAGATGGCTGGGTAAGCCTGAAATACTGGGGGACAGGGTCTTGATTTGATTTCTGATGTGAGTACATTGGAGATTGAAGCAACTGCAGCGGCATAAATCTCTAACTGCTGTCTACGGCTCCAAGTCCATTCTCTCCAAGCAGACCCATTTTGTTGCCTGGCTTTTGGCCAAGTCTGTCATGGGGAAGAATCATGTTGTAACGCAATAGCATCCTGACTCTGCAAGATACTGTTTGATCTTGCCTATGTAGATGGGACTAAGCCACGCTATGATGGCATTATGGCAACCTGCTGCAGCCCTTTGAAGACCAGGGGTTTTCTTCATCTGTGTAAGTTATGCTCCTCTCTGGAAGGACACCCATCCCGAGTGGAGGCAGAGAAATCATGGGAAAAGGAGAGCTAAACTAGGGGACAGCTTCTTACAAATCTCCATTTTCAAGGGAACAAGAGAAAATTTTCCTGATGCCTTTTGCATCCTGGTCCAAAGGAAGACATAGCTAACAAAGCTCTCCCCACTTCCCTTCCAGACACATCTGCAGGGTCCTTTCAACCTGTAGCCTGCCTCCTCATCATGGACTGAAACAACAGATTTTCCCCAGATTCACCCTCTGGTGCCCCTGGCTCATGGCTATACCGAGGCTTTCTCTCTCCTGGGACCCGGGACAGAAGGAATTTGTCTCCATTCTTTAGTTACAATTCCCCGTAACAGCAGTAAAAAGAGGGGTGTTAATTGTGTCTTGCATTCAAGAAAAGTGGGCATGAATGTGAATGTAAAGAGCTGATTTGTGAAAGCAGGCGAACATCAGTTGTTGCAGAAACCTGTAACATTTTTACTGCTTCCTCGGGAAGTACAGAGCCATTCCTGAGTGACTTTTCACGCTCGAGCTCAGGTCCAGGCCCCAGCTAGTGGTATCTCCATAGCTCTGTGCACCAGCTCTCACAGTCTGTAATGACAGGGTGCCACCTCACCCCTTCCTGAGGTTTGACTGTTATTTCTAGAGTGGAGCAATGGAAAAACAAAACCTTAAATGCTTCTCAAAGCTGCCTTTATCTTGTATCCTGCCTTTCAGTTTGCTTAGCTGCTCTAGACCCTCTCTTAAGGAGGAAGTAAAGGGCCACGTGTTTCAATGAACTGGCAGCATTTGCTTCCCAAGAGGTGGATTTGTGCCTCTTTATCTTATTTGAGACAAACATTGTAAGCTTAGCGTAAGCTTGAAGATTCAGGAGGCAGTATCACAAGGTCCCTATAGCAGGTAGCAAAGAAATCAGAACCCCCCAGCTGCATGTTCAAAGGGAGTTTGCAGGTGCACGCAAGAGCTGAGGAGGCTTGGAGTGATGATAACTCATGCATGGGTGTCTGCAGCCTCAGAAGGGCGTTTTAGCCGTTTGCCTTTTCTGGGCTTTAGATTTTTGCCCATCACCAATGCAATGTTGAAAAGGGTTTGCCACACATTTGTGCTTTGGCAGCCCTGTGCAGCCACAGTACCAGCTCTGCAGTCAAAAGCAGGGTGGTCTTTCACCTGAGACCTGGTGGGAATACCTAAGTTTGGAGTATGTGGTGCAGAAGCAGCCTGGTAGTGCCTACTGTCATATCACTCTTGTTAGGCAGAAGATTTGATTCTTGTCCCTGTGGTCTCCATTTACAGCTGAGCAAATTGGAAACCTGAATGACAGTCTTTCTTTGCACAGATAGCTAAAAGTCTCGTGTTGCAATGAAAGACAAAGATGCTACATTAGATTTACATGTGAAGAGAAGAGGTTGCTAAAAGCCTAAAATTAAAAGTCTGTAAATACCATTTTGTATCAAAGCAAGTGATGCTGCAACCATCAAGACTTGTTTCCTGCTAAGCTTTGGTTTTGTGGTGACATCTACTAAGGGTTGTGCCCAAGTTTATCTCAGTGATGGAATGGATTTGGGGTTTTTTTTTGACACTTATTTACCCAGTGCTTGGAATACCTTAATTTTTTTGAATCTTCTGTATCTCTCTGATTAAGTTCATATAAACTGGCACGGGAGTTAAAAAACACTGAGAAATACAAAAAAACACAGAGGAGTAAAATATAATTTGCCAGAATTTAAAGAGACAAGGTAACAAACACTTTTGAAAAAACTCATGAATGAAAACTATCCATTACAGTTGATCCCCTTTGCATATCCCAATATATTAGCCGCTTTTTGCCTGTGCAATGGGAGATCTACAGTTTTAAATGCCAATGAAGTTTAACAGCTCTTAGTCATAGGGAGTTGCAGGGGATTAATAATGATTCTGGCACAGTGAAAATTTCCTCTTACGAGTACTTTCAATTTTTTTCCATAATTAATCTTGGATGATCTATCTATGTATTTTCTTTATCTTCTTCTCTCTTCCAGGAGCCAGTCTTCCCCAAAGCAGTCCAGCAGTTGTGTGGGCTGCTTGAACCAGCCACAGGGGGAGGGCAGGGCTGTAAAGTGCTCCAAATCCTTATCTTGTGTCTGCCACTGGGAACCTCCATCTCCTCCAATGTCATTTGTTTCGTCATCTTCTGGGTGGTTGATTGAACCCCTCAGCAGCTGGACAGTGTTTCGGTAAATGCAAATCAACAAGCAAATCCCCCAAGGTGTGGAGCTGGGTAGAGCTAGTTTATGGTGATGTGTTATACTGGCTCATCTCTGGTTCTTTCTCGGAAACACAAAGGAATCTTTCATTAAAATAAAATATTAAAGTTTTATTTTACTTTTTTTTTGTTAACTTTCTGTCTTCCTGTGTTCCTACAGAAACCAGCACCCCCACTGAATATTTCCCCCTTCTCCCTAACACCACTGCTGTGGAGATAATCACCCGTGCAGTACCTTGTGTGGTGCAGGGTTAGGCTTGCCTTATTGTACATGCCACAAAAGGGGCTCACGGGCTGCCTCTACAGGGTAGAAATAGCCCCAAGATCAGACTTAAGTGTCATTTCTCTTTCTGCCCATGTTTCTTCCCTGTATGAGCACCTGCAGGGCTACTTCTGACTTGGACCATGTGGTTCTCTGGGTAAGTCCACAGTGTGGATGGGCTCCAGCACTTTGTGCCCGGCCAAAAGCCTCAGTGTCCCTGTGCTGGGTCTTTAGATGGGTTCTGCTCAGCAGACAGAGCTGCCTGAGCGCATCTCTAGAAAGGCCTATTGCTGTTTAGCACAGGAGCAGACTGGGTGTGGAACCCTGAACTCAGGCTGAGGTCCTGAGAATGTCCTTGATGCTCTAGGCTGCTGCTGCTTGATAATTCAGATACCAGGCATTCGACAATCTGTTTCTCCTGGTCTCAGGTGTCCTTGGGTGCCCTCGGGTTGGGTGGACCCAGCTGAGTGCATTCTAACTGCCTGTTGTGTTCCCTTTCACCTCCACCTAAGACAGATGCTGGAGGAGAGCGAATGAAGTCATTCCATCCTGGTGGGGTGTCCCGTCGATGCCTGACACGGAATGGGGAGGTTAGTCAGAAACCACTGGAAGCAGAGCAACCTAGGAGGAATCCGCTTCATCACGCAGCTACTATTGCCTAACGTGATCTTTGCACAACACAGTAATTGGTTCCAACTGACTCACAGCAGAGCCCTGGCAAGGGAAAGTTCACGTCACAAAGGGCCTGCAGTTCCTACGGCAGAGAACACCGTATTTCAGAGATCCCCAACTGGCAGGTGAGCTGGGAAGACAGCAGGAAGAGGCGATCCATCACTGAGGGTTACAAAGAGAGCTGGTCAGAGTGAGGAAATCCAGCCAGATCCCTGTCTCTCCAACATGTGTGGAGAGCTTACGTATTTGTCCAGAGAGGGCACTCTTATTGCAGATATATTAAGAGGCCTGCAGAGACAAGTGGTAACACGGCTGATTTTAAGCTATTAGTAATATTTGCTAAGAGCATTTCTTACCTCTTCTCTAAGCTGGGAATATTCTATGAGCTCAGGTCAACTGTATTTGAAAAGAGCCAAAATCTGGTACAAACAGATTCATGCTTCTCTCTTTGTTCAGTGTTGCTGACCAATAACATTAGCAATGTGTAATATCATATCTGTTAAAGGGGAGAAGTGACAACATAAATATAAAGGCACCATGAATTTGGTCTTTATTCGCACAGGGGAGCATTAGGACTTACTTGTTCTGGATCTGTTTTAGCTCTGCTTAACGAGACCTAGAGAGAGTTAAACCAGGTCTGAAGCAGCTCTGCTCAGTATATACCATGGTTTCCATATAGCTATAAGATAACCCCTCTGAGTGAGATGAGATTTGAGCCATAGGACTGTTTTGCACAAGAGTTGCACTTCCTGACTCTATCCTTTTCACAGGTATATAGAATCAGTGGGATAGCTCGCTCCTTCTTTCTTTCTTTCTTTCTTTCTTTCTTTCTTTCTTTCTTTCTTTCTTTCTTTCTTTCTTTCTTTCTTTCTTTCTTTCTTTCTTTCTTTCTTTCTTTCTTTCTTTCTTTCTTTCTTTCTTTCTTTCTTTCTTTCTTTCTTTCTTTCTTTCTTTCTTTCTTTCTTTCTTTCTTTCTGTCTTTCTTTCTGTCTTTCTTTCCATCTTTCCGTCTTTCTGTCTTTCTGTCTTTCTTTCTGTCTTTCTTTCTGACTTTCTGTCTTTCTTTCTGACTTTCTGTCTTTCTGTCTTCCTTTCTGTCTTTCTTTCTTTCTGTCTTTCTTTCTTTCTCTGGTTTATGTATGAAGGAGATAGTTCTCTTTTCTTTTATTTTCTGTCCTTTTTGCTACAGCTCACTGGCTGCTGTCTTTTTTTCCCAGCCTTGTAGTATTTCCTCCCTTCTCTGCCTTCCCCCAGTCTGCCACAGCGTCAGTGAGAAACAAAACTGCTGAAACCTGAGCTCTCTGGCTAGAGAAGATGAAGAATGAGAGGAGGAGGTGGTAATTAAACCCTCCCCCATATTATTCATGCAAGGGAATTGTCTTTTGAACACCACTTCATCCTGGCAGCCTCTCTGATTTCAAAGAGAAAGCTGAGTTGTTGTCATTCTGGGGCCTTAATCTAATCACAGTGTCCCCCTTTGATTTCAAAATCATTTTGGGAGGTGACAAATATCTCTCCCCAGCTACATTTTTATATTTTATTTTTATTTTCTGGTCCTAAGAATGTGGTGCTTGTTGTTTTGGCAATTTTCTTGTAGTGCAGGGTTTTATCATACAAGTCACACTGGTTCCTGTCACTGGCTATCATTTAAGAGAGCCAAGCCTTTGGTAGTATCAAGAACAGAAAAGTATCTCTCTCTGTGTCTGTAGAAAATTATCTATATCTCTACATATATGATAAGACCAAAAGGCTCTCCAGGAGCCTGCATCTTTCAAGGTATTTCCGGATTCGTGCTTTAAGAAGCAGTTTTGATAAAAGTGATGTTTTCTGGGACAGGGATCTAACATTTACCTGGATAGATCTACTATTTTTAAACACTTGGCAGGTAAAGAGTGCTGAATGTGTTTCTTCATCCCTTTTCTTGCCCTGTTTCCTATGAGGAAGCTAAGAAAAACACTTCTCAACATCAGTCCTATTCCACACAGACCATAAATGCTACCTCTCACACACAGATATACGCCGACACACATACGCATATTTAACCTGTTTTGTGTTCTTCCTTGTGAGGGTTGTTCTACATCGTTGGTTGGAAGCAGACAAAAATCATCCATTATGGTTTCTGAGATTTTCAAGTGAAAGTTCTAATGTTACTCAAGAATGTGGGTGAGATAAGGTTGATTCCCATTTCCACCAACTGGCCTCCAGCTAACATCCTCCCTTGCTGTTAGCATTGATTAGGGCTGTTCAGAGCACACTTACTTGTACAAGGTGCTCCTGCAGATTCTTGCAGAGTTTAGAGTATGCAGATGAATAAAGGCAAAATTAAGATATGGTCGATGCAGGCTGGGGTGTTTCTGAGCATATGCAAGTGAGCTGCATGGTGAATTTTAGCCCCTTGGCAGTGTAAGGGTGCTGGAGAATTGCCTGCCCAAATGTAAGTATGAACGGCTAGACTGAGGTGCTTGACTCTGTATGTCCCACTGGAGGCAAGATTTCAGGACATCTGAATCTTGCCCTTTGATTTTAACATAAAACGAGGCAACAAAAATTGATCTTCCACTGTGGACCTATGTAAGCATAAAAAACCTTTAAGCCAAAATCAATCATAACAATAGTAATGGCAGAAAACAGTTTTCTCCATCATTTGAAAGCTTTCAACACATAGCTTCATTTCAAAAGCACCAAATGCTAGTAGCTCCCTTCCAGCCCTTATGACTCTGGTCAGTATACACACTTAAAAAAATAATTCTTACCACTTCTTTAGATATCTAAATATACACCCGGCACACCTATTTTTAGCATCTTGTCTTAGATTTTTGGTTCTAACATTTGTACATATAGATTTACAGCAGAGTGATAGGTATTTCAAGCTATATCCAGGACAAGAATTTTTGTGCTACTGGCATAACTAAAATTTCAAAAGCTATGAAGTTGTTCTGGCATATAGTTCTCATGCTTGAGTTCATCTCTCCTAACTTGCATATTTAAGTATCAGATGTTGAATCTAAGATGGTCACTTAAACTCTCTCTCACTGTTCATCCTTTCCTAAGGCGGTTTGGATACATGTTTCATTGCTAACCTTGAGTGGTCATTTGAAGAAAGTGCCTGATTCTTAGGCATCTAAGCTAAGTGAGAAAAAAAGCTATCCTTCAAACCCTAAATCTTGGCTTTCAGCAGTCACTATCTGCTTTATTAAGAATGACCAGTATAGCTAAAATGCTGCATAATTATTATATAAAAGCTCTGATATTCAGAAATGCCAACAGGGGAGACATGAGAAGTGCAGATCGATAGTCCGGAAGGAACATGACTTGTTTCCAGCTTCCCATGTGAAAATGGCCAGGCTGAATACTGGTTGATTTTGAGTTAGAGCAATGGGAAGGGAAGAGAATATCAGCTGAAAGATGCCTCCCTCTCTCAAGATTACGTATTCAAATACACAAGGACATGATGTGAAGGAAAACTCATTTGTCAGCAGCCTGGTTGCAGGGTAATATTTATACTGTTTAGATAAACCCCTTCATATAACGAACAGATCTTTTCCTCCTGCAAACAGGTAGAGTTTGACTTTCTATGTGAAATATACCATAACTTGCAAAGTAGGATGAAACTGTCATGAACAGACAACTTGAACGAAAGTAGTTAACTTTTGATAAACAGATGTGAGTTCAATTGCAGATGTTATCAATAAAAAATAAAAAGCCTGACAACAGGGAAATAAATAACTGAACAGTAACACATAAAATCACAATTTTCTGTAAAACTAAGCCAGCCTTTTAGAATCATAGTTTCTGTTTCTAGTAAAATCTTAGATATTGTGATTCTGTAGAAGCTGATTGTCCTTCTTTTAGGTGATATTTATCTGCACAAAATACACATGGAAAGATACCAAAGTGTGGTATTGAACGTCTCTGTAATTTTATGTTGGTCACCTTACAGACTAATTCAGGATGCCCTGACCTGATCTAAATGACATCAGGCTGTATAAAATCACATAAATATCCACAGTAGAAAAAGCAGTATTCTGTTCAGAATTAAAAAAACAAGCCACAACCGAACCAATCCTCTATAACCAATACCCCAGATCTCTGGTTTCCATTCACAAAAGCCAAATAAATGAATAGACAAGGCTATTAAGGTGGCCTCCTGAGCCACACTTCCAGCATAAAGCAACCAGGGCTGAATTTGTGTTTGGATTTGGCTGATTCAGTGACTCCAAATGAAAGCTGTGGGTCTGATTCCTTAAAATGACCAACACAACTATGATCAACAATTGCATCAACATTAGGCAATTTTGAAATGTCTAATGTGGCTTACAACTGTGGGTACAAGGCAGGGAAAACTGATTTTTTTAAAAAAACTCATTGCTTTTTTAAGAGAAAAAGCAGTACAAAAGCTTATACCAAAAAAAAAAAAATCCAAACCCCAAACTCAATCTCCTTATCTTTTCGATTTTGTCTATTTGTTTCAAGCATAAACACTTACAAAATGGCTAAATCTTGCTATTATTTTTACTGACATACCTTGGGTATGTTTCCTCTGTACTCCTTCATTCATGACTGGCACCACCATAAAGAAGAAAAAGCCATTGTTATTCCTACTATGAGTGGAGGAAAAAATGTCCCCTGATTAAAATAATTAAAATAAGGAGTAAGTTTCACATTGTACCACAGCAATTCATTGCATAGCTTGGGGCAAGCAGCTGTAAATTTGAGTGGTGGCTTATGGGGCTCTTAATTGAGTTATTCATCACTATTTGTCATCTGCAAAATGAGTTTGCCATCTTTGAACTCTTAGACACTTGTAGATTTTTGTGGTGAAAATAATCATTATGGTATTGGTAATTTTATTAGCCAATGAGGTACTGGGAAGCCAATGTTACGCCACAGCCCCATCTGCTTTCATTACTGGTATCCATGATGATCTTTCCTTCTATGGTCTGAGGTCAGCCTTGGTGGCTTGCATTTCCAACTCCCACCCTTGCCCTCACACTCCCTGAACCCTGCTGTCACTTTCCTTCTGATGCTTTTCATTCCCACTTACATTTTTCTGCTCACGGATCTTTAGGGAGATACTTGTCCTACACTGAACCTTGCCTGTGCAGGTAACAGATGGCTGTCGATACTTTAGGTTTCACCCTGTTTTACACGATCTGCTATATTTTGCATCTCTGTTCATGACAGAAAACTCACCCCAAATCCCAGCACTTAGTGGCAGCACACGGAGACCCACCTTGATGCTTTGGCCAGTCTGAGTGAGTGTCTGAACTAGCTCAGCAACAAGACTTCCTTACTTATCTCCAAGGACTCATGGACTTCTAGGCAAGATGTGCAAATTTTAGCCATTTCAGTTCAGCAGTTTGGTTCTCATGCAGTCAGAGCCCAAGGGTATTGCTTTGAATGCTTAGCTGAAAATGAGAGCCAGATAAACACAGAGCAGAAGGCCAATGAAATCCTATTGTAAATCTATCAAGCAAACACAAAGCCCTCCCTGACTATCAGCCTGGTTCCAAAAATGTGGTTAATGGAAGATTCATGTGCCAAAGAACTCCTATTACTGGATCGTGGGGAGCTGAGATATTACTGTATCCTGCGTCTTCCTCTGTATTTCCAGCAATGTGACCGGACCTCATGTCCTCCCCTGCACTGTCCAAGTAGCTGTAGAATCCAATGAAAACTTTATTGAACATGTGAGATTCACTTGATTCACTTATTCAAAGTATGAGGCTGCACATACACCCTCCAGACAAGCAACCCTTAACTTGGCCATAGTTAAAAAATGTTCTTAAATAGACTTCTGAGGTCGGAAGCTCTGTGATATGATTGACTGAGTGCAACAGCTGCAAGCCTTGGTAAGCACATTTCGTACAGTGTTCTGATGAAGGAGATGCTCATAAATGTTGCTGACAAGAGTGCTGCTGGCTGCCACCACTCGAAGGAAGCCCATCGAGGCTCATTCTTAAAAGTCACAGGTACACACTGGAAAATCCTTGACAATTATTTTTGGATACAGGGCTAAACCCTGGCTTTATAGAAGTGAGAAGAGTTTGCACTGATTAGATTAGGGCCCAGACTTCTTTTTCGAGCTTGATTTCTAGCTGAGTCCAGTCTATTGCTGCTTCCTGAAGGAAAGGCAAGGAGAGTTTTGCATTTTGCGTGCACTGAGGGCAGGGTCTGAGGCTGGGAACCAACTTTTGCTACCACTGTTGCACTAAGGGAGTGATTAAAAGGGGTTTGATAGTGAAGGACTCTGAGTGCAGACAGTATAGATTTTAGTTATGGGTAGCCGCAGATTACTAATCTCTGCAGCTGCTGATGAGAAATTTGTCTGCTAACAAGAAACAAATTCTTCTGACAGCTCAGCTTCCCCACCAGAAACAAAAACATTTAATCAAATGGATTAAGTTTCTCGTCTTTTTTATTGCATGTATTTTTAACTTCTTCCCTCTTTTCCAAGGGCAAAATAAGAATACCAGGCTCATCTCACCTTTTCTGTTGGTAGACTTTTCATCCTCAGAAAGAAATAATTGTCCAAGGAAGGTCAGGCTTACTACTCCCTTTGCAGATGGGGAAACTGAGTCATAGGGAGAGGTGACTTAGGTCATCAAGAGGCAAATGGAAAAAACATTTGCATAAACTGGTCTCTAGAGTCCCTGCCCAGTTGCTAGCTCCCTTAAATGTCAGTCCCAGAGGGTGTAAGCTAAAGCTAACGGTGATAAACAGGGAACTCCCCATTGAATTAGATGGGCTTTGAAATCAACATATATACCCATATATATGTATATCTTTCCACAAGGTCAAGTGATTTTATCGCCATAATATCTTGACCTCATCTAAAAAGTGTTAGATTGACACAGTGATTCCAGTTCCTGTGGTCAGTCAACAATACCATTACCACCACTGCTGCGGGATGACTGAAGGGCTGATTAAACAAAACTAGAGGTGGGTTTACCCAGTGGAAGATGCCAGAGATCTGGG
The DNA here is from genome assembly GCF_030867145.1 of Opisthocomus hoazin. Lineage (NCBI taxonomy): Eukaryota > Metazoa > Chordata > Aves > Opisthocomiformes > Opisthocomidae > Opisthocomus > Opisthocomus hoazin. Next base: position 15,057,423 of record NC_134416.1, on the reverse strand, counting down.
TGTCAAGCTATGGATCTGGGCGTCAAACAGACTACACAGACCCAGAAGTCTGCCTGCACAAGGAGAAGAAACGTTTCACTCTGGCCAGATTCTGCTGGGTGAGTGCTAATGGGATGAGCCCAGCTCTGCGGTATAACTGAACCACACCATGCCACCAGAGACCAAGCAAGATAGCCCTGGCCCTCTCTGGTTCAGAGGCAACATTCTCCAGGAGGAGGTGGAGCCCCCCGAGTTACTTGCCAAGCCCAGCACTGGATCTCCAGTTCTTCCTCAAACCTCTCAAATTTCTGCTCTCCCAGAATATGAGGTCTCCTCTGCTTGGCCATGGGACATATATAGCCTGTGACAAAGTCAGGGCGGGGAAGAATGCAGGCAGCTCTCCCTCGAGGGGGGATTTGCCTTGGGGACAATAAGGCACTGCTTCCAGCTCCAGCACCCTGACCAACAAGTACACCTGCTCATTGTGTCCCAAGTGGATCCAACCAGCTGAATGGGATGGAGAAGGTCCCAGAGCAGCAAGGAGGTGTAAATGAGTCTGTACCATGTGGGGGTCTGAGCTGGGAGACATTTGTCTGTTTTCACAGAATCACAGGATCACAGAGTCGCAGAATGACAGAATGGTAGGGATTGGAAGGGACCTCTCGAGATCATCTAGTCCAACCCTCCTGCTGAAGCAGGGTCACCTACAGCAGGCTGCACAGCACCTTGTCCAGGCGGGTCTTCAATATCTCCAGAGAAGGAGACTCCACAACCTCTCTGGGCACCCTGTTCCAGTGCTCCGTCACCCTCAGAGGAAAGAAGTTCTTCCTCATGTTCAGATGGAACTTCCTGTGCATCAGTTTGTGCCCATTGCCCCTTGTCCTGTCACTGGGCACTACTGAAAAGAGTTTGGCCCCATCCTCCTGACACCCACCCTTCAGATATTTGTAAGCATATATTAGGTCCCCTTGCAGCCTTCTCTTCTTCAGCCTGAACAAGTCCATCTCCCTCAGCCTTTCCTCATAGGACAGATGTTCCAGTTCCCTCATCATCCTCGTAGCCCTCCGCTGGACTCTCTCCAGTAGGTCTTCATATTTCTTGAAGTGGGGAGCCCAGAACTGGACAGAGTACTCCAGATGAGGCCTCACCAGGGCAGTGTAGAGGGGAAGGAGAACCTCCCTCGACCTACCGGCTATACTCCTCCTAATGCACCCCAGGATACCATTGGCCTTCTTGGCAGCCAGGGCACACTGCTGGCTCATGGTCAACCTGTCATCCACCAGCACACCCAGGTCCCTCTCCACAGAGCTGCTCTCCAGCAGGTCCACCCCAAGCCTGTACTGGTGCATGGGGTTGTTCCTCCCCAGGTGCAGGATGTTGCATTTGCCCTTGTTGAACCTCATCAGGTTCCTCTCTGCCCAACTTTCCAGCCTGTCCAGGTCACGCTGAATGGCTGGAGAGCCTTCTGGTGTATCTACCACTTGTCCCAGTTTGGTATCATCAGCAAACTTGCTGAGAGTACACTCTAACTCTTCATCCAGGTCGTTGATGAAGAAGTTAAACAAGGCTGGGCCCAGTACTGACCCTTGGGGGACACCACTAGTTATCGGCCTCCAACTAGACTCAACGCCGCTGATGACAACCCTCTGAGTTCTGCCGTTCAGGCAGTTCTCAATCCACCTCACCAACCACTCATCCAGCCCACACTTCCTGAGCTTGTTTATGAGGATGTTATGGGAGACCGTGTTGAAAGCCTTGCTGAAGCAAGGTAGACAACATCCACGGCTCTCCCCTCATCCACCCAGCCAGTCATGCCATCGCAGAAAACTGTCAGATTGGTCAGGCATGATTTCCCCTTGATGAGTCCATGCTGACTACTCCTGATAACCTTCTTTTCCTCTACTAGCTTGTTGATGACCTCCAGGATAAGCTGCTCCACCACCTTTCCCGGGATGGAGGTGAGGCTGACCGGCCTGTGGTTCCCTGGGTCCTCCTTCTTGCCCTTTTTGAAGACTGGAGTGACACTGGCCTTTCTCCAGTCCTCGGACACCTCTCCTGTCCTCCAGAACCTCTCAAAGATGATGGAGAGTGGCTCAGCAATGACATCCGCCAGCTCTCTCAGCACTCGTGGGTGCATTCCATTGGGGCACATGGATTTGTGAGTGTCCAGATCGCTTAAGCGATCCCTTACACAGTCCTGCTCGACCAAGGGAAAGTCATCATCTCTGTAGGCTTCTTCTCTTACCTCCGGGGCCTGGGATTCATGAGGGAATTTTTTTTTACTGCATTGAACTTTTCTTTTAATGGTCTCAAATTCTGTGACAGATTTTTGGTCAAGTTTCCACTTTAAAAAATTTATCGATTTTAAAGACTAATAACTTAAAGTGCCACGAAAGAAATAGTCCACAAACAGTCCTTTCTTTCTTTTTGCCTTCACTTTGAGTGAAATATCACCTGAAGCATGTCTCCTTGAACCGCCCTGATGGCTGAGGTATCACCAGGTGTCTGGGTTTCTGCGGGTGCCCTGCTTTGGCTGGGCTTTTGCTATGGAAGCGATCATTGTCACTGCTGAGCTTTCCAGCTCTGATGTCCAGGACGGTGCGTGGGGTCCCAGCGAGGCTCCTGAGATGAGTTAAACAGCAGCACGTCTCCTCCAAGTGTTGGGTGGGAAGCCAAAGCCGGCAACGCTTTAGGCTGCTCCCTGGCTCTGCTCACACCGCTTCCTCTGACTGTGCTCTCTCAATGCTCCTCTAAGAATTTTCTAAAGAAAAGGGAGCAATAGCAGCTCCAAGGAGCCACACACCTTTTGTTGTAGCCACACACCTTTTGTTAAATTATTTTTTAAGTTTCTCCTTTCCTCAATGTAAGAGCGCAAACCTTCCAAGTCATGTGAGTACTACTAATCAACATTTTCCAGCCCAGCCTGGTAAAGCTTCCACTAACTCATCCTGAGTCCCCCATTTAAAGACACGATAACACTTTGTATCCAATTTCCCCAATAGTTAGATTGTACAAACACTGTTGGTCTTGCTGAGAATGAGACTATCGGTAACAAAACACTCCATCGGCTTCCAGCGCTTTAACAAGATCCCATTTTTTATTTTATCAGTCCAACGTGAATCCCTCTGATTAGGTGTTAACAAGTCAGACCATTTTCCCTTGATAATCCTCAAGCACTATAAATATATATTCACTCATCAGACATCAAATCACATGTACTGTAAAGGTTTTTCAGTTTCCCTTTCATTGCCTCATTATCATAAATATTTATTGTTTAAAATCTCCCATGTTAATTGTTCAGAATCATAGCATCAGTATCATATCTGGGAAGGAGAAAATAGTTATTTTTAATGAAAGGAACAGTCCTCATTTATGTTGCTGGCACGTCACAAGTAATTTATTTTATTTATATTACATTATCCATAGATGTTAATTTTTAATAATTTCATCAGTGATCCACATCTGTCAAGAACAACTCATTTTTGCATGCTGAGTAAAGTATCTTCAGTGGATCATGACCATAAAACAGAAAGGAGCAGAATTCTGTTTTGTCCTTGGAAGAGACACTTCAAATCTCTGCACCTGTCGCTCCCTCTGGAACAACTGGGATCTTTTTGAATATATTGGTATCTCTCACCACTCTTCAAGAATGCTTCAGGCCTAGGAGATTCTTCCTTCTGAGGGATTCCTAAACCAGAAATGGGAATGGGGTGGAAGACATCCAGTAACTGAAGAGCCCTGAGGACAAAATAGTTGTATAAGAACACATGAAATGTGTGTTCAAAACTTGTTGAAGAACATGATTAACTCCTACCTCATTACGCAGTTTCTTGTATGGTGTTAAGGATGTTAGTATCTCTTGGGGAGAAAAGGCAGATAATGACATTGGCTGGAATTGTGATGTGGAACTGCACAGATTTTCAGTCATAAACATCTCAGGACTGTATATAACAAAGTTTTTAACATTGTCTCCACCATTCTTTTTTCTGTATCTTTGTTAAAAACTGTAAATATTTTTACTGTTGATTTTTGCCACAGAATTCAGTAGGACAAGGCCATAATATTTGAAATCCAGGGCCACTGTTGAAACAGCCAAAATAATTTAAATATTTGATGTTTAAACCAAGTATTTGAATCCAATCAATTTAAGCATTGCATGCTGCACAGGGAAAAGGTTACGTCAATATTTTCACCTTTCTGGATTTATGTTACATAAAACTCTTTACCAACTCTCACCAGGGGAACACCACCACTACCCAGGAGCTCAATATGTGAAGAATCTACTCACAAATAATCACAAACTCTTTTCATGCCCACTGGAGTCTTGCAAATAGCATCCAAACAGTGCTAAAGCTATTTTTTTCTTAAAGTATGGAAAAAAATCACTTTTCGTGGACAGTCTAAATCACATTAAAGACAATGATTCGATTTATAACAAAAATAGAACAGATAATAAATGGGGGAAAGAAAATTAATCATAAAAGCTATTACCACGGAAACAGTAATACAATATACTTTTCTGACGACATGATACTCATGCCCTTTGTGTGAAAAACTTTCTCCTCCAGCTGCAGTACTGCTGATTTCCTTACCCTTAAACCATTCTGGACAAAGAGTGGTACTGTGTTGAGCATCCTCTGTAAAGATTAATTTACAGATTCTGGCAATACTTTTTTTCTCCTCTGCCATTTTTAAAAGAGTTTTTATTTTTTCCTGGTGTTTCGGTTTTAAATTTAACCTAGGTAGTTTTCACTGCCAGGGAAAATAAAGACAAAGCAGAGACAGGATCAACCAATAAAGAACTATGGAACATAATCAATCAATAAAGAATTATAAAACACATTAATGCAAATAAACATGATTTTGTGGAAAATAGATTTTCTGCTATTTTGTTTTTGATGAGATCACGTGTTGGCTAATCAACATAACTATTAGATTTAGCACTGGCATATTCCTGCAAAGTCATTTGGTTTAGCACCATAGCAGTTAAGATGTCAATATAGCACACATTAAAAATATTAAGATCTGACCAGCTGGTGATTTCAAAAAGTATTTGTCAATGGGGAATTGTTACCAAATGTATATGTTTCTTATGGCAATTCCCCAGCAAGCTGTTCCAAGTCTAACACTGCTCAGCAGTTTTATCAACCCTCTATCTAAATGTTTTGTAATAAGCTTTGATTTTTCTTGATACATCTGATAGATTAGTTAGCTTTTAGTGTCGTACATGTTTTCTGCAATCTGTTATCCTCTTGTCAGACAGGGCTTTGCTGTAATTCTTTATTAACACTTGTGGCCTGGACAAAAATTTTAACTTTTTAAGGTTTATTACTATTAGAATTCTGTCTGTTTTTCTCTTTCTCTCAGAAATAAAGGAAGACTCTGCTATTACAAGTTACAGTGCTCAACTCCAGAAAGTGGAGAGTGTGCTCTCTGATGAATTGTGCTATAGAAAGGAAGAAAGTTTTACATCTTTCATCTGTGAATGGTTTAGCTAAACAGTGGAAACATCATTTTCTGAATCTGCAAAAGAAGTTTAGCTCCCACTTAGAAGAATCTCTTCAGCTGTAATCTGAATGAGGTGCATAATTCTGGCAATGTTTTCCACACATACAATGTTTTTTATTGAAAAATGTTGCAGCACTGCAAAATATTAAACTATTAGGAGGACAGCATAATAATATAATAATAAGAATTAAGGTAAAGTCACGAAAAACAATGCTAGCAATGGCACTTATAGTATAAGTCTGCTGATTGGAAATCTGAGGAAACACCCTGAGTACTGTGAGAGGGAGGTGTCCTCGGCTGGTATCTCTTCTAAAGTTAAAGGAAAGAGTCTGGAAGAGGCTGATGGAACAGGATGAAGTGAGAATATTATCTGAGTATTTTTTCAGTATTTGGGACCATTTCTGCTATGAACAGCCAGATTTTAAAGAGGGAGAAAGCATGGCATCATTCTTCACTCTGGGGAAGGAAGGTTCTGGGCAGTTTTTAAGTTTCAGAGGACAACAAAGGTTGCACGAAGGGTGTCTCCTGATTTTGGAGTGAGGAGTCTGTGGATTTTGAATGTCACCAACCCTAATAGAAGAACTGGATCACCACAGGGGTTGTTGTGAGAGCCTGCCCTGCAAACTAAAGCAGCAGCCAGCAAATCAACAGACAAAGAACCAAATTGGTGGTGGGAAAGATTACTTAGGAATAAACCTTGTGGGAACAGCTAATTAAGAACAATTAGCAGGGCAGCTAACAGCAGCCCTGGTCAGTAGGAAGAGCCAGCCACAAACATTGCCAGCAGAAAGCACCCACCAAGAGTGGCAATGAGGGAAGGACCTTTTTCACTTGGGGCTGTGTCCTGCTGTGAGTGCTGCGAGCAGGAGCACCTACTGCTGTCAATTACTGGGCCGGTCACAGAGGCCAGCCAACTGCCTCAGGAGAGGTAGAGCTCAGGGATGGCTCTGCTCTAGAATAACCGCCCTGCTACTGAGATTTGCCTGAGTCTGGATCAAGACCCATGAGTGGGATGCGACAAGAAGAGGATGTCCATGGCTGGCACCAAAGCACTGCTCTTTCAGAGGCCTCCCTTAGCTACTGTGGAGTGAGCAGGTACCTCAAGGGGGAATGGGATCATGTTTCCTTCTCTTGCTTGAATTTTCTAGGTTGGAAAGATGTAACTGGAGCTCAAACACATGCTATAGAAGTGTAGTTACAAGTTAAATTTTATGTGGGTTGAAAAAGAAAATAAAAAGCACTATAACCCTTTATACTTTAAAAGCAAGATATCAGTGGAAAATTTGCGTTCAATTTACTTACCATGATTAGGTTCAGATCTCTTTATTTGCACATGCTTTGCCTTTAACTGGTAGCTCCTGAACTCTGGCTTCTGTCTCTTTGTTCTGAGGAAGCCCTGGCCATGCAAGAGTTAGATAACTCCAATGCTGTTTTATATGGGTAATAAACCCAAACTCAGAAAAATGCTTTCACTCATGGAAGTGGGAAATCTCCTTGTACCAAGTATATTACTTGTAAACATAACTGAATACATATATCCAGGCATAACTTTACTTTACTAAGCTGCATTTAGAGATACCCTAACCAAAACTTCCTGCTCCATCCCCCCAATTAGATGTTGTATTATGGCTTTTTGTCACTTTACTCATTCTCCTACTCAGATCTATGGGGTGTGTTGTGCGACATTTTGAAAAATAGGTCTTCAAGAAAGGAGAGGTGCTTTCCCTAGCAGTTCATATGATTTCTTGGAGAACTTTTAAAGAACTAGCGATTCATGTCATTAGCAATAATATTTGTCACTTTTCATCCAAAGACCTGAAAATGATTGCGAAATATTAAGCACTTGCATTTCACAACAGCCTTCTGTCTTTGAGACACGCATCTGACGGACTTGAAGGATGAAACACAGAAAAGTGACATGATGCGCTAGGAGTCAGTACCCTGCTGAGAGGTTAGATCCATCCGTTTCTGCAGAAGCCAAGAGGAATGTAACAGGTTTTGCAGGGAAAGAGTTTCGATAGCTGTACGCCCAGTCTCCTGCTCTGCTCACAGACCAGCAGTGTTTCTCCTTTGTTATACTGTCTTATTTCCATACTTTTGTGAAAGGACTTCAAACAAACCTCTGTGTTTTTTAAATATTTGTGTCTCAATGGCCTGTGTGGCGTTGTTCCTCCTGGCAATGTTTTGTCACTTCTACTCAAGACTGCACTATTCTAGGAGCCAAAAGAACAATACCACTGAGTAATGGCACACATCTCAGTTTTCTTTAGTCTGATAAAATTATTGGCAAATTCAATGCCGAGCTGCAAACTGCAATATGTTCTCTTTTATAGTACATGGAAAACTGCAGTGAAGCACAAGCTGTGAAGATTATGTGGTTGGCTGGACTGATGTGGGCTGGGCCCACTCGTTTCCATTGTAGTCATGTCATTTTAAAACGAAGTTGTAAACTGGTAAGCAAAAGTACAGAAAAGGTGCCATTAATGTTTCAATGAGGCTGCTACCGGATGTCACAGGTCTTGCCATACTGACCTCCACTTCCTGATAAAGCAAGAAAAAGAGGGTTCATTGATCATTTAATGCAATGCCAGCATCTCAGGGCTTAGGGCTTCACAAATTCCACTGTGAAGCAAGTGGATTCATTTCAAAACTTCAGAGAATCCTGAAATGAGCTGAAGTAAGTTATGAAATAACAAAGAGAGAATTGCATTCAAAATTCCCAATTTAAGCATGAACAAAGGATAAATCAAACAAGAGTAAGCAGAGATATGTTCTTTGAGGCCTGTTCGTGATAGTGCATGTGCAAATAAGAGAGCAGGGCATCACCTCCTGCACCCCTGCCATTAGAGAAAGGATCATGGTAAAATAAAAAAAGGCAGCAGCACAGTACAAGAAGAGCACATGCTTTTCTCACTGTTTTACTTCTGGTGGGGAGTCATATATATGTTGAAATATTTCCCTCCTCTAGCCGCAGTGGCGTACCCCACATAGTTTTATTTTGGTTCAGTGAAACAAGATAATCCATAGTAGCAGAAAATGCCGCCCATAGGTATAGCAGTGTAAAAAATAGATTTAACCACGGCAGTGAGGAACTCTGGGCTTACAGAACTGCATAGTTTAAAAATTGAACCACAGATTAGGCCTTGGGGTACATGATTCTGGGATGAAAGTACAAAGCATCTTTATTAATATAATAAAAAATATTAGCCATAGATGAACTAAATCTGAAGTAAGCCTTTCTTCTGAGGCTTCCGCTGCCTGTTAGATTTCTGTTTGTTAGTAAAGTTTACATGCTTCCTGGGTTTGACCAAAACCAGGGCTACTGAAATAACTTGAGAAATGTTATCACTCTGATGTTTCTGAGCCAGCTAGGATTAGAAATGCCTGGAAATGTTGTGGAAGAGCCTGTTTTCATAAGATTTCTATCCAGATATCCAGACCAAAGGGGTTTCTTGCTCTGTGAACTTACAGAATACCTTTCAATGTTCTTTGATGTAAACTCTTTGTTTCCTGTAACGTAAAGTCCCCCCTGCATTGTATCTATGCAAATTACAGCAAATAGATCAATATAAGCTTACCTTCTAAGACCTGACCTTTTATTTGAACTGTTAACACCTGAAAGATGGAGGTTTTTCAGTTCTCAAAGCCGGGTATTGCAGTTTGTTGGTTGTACTACAAAAAGATTGCGTTGTTATCTATCCTTTCAGGACCATGCACTAAGCATAGGAAATACCACAGTCTTTTAAGCCAACAGAAGCCAGAATGTACAGAGTTAAAATCCTGGCTCGATGCTTAGGGTACCTTATTTTCTTTACACAATTACCTGTGGTCTCAGTCTGTTAGACGATCTCAGCTTGGCATTTTTTAGCAATACTGAGACAATTGACTTAGGGATGAAGTTTCTAGCTTCAACTTGAAAGATTTCTTGTGTTTGTGGATTCAGGTCAGACATTTAGCGTTACCTGAACTTAATGGCTGTTTGGTTTTGCTTTGCATTGTCCAGGGAAAGAGGGAAGCCTGGGAAAAACAAACTCCTTGCAGACCAAAATGGCTTCAAAAGCAGCATTAGGACCACCTCCAAGTCTAAACAAAGCTCTGGCAGAAAGGTTATCTCCTTGTTCCCCAAGCCTCGCCACTTCCTGCAGAATCCCTGCTTTTCTCTTTTCAGGCCATAACAAAACCCAAGACTGCTATTACCTTACTCTTGTCTCCTCTATCAAGTTCAGCCTGCTTCTGCTTGTGTGGGCAATGCAGCCCTACTTTGCCTCCCTTTTCCTAGTTTTGCCCCAGAGTTTTGCTTCTCAGTCCCATACAAGGAGGGATGGCTGATGACTTAGCTGTTAGTGACCAACATTTAGGTATCAGTTATCTCCAGTATCACAGAATCACAGAATCACAGAATAGTAGGGGTTGGAAGGGACCTCTGTGGGTCATCTAGTCCAACCCCCCCGCCGAAGCAGGGTCACCTACAGCAGGCTGCACAGGACCTTGTCCAGGCGGGTCTTGAATATCTCCAGAGAAGGAGACTCCACAACCTCCCTGGGCAGCCTGTTCCAGTGCTCCGTCACCCTCAGAGAGAAGAAGTTCCTCCTCATGTTCAGACGGAACTTCCTGTGCCTCAGTTTGTGCCCATTACCCCTTGTCCTGTCACTGGGCACCACTGAAAAGAGCTTGGCCCCATCCTCCTGACACCCACCCTTCAGATATTTGTAGGCATTTATAAGGTCCCCTCGCAGCCTTCTCTTCTTCAGGCTGAACAAGCCCAGTTCCCTCAACCTCTCCTCGTAGTGGAGATGCTCCAGTCCCCTCACCATCCTTGTAGCCCTCCGCTGGACTCACTCCAGTAGCTCTTCATCTTTCTTGAACTGGGGAGCCCAGAACTGGACACAGTACTCCAGATGAGGCCTCACCAGGGTAGTGTAGAGGGGAAGGAGAACCTCCCTCGTCCTGCTGGCCACACTCTTCTTGATGCACCCCAGGATCCCATTGGCCTTCTTGGCAGCCAGGGCACACTGCTGGCTCATAGTTAACCTGTCGTCCACCAGGACACCCAGGTCCCTCTCCTCAGAGCTGCTCTCCAGCAGGTCCACCCCAAGCCTGTACTGGTGCATGAGGTTGTTCCTCCCCAGGTGCAGGACCCTGCACTTGCCCTTGTTGAACCTCATCAGGTTCCTCTCTGCCCAGCTCTCCAGCCTATCCAGGTCACGCTGAATGGCAGCACAGCCTTCTGGTGTATCTACCACTTGTCCCAGTTTGGTGTCGTCAGCAAACTTGCTGAGGGTACATTCTAACTCTTCATCCAGGTCGTTGATGAAGAAGTTAAACAAGACTGGGCCCAGTACTGACCCCTGAGGGACACCACTTGTCACCAGCCTCCAACTAGACTCAGCGCCGCTGATGACAACCCTCTGAGTTCTGCCATTCAGCCAGTTCTCTATCCACTTCACCGACCACTCATCCAGCCCACACTTCCTCAGCTTCTCTAGGAGGATATCATGGGAGACTGTGTCGAAAGCCTTGCTGAAGTCAAGGTAGATAACATCCACAGCTCTCCCTTCGTCTACCCAGCCAGTCATGTCATCGTAGAAAGCTATCAGATTGGTCAGGCATGATTTCCCCTTGGTGAATCCATGCTGACTACTCCTGATAACCCTCTTTTCTTCCACATCCACCTATGGTTGTCATCTTTGATTAGCAAATGCATAGTCCTGCTTACCATTTCCTGAGTTGGGCCAAGCAATCCCCTTCTTGGTTTTGGACCTCCTTTAAAAGCAGAGTCAGTCTGGCAAGCTTTTCTAAATGCTTCAGGCATCGCTGAAAGGACACTGCCGTTAGAATGTGCACTTTTGTGTTTCGTATGCACGTTCACATCACAGCATTTCTTTTTGGTATTTTAATGTAGATATAACAAGTGTTACCTGGATGCATATTGTAGGCTCAAATTGCAGATTGTATTGACCCAAGATTTTATTTGACTTTATACCTAGTAAATAACTCTTCTTCTTACTTTCATGGAAATGGTGATGATCTTTGCAACACATTTGAACGTTTCCAATGATAGTATATACCGTTGAGGTACTCATCTCAAAACTGGCATGTCTCAGCAGAATAAGCAGATGAAATACACAGTTTAAGCCCGAGACATCTTGATACCATAGTTTTAATGGGTTCCTAAAGGTGAGCTGATTGGCAGTAAATTTTTGTGCACATACTTGTAGCTAAGACACATAGTGGGCTAACAGCAATGAGCTAATGTTATTAGTTCCCATGAACAAATGACAATTAGTTCCTAATTCACCTTTCTTTTTCCGTAACTAGATCTACACATGTGGGCAGCTACCATTGCTGTGATGATGCACAGCAACATCTTAAGCTGTCATGACTTCATCATAGATCCTCTTTCAGTTAATTTAGTTTCTGCTACAAAGTTGTCATAACCTCTCTTTTTTATTCTTTCACATATATGAATAAAATGAAGTGTGACTGTGGTTGTTAAACTCTCCCACAATTCACATAATAATGATCATCATCATAAAAAAAAAAAAAAAAAGAAATTCCTGGCTGAAAAAAATGACAGCTCTACAGCCTTTCACAAAGAAAAATCGAAATCAAACAAGTGTGACTGTCTGAAGGTGCTAAAAGAAACTGGGCAATTTCACAAAGTGTATTGGAGACGCTGCTTACTTATCTGAACTCAGCTTGTGATTAAAACAGTGACGAAAGAATATTTGGAGAGCTTCGTAAGTCTTTTAGGACGAAGCTCTGTGTGCAAACTGCAGGTATGGCAATAAGCAGACTCTATTCTGCCAAGGCAGTACAGCAAGTGAAAACCAATCTCATACTTTGTGTAGAAACTCAAGGTAAAAGTTAGCACTATCCAAAGTCATGAACTTAGCTGCAAGCAGGTTTTGGTGCTGGCAGGAGATTGAAGACAAAAGTTGTGCCATGACAAATGCAGCAGAACTGGAACACGTAGCAACAGCAAACCACTCGTGAGAAGATGGATTGCATCTTAGAACAACCTCTAGAAGTAAATAAGGAGTATATTGCTCTACAGCGTAAAGCATTGGAAGTAAAATGTCAGTAGGCCGGGAGAACTACCTCACATATCTCTTAAATAAAATAAAACACTTGCCCAAAGTTAGTAGTGAATAGCAAATGTTTTGCAAAATGTAAGGAAACAGGTTATCTACATGTGACTAAACATACAAACCGCATCACATCCATGACATTCTGCAAACTGAGGTGGCCTGGGACAGCGTGGGCATGGAGCAGGCATGCCTCCCTCCCTTGTGCGGTCAGGCCTGTTCAAGCTACTTTCAACCTGCATAAAGAGTCTCAGCAAGTAGAATCGACACAATCTAGGAGTATGGAGTATTATTTATTGAGTAATGCATAAGACAGGTAACTAAGAGTAACAAACATCCATAAATGTGCTCATTACTGCTTATAAGACACCAGATCGTGGCCCGGCAGTCATATCCAGGGAAAGGCCAGCCTTCGCAGCTGCTAGGAACAACAAGATCCTTGATGCTGCTGAGTTGCCGTCTTTCAACCCTCTGCTTTTTTCATTCGGCCATATACATCTCTTGTCAGTATTTTTCCTCTTGAAGCCTCTTCCCAAGCATTAAAAAGGAATGAAAGTTCTGAATTACTAAATTAATCTACCTTTATGTAGAGCTTTGCTTTATCAGCATCATGCTATATATATAACTATAAACATATAAAATGGTCTTTAATCATACTTATTAATATTTAATACCGGTACTTATTTTTGTAATAAATACAGAAATTGGAAATTACAGACTTATTAAATGGAGTTGGAGAGAATTAGGTATCAGATATTATCACCTCTACAAACATAATTTTAAACTGCTGATAGTGAACACCAAAGAACCTGATCACCAAAATTTTGGTATGTAGAAACCGTTAGTGTTTTACAGTAGCAACACTCATACAGTGTCTTACTGACAGCTGAGATCTGGCCTCCAGCATTTTCGTTAACTACAGTAACAAAGCTTTATGATGGGTTAAATCTTATCACCTGCTTAAACTGGATATGAATGGTTAAACCTTTCCTTCAAACTTACTTTCCTTTTCGAGCCATGAAACTCATTGTGGTTTTGTTTGTCAGCTCTTTCAATGGTTGAGGAACGTCTTTAACCAAATTTTTGTGAGACTTCTGTACTCTTTCAATTCTAAACTCACTTGTTATGATTTCTGATTTATATTGTTCTTAGAAAGACTGTGATTCAAGCAAAATATCACCACACAAGAAAATAATATTTAAACGTGTTTGATTAGTGGGTAACTTAATCAATTGCAAAAGCAATCAAGAAGTCTATTTTTCTCAGTGAGTTATATTAATTCATGCAGAAAGGTCTTTATTCTGTGAAGTTTATTAATAAATAATTATCACATTCTCTTGGTCAATTTGTTCAAATGTGGAGACATTAAGACAGATTGTCTTGTAGCTTGTAGTTTGTAAGGCAATTTTTCCTCAGTAAGTGGGCTGTCCTGTATTGTTAGTATTTTAATATTCCATTCTTTTCCTCCAAAGAAACTCACTACTTTGGTATGATTAACTTCTGGAAATATTTATTATAGGAACAGTGATTAAGTTTTGGTTGCAAGACAGGTATAATTGTCCCCTAATCTATACCAGGTATATGTGTCCCCTAATCTATACCGTTTTCCTTCAATCTAAACTGTTCTCAAGTTCAATCATAATATCCATTATCCCCTTCCTGATCATTATTTAACCTCAAAGTCTTTCAATTTTAAACTGCTTAAGTATTAGCAGCACTTAATCAGTCCATCTCTTTCAAACATTTTTCCAGGTCTGGGAATATGAGGTTTTTTCGCTACTGAATTTGTAGCAAAAATGTTTTCCCCAGCTTGGATCTAGTTTACAGTGATCTGGTCTTCACCACACCCTTACAGTCTCTGCTATGATAATCCTTTAATTATGTTTATATGTTTCAAAATCTTGACCAAAAAATTTAATAGATTTATATTGGGGTATTATTGGATAAACCAAGCAATTTTTTCCTTTCCTTCACTCTGAACGGGTGGGGTGGAATATACTCTTTGGGTGGGTGCAGCTGCACTGCTTACAATGAAGCCACTCTTTGCCCCACAGTAAGAAGAGTGGATCTGGCTGTATTCTGATGCATTCATTCTGTTTTAACACTGGGATGAATGAAAATGGAATTTGGCCCTGTGACTGTTAACAGCTCAACAGACACAGATGTCATCCGAGCCCCACTGACAGAAACGCATAGACTTCCAGTGGCAGTCAAGGAGTTTGGATCAGATCCTTATTCTCTGAGCTATTATATGTTATCTCATCTCCACCTCCTGGGCCCCAGTTCACACATGACAATGCTTGACATGTGGATAGTGAGGGTCCCATTGCTTTCCACCTCTCACACTCTTCTTCTCAATGGAGTCTATTTCCCTAGCAAAATTAGTTCCAGCTTTCTTCCATCAACGCTAGTCACTTTCCTTAGTCACTCTAGGCATTGTGCCAACAAATTCAGACTAAACAGAGGATATTAATTTTACTTTAGCATATATGTATTGCACAAAAGCTGTGATGCATAAGGGTTTAGTTCCAAGAACTACAATAAAACAGTTGTGTAAGCTTTCAAATTTGAACGTCAGTGATAACTTGCAGAGGGAATTAGAGACACTTAAGATGAAGCCCTCTCAGATTTTCCTTTTTTGATTATGAAATATCACAAGAAGGTGGGCTGTGAAGTAGGACTCCTTCACCTGAAAACATGGATGAGATCAAATTAACCTTGGGCTACTACCTTTTGATATGTTGCATGCTTGTGGTTTCCAGGTGTGGATTGCGGGAAGGTGTTGAACTCTGTCCCAAGAGTGCTTGAGACATTTTGTAACAGAGAGGGGAAAGACACTGGCTGCTAGAATCTGAATGCTACCAAGGCATTTGTTTAAATATGGTTACGATATTAGGAAAAGTGAAGAACATCTTTCTCAGCTTATGGAAGTAGCTTTATAGTGCAGCCGGCCAACCTACACTGCCTGAGAAAACTGGATTGTTGTGTCAGTTAATGTTTGCTAGGAACTGTCAGTCCAGTTAGTAGATATAATTGGCTAAATTAGGCTGCATGTTGTGAACTTCCCTTTGCTTCGGGGGAGAAGAGTAGAGATTTTACTCAGGTATAACTTCGGTAACTGTAGCTCAACTAATAAATATTTTCTTAAGGCAGACAGCTTTGCCACTTGACCACTGTATTCTCTTGAATAATGGCATGAAAATACTTACCCGAGCCCTGGACAAAAGGAGGTCTTGCACCTTGTATTTGTGGAACTGATTGGATTTCCTTAACTGCTCAGGGACTTCATTGTTGTGGCTCAGCAGAAGCTGCTCAGACTTTATCTCTAGCAAACATACTAGAAATGCAGTCCTGGGCACTCACAACTCCTTGCCAGTGTTATCAGCTGATTAACAACACAAAGAAATAACAAACCTCAGCCCAAAAGGCATCACAGAAGTGAATGAGTTAACCACTTACAGAGCTGATGAGGCTGACTGCTCGAGACAAACAAACTTAATCCCTTTTAAAACCTTTTTTATCTAAACTAAAACTGTTAAAAGAGGATTTGCTCCCTTGAAGATGAAATAGTCATGTCCAAGATGTTACTCTGTATGCCTGCAAAGACGCATCTGTTGATACATTTGGGGAACTGTTCTGGCTTAACTGACCAGCTGTGCAGGAAATACATGTGGGGATCTTCTTGAGAAAATTTGTGCCATGTGTAAGGCTCTTTAATAATGAGAAAAAGACTGAAGTTTTTCAGCCCCAAGCTTTCACCACTGATTCCATGTTCAGGGAAGCTAGTCTGCTGGGAGTTGGGTGAGCCTAAACTGCGGGGTGAGAGGGAAGAGGCGATTAGCACATCCAGTTGTCTGTTCTACATAAGCACAAAGGAGAGAGCTACAGGTACAGCTGGGATGAACCAAGCATCCCATCTGTCCCTGAAACCTTGCCAGTGCAGGGCAGGTTTCCCCTCACCAGGCACACTGAGTTGCACCGCCGAGCAGCAGCATACATGGTCCCTATCCACCTGGAAGCGATGTTGCTGGCAGGGGCTCTGGGGCTTGGCATCAGGAGCTAAAATGACACCTCCTAAAAGTGTAGGCGCAACCCTTTGGGGACAAGGTACAGAGACCCATGAGTTAGCCGGCCAGATTTTCCAGTTGTAGTATTAGCTCGATATTTCAATGCTAAATATCAGAAATGTAGATGGCATGATGAGGTGAATTGGGAAGGCATTTTCCTCTTTGCCCTTTTCCACCCAACTCAGTGGGTAGAAACCCCTCTGAGGGGAGTTTCCTCTCTTCACCTCTCCACCCCCTCCAAAAGCCCTGATTCTTCCCCTATCTTTCCGTAACAGGCTCTCATCTCTCGCCTTGCCACGCAGAAATTTTTCCTTTACCAGTCTTCTCCTGTCACTTCACCCCCAGTTTGTTGCTGATCTCCACCCATATCCAGTGTCCTCATGAGCCCAGGACCTCATAAGCATGTTCCACTAGTTGCAGGAACTGCTTCATTAGCTTATGTCTGAACATTTTGTCCTCTCTGAAGGGGCATAGCACCATTTGAGTCAGTATTGTGGAAATAAGTCTTACATGTCAAATCTTTGCTCGCTTGGTGAGGGATTGGTGGGTTTGTTAAAAATATGCAATTAGAACATGGAGAATCTTGCTTGTCTGTGGATAATGATGTAATGTACGCAGCTGTCTGGCTTACTCCAAAGCAAATCTAAGGGAGAGCTGTTATGGACAGTAGAACCCATATTCTGGAAATTGAAAGCCAGAGTGAAATTTTTTACCCATCTCAATCTGGCGTAGCTGATTTCCTCTTCATGCTCCCTTGCAGATGGAGACAGGGTTCATGGGCCTGCTGTGGCCTGTTTTCAGCTCTGTCCTTGCAACAGACCTTTGCATGCTTTGGTCTGTTGATCAGCTGCACTTAATCTACCAGGTCACAGAAAAGGGTTATAGAGTTCAGCCACCAGCTGTGAACCTGTGCTAAAGAGCCTGCAAGGATGACACACACTGCATCTGCAGTCTTTCTTGATGGGCGTTCTCTGTTTCAGTGAACTAAACGAACTCAATGAATTCAAAGAACTGAATTTTTTTCCCATCGTGGTACATTCCCACCTGTTTTTGTAGAAGTGTTCTCTATTTTCCCATAGCTTCAGTAAATAACTAGTTGTATATTCACCACTACTTATTTGCGCTACCGCTCTTCACTGCCTTTGTGATAGCAGCTTGATGCTCAATCTACACCAGCCTTTCCCCATCTCAGGTTTCCCATCCCTGCCATTAGCATGTAGTGGAGTAGACCACGGTTCATGTGACCCAGGTATATCTTGGCAACGCAATGGTACAATTACAATGCCTGTCACTGGTGGTCTATACTGTCATTACATTAGGGTTGTTCTGAGGTAGGGCGCAGTGTAGTGCATTCAAGGGGTCCGGCTTACTGTTGCATTGCTGAAAAACCTGTGCTGTGGTAGGTAACAATAACAGCAGTGTTACAGTGTGGTGACAGGGCTGAAGAAAGAGCAACTTCTATATTTTAAGCTCCTTCTAGTAGTTACAAAACTATTCATAAAATGGAAAGACCAAGACTTCTTTCTGATATTCTCTGTTAATCATCATGACAGTTTTTAGAACAGACTCCTGCACCTCTGTAGAGTCCTGCAGGAGTATGTGGGACTGTGAGATCAGCAGCTTGTGGCAACCAACTCAGGTGTTGTGCAGATGTCATGAGGGAATGCCAGGCTTAGTGCTAAGGTTGTCCAAAAATGTGCAGATGCCACCCAAGCATGTACTGTGTGGTTCCTGGATCTGACTGACGAAGCAATGGGTCACTGAAGGGGGAAGAACAACTGAGCACTGACCTCACATCTACTTGTAGAAGTACTTGGAGGTTGTGGAAGACAATTTCAGAATTCAGGTGTGGGTCAACCGGGATTAAGTAGCTGCTAAACCCCAGTAAGACTTTGTGAGAGCCAAATGTCTATAGAAATGAGTTCAGCTCACTACATTGGTAGGAGAGTTAGAAGTGGGGAGTGTATGAATGCTTCTGCAAAGAACACCCTGATGATAGTTGGGTAGATGGAAGCTAATGTAACAGGTATGTTGAGATGTGTCTTAATTTAGGCAGTTCTTTAACCAAACCAATGTTTTTTTCAGGTGAAATAGGAAAATGTCCATTCAGACAGTTATTTAACTGAACCGATGTTTTTTTCAGCCAAAATAGGAAAATGTCCATTCCTGAGGAATATCATTTGAAAAGAAGAAAGGACAGAGAAAATTAGAAAAGCATCTGCTGTCAGCACTAACATTTGTGACCATTTCCTTTAGTCAAATTCAATTTTCTGGCACACTGATTTGATACAAATGTTTTGAACAGCCTTCATTCTTATTCCTTGAGTAAACACGAAGGAATATCAGTCCCAATTTGTGTTCAGCTTTATTATGTTTCTCAGTTGTGTCAAAATGCAATAGCTGTAGAACACCTGGCAATATGTAGTGAAGTGCAGTCCTTATGCTCTGCTTTTGGCAGAGCAGCTGAGGTTTTTTTACTCAGTCCCAGCTAAGCCTGTAACTAACATTTCAGCATTTGTTGTTCTACCGCCATCACACTGATGTTGCCCAAAATATTCTGCAAAGACAGGTGGAGGTATGTTGCCTTGGAAATGGTCTTAGAAAACATGTGCCACTTGATTTGTTGCCTGGCAGCATTGGCACAGGCCAGGAATAGTAGCTGTTCTGAGCAAAGATAATGTATTAATATACAGCAAGACTGTTCTGAACTCAGCTAGGTCCTTCTCATATAAATTTCAAAGCTCTTTGCATCAATGGAAATGTGGTCTGTCAACAAATACAGTTATTACTTTACATGAGTTAACTGTTACAACTACTTTTTTCCTTTGAGGGAGAGAAAGGTGAAGGGAAAAATTCTTCAAGGACTTGCAGCACTAAACAAGATGTTTGACATACTGGAGCGAAGGATAGAAGAGCTGACATTCAGGGCGATCTTAACAGGCTTGAGAGGTGGGCCTGTGCAAGCCTCATGAAGTTCAACAAGGCCAGAGGCAAAGTCCTGCACATGGGTAGGGGAAATCCCAAGCACAAGTACAGGCTGGGCAGAGAATGGATTGAGAGCAGCCCTGAGGAGAAGGACTTGGGGGTGCTGGTTGATGAGAATCCTAACACCACCCGGGCAGTGTGAGCTCGCAGCCCAGAAAGCCAACCACATTCTCGGCTCTGTGAAAAGCAGCTTGGCCAACAGGTCAAGGGAGGTGATTCTGGCCTTTTACTGAGCTCTGGTGAGACCTCACCTGGAGTCCTGCATCCAGTTCTGGAGCCCTCAGCACAGGAAAGACATGGAGCTGTTGAAGCAGGTCCAGAGGAGGGCCACAAAAACTATCTGAGGGCTGGAACACCTCTCCTGTGAGGAAAGGCTGAGAGAGTTGGTGCTGTTCAGCCTGGAGAAGAGAAGGCTCTGGGGAGAACTTAGAGCAGCCTTCCAGTACCTGAAAGGGCCTGCAAGAAGCCTGGAGAGGGACTTTTTATAAGAGAATGTGGTGACAGGACAAGGGCTAACAGCTTTGAACTGAACGAGGGTATATTTAGATTAGATGTAAGGAAGAAGTTTTTTACTGTGAGGGTGGTGAGGCACTGGAACAGGTTGCCCAGAGAAGTGGATGCCCTCTGCCTGGAAGTGTTCAGACCAGGTTGGAAGGGGCTTTGAGCAACCTGGTCTAGTGGAAGGTGTCTCTGTCCATAGCAGGAGGATTGGAACTAGACTATCTTTAAGGTCCCTTCCAACCTAAATCATTCTATAATTCAATGATTCTATGATTCTATGTGTCTATTAGCGTCCTGTATTTACCTTGCACAAACAAAGTCAACAAAAGAAACAGATGCAAATGACCAAGCTCCTTATCACCTCCTGCTACTTTTGTTGTCACAGTCTCCAGGCTGAGAAGAAGTCCCATGTCAGGTTAGGGCAGAGGAAAGTGATACCTTGCATTATAAGATATGAGATGTCAAAGTGCAAAAGGAAGTAACTTTCACTCTTCTAGTAGTATGGACATTGCCATGCATAGAGTAGGACAAAGCCATTTAAAACACATAGGAACAAATAAAATTATGAATTTCCTTAACAAATAGCAGCCAGGGACAAGAGGCTAAATGTATCTGCTGTGCTAAGAAAGATGGGAAGGGTACAAGTGCCTGGGAGGAGTGCTCCATGTGAACATAGTGTGACTTGTAACAGGGAGCAGGGTGCTTCGCCCTGATGAGGCACTGCATTAGGTTGTGTCAGCTCATTAGTAAGGCATCCAATGCCTTAGTGCCAGTCTGCAGTGAAAGTGCAAAGGCCTGACTCACCTGATAAACATGTGTCAAAAGTTTCCGGAAGGGATGAGTGCTTTGAATTATGTATTTTTTGAAGAGAGGATAAAGAAATGGAAAGGGAGCGGGTAGCTAAAGAGTCAGCTAATGGGTAGAGGACATTTCACTTGCTCTCCTGTTATATCATATGGCAGCTTTTCTGCAGGTTACATTTCACAGACAGCAAGGCTTTTCTATGGGGAGCCAAATTCAATTCTCATTTTACAGAGACTGAGACATCTTTGAAACTCTGCCTGTAATGACAAGTATGATTTTGTCTCTAAAGCAATCCTGATAAGCATGCCCTTAGCTAACCACAGAGGTAAGAGCATCCGTAGAGGGCTGCACTTCTACAACTGCTATGACACTTCTGTGCCAGCAACAGGCCTGTGTGAGGGAGCTTGACTCTGGTCTGTTGTTTACTCTGGACTTAAGTTCTGCATTTCAAGTTTCTGGTGGCCTTTGTTCAGATTCCTAAGCACAGAATTATTGTAAAATAAAGAGGGGCTCAAACTTGGACTTGGAAGGAGAATCTCTGGCACTGTTTGAAACATATACAAAAGTATGAGGTTTGGCTAACCTTGCTGAGATGTTGTTGCACAATTGTGTATGCCAGAGATTAGTAATTAGCCCTCATGCAGATTCTGGTGTCTTGGTGGTCTTGAGAAAAACATATACTTTTAAGTCACAGTAGTTTTCAATGCCAAAGAAGAAGTCTCTGCTTATTCAGATAATGCTACTGCAACTCGGTTTCAACTCAAATGAATGCTGGCATGCACAGTCAAGTTTCTTGCAGACCCTGACTATGTCTGTCGGCTGTGGAATCATAATATCACAATCACAATGCAAGGAGTGATTTCCTGCCTTAAATTTTACTGCCCTTTCTCTTAGGAATGGAACAACTTGAAATACCCTGCTCATGTAGAGAAGTGTTGTTACTTACGCTTTACACAAAAGTAACGGAAGCACCATAGATTCAAGTCAAGGTCTTCAATAATGATTAGTTATCTACGTGCTTCAAAGACTAAGCATAAACAGTTTTTCCAAGGTCACACAAAATTCTTTGGTAGACTGGAGAAATGTAGACTGGTACACTAATCTCTTGTCTGTGGATGAAAGCACTCTCCGTTAATATCCTGGTGGTCCCAGTAGGCTATATCTTTTTGGTAGCTCTTCTCCCATCCTTTCATGGATAACAGTCCCAAAGGTACAGTGTTAACTTCGGTTTAGAAGGAAGTAATGCAAAAAGTCTCTTACTGAGGAATCCAGGAAAGTAAACCCTTTTAAAGTTCTCCCAACTGTTTTTACTTGATTCTTCAACATCCATTATCAATGCTGCAGTAAGCTGAATACACCTCTGACAGAACAACTTTCCTATCCTCAATGGTACATAAAATAAGAAGCTGTTATATCAGAAGATTAAACTATTTAATTTCTTGATGGTCCAAGTCTATGATGACATTTTCTGTTTCACGATGAGCAGGCCATTACGGGTACTAACATGGTCAACTAAGAAACACAAACATCTCCAGTGGATGATTCAGATTTTAGCTGGCTGAACTGCCACCTGGAGACACTGGTTTCTTTTCTCTATTGAAACTCAAATTCCTAATTTTAATTGACAAAGGGTAAGTGGTATGAATTTTCCACTTCAAGACGTATTTTAATTTTTTTTTATGTTACTGATTACACTGCAAAAATTGTTCTTGAAGTGTCTGAGAACAGCATTCTCTGTCACACACAGATAAACCCCGTGTTCTCCCTAAATTGGTTAAAATTGTGAGTCATCAAATATTACAGACATGTGGAATGCAGTAGTATTCAGATTTAGCCCCAAATCTCCTTTCAAGAGAATTCATTTTAGTCCCCTGAGTATCTACATTTCCCACATATTTGATGTCCTTGCATGCTTAATACCGAATTTTATTCATAATCAGACTTGCCATTGCATTATTAGAAGTCTCAGACTACTTCTGACACAAATATATGCCTAAAAATTATAGCAGAAAAGCTTTAACTGCTGTATTTTGACAAAAATATATTGTTTAGAGCAAGGCAAAATATTAAAACATTAAATGGAACTGTCACAACATGGCAAGTAAGTCAGGGGTAATTATCACACCACAGAGCTTGCTTAAACAGAAGCTGTTTGAAAGATTTTTAAACAAATGCAACTAAAGACATTGTGACTAACAGAAACCAAAAGAGTGAGAAAAGGAAGAGAGATGCAATGGAGCCCCAGAAGAGCAAGGTTTATATTAGCATGGAGTAGAGTCCACTAGGAACAGACTTACATGATGAAATAATTGGTGTCGAGGATCTGACACTCACACTGACTGCATCTTTGAGAGCTATTTGATATTAGCTCTAGTTTGTCCCCATAGCACCCATCGTGGTCAGAGGAGTTCACTCCAGGATGACCTCTTCCAGTCCAGCCCCGACTGAGTGGAATGCGGGTCACTCCACCCGAGGTTGCTGCACAAGGGGAACCAAAGTGAGGAAATGATAGAATTTGCTTCAAATGTATAAATCTGTCACAATATGAAATGCTAATGTACATGTACCATGTGACGTGCAGGCCTGCAATACAGAATGATCTTATGAGGAGGTAACTTCTGTGTTTTATCTTAGCAGTCTGACACCAGCTTTATGAGGAAGTTATAGTAGAAGGAAGAGTCTGTTCTATTTCAGAGATATCCAGCAATGCTAAAGCTGTACTCATGCTAAAGCATTACAACAGAGAACACTTATACCAGTGCACTTTGAAAATCTCCCAGCAGATCATCACTAACACCAAATCCATTACTGAATACAGGCACTGATTTTGCTCAGAGCACACAACTGTCTGGGGAATTTGCAAATGAAAATATCAGATGAGGATAAACATGGGACTATTTTATTTGGAACCGTCTTACTTTGGGACCCTTTCCGCAAGGCAAACACGACATGGTAGGTGAGAAGGAGTTGCCCTTGGGATCCATCTCCTTCAGTGAGAATACCTCGTAAAAAAAAAAAGCTCAAGCTAAGGTTTTATTTTGAACCTTCAGTGTTTAATGCTCACTGTGACCTCTAATGCTGGAAGACAGCTGGGACATGAGAACCACAGTACTGCTGTCAGTACTACATGAGCTGTTATGGAGAAGGGAACAGAGGTTGCTCGAAATCTGCCAGCAAATATAGCAGAAGGCTTGTTCTTGTCTGTGCCAGCATAACTTCCCACAACAGAATCCTTGTGAGTAGGATAGGAAAGGACCCTGAGAGATTATCTAGTCCATACACCTTTCTTTCCCACCCCAAACTTCATGCTTTCTTGCTTTGTTCATTTCAGCTGTGTTTCAGGCACCAGGATATGCTGGGTTGCACAGTCTTTGCCACAGGAATCCAGGCTGCAGCGCCGTGCTTATATAAGCCTGGCTCCTAGTCCTGTCAACGAAGGACCACTCTACTTTGTACGCAACTGAAGGGCCCTCGCTAATATGCACTTTCACCATGCAGCTGAGGTGGTTGTACAGATTATGTCGCTTGGCAAAGAACTGATTGACTGTGTGGTTTGCCAACACGGTGAATTCAACTCCTATGTTGACTAGTCGGGTTTACCTTGAAGGTGCTGCAGCATGGAAGAGAGGAATACTTGCAAGGCCCGGAGGTGGGAGCAGGAGTTGGGAGCTGAATGGGACATTCTCCTGTGCATGCCTGTGACTTGACCTAAGCACCCTTTTATTAAATATTCCCGTGCTTTGTGCTACACTTCCATTGATTTCCAAAAAACTGTGCTGATGAGAAATTTTAGATCATAGAATCATAGAATTGTTTGGGTTGGAAAGGACATTACAGATCACCTAGTTCCAACCCCCTGCCACAGGCAGGGACACTGTCCACTAGACCGGTTGCTCAAAGCCCCATCCAACCTGGCCTTGAACACTTCCAGGGAGGGAACATCTACAAGTTCTTTGGGCAACCTGTTCCAGTGCCTCACCTCCCTCACGATAAAGAATTTAATTCTTCTATCCAATCTAAATCTACTCCCTTTTAGTTTAAAGTTATTACCCCTTGTCCTTGTAAAAAGTCCCTCTCCAGCTTTCTTGTGGGCCCCTTTTAAGTCCTGAAAGGCTGATATAAGGTCTTCTCTTCTCCAGGCTGAACAGCCCCGACTCTCTCAGCCTTTCCTCACAGGAGAGATGTTCCACCCCTCTAATCATTCTTGTGGCCTTCTCTGGACCTGCTCCAACAGGTCCATGCTTTTCCTGTGCTGAGGGCTCCAGAACTGGATGCAGGACTCCAAGTGAGGACTCACCAGAGCGGAGTAGAGAATCACCTGCTGGCCAAGCTGCTTTTGATGCAGCCCAGGGTATGGTTGGTCTTCTGGGCTGCTAGAGGACACTGCCAGGTCATGTTGAGCTTCTCATCAACCAGCACCCCCAAGTTCTTCTCCTCAGGGCTGCTCTCTATCCATAGATGGGTATCCACATTAAGTATCTCAGATAGCTTCAAACAATGTTTGTATTTTACTTTAAAATACTTTCAGTTGTGAGGATGAAGAGTGTAAAATAGTTTTACCACAGCATTAGCACAGTGTGTTGAAATTCATGCTTTTAGGCAGACGTACAAAGGTAGTCAGGTGTCTAAAAATATACACTTAATGAAAGCCGATGAAACTCAGCCATGTATACTGCTTGGGCAGTATTGTAGACTCCACTTGCTGCATCTCCACATTTAGGCCCCTAACTGTGTCTGTACAGCTGGCCCACACTGGCTGGCAGTCTATGAACTAATATCATTGATGTTTATTGACTGGAAGCCTTTGAATAATTTGTGTGGAGTTTATTTGAGCAATACAGATTCCTATTTGGCAGGCAGTTCGGGTTCCCTCTAAAGGGGCTTGTCTGTATTTGATAGTTTTGCCACTTTAACTACAGTGATATAATTGAAACAGCAACACAGAAAATACTCAAGGGAACAGGCAGTTATAGTGGTAGCAATTTGTTCATATTTGCCTAGCATATTACAGATCAAAATGAACTGTATCAAAATAACACAGATTTCTACCAATATACTAGTCTAAGCAAGATTTTTATCCATGTAGATTCCCTGGCCTCAAATCCTCTCTCTAACTGATTTAGGCTTGTTTGTACTATATAAATGCTATCAAATTTAATACAATTCCAAAGTGAATGGTTTTTTCGCCTCCTCCCCCAAAATTTCCAGGGCTGGCAGGTCTAAACTCTCTGTAGATACCTCCTTAGTATAGATATTATTTTTAATAGATCTCTTTGACTCCACAGACTGTGAGCAATGCTATGAACTCACTGTGGTGTAAATGAAGGTAGAGCATGGCTCTCCTTCTTATCACAGTTTCTTTGATGGCATGAGGAAGATAAAGATCATACTGTTGCTTTTGATGCTCCATGTGAGGAAAGCAAAGAATTAGCACTGCATTACCCAAACCTTCCCCTGCGAACTACTTTGAACAGGTCTTTAAGTTGCTTTGATTATTTACTTGTTTGTTTTGATCTGCTTTGACCTCAGAGAAGTCCAATGTCTGGAATACCTAGAAGATTTCAAAGTAAAAACGGAAAGCAGAACAGGGATCTTAAAGAGAAGGTTTGGCTGCCTGGATTTCTGACATGCAGTGAATGATCCTGTCTGTGCCACTGTCAGCTCCTGAAGACCTGATGTCTTACTGAAAGGGTGGAGGAGACAAGCTGGAAGCAAGCAGAGGGACAACAGTGACACACACAGATTAGTGGAGGAAATCTGACTACAAATGCAGAGCGAGTCCCAGGGCTGGCTGCTGCAAATCCGTCCCAGGCTGCCTGGTGTAAAATGAAGTCCTTGGCCCTCCAGGTTCAGCTTGTGCTGGTTCAGTAGCTCTCGGCACAGTTGGCCAGGCCTCAGAAGATCCTGCTACAGGTATTTCATTCTTCCCATGAGCTCCCCAGAGAGCCAGATAGAGTGGAGCCAGGATTCATGGCACTGGGAATTCCCCTAGGCATTGGTTTATAGGGTTTGTGCATTGCTCTGTTCCACCAGGCGATATTTAAATCTGTTAAAAAGTCAGTCCTGCCTTCCCCTTGATACCTAGATCCTTTCTTCAAAAGGGCTGTTGGCTCCCACAGCTCTTACTGCCTTCAGTGGTGCCCATCCATCACCCCTTGCTATGCTGAAGACTCCACATGTCTGTTTACAAAATGTTTAAACCAAAAGGAATTTGGGAGCTGGCCTGCAATCCCTCCTGTGTGCTTTTAGTTGACAGACCTGCACTTCCTTCTGCAGGTGCAAAATGTTCCAAGGGGCAATGGGCACAAACTGAGGCACAGGAAGTTCCGTCTGAACATGAGGAAGAATTTCTTCACTCTGAGGGTGACGGAGCACTGGAACAGGCTGCTCAGGGAGGCTGTGGAGTCTCCTTCTCTGGAGATATTCAAGACCCGCCTGGACATGGTCCTCTGCAGCCTGCTCTAGGTGACCCTGCTTCAGCAGGGGCGTGGGACTAGATGACCCACAGAGGTCCCTTCCTACCCCTACCATTCTGTGATTCTGTGTGATTCTGTGATTCTGTAATGTTTTATAGATCCTTTTCTCCTGTTTTCCCCACTTTTCCCCACTTCTATTAATTCTTTCCCCAACTCCTTGCTCTCTCCCCTTAGATAACTATGGCCACTTACCAGATTAAACCTAAAATGGCAAGTTTGGGGGTGTTCTTGCATTTATCTTCTGTGCACCACACAAGTATACTAAGCAACAATTTCTCCTTAAAATTTTCCCTGCCCATAGCATGGGATGCTTTTCATTCCACGTGCTGTATTTACCAGCACAGCCTGTAGCTGAGGTGTCATGTGATATCAAAGAAAGCAAAAGCTGTATGAATTGTGCAGTTATTTGATGGGAGAGGGGGAAATGTTTATCAATGCTTTGCACACAGAATGTTTAAATCTTTTTGTAATGAAGGGAAAGTCTGAAAGGCAACAACCTCCCAAACTGAATTGGATACTAGGCTGTGATCAGGCTGAGACTTTACTCAAATATCACCAAATGATGATTAGACTGGTATTGGATTTCACAATATGGGCAAGGTTGTGCAGGTAAAAGGTGAATCTGCAAATTAGCAAAAGGTGAGTCTATTCTCTAATAGTAATCAAAAGGGGGCTAAGACTTGTCGCTTGCAGAGTAACAGGACTGTGTTTTGCTGCTGACAGTCTGACCAGAGCTATAACATCACACAGAGTCATCAGATAGAACTTATCAAGAGCTTCTTTTTTTTAACTGCCACAGATATTTTATATTTTCTTACAGTATGTTATTATTACATTGCTACAAGAAAGCCTTTGCTGCTATGAAATATTAAGGTTCTCCTCCTCTAGACAGTAGAATTTACATTACGTCTTTCTTGGTGTTGAAACTCACTCTGCATGCCTGACTCAAAGTAAATTGCAGTTTCTCGTTGCTTCTTCCATCCCTCTTAGCTCAGCACTGCATGGTTTATTCCGTGGCCACCAAATTCATTCTTCTCAAAAGTCCACAGCGGCAAATCATCATCAGAGCAAGATGTGTAGCCTGCTTCTTTAGCTTGCATAGTTTTATGTCTTAAAGTAAATGGAGGTATGTGGGTGGCCGGGACCCAGCCCTGTGTGCTGCCGTGTGGAAGAGTCAGAGACAAAGTCTGCGCTTACTACTCCACCAGCAAGTAAAATAATCTGCAGAGTTCAAGGAATCTGAGTTCACGTAGGGAGGCAAAAGCAGAGGGTCTGGCCCTTTGTTGGGAGTTGCTCCTCAGCTGGGATTCAGTCTTGCATGGAGTCTGGAGGATGGCTGCTCTGCAGTCCTGGTATTGAGCAAGTGGGGAGCTGTCCTTTCTTCCTGCCACCCTGACAGTCTCCCATGATCTGTTCCTGTCTGTCTCTCCACTCAAATCCTCCTCCTGCTTCCTGACTGCCCTTCTTACTCCACCCTCAGCCTTTCCCCTGGTGTCCTCCTCTCCCCTTTCCCCAGGGTGCCTGGCTCTCCCTACTGGCCCACTCCCCATCTCTGCAGGGGCTGGCATCCTCGGCACTGAGTAGAGATGGACAGCCACTATTTGATATCCCTGTTGCCACACAGCTCCATTTCCATACTGTGAGGAAGCTTGCCAAAGTCCTGTTCCTCCCATAGCAAATTGAGAGCTATCACCAGCTGGTAACAGCTTGCAGACACAACTTGCTGACTGGGAAATATTCTTGACAGCAGCAAGAAAGCTCAGATTATCAATCCTTGATATCATGAAAACTTTAAATCAAATCTGTTCCAGCATCTGGTTACTGATCAAAGCAAATCTTTCTCCAAAAACAGAAGAATAAAATAAAAAAAAGAAAAGGCTTAATTATTTCCTGATAGGCTTAATAACCTGGAATTAAGGAGAGCATTTATATCAAGTCAGGAGACTGACTCATGACCACCAGTGAAGTGTGAATCAAAGATCCCTCTTAAAGCAAGCCACCATGACTGCCCTACAAAGGATCCCACCAAGCCAGACACAGCGCACCAGTATTCCCTTTACAGTCCTGAGCAAGTGGAAAGTCTACGAGTTCGTCATATTCCAGTTTAGCACAGAAGAGACAAATGGTCAAGATTTGTGAATAACTTCCTAGCCTGCTGCTGGCTTTTATTTCTCATTCATGATGACACACAGATAAGAAACTTGGGCTGTTTCTGACTCATTCTCTAGAAGGAAACTGAGCAGTGGTTGAAGACTGGGACTTGTTCAAACAGCAAACAAGAAAATCTTTTGGGGCATCACATGGTTGTCTTATGATTGCGTTTAGGAACACTTGCCACAGATTGGAGTCCTGTTTTGCTAGATATGTATAAGCAGGTACATATACTACAGAGTTTGCAATCTAAGAGGCTGCACTTGAGGTGGATCTTCAGCCAGTGATAGCAGGTCTGTTGCTAGTGTCTACAAGAAGTTCTTGATTGAACCCAGTAGAAAATTTCCCTGACATATGCTGGAGGGGCAACGTGGTGGGATGCAATGGAGGATGTCAGGAACAACTTCTTTGTACAGGTACTGCATGGGACAACCAGGGAAGACACACAGCTGGAGTTGCCATTCATTAACAAGGAGGAGCTGGCTGGCAATGAGATGATCAATGGTAGCATTGGCTGTAGTGATCACGAAGTGGATTGTGAAGATCCTGCAGTGAGTGAGGAAGGCAAGTAACAAAATAAAGACTCTGGACTTCAGATAATCGAACTTTGGCTTATCCAGGAAGCTGGTACGTTGCATACAGTTTTACTGCCCTCCCCCACCTTGCCTCTCCCCCCCATCCCAAGAACAAGAAACTTCAATAGGAATGAGTTCAGGGAGGGCCACTAAACTGGTCAGGGACTGCAGTGCTTGTCCTGTGAATGATTTGTTCAGCCAAGAGAAGAAACAGCTTCAGAGTCACCTGACAGCAGCCTGCCAGGACTGCTGAGGTGTCATCAAGAAGAAGGAGCCAGGGTCTTGAGAGTGGTGCATGGCTGGAGCAAAGGTTTGGATTAGAAACCTCCCGAGATCCCCTCCAACTGGAATTATAATAACAATCCTGTGAAAACAGATGACCAACCTCAAATGGCGTTTCCTAAAACATTGGGGATCCAATCCTCAGATTTCTTCTGCAGTCGCCTCGTAACAGACAATATCTCATTCGCATTAACCAGATTTTCAGCTTTGACATCCTGTCCAGATCCTTTCCATTTCTGCTGCTTTTGCAAAGTCCTTTTCCTTCTCCTCACTGTCCATATCAAGCTTTTTTCTTCCTGTCTGTTACTTAGGAATGTTTTCTGTATCTTCCCAAAACTTCCTCCCCCACCATCACCGCTGCTTACCTGCCATCTTTTGGTTGTCTAGCCACACAGTCTAAGCTAAAGTGAGTTTACCAAATACACCATTCTTTCTCAGCATTCCTGGCCTCCTCATGTATTTCTCTTGTAATTCTTTATCAGCAACCTAGTTTCATCCTAACAAGATTAGTTTGTTGTTCTGCATATAATTCCATACTTCCATTTCTTGCTGTTCTGTGTCTTTACAACCAAGTTCTTTTCTTTTCTTATGGAAGTCACTCTGAAATCCAACAATATTGAAACAAATACTCGATTTCCATTTTGTGTGTCCACTATCTGTACATATATCATTTATTTGTTCCTTATGGCCTGTAAATACCTTTCCAAAAGGAAAAGGAGCTTCAGTCTGGGTGGGAAGGTCCATGCAACAGCTTCTGCATAGAGCAGCCTGCAGCACATTCTCTGCAGTGACTGTTGCTGGTACCTTAAATCCTCTCAGCAAATCTGTGCCTGGATTGTGACTGTACTTACCCAAGTGCTGTTGAAGTCAAGAGCACATAAATAACACTGTATAGACCTAAGTAACAGTGGTTGGAAACAGCTACAGAAAGAGATTATTGAATGTTACCTAGATTTACTTCTGACACTAGCCAGGGAACAGAAACAATATTCCGCTTCTTCAAGAGGAAGTGTTTAAATGTGGTTTTTGTGTAGAAGGTTACTGTCTGTAGCAGCCAGCTTAAAAATGAGCAATTGATAGTTTTTATTGAATCTTGATACACATACATAACAGTGACTATGTGTGTACATATAGTCACTGTCAAAAGTGTTTATTATTCTACAGATGTCAAGTATATATCCCGCTTTTAACATCCATGCACAAAATCAGTGGTTTACAATATCTGTAAATTAACATCTTCTTTTGCCCCACCCCAGAGTTTTTACATTTCTAACTTAAACCAATACAGCTCCTGGAAGGTAAGAAATTGGATCAAGTAAATTAATGCCCATCCATAAAACTATCCATTCATGACAGTTAAGTACTGGATTACGCTGTAAAACATCGCAGTGTTTTGTAAAACATAATCTTTTGTTGCACTATATTGTTTTCATGATGATATTTCATACGTACTTGGGAAGATACTTGGGAAGATGCTTGGGATGATACTAGGGAAGATACTTTGGAAAAACAATGCATGATGTAGTATCACTTCTGCTGAGGCTGAA
Source organism: Opisthocomus hoazin (assembly GCF_030867145.1). NCBI lineage: Eukaryota > Metazoa > Chordata > Aves > Opisthocomiformes > Opisthocomidae > Opisthocomus > Opisthocomus hoazin. The sequence continues at coordinate 15,025,460 of NC_134416.1, read as the reverse complement.
ACCATTTAGAACAGTCAAGATAATTAACTTTTGAAAGCTACAACTGTTCTTATATGGGCTCACATAACAACCATGGAACCCAATGGGAAAACACTTAATTGACTCCAATAGGGTTCAGACTATGCCTTTAATCCTAGCAAGAAATAAGGTATCAGCAGCCCTTGTAATTTTTATGCCTTAAGCAGCTGTAGTGTAGTGAGAAGCTGAATCTCTCCAGTGTAGGAAGATATGCAGGATGTTTGAGAGGATCATATCCCACCTCATCTAGGTGCCATCACCTAATCTGACGAATAATGACTGGAAAGGTGTGTTTTCTGACACTTTCCATCTGAATTCAAGCCATGCTCAAAATGGAGGTTTTGTTCCAGCGTTCAGTGCAGAGCAAATCTGGAGGAGTGTGCCCATCTCAACTGAACAAACAATAATAAACTTACACCAACAGCTACAGCAGAAAATCTAGGAAATTTTCATAGACTCATAGAATAATGTTCAAAGATATGTCTGGAGGTCTTTGATCCCACCTGTCATTCATGACATGTTCAGTTAGAGCAGGGTCACATCCATTCAAGTTTCCAATATCAATGGATGGAGTGTCCACTCCCTCTCTGTGCCCCTGCTCCAAATTTGAACACCCTTGCTGTAAAATTCTTTCTTCTAATACCTTAGTCCTATGTTGCAATTTATGTCTGTTGCCTCTTGTCCCATCCTTGTGCATCTCTGAGAAGACACTGATTTTAACTTCTCTGCATCGTCCCATAAGACAGTTGCAGAAAGTAATAAGATATCCACTGAACCAGCTCTTCACCAGGCTGACTAAACCCAGGTTTCTCAAACTCTCCTCATACATCAGGAGCTTCAGCCCCGTGACTCTCCTGGTGGCCTCTGTTGGACCCACTTCACTCTGTCTGTGCCTTTCCCTGATTGTAACAAGTTAGGAAAAAAAGAAAATACTGCTTTTCTCTTATCTGATGTTTTCTTTCCTGCCTTTATTAAGATATATTAAGGAATATATTAAAGAAAGTTAAGGAATGAGTGTCAGTATTTCCTCCAAGCAGAGCTGGTTGAGTAGGACAAAAAAAAAATAATCCTGCGAACAACTCCCTGATGGTCCTGGTCAGTGCACAGCTCAGGTTATACTCTGTCTTTGGAATAAAGCAAATTCATCAGAGTTCAAGCCTCCAAAAAAAGTCCTGGGGAAGGAAGATTTGTAGCACACGGCTACTGTTTCTCCCTTTGGCAGTTGGCAACAGCCAGTGACCATTATCTACTCACATGCCATGTGCATTCACTGCATCCCCAGTCCTCACCCTCTTCCAGCATCACCTTCCCTCCCCACTCATCCCTGTATCATACTCACCAAGGCCTCAAAATTTCTCTCTTTCCATGATCCCAGCCCTATAAGTATTCACATGTGAAGTTTGCTTTCTTTTTGGAAGTTCTCTGATTCCTTTCCAACTTTCAGGCTGTTTTCAAATTACTTCCTCTCTCCAATTAAAAGTGTGGTGACAGAGGCAGACTTCGGCAAGATGCTTTGCTCCCTTCGTGTCTGCCCTACTTGGACCTGAAAGAATTTTGGCTCAGAACCTCAGAAATCATCCAGTTACAGTGAAAGCTGCCAATCTACAAACCCTTGTGCATTCTCACTGTCTACAGACAATATGATTTTTGAGCTGTGAATCAGGTTCACAGCTACTTTCAGTTGCCAGCTCTTTGTTATTTGTTAATACTGTGTTCCCTTTGCTTCCCTGCGAAGCAGTGGGAGCCATGAGTAGCCTGAAATGAATGGCTGGGTAACTGAGGAAAATCTGAGATGGAGATTGATTCCCAGATCTGGCAAGTGGTAAAGAAGGAAGGGGAAAGAGGAGATAAAAGGAACCATGTCACATGAATCCCTCCTTAAATGATTCCAAGTAGACTGGTATTGCTCCTCATTAATAAAATACCATGTAGTTTCAAGGCATTGAGAAGTCTGTAAATTTTAGAACATTTTAAAAAATTGGCCTTAAATGGAAAGGGTTTTTGCCTTATCTACTGCACAGCTTTTGGTCGTTTCTAGCTCAGTCAAAAACCCTGATGAATTGCTGACGCTTTCAATAGGACTGATAAATCTTTAGGCATAAATGGTAAAATGGCCATTGCTTTTTTTTTAACAAATGAATATCAGGAGAGCCCAGCAGATTGCACTGCTCAGAAAAAAAAACACTTTACTTTCAGTTTTTCTGTTAGAACCTTTCATGCAAGAGCTCAGCACAGTCCCAGATGAGTCCTCCTTCAGTGTTATGGCTGAGGCGGGATAAATGCCAGGTGCCCACCAGAGCTGCTCTGTCACTCCTCCTCAACTGGACAGGGGAGAGGAAATATGATGAAAGGCTCGTGGGTCGAGATAAGGACAGGGAGAGATCACTCACCAATTACAGTCATGGGCAAAACAGACTGAACTTGAGGAGAAAAAAAATTTAATTTATCTCCAATCAAATCAGAGTAGGATAATGAGAAACACCTTCCCCTCCCCCACCTGGCCCTTCTTCCTGGGCTCAGCTTCACTCCCATTTCTCTCCCTCCTCCCCTCATACAACGCAGGGGGACAGGGAATGGGGGCTGCAGTCAGTTCATCACACGTTGTCTCTGCTGCTCCTTCCTTCTCAGGGGGAGGACTCCTCACACTCTTCCCCTGCTCCAGCGTGAGGTCCCTCTCATGGGAGACAGTTCTCCGTGAACTTCTCCAATGTGAGTCCCTCCCACGGGCTGCAGCTCTTCACAAACTGCCCCAGCATAGGTCCCTTCCACAGGGTGCAGTCCTTCAGGAACAGGTTGCTCCAGCGTGGGTCCCCCATGGGGTCACAAGTCCTGCCAGAAAACCTTCTCCAGCGTGAGCTCCTCTCTCCACAGGTCCACAGGTCCAGGCAGGAGCCTGCTCCAACGCTGGATCCCCATGGGGTCACAGCCTCCTTCAGGCATCCACCTGCTCCAGCTTGGGGTCTCCCACAGTCTGCAGGTGGATATCTACTCCATCATGGACCTCCATGGGCTGCAGGAGGACAGCCTGCCTCGCCTTGGTCTTCTCCAGGGGCTGCAGGGGAATCTCTTCTCAGGTGCCTGCAACACCTCCTCTCTCCCCTTCTTCACTGACCTAGGTGTCTGTAGGGTTGTTCCTTTCACATAGTCTCACTCCTCTCTCTTGACTGCTGTTCCACAGCAAGTTTTTCCCCTTCTTATGTATGTTACCACCCCAGAGGAGCTACCACCGTCACTGATGGTCTTGGCCTTAGCCAGCAGTGGGTCTGTCTTAGAGCAGGCTGGCATTGACTGTATCAGACATGGGGAAGCTTCTAGCAGCTTCTCACAGAAGCCACCCCCTTTTACCCCTCCTGCTGTCAAAACCTTGCCATGCAAACCCACAACACTCAGTCATGGCCATATACAGAGCTTAAATAGCATAATCTTCATGCTGGCTACCTTGCCTAACCTAACATGTATTTGCAAATTTTATGGGTAGTAAGGCTGCCTTTTGCTGCAGCACCCTTTCGGAACTGGTGCATAGCACAGCCTTGAAATAAGTGTGTTACAGCTGTGGGGAAGGTGAACTACGGTTCAAGAAACACGGGTAGGGAAGGAAGCAGAGGTTTCTGAAAGTGATGTTTACTCGTCTTCATTGCTTTCAGTCTGGAATAACCTCACATTTAGTGAGATGTTCTGTTGGTCTTCTTGAAGTAGTTTCTGTCCCCCTGTCCCCTGAGCTATCTAATGTTCCCTCTCCCTCGTGCACATCTAGCCATGGAGATGATCATTTGATTAGCTTCAAATCCTTAGAATGAACAACAAAGCATTAATTGCAATTATTAATCAAATAATTGACTGGTCACTGACTACTATGAACCTGAAATTATTAAGCAGTACTCCTACTTTGAGTGTTATTTTAATGGACAAGGCTAAGGAACCACTCATAAGAGTGTTTCAGCAAATAGGTCTCTGCGATGAGGAATGCAATGACCACAGGTCCATTCCTCCCAAGGAAAGCAGTGAAAATGTTGTATGTATAAGTCAGACAGATTAAATAAATTGCAATTTCTGATCCTTTAGTATCTGGGGAGCAAGGGTATGGCTAGTCAGCACTGGCGGGCTGGACCATTGCTGCTTCTCCCAAGTTCATCAGCCATTAGTGACAGAGCTTGGGTTAAGTATCTGCTGCAGGACCCCAAAGAGACAAAGGGCTATTAGCTATGTGTGTAAATTTCCCCATGGAAAAGTTTCAGTTAAATGGTAATCTGCCTCTTATCTGCCTTCAAATAACACAGAAGCACAGTGGAAAATCCTGCATACAACAGATTATCAGACCCGACATTTCTTATGTTAAGTCAGACAGCTAATGACTGATGCCTAACCAATGAATCAAAGCAGTTGCCTGAACAAGGTATTGGATAAACTCAAGGTACAAATAAGTATGTAAAAAACATGGGTTTTTTTCTCAATCATTAAGGGGGAAAAAAAAACAGCTAAATTTGCCAGGTAGCTCATTTATAACGAAGAATTTGATTAGCTCCACATCTGGGTTTCCTGGCTTTTTTTCAGGGTAAGACAGCTGGCTTGTCTTGAAAGGGTGTTTTAATGCAGAGTTCTGTATTAATATGATGTTTCTTTTAGGTGTTGTACATTAATACTTCAAACATGCATTGCTGGCAGGCAGTATGAGCAAGGCCTAGTTTTTTAATGTAAAAGATCACATTTCCAAGTATTTTTTAAAAGCCCACATTACCACAGTTTCTGTTGGGGGAAAAGAAAGGAGAGGGGAATTAAATAAACAAAAAAACCTGGCAGCCTCCATTGTTGGTGTAGAAAATATACTGTTTGTACATCAATGTCCTTGGCAAGTCACGTAGAAGTAGTTAAACTGAAAGAGTTTTTTTCCAGAAATTAATCAGCAAAATTGCAACAAATACCAACATTTTTAATAAAAATCTCAACAGTAAAGGCTCTTGACAATAAGCCAAAACAAGCAAGACTCTAAATGCCTAGAGACTGGAGGAAGCAGAATGAGGAGTAAATAAACTGGTCCTCACTCTTCACATCATTTAAAGATCATTTGAAGTGGCTACTTTAAAACTAATATAAAGTTATAGAATAAAAACATGCACATCTTTTTCTTTGCCAGATATGGTCTGAGAAAACAATAGTGTGCCTGGAGCAAGAGAATCTCAGATTTGTTTCCACAACGACAAAGCAGCCACTGGGAAAATGTATGGAACGAGCCGTCACTAGAGAAGTAAACCACAAATAACCTAAAAAAGGAAAATTAGATTAAGATAATGATAGTCAGAAAAATTTTCAAAGTTGTGATTAGATGGTAGACTCAGAATCTGGGAAGGTCTGGGAGATTGTGCCCCGTGACTTATCATGCATATGTCTCCTCGATGCTTATGGCTAAAAATTGCAAAGCATTGTGTTTTGAGGAAGAATGTGCGTATAAGCCAGTTTTTGAAGGGCAATGACAAGGTTTGGTAGGTGAATGAGGCCAGGCGCTCTGGCAGCACACTTCAAAGTACAGGACACCAGTTCCAGAAGAACATGTAGATCACATGTGAAAACCAGGGGAACCAGGAGCTTCTACCGTCAACCACAACACAGGAAGAGCATGGTGGGCATAGGAGAAAACACTGCGGGGTTCGTCTCGTGAACAGTGCCAGTACTGAGGTCTGAGATTGGTGGCAAACAGCAGGGGCCAAATATTTATTCAGGCAGTCTCAAGCAGTTCAAATATATTGCTGATAGAAAGGCATGAATAAACCAACTTTTGGATCAGTGCCGTGAATTTCACTTTGTTGGAGGCTGGAGTTGAATAATTCCTCCAAAATAGGCTGCTGGATTTAGACAGTGTTTCCTTGTATATAAAGTACTTCGTTGAAAGTGAATTGAAAAGGTCAGGCAAAATATGCAAGAGGTGGCCCAAACCCACAAATCTTGATTGAGTATCCAACTTTAGGGTGTTCAAAAGCAGATGATTGACTTCTATAGAATGAGAAAGTGCCATTTCTAACAATACATCTGTCTGCTGTCCCTCACAAACACAGAATCTGCAAAGTGTGATGTGAAAATCAACGATTCTCCTGGGGTGCATTAAGACGACCGTGGCCAGTAGGTCGAGGGAGGTTCTCCTTCCCCTCTACTCTGCCCTAGTGAGGTCCCATCTGGAGTACTGTGTCCAGTTCTGGGCTCCCCAGTTCAAGAAAGATGAAGAGCTACTGGAGAAAGTCCAGCGGAGGGCTACGAGGATGGTGAGGGGACAGGAGCATCTCTCCTATGAGGAAAGGCTGAGGGAGCTGGACTTGTTCAGGCTGAAGAAGAGAAGGCTGAGAGGGGACCTAATAAATTCTTATAAATATCTGAAGGGTGGGTGTCAGGAGGATGGGGCCAAACTCTTTTCAGTGGTGCCCAGCGACAGAACAAGGGGCAATGGGCACAAACTGAAGCATAGGAAGTTCTGTCTGAAAATGAGGACAAACTTCTTCACTCTGAGGGTGATGGAGCACTGGAACAGGTTGCCCAGGGAGGTAGTAGAGTCTCCTTCTCTGGAGATATTGAAGACCCACCTGGACAAGGTGCTGTGCAGCCTGCTGTAGGTGACCCTGCTTCGGCAGGGGGCTTGGACTAGATGACCCACAGAGGTCCCTTCCAACCCCTAACATTCTGTGATTCTGTGTGATTCAGTTACAGCATCACTCAGTTAAACAGCTGTCACTTACTGAGTTTGGAATATGGAAATGCAATCTATTTCCTGTTGACACATTCTCTTGAGCCACAAGATCTTTCTATGAACTCCTGCTCTACAGCAGCAGAAATTTTGCTATTGGCTTCACTGGGTCAGAATTTTATCCTGTAAAACAAAAAATCATGAATAGTAACTGTTGCTAACTAGGAGTGTTCCATGTCTTCGTTTCTTCACCTTCTTTTGTTGGTGACTATTTCTAACTTTTTAAAGTTCCCGCTTCTTACAGGAAAAAGAGAACATCTGGTTTCATTTTGGTTAATTTTCCCCTTGTGTGTCCACAATGCAACTTCTGTCCTCTCAGACTATTAAAAAATCCAAGCTATCGTTTTTTTCTGCCAGCTATGGAAGATCCTGTTCTTTTTTCCTTCAATTACACACAACTTTATAGCATATTCTCTGACAGAATGGTGGTACCAGCCATCAGTTGAAGAAGAAACTGGGCACTACTTCTGCCGGAGACTTGTCACGAAGGTCACCACTGCAATGTCATTTTACCCGTAATGTGTTTTGCCAGGTGTCTTCATGTACGCGTGGGTGGGAACAGAGGAATGCAAAAATCGAGGGTTTATTCTGGTTCCATTAATGATAGAACTCATCTAAATGCAGTTGTTTCTACTCAAGTGTTTCTTTGACTTGAGTTAATGACATTTATCCTTACACCAATAAGCTGTTTCTTGAGAATTTTGGTAATCAAGCCTTGGAATGAATATTCCAGTCCTGTTTACTCTTCAAAATGCCATTATGCAAATTCTGAATACTTTAATACATTTTTTTTTATAATATGCTGTGAGCTAAGAAAGGTTCTGTGGAGCAAATGCCTTCCATTTAGACAAGACTTTACTTATAAAGCTCATAATGATGGATCCTGTAGATTCTGAGGTGATGTTAGTTTCTAGTGTAATCCCCTCCATTACATTGAGTACACAAAAATAATTGCCCCTATTTTGTCTCTGTGCTAATGAGAGCCATGCTGTCAAAGTAGCCAGACTTTTTGTTTCTAGAAAATCCAAGAAATAGCTGGTAACCTTCCCTAAAATACTGACCATAGGGTTAAATAGCTTTAAAACCTCAAGTTCAAATTTAACAGCAGTTTACAATGCTCTTCATTCACAGATTATTTTTTTTTATGTTTGCACTTTTACATAAACGCTGCAGAATTTCTTGGAACCTCTGACCTACAGCCTTGATGTACAAATTCTATTCTTCTAGTTCTTGCCACAACAAGAAGTGCAGAATTTGACTGCAAAACTTTTGAAAGCGATTTTATTTGCTATGTGCAACTGGAGGCAAAATTTTTGGAGGCTGCCTTAATAGCTTCTTATATCTACTGAGCCATTTTCTGATTTTCATAGGTCTTAACTTTTAGCACAGAAATACAGAGGAGTGTCTTGTGCTTTCAAAGGACAGAAGAGTGAAGAAAGGGAAAGATCTCCACAGAATAAGTAGGACCATTGCAAGCTCTGACCTGTAGTGACAACACTGTGTAGTATTTGTCTGTCTTACTCTTCATTTTTCTTGAAGGACCTCCATTAAAGCTGTAGGGTGTTAGCTTTGATAGGAGTCTTACAAGAACTAAATAAAATTTTAAAAAATGAGGATTCCTGGGCTTCATTTCTGTTGAAGTATGTTTTCAATGTATTATTTAGTTTCCAAACCATATCCAAAGAGACAAAGTGCCAGAACAATAAAACATTGCTGCTTGTTTGCAGAACAATTGACCTCTCATGGCAAAATAATGGACACAGTTGAAGCCTATCCTCAACATGTAGCGGGAATCTGTGAAGAAGGAAATACCCAAAATAGAAACATGTCTGAGAGAAACACTGTGAAGACAGGCAAAGCTGGTAAGGAGGAGAAACCAAAACATCCATCTTGATCCTACTTCTCCTCAACTCAGTAGGAAGACTTGTGAACTCCCACTCCATAGAAGTGAATTTCTGTGTACAAAAATATTCCTCAAGGCACAGGAAGCATGAAAGTCCTCTAAACACAGTGAAAATAAAGTAAGTGGATAGAAAACCTCCCTGCATTTTACTATTCTTTTTTTCCATTCTTCGGTTTCCTCTGGCTGACATTTAGTGCTGTTTATTATTAACAGAGCTCCTTTGCTGTAGTTCTCCCATTTTTAAGTCATGAGAGGGCGTAATTGAGCGCATACACGTTTGCCATTAGACCGTAACTGTATAAATTCAATTAAAATACAACATTTGATCAGCGTCAGCAACAGAAATGCACTGCCATCCCACAAAAAGCCCTGCAAGACTTTGGCTGCAAGACACCGTCCCAGCCACAGCCAGACATCAGAGACCATAACGGCTCCAGCATGTCCCTATCTGCAGCATCAGCTGGAACCCAGGAGAGACTGATTTAAACAAATAAGTCTCATAACTAGTGCCAAGCAAAGACTATTCTGTACACGTTTAACTCCAAGATCATAGCAAACAGCATCTGCAGAAACTCAGGAATAAACACTGTAAGAAAGAAAGAGCTGCCATATTGAGTCAGACCACAGGTCCAGCCAGGCAAGTACCCCAACTCCAACAGCAACCATCAGCAGTTGTCTGAAACAGAGGATCAACCATTATACAAACCCTGGTTTAAACCATTCCCCTTCCAGTAGCTGCCTTTATGTTTCAGTGTACTGAGCACTGGGGTGACAGATGCACAGATACTCTTTACTGCTTTGTATAGATGTGGCACCTGGGATATTCCCAAGCCTTTTGCAATTGTTTTTTTCATCAAGAATCAGAAACATGGAGGGGAGGAACAACAAGGCTAAATGACTTGAAACATGTGTGAGAAGTTTACTGTTAGAAGCATGACTGGAACTCAGGAAATGGCTAATACTTCCAGTCCTTCTTGAGAGGCTGTAGAAAACTGTGGAGCACTGGCAGCAGTAGGAGTCTAGAAAATCACATAGGGTTCAGAGAAAATTTCTCTGACATCCTTATATGTGATTTTTTTTCCTCTGTAGATTTTCAACCTATTTTTGAAGAACAGGATATTCTCCTGTATACTATAGGACTTTTTTGTTCATTTGTTTGATCTGTAGGTCTGAAAAAAATACTAAGTACATCTTCACAAATGATGCTGAAGACCCCCAAAGATTTCATGCAATTGAAGACTATATGATCTGAGGTTTGTTGCTAGAGACCATCCAATATCTAAGCCAATGGGATGAGACTGTGCATGAAGGACCTCACAAGAGCTGTTAGTTCTTGACACAACACTTTTAATGGAATATCGTCAGCATGTGTTGTTCTGTCAATGTAAAATATTCTCTTAAAGTTACTGAATTACGGGGAGGTTTATGTTTAGACAGTTTCTAAACACTAGTCAGCTGCATGCAGATAAAAGTCCAGACCTTTTTTTTTAAATAAAGTTTTCGATCGTAAGACAGTTGTATCAATTCCACTCCTCAGAGCAACTGAGAGGCTTAGTTTTCCTTCCAATCTAGAACAACAAGTTTTTAACCCTGAAAGCCAGTACCAAACACAATTGTCACTCTATAGCAGGGTCATCCTTGCATGGTTACTCCCTGAACTGATGTCAAATGCAAAATCAAACACCTGTGACGGATACGTAAGGCTATGTGTGTGCCACTGTTGATCCATCTGCAATATATTACATCCTAATTTATTACTATGGGTGGTTTTCAAAGAGAATTCGTTAGACAGACAGAGTCCATTGCACAGTTAAGAAACTGTTTTTCTTCCCACCATTCTAATTTTCTTTTCTTCTCAGGTTTCTGTTTCCTTTCATGCTATGGCAGGGATATTAAGTGCTGGTGAGACAATATCTGGTCCAAAACCAGTCAGTCTGTTCTGGGTAATTAATGTGGGTGGTGAGCAATACCTGACCCAAGTTTTGTGGGTTGGATAAACCATAAGAAGTGGTTAATTATCTTCTACAGCCCATATCTGTTCAATGAGGGGTGGAATTTCTCATTTATACAGAATAAATCCATGAGTTCTGGCATTGTCCTAAAAGAAACAAAGAAATAACTGTCTCTTAAACAAACAAGATTTTCTCACATAGCTGTCTATGGGTTAGATCATGAGTTTGTGTAGGAGGCCATATGATGGCTCTGGTAACTGTTGCTGATACAGATTACCACATCCTAGGGATACAATTGGGCGAAGATATATCTTGTTGAAGTTCAGCTCCTGCTCCAGGTTTTCCCTTGGAATTGCTTTCTTCTGCTTTCTAGACAATAGGTAAAAAATCAGCTGCCATTTTCCATGGCAGCAGTTTTTATCTTTGTGGTTTTGTTGTCACATGCAATATTTAAACTTTCATAAAGAAAGTATGAATAATTACATTTGCTTCTACTAAATCTCTCCCTCTGCTCAAGGTAAAGCCATCTCACCTGGTCTGCCCCATCTGCAGAAATAAAACAATAGACATGCTTCTTTACCTAGGCTGGAATTGCTGATAATTTCCTTCCTGAACCATATCTGAGTTGAGTCACACGTTCAGTATTCACTGTTGTAGTATAATACGTAGAGCATTTCTGCTTTTTTTCTACTTAAAACCACAAATGCTGCCCCTTCTTACCACAGATTAGCAGTTTATGGAGAAATCTAACGGCTACATCACAAAGTTGGGAGTACTTAGAGCCTGTTGTGACATGGTTTTTGAAATACTTTCCTTTCTCTTTCCTTCTGCCATGCTGGGTGCTGCTACACCAAATAAAAATTTCAGTCATTTAAAATACAATCAAAAAGCTCATGCTGCTTACCCCCAAGTTGTCACTTGAGGTTTTGATGACGAACATTTTTTGACATCTGGTAACAAGTTGCAGCTCCTGTCTGAAGAAGTCCCTCTGAGGTTAAGGGCTAATGATATAAAAAAGAGGCTGTCTGGATTATTGTAAGACTGTTTGGTTTAGATCAAGCTCTTTGATATAAGTGAAACTGCCTCATCTGGGAAAGGAAATGACTTAAAAGTGATGTAGCAGTTCTTAAAGGGAGTCAGACAGTGGGAGAGGCATACATCTTGGCTCTCTTGCATGCTGCATTGCTATTAACTCATCAGACAGTGAAAGGAGAAACAGCATTTCGCAAGAGTTTTTATTATGCAGTTTGCTAAAAAATGAGGAAATATAGTGGGTGTGCAGCAAGCAATGATGTAAACAGAGGAATTTTCACTTTATCATATCAGTCATTACTTTCTCTGACAGCAGAGCTTCCCTGACTCAGAGTTGCGTTAGGGAAACCGGGACAGACACGAATGAGCCCCCACCCTGCCCATGACACAACGAACGTCTCCCTCCTGCCTATGACTGGGAGGAGGTTTATTTCCAAAGAAAGCTGCCCAGCGTCTAGGGGATGACCAATTCCTTCAGACACAAAACTTTTTGAGTTCCTCACGTTAAGAATGACACTCCCTAAGTGGTTCCCCCTTGCACTTCTCCTGCAGGCAGATGTGTGCCCCCAAGTAACTGCAGGGCATTGTCCCCACCGGGGAGCTCTGCTGATGGACCTTCTGTCAACCAGTACAATCTCCTGGCTGATATGTGGTTTGCAGGCAGCCTCCATCAACTGAGTGTGCTGGGGAGCCCCAAAGAGGCAGTGCTGTAAGCTGGGTGTCTCCAGGATCTACTGGAAGGCAACATCCCTCCTTGCTGCTGCTGAGCCCCAGGGCATCCTGCTGCCCAACATGGCATCACCCACTTGACCCTGTCCCATGGCCCAGCTCAACACTATCTGCAGCACTGGAGACTGAATCACTCGAGGAGTCTTGAACCATGCAAGACTCAGGCTTGGATATAGTGTAAGTAAGGTCTCTTGTCCTCACCTTCAAAATTTATGGTATGTCTTGATAATCCCTCAACATAAAGATGGAAGTAGCATAAGGTTTCCAGTCAAACACCTTCTTAGGAATGACTTTTACGCCAGAAAAAGACATTTGCAGATCCATCCCAAAAAACAGCAGATCCAAGTCACTAAAGTACTGAAACAACTAGTTCCCTACTAATTTCCATTTGGAGCCTGGCTCAAAGACCTCAGTACAGGCACCAGGTACCATTTTAGGGTCTTCAGGGTTTCTTTCCCAGACAGCTGCTGGCCTATGAGTGTGAGTTTCCCACAGGTCCTGTTGCATCTGCCTTGCACAGGTATCTGCCTTGATACCCAAAGCACCTTGAATGGCACTATATGTATGCTTAGGCAACTGAATTCCCCCATTCTGAATTCGAAACTGTCTAGGCAAACACCCATTTGGAAGGAAAAATATTCTGGAATAATTCCACTTCCTTGGAGGCCCAAGGTACTACAGACATGCAGGTGTGGTAATTTGCTGCTGATTACAGACAGTTCAGGAGAGAAAGAGGTGAACAGTGAAACTACAAATTACCTTGTGAAATGGATATTTTTTCAGCTTCATTTCCAGCCATGGCTTATTTCAGTAACCACCCCGTCCTCCTAGCAATTATATCACAGTAATAACTGCAGAATTACTGATACTTTTGTACAATTATAGTGTCAAAATCCCTAGCAGCCATGGAAGTCCCATTTTGCTAGGTGTTCAAAGATTATACAGTGATGAATAGCTTCTACCTCAGCTTCTTTACAAACCATAGTGGGACACAGATGAACCAAGGGAGGAAGGCTTATAAGCAGAAATATGTAGGTACCTCAGTCCCATTGAAATTAGTAGGGAACTAGTTGTTTCGGTACTTTAGTGACTTGGATCTCCTTTTTTTTGGGATGGATCTCACTCTCAGCTATGAGTCGTTGATGTATGGCAGGCACGCGACTTTCAACTGCATTAAACCAGTCCAGACCAGTTGCATGCTGTAGTTGAGTTTTGCTTGGAACCAGAGCCAATGACGTTGATATCCATCCATCATAGCTTAAGGGACTTCACAGAATCACAGAATCACAGAATGTTTGGGGTTCGAAGGGACCTCTGTGGGTCATCTAGTCCAACCCCCCTGCCAAAGCAGGGTCACCTACAGCAGGCTGCACAAGACCTTCTCCAGGTGGGTCCTCAATATCTCCAGAGAAGGAGACTCCACAACCTCTCTGGGCAGCCTGACTTCTGGACATTAAGGACATTGTATCCCTAGTGTGTGCCTGTCCATTTCAGAAGTCAATGCAATGTAGAAAAGCACTAAGCACTGGTAGGACGTGAGCGGCCAAAAAAAAGGTGGGAAACTTAAGTGCTAATAGGCATCCTGCTGTAACTGGGAATAAATAATACCTTCTTTCTCAAGAGAGATGCTTTCTGTAAGTAGCTGGGGGAACTCTCCCGTGATGTACTCCAAACATCTCCTGCTCCAGCTGCTCTCTTTCTGTTAGATGCATGTCATGGAGGATACGATGTTACACGCTTTACACTCCTGATGTAAGCCAAGAGCAATACATGAATTGCTTTACATCTGAACTGCTGGCCGGAGAGGGATTCACAGACCCCACAGTCATGGGACTTGCACAGGCTCCTTAACTAAGACCCCTTTTCAACTGTCCAGTTGCTCATTTGTCCCTCCATCTCCTCAGCACAGGTAAGGGACCACCACATGTCAGAGGACAAACGGGACATCTGTCATCAGGCACCTGAAGGTCATCTGCATATTTTCATAGAATCACAGAATGGTAAGGGTTGGAAGGGACCTTAAAGACCATCTAGTTCCACTCCCCCTGCCATGAGCAGGGACATCTTGCACTTGACCAGGCTGCTCAGAGCTCCATTCAACCTGGCCTTGAACACTGCCAGGGAGGGGGCAGCCACAGCTTCTCTGGGCAATCTGTTCCAGTGTTTCACCACCCTCACGGTGAAGAATTTCTTCCTAATCTCTAATCTAAATCTGCCCCCTTTTAGTTTAGAGCAGTTTCCCCCTTGTCCTATCACTACACACCCTTGTGAAAAGTCCCTCTCCATCCTTTCTGTAGGCTCCCGTCAGGTACTGGAAGGCTGCTGTAAGGTCACCCCGGAGCCTTCTCTTCTCCAGGCTGAACAGCCCCAACAGTCCTCGTAGGAGAGGTGTTCTTAGCCTGACCTTGTAGGAGAGGTTCTCCAGCCCTCGGATCATCTTCGTGGCCCTCCTCTGGACCCGCTCCAACACATCCATGTCCTTCCTATGTTGGGGGCCCCAGAGCGGGATGCAGTACTCCAGGTGGGGTCTCATGAGAGCGGAGTAAAGGGGCAGAATCACCTCCCTTGACCTGCTGGCCACATATTTTCTGGATAAATTAACAATTATAACATAATTATGTGGATAATAGTAATCATCCATATTTTCTGGATATGTTAATAACAAGTCAAGCATTAAGGATCACAGGTCACTTGTTTGCAGGCTCCTGGGCAGCTTGTTCTTCCTTGCAGCACACTGAGAGTGCAACTCACCAGCAGTTTCCACTCGCTAGCAGCAGCGCATGTGGGTGGTTTCATGTGTCCAGCTCATGCAGCAGGTTGTGGTTCTTCACTGTGAGCATAGCTACCCACAGGTAGAAAATTGTGTTCTCTTAAGACTTCTGTGAGCTCTGAGGAGCGACTGCAAGTCACACGGGCCTTTCTGGCAGAAGAGCTCACACCAAGTATTCTCTGCTGTAAAGAAACTATGAAATTCTGATGCTGGAAATCCCATGCTTCTTTGGCTTGAATGCTTAACAGCTATTCACGGTTTTTCTGTGTCATGTTTCTGTTGGGAGGAGGAGCTGATAGAGTCATGGAGAGTCTTTGTGCAGTGCTATTTATTTACCAGAAATTTGTGCTAGGTCTCCTTGCCCCACAGAGAAAAACAAACAAACAAACAAACAAACAAGCAGGAGGAGATTTCCTTGCTGAGAAATCCAAGTGTACCAGAAACTTGTTGCCTGATTTTTTTCAAATTCAGTATTTTGCGTCTCTAGCTTTTTCCTGGCCTTCTCTCTCACTCCTCTGCTCCCAGAGTCGCATTTGGTCCAACAAAAATCCTTTCATCCCATGTAACTTAGCGACTCTCAGCCACTGCCATAATGATCCATGCCTTTGGCAGGGACTTCAGCTGTCTCAGATACCTCTGCCCCAAGGAACATTTTGTGTTCCTTCAATTTAATCTCAGTAAGAGCTTTTTCCAAAAGATATGCTTTTGTCGCTACAAGAGTGATTGCAGGGTAGTCTTATGGTACTTACTAGCATGGAATCAAATTAGATCATTACAACAGTCCTTTTAGGTCCTGTAATTTATGAATACACCCCTCCGGCTGATCATCTGATGGCAGTTTTAAAATCTTCCAGACAGCCACTGAAATCGAGGAAGTAAATTCAGTTTTCAGGAGATTGGAATCAGGCTGCTTTTTTTTTCTTTTAATACTAAAAGTATTCTCCTTCTGCACTGTGAGTGTGGGCTTAATTTTAAATATTCAGTATCGTCGCTGGCCACAGAGGCTGTGCAAGGATGCTTAAGGGTAAGACTGGTTGCACAACTTGCATAGGTCTTAATCTATTTTTTCTCTCTCAGGGCTCCTGACCCTTCACTATTCCTTTCACCTGTGTGTCTGGTATTGCAGTATATGCACACAGTCCGAGAAAAATTAAATGGAAAGACAGTTCTGGAGATCCAGCCCCCATCTGACCAAGCGCCTGCTAAGAGCATGGCCAACTCAGTCAGCTTCCTCAGAGCCCTGTTCAGCTCAGATTTTAATATCTCAAAGGAAGGACACAGTGTCTTGCAGCAAAGTGATGGCTGAGTCAACCTCTGCATCCCTTTCTTTAAGAAAAGCGGTCCCCTTTGCCAGCATCTGAACCATTTTATTGCATTTCTCAAAAATTGTTCCAATTCTTTAGCATGTCACTCATGTCATAGTGGCTGGACCTGTGTACCAGGTGAGACTGCATCAGCACCCTATGGAGAGTTCATATCTCCCTTGGGTGAGCAAAGCTAACCGATACTCAATGTAGTCCTTAAAGCCCAGACCCCTCCCATTGCCCTCACACATGTTTGGTAAAGGGTGGCTGACGCAGTCTCTTCTGTCTCTGCAAACTCAGAAGTCTGAACCTGAAATCCTTGTGTTTCCCTGGAACATCCCTGTAGGAGACCGTAGTGAACAACAGACATAAAAAGGGAAGGCAAGTGCCATTGAGGAGGGACTTCTGGACAAGCATTCCTACAAACCAGAGACCCTCATCAGCTGGACCAGCACCAGAACCCAGACCGGTGATACCTCTCTCTCCCTCTTCTTCTTTTTCTTTCTATCCTATTTTTTCTAATAAGAAACGCAAAGTATAAACCCCACACACGAAGCGAGCAATACGTATTTCTGCTATCCAATTATTTGCCAATGAGCTTAGCCACAGAATAAAAGTTTTTGTTTACCCATGGACCTCAGGTGTTGCGTATACCCTATTCCAACCAAGGGGATCGCCGAATCTGAGTCACCTCTTCTTCCTTCTTGGCGGGACATGGCAACCCCTATTTGGGGAAATCAAAACAGATCCCAACTGTCCTGCTGAATTCTCAGACATTAATATGGGGGACTTCATCTTCCTTCTGATCGACATCGAACTGGGTTTGCATGGCAAGATTTTGGTAGCAGGAGGGATACAAGGGGGCGGCTTCTGTGAGAAGCTGCTAGAAGCTTCCCCTGTGTCCGATAGAGCCAATGCCAGCCAGCTCCAAGATGGACCCACTGCTGGCCAAGGCTGAGCCCATCAGTGATGGTGGTAGCTCCTCTGTGATAACATATTTAAGAAGAGGAAATAAAACTGCAGTTGGATAGAGGAGTGAGTATATGTGAGAGAAACAACTCTGCAGATGCCAAGGTTATTGAAGAACGAGAAGGAGGTGCCGCAGGCACCTGAGCAGAGATTTCCCTACAGACCCTGGAGAAGACCAAGGCAAGTCAAACTTTCCCCCTGCAGCCCATGGGGGTCCACGGTGGAGCAGATATCCACTTGCAGCCCAAGGAGGATCCCACGCTGGAGCAGGTGGATGCCTGAAGGAGGCTGTGACCCCATGGAGAACCCACTCTGGAGCAGGCTTCTGCCAGGACCTGTGGACCCATGGAGCGAGAACCCATGCTGAAGCAGGTTTTTCTGGCATGACTTCTGACCCCATGGGGACCCACGCTGGAGCAGCCTATTCCTAAAGGACTGCACCCCATGGAAGGAACCCCACACCACAGCAGTTTGTGAAGAGCTGCAGCCCGTGGGAAGGACTCACGTTGGAGAATTTTGTGGACATCTGTCTCCCATGAGAGGGACCCCACACTGGAGCAGGGGAAGAGCGTGAGGAGTCCTCCCCCTGAGCAGGAAGGAGCAGCAGAGACAACATGTGATGAACTGACTGCAGCCCCCATTCTCTGTCCCCCTTCGCTGTTCAGGGAGAGGAGGCAGAGAAAATCAGGAGTGGAGTTGAGCCCAGGAAGAAGGGAGGGGTGGGGGGAAGGTGTTTTTAAGACTTGGTTTTATTCTCATTACCCTACTCTGATTTGACTGGTGATAAATTAAACTGATTTCCCCAAGTCGAGTCTGTATTGCCCTTGATGGTAATTGGTGATAGATCTCTCCCTGCCGTTATCTCGATCCACGAGCCTTTCGTTATATTTTCTCTCCCCTGTTCATTTGAGGTTGGGATTGACAGGGCAGCTTTGGTGGGTACCTGTCATCGAGCCAGGGTCAACCCACCACAGACAGACAGGACACAGCCATGCTCATGTCCTGCCCTGGGCAGCCTGTGCTGAGCCATTCCCCAGGCAGCCGGACAGGAGCAGCCTGGCAGAGCCATAGAGACACTTGAACACCAGGCACATATGTTATTAACATGGGCTGCAGAGCCCCACCAATAGCTCTGAATTTGAACCACAACACCATAAATGCAGAATATACAGTAGTAACGAGCCAGATGGAGCGAACAACCTGAGGGCTCACTGGGAGGCAATGTCCCCAAGGCAGTTAAAATGAACCACCTGGGCTAGCTGTTATGTGGGAAAGACACTTTTTGAAGGTTTTGTTGCTGGTGTTGGCAGGAGGTGCAGCTGCAGCCCGGCAGCCTCACCCCTCTCTAGAGCAGCCAGTAAGTTGTGCTCTCTCCAGGCTGAGGGTGCTTCCCCACGCGGGTGGGTTTTTTGGGCTGTGCGGTGCAGAATCAGGAAGAGAAGCACAGTCTGTGGCACTGACATATGGAACTCGGAAAAATGCATGAGATTTGCAAGTCTCAGCTGGAAGATATGGTCAGGTTGGGAGAATTCCTCCATCCCTGGAAAATACGTGAGATTTTTTGACATTTTTTCCCGTCCTCTGTCATAATGCAAAAAAATTCTGACTACTTCTTTTTTACAAAGGGACAAACAAAAAGAAGTTGGAGACAATCCTATGCTTTTTTTAAATGCCTTTGAGATAGATACATTGTTTTGAATTTTATTTGACTGTTATTTCTCTAATTAGCTTGAGGTAATTGCTCTGATGCTAAAGGAGGGATGAGTAATTAAATCAACCTAATGACTCCCTCCCCAAAAAGTTTTAAACTGAGAATTTGTAAATTTTAGTGCAAAAACTTTTCACATAAAAAGATATTGGGCATCCCTTTATTTAGCCTCAGTTCCCTTAGGACTTCCCCTATGATGCATGTGGCAATGTTTCTGCACATGTTAAAACACCTATGGAGGTCCTTTGGAAAGGTGGAAATAGCTACCTAACATTTGTGAGCTGGAAAATAAGTCTGATAATACATAATAGAAAATTACCTATTAGAAAACCCAAATGTTGTAAAAAGACTTGTGCTCCTTTAGAAAAAAAACGGTTTCCGGTTTCAAAATTAGAGGAAGTCAAATAAAAGACATGCAAAATATAAACATTTACAACACTTTCTGCCTGTCTAAATGTATTTATCTTAAAATCAAAAGCTAGTCAAGGTGTTTTTGATATACTACATACAAAAAAATCCCAACAGTCCCAGTTCTTGTGAGAGCAGAAAACCACATTATTTTCAGCATCACGTCTGGCTAATGCCCTACCTAATAAATCTCCTCTCAAATTTAATTAAATATACAATTTATTTAACAGAGAACAGCACATGTATACATTCAGGAGGCTTAACACCATTTCTGGACAGGTTGTGTGCTCAGCGGACTCCAGCTCCAGCATGCGGTGGAAAACTCATCCCTGCTTTAGCATCAGAGATCCTACTGCTGCTGCAGAAAACAGAGAATGGATTTCAGATGCTGGGGCAAAGCTGGCAAAAACCTGAATACTGACAAGCAGGGCAAGACCTTTGAAAGGGTTCAGCTACCTGCAGCTCTTACTGGGAGAAGAAGGCCATAATTACAAACAAACAAGAAAACGTGCAGTATAGTTCCAGATGCTCAGAAATTTATTGAGCTTCCTAAATGAAAGTTGAGTCTACTGACAGGCAGCTGTGAGAGAGAAAAACTAAGGTACCTTAATGGTGTGCTTGCTCCTGGTTCTGCTGGAGGACCACAGTGTTGGCTGCCAGCCTGTCTATTCATGTCTCTTGGCCATCAGGCTAAGTGTGAGCTTGCAGTGAGTCTCTCTGTCTCGACTGATGAACCACCTGAAGAGAGCTTAGATATTTCAGTCACTTGTGATCATTTCTCCATTCCTGGGAAAAGCATTTGTGGAAACACGGCCATGATCCTAAAAGCTGAGGTATGCTGAAAATCCTGGCCACAGGGAGAAAGAAACCCTACTTTTCTATTCAGTGCTTGTTTTGAAAGGGCTCAGTCCAAGACACAAAGAAACCCAAAGAGTGATTCCCATTGACTTAGCAGGCTTGGAGTGAAACCCAACATGCTTAATATTAGACTACTCTGGAGCATGTGCCAGTGAAACTGGTGAGGAGTTCTTGGGCAACAGACTTTTTTTTCCACAGCTGTCCCATGACCAAACATCTGTATGCTTCTTCAGTCCTCCCTTTCTTCCTTTGCAGCCTGCACGGCTGTGGATGGCTTGTGCAGGTGAGAGTGAGAAGATCCGTTTTGTATCTTTGCAGTTCTCTCTGTTCCTTTCCTGCTCCACTTTGCCCACTGGGAGATTCCCATGCTGAGGTTTAAACACTCTGCTGAGGACTCTTCCACGATGATGATTTTTGGCAGGATGCTTCTCTGACGCTCTTCTCCAGACCCATCCTGTCCCCATAGAAACTTGGGGTAACAACTGAGATGCGTTGCACTCTCCTTCCATTCTTCTAGCACTTGATTATAAAAGTAGCTGTCAGCAGGTAAATTTAAAACAAATAAAAGGCAGGCCTTCACACAGCTGGTAGCTGGCCTGCATAGTTTGCTAGCACAGAATCACAGAATCACAGAATCACAGAATCACAGAATCACAGAATTTTAGGGTTTGGAAATGACCTCTGTGGGTCATCTAGTCCAACCCTCCCGCCGAAGCAGGGTCACCTACAGCAGGCTGCACAGGACCTTGTTCAGGCAGGTCTTGAATATCTCCAGAGAAGGAGACTCTACAACCTCCCTGGGCAGCCTGTTCCAGTGCTCCATCACCCTCAGAGGGAAGAAATTCTTCCTCATGTTCAGACGGAACTTCCTGTGCCTCAGTTTGTGCCCATTGCCCCTTGTCCTGTCACTGGGCACTACTGAAAAGAGCTTGGCCCCATTCTCCTGACACCCACCCTTCAGATATTTGTAAGCATTTATAAGGTCCCCTTGCAGTCTTCTCTTCTTCAGGCTAAACAAGACCAGCTCCCTCAGCCTCTCCTTGTAGGGGAGATGCTCCAGTCCCCTCACCATCCCTGTAGCCCTCCGCTGGACTCTCTCCAGTAGCTCCTCATCTTTCTTGAACTGGTGAGCCCAGAACTGGACAGAGTACTCCAGATGAGGCCTCACCAGGGTAGTGTAGAGGGGAAGGAGAACCTCCCTCGACCTGCTGGCAACACTCTTCCTAATGCACCCCAGGATACCATTGGCCTTCTTGGCAGCCAGGGCACACTGCTGGCTCATGGTTAACCTGTCGTCCACCAGGACGCCCAGGTCCCTCTCCGCAGAGCTGCTCTCCAGCAGGTCCACCCCAAGCCTGTACTGATGCATGGGGTTGTTCCTCCCCAGGTGCAGGACCCTGCATTTGCCCTTGTTGAACCTCATTAGGTTCCTCTCTGCCCAACTTTCCAGCCTATCCAGGTCACGCTGAATGGCAGCACAGCCTTCTGGTGTATCTACCACACTTCCCAGTTTGGTGTCATCAGCAAACTTGCTGAGGGTACATTCTAAGTCTTCATCCAGGTCGTTGATGAAGAAGTTAAACAAGGCTGGGCCCAGTACTGACCCCTGGGGGACACCACTAGTTATCGGCCTCCAACTAGACTCAACGCCGCTGATGACAACCCTCTGAGTTCTGCCATTCAATCCACTTCACCGACCACTCATGCATCCCACACCTCCTCAGCTTCCCTAGGAGGATGTTACGGGAGACTGTGTCGAAAGCCTTGCTGAAGTCAAGGTAGACAGCATCCACGGCTCTCCCCTCATCTACCCAGCCAGTCATGCCATCGTAGAAAGCTATTAGATTGGTCAGGCATGATTTCTCCTTGATGAGTCCATGCTGACTACTCCTGATAACCTTTTTTTCCTCTACTAGCTTGTTGATGACCTCCAGGATAAGCTGCTCCATCACCTTACCCGGGATGGAGGTGAGGCTGACCGGCCTGTAGTTCCCTGGGTCCTCCTTCTTGCCCTTTTTGAAGATTGGAGTAACATTGGACTTTCTCCAGTCCTCGGGCACCTCTCCTGTCCTCCAGAACCTCTCAAAGGTGATGGAGAGTGGCTCAGCAATGACATCCGCCAGCTCCCTCAGCACTCGTGGGTGCATTCCATCGGGGCCCATGGATTTGTGGACATCCAGATCGCTTAAGCTATCCCTCACACAGTCCTCCTCAACCAAGGGAAAGTCAACATCTCTGTAGGCTTCTTCTCTTACCTCCGGGGCCTAGGATTCCTGAGGGCCTGCCTTGGCACTAAAGACAGAAGCAAAGAAGGCATTCAGTAGCTCTGCCTTCTCCGCATCCTCCGTCACCAGGACACCCGCCTCATTCAGCAGCGGCCCCACATTGTCCCTTCATTTTGCTGCTTATGTATTTGAAGAAGCCCTTCTTGTTGTTTTTGACATCCCTAGCCAGCTTCAGTTCCAGGTGGCCTTTGGCCTTCCTCGTCGCATCCCTGTACGCTCTGACCACATTCCTGTATTCTTCCCAAGTGGCCACAGGAGACCACGGAATGGAAGAAATGGTCTGAAATGGATTGAAATTGCAGTCACTTGTGGGAACTTCATCCCACTTTTCACATGGGTATGATGAGCAGAGGAAGCAATCCAAGGACTGCAGCACTTGCTCTGTAAACGATTCAGCTGTGGTGGTGTTACAGTTGCCTAACACAAATTTTTTTCAGAATGATTCTTAGCTTAAAAGACTGGATTTGTGCAAACTAGCCTCATCTGGTGGTGGGGGTTATCTGCCTTACTCCTTTGAATGGAGCACAACTGTGAATACAAACTGTTGGTGGTAGTGCTCAAAACAAAGTATGTTCATTATTTCTTTTTAAGAAGAGCCTGCGAATCCAGATAGACCATGTTCTCCCTTGGTTTGAGGATCTCCAGTTGCTGGTCTATGACTTTATAATGCTTCAGGCAAAGTCCTTTCTGGACTTTCAAAGTTCCCACTCTGGGGAAAGGGAGATTAGCAGGTGCCAATGAAAATATTCACTTGCTTCCTCCTGTAATTTCAAGGCTTTATGAAGATGATTTTTCCTCCTGTTAATTCAAGTCACTCAGCACAACCGTATGATTGTTTGAGCAGAGTCATTTATTATCAGCAGAGAAAAAACTCGGCATGAAACTTTCAGCCTGAAACAGATGTCTGTTGAGGGGAAACCCTCCCTTTCAGCTCTTCTGCATGGTAGTGCTATCTTCTTGTCTCAGCAAAACTGCAGGAAGAAGGTCTGGTTGCTTTTACATGAATCTTCTAAGCAAACTCTTCTTCATAGGCATCTATTTATGCCTGACACTATCAATAATTTTCAAATTATCAGAAAGCTCTTAAAATCAACCAGAAGTGCAAAGAAACTTTCCCTGGGAATGTTTTACTGCTTTCTCAGAAGTGGTTGACCTTGCACTTACTGGAAGTGATAATTTGGTATAAGGTTTCTTTTCTCAGCTTGAAACACAATAGGAGCTCCTCCCACTTCCACGGAACTGCGGGTACCAGCACTTCACAGACCAGAAGTTGTCAAAGACCTGGATTCCCTCACTCACCACATGTGGTCTGCCTCCTTCCTCCAGCCTCCACCCTGTTCTGTTGCATGAGACGCCCACATCTGGTCAGACAGTCTCTCTACGAGAAATGACAATGTCGTATATAAGAATATTATCATACCACCACTTACAGCTATGACTATGTATATCCATTTCTGGGTGGCTTACCTTTTTTCGCCTGCCTCTCTATTGCTGTGTGTTTCTGCTGTATCAGATAACACTTGAAAAGAACCAGTACTCCCTGCAACACTCCCACACATTTTTTAATATAAAACAAATTCTCTGCAGAAATTTTTGCTTGACAAACAACCTCGGATTTTTCCTGTCAGGGGCTGTCACGACATATGCATTGTTTTCACCAAGAGCTATTTGCTTCCTCGTGCTACAGACCAGTTCTAGTCAACCTTTACTACCGGTTGTAACATAGAGCTGCTAAACACAATTACTAACCCCTTCTGTAGGAGCAAACAACTCTGGCTCAGAGGACGATGGATTGCTGGAAGCTATATCTGCTTTCAGGGTCTGCCTCTGTTAGTCTCAGACGCAAGGGGGATTTTCCTGCAGGGTAGTGAGCCCATGGGTTGCATTTTTGTGCGACTCAGTGTCCCTCTCTCATATCTGCGTCTCAGTAACTTTACAAGCACGATGACAGAGACTTTCTCTTCAGCCTCTCCATGCTCATGAGGTCAGGCCCAAATTCATTGCACCTAACTGTAGGCGGTCATCTCCCGTCCTTAAATTATGACTTTCATCATTCTCCTCCTTCAGTTGCCTGGTGAGGCCACTTGACTGGGAAATTAACAAGTTTTAGTCTGATTTTGACTCTAACAATGCTTGTATTTCACACTGGCCATGGAAGGACCCTAAGAAGATTGGACTTACGTAGGTGTTTAAATTAGGTGTCTGCAGTTAGGGGAACAAATCCAGGTCTTGGGCACTGTAATATTTCCCTACCTGTCAAGGATGCTGTGAAGTGAATTATATTAGTGGATACAAAACATTCAGCTGTTGCTTTGTCAGGGGTCTTACAGGTCAATATAGATATGATCTGTATGTATGATAACAGAGGAAAGCTAATCAATATATACATAAAGAATATTATTTTATTACTTGTCGAAACTATTGTGTAGTAATCCTTCCCTTTAGTGCTTATCCCTAGATCTAAGTTTTTGAAGCAGTAACTTTTTGATAGCCAGAAACGAGGTAACAAAATTCCACAGAGACACAACTATTCCGCAGCAGATTCTGTGACATTAATGACCTGCATTTTCTGAAATCATTAATGATTTTGCAGAGCTGAGTATCCCACCAGAGACATTTCTGTAAAGGTTATCTCATCTGAAAATGGGGTGTGTTGCATTTGGAGATATTGTTTCCTCTTGCAAATTTAAGTTAGAGATAGATTTCTCCTTTGAGACAGAGTTGGAGATGGAGAGAGATTATTTATCTAGACTACAAAACTCCAGAGCATTTCCATCTTTTCAGGTCCAGGATATACACTTTACCTCAAAGCAGGAAAAGACCAGGACACATGCTTTTTTCTCACTCCTTATTTTCTGCTTTATATAGTGGTTGCTTTACCACTTCCAGGTCTGGCCGATCAGGGGACATAACCCCACAGAGCTCTAGCAGAATGATAGAGATGTGATCATAACCTGAAAGACTCAGCCTGTGATGAGTTTGCTACAATCCCCTCAGTCATCAGCAGCTTCACTGAGAGGTACAGGTTTGGGGTTACTGAAATTATTCAGGAATTCAGCAAGAGAACATAAGGGAAAAAATGAAAAAAATGTGGTGTTTTCTAATAGGATTTTCTTAGTGAAATGCTGCAACTTCTAGCTCTTTCATGGAGAGCCTGTAGCGCTCAAAGAAAAAAATCAATTTTCATCATTGAATATGTAGGCTGTATCTCCAAATAACGGACAAGCGAGGAAGAATGCCTTGCAAGGAGTCTATTTGAATTGAAACAACTAAAAGCATTTAATGCTAGTGGTGGTAAATGTGTGACCCAGGATTCAATCAGAACTTCGCATTTTGCACAAGTCCTTTCCCTTAACAATGCATTACATACCGATGACACCAGAAGGCAGGAAGTATAGGAAACAATAAATTCCCATTGTTGACACTATACTTTTTCATAAATTAAATGAGACATTTGCTGACAAGCCTGCCACAAATAATATTCAGCAATTGAGACTCCTATTATTAAGGTTAGGAATATGTTTAGCTAACATCAATTGTATCCACTAAGACGAGAAAGCCTGTCTAGCTAACATCAACTGATTTTATTAAGAAGAGGAAGCCTGTCTAGCTAACATGTCCTCAGGCGATCAACCAGGAAACGTGATCTTTCATAAAGTTTTTGAAAATGCCTATTCACTGCTAAGCATTTATTTATGACTAAAAGCATCAGGACTTTACCTCTCTAATGAATGTTACTTGGACAAATGACTTGTTGGAGTGATGGTACTTCAAGTTCACAGCGTTATCAGTGATCCTCCATGTTTATGGGAATAAGAGAAGCAAGAATAGAGGCAGTACTAACCTTTGCCATGTAAGGGTGGGAAATTTAGCTGATACTGGACTGGTATTACACTGTTTCCCTCTCTCTCTTGGATTCACAAGCAAGTGAGGATCCTGTTGTCTTGAAAAGACTGTCCAGATTTATCATCCAAGGACACACTTTCTCCTGGCTAGGTAATGCACGTGGTCCCACTGATAGCTCTCTGGAGCAGGTGGCAGGAGGAGTTTTTACTCTGTTGTCTGGTATCATTTGGCCTACGATGGGCCACATGTGCAATGTCACTGGCCAATACTACTTGCCTTTCATCTTCTCTTAACCCATAAATAACTTTAATCAGGGCGGGGAGTTTCCATTCACATTTTGAAAAAAAAGAAGTTATTGGCCTTTCTTCTTGGCCCCTTTCATGAAAAATAACATCCTGTTAGTCCTCTGGAGTCTACATCTAGGATCATTAAAACAATAGCAATAAAAGCTTCAGGAGTATCCTTCAGCCATCTCAGACTTGAGGAACCAGTGGTTTAGCTGTTGGTCCTAGCCATACTAACTGAAGAATTTCTAACTTTTTTATGTATGATAAATCCTGATTCTGTGCCTAGGAAAATAACCTGGTGTCGGATACAATGTGGCATTATCCTTTCTGTCACCAGTTTTTACACTTTCTTCTTTTCACTGAGATCCTCTTTGTTGAGGATTGTCTCTGGTTCAACTTGTTCCTCCAGTTCACTTGTCTTGGATCACTGTTATTATGTTTTTTTCCCCTCAATTCTCTTGTCTATGGCAATGTAGTCTGTAAAGAAAGTTTAATAAATAAAGAGGAATTGTGAACTCCAGGTGTTATACTATCTTTTCTCTTTGTTCTCAGCTGCCTAAGTATCCTGGCAGGTCTCCTTTTTTTTTGGGTGAAAATCAGCAATGGCATACCTAAGACACGTGTACCGTCAAGTACATCTGTCAGGCTAGTCTGTGTGACAGACCGTGCAAGCCAGAGTAACTGGGATAGTTGGAAATGGGGGTCAAACAGTGAATCTTGCAGATGAGTAAACAGAAAGAGTATGGAAGCAGCCTTGCCCGAGGGCATGCTCAGAAGAAAGGCTTGATTGCTTAACTTCTATAAGTCAACTGTATTCTCATATGATCCATGTCAGTGTTTATACAATAAATGGACCTTTCCACATGTCTTGCAGCTGTGATATAGACACAATATACTTAACCCCCACAGTAAGTTTCAGAAAGTCCGTAGTATCCCCTCCATTACCTGTGCAAGTGCTATGCTGTTCCTATTATTTCTACAAATCTGTACTTTGCAGGTGGCATTTCTGGCAAAGTGTCTGGCTGAGGGAAGTACCAGGAATATCTGGAAGAATACATATTTTAAAATAAGTAAGAAGAAAAAGTTGAAAACTCAGGAATGGAATAATAGCAGGAAACACAAAGTTTAGGGACTATTGATAGGACTTGTTGCTGGTTACAGACTATTCAAACCAAAGAAGCCTAGGCCAGACTTCCTTCCGACATACGAACCAGAAGGAAAATGGCACAAGCGAACCCACTATCCTTCCCTGGGTCAGGCATCCCCGCTCTTTAGTTCCTGGGAAAGGAACTACGGAAGAGCCCATGCACCCTGTTTAAATCCATCAGCTGGTACTCTTGCCTCTTGGTTGATTCCCAGCTCCCATGTACTGTTGTCACATATCAGGCCAGCTGCTTCCCCGAGTCCTTTTGGGGATCATGTCCTCCATTGCAAAGGGACATATTTAGCAGGGAGGGTACACAAATGCCAGCTGGGCTCACAAAGACCTCAGTGGGAACCAATTTCAGCCCCAGATGCGTAGCAAAACAGAAGGTTGCTTCAAGGGCACTGGGCTAGTGTCCAAAAAGAAACAAGGTCAGGAGTGAAAAAGGGGGAGAGGGAGCCATAAATATTTTTGCCTGGTGTTCACATCAGGCTCACCAGCCTATTCTTGTCACCCCACCCCCTTTTTTCCATGAGGGCACAATATTAGCTGTCTTCCCTGATATTTCCCTGGTATTTCAAAATGTGTTAAAAATGAGCATCTGCATGTCAGAGACCACTTTAGTCAGCTCTCATGGGACCCTGGGGTGATTCTTATTTGAGCTTTTGCTTTAAAATATTTATATCTAGAAAAATGCTGCCTAATGTTGTCTTCTGCTACTAATGGTCTGGCAAATCTGTCATCTTTCTCTGAGATATAAAGTCATCTTGTGCTTTCTAAGTACAGAACAGATATTTATTGAACATGGCTTGCCTGCAGCAGTGTTAATAAGGTTACCATCTTTGTGTAGTAATAGGCTTTTGGGTTTTTTTTGTTACTAACAAAACTATTGTGCCTAATCCTGTCAAGCATAATTTTCTGTGTAATAGCTTTAGCTTTGTGTTAGAGTGTATCTGCAAGTGTGTTAATTGTCATTTCCATTTCACTTAATGTATATTGCCTTTTAACACCTGTGTTCATCTACCACCAGATTTTAATAGATACCCTCCCTTTTGCTTGATTGTGGAACTGTACAACTTTGGCCATATTCAAAGTCCTTCCGTCAAAAAAATTCAACCAATTTTTGACTGGCTACATTTTCTTTAGGCTTCCACCCCTCTCACATGTTTCAGCCCGTTAGATTTTATAAATCTACCTCATATATACTGAGACTGCTTTTTGTCTGCCTGGACTGAATACGCTCCCCTTGGCAAGCACTGGTCCTGCAGCAACCATCAACTTCTTGATTGATGGTAAGTCTTTATTCATTATCATGAGAACTAAAATATTATTAACCAGTCATAACAGAGTCTTTGCATTTTGGCTGTTTATTACAAAAAAATTAATGACGAAATATTAATTGAACAAGCACCACAACCCTCTGTGGCTGTATTTATTTAGTTAGTTTAGAAGACATTATAGCCTGTAATGGAATAAATCTGCCTTCTGGGTATATGAAGTGAAAAGCCAGAGTTAATCCATCTGATCAGTTATTCACGAATGAGTTTTAAAGGTGGCATTCAGAATCACTTCTGGCTGTGACAGAGGTCCTTTCCTCCAGTGCTTTTGCTGAGCTCTTGGTCCTAAAACATTTATAAGCTGGGCTCCTAGCCCAGAGCTATGTGTATTTCAGATGCCGACAGCAGCAAGCAACTGTATAGTAAGCCAAAGAGCTGCTGCATGGTCTAATGAATATTTAACAGGGAAACACAACTGAAATATTTTTACAGCAACAAGTACAGCTGCTGGTTGGGAACTGAAATTAATTCTGCCTTTGTACAAGCATGGTATTTTATTTCCTGCTGCGCTTGTATCTTTAAGATGCTTTTGCCATTAGGTCTTTTGCTTTTAAGATTACAGTAGCAATGATAGATCGACACAATTTCAAGCCTGCAAAGACTGCTAAGCCTGCTACAGGGACTAATGCAGTTAAATAGCATCCTTTCCAGGCAGACTTTATGGTCCAAAACCAGACACACAGGACATTCCCGGGTCACTTACATTTTATTGCTTCAGCTGAGATAATTCACATGATCTGCCTCTTTTATTCATTCTCCCATCCTAGAAGCCACCTGGATTCTTCATCTTCTGTTTCACAGGCGTTTACAATATAGATGGTAGTCAAGGTTTACTGAGCGAGAAGCCAGATAAGGGACAGATGTGCATTTAATTGAAAATAAAGGCTGCCTGTTTGTTAGCAATAAATCAGTGAATAACACAGCCACAAGGACATAACTCTAGTCCACCTACTCACTGGTTATAGTAATAATTTCGCATTTCCGTAGCTCTTCAGATTGCTCCATCTTCATGCTGAGTAACCTCCTCAAGTTGTTTCACAAACAAGGAAATATGATATACAGAATATTTAATTTCCCAAGCCCAAGGAGGCAGGGAATCCACAATAAACCTGCATAGTACTTACACAGTAGGCTTCATCCAGCACACAACAGAGTTGGCTGTAATCACGAGCTGGTTAAAACTTGTTTCCTTGCCCTGGCTTGTTGTGAGAGTTTCTGAAGGGACAGGACAGTCAATGTTGCTGCCTCTAGCGACCCAGGCTTTTGATGCTGGATGGCTTCAGGGGATGCTGGTGGGCTGGCTGCCTGTGAGAGGTCTTGGGAGGTGCCAAAAAAGAGCTGAGAAGGATATAGGCTGGAGAGTGGATGTTGGGGTGGCAAAGGTAACATCTAGAGAATATTGAATATGAGAGGTGGGTTTTGCAGGAGAGAGAAGCATGGGAGGGGAAAAGGGTGTGAGTGGAGGGGAGGTAAGACTGGAGGTATTAGGTACGGGAGGAGACTGGGAATACAGTGGGTGTCCTGCTAAGGAAGGCAAGTATGAGCTATAAGGCAAGGGAGCTGTAAGCCTGTCAGTCTGTGTCAGACAAGCTACTTCCCATACACCTGAACTAATTTAACTATGCAATCTGCCAGCCTGTTCAGAGTGGCTGCAACATCAGCCCAGCAGCTGCTGAGACAAAGCTGCTGCCTGTGGCTGGACTGGACATGAGTGTTCGATGCCTAGCACCATTAGCAAAACAGTTAACTTCCATGGACTCATCAGTGACATGTGCTTTATTCCTCACAGGCCTCAATCTCCTGCCTGAACCAGCTTTTCAAGAGACAGGGGTGCTTATGAGACTTGGGTCACAGGGCTGCAGGGGCACAGCTATACAGCATAGGGTAGGGAACTTGAGTATGTGAACTATATAGTCAAGGAAGGTTATTTTTGTAGCAAAACCAGTATATTCATCCCACTAAATAACATGTCATTCTGAGACATACTGGTACAACTATGGGCAGACAATCTAGCATTTCTGGTCCAAGTTTAGTGAAGAACATAAGCCAGACTTGATAGTAGGCATACAGCAATGGGAAAAAAGTGAAATGATATACATATACTTCAAGACCTCTAAAGAAAATTATTTTTAGAAGAGATTTTTATAACTCTTTTTCATGGATGCAGATGATCCAGGAAAGACTATTTGGCGGAAGCTGCCAGCAATCATTCCCACAGTGAGTTGAAAGTAAATATTTGTGCATAATGTAAAAAATAATAAATTAAACAAAAAACCCCAACACAAAATCATTTCCCCCTGGAAAACCATTTTGATGAAAAGCTCTCTATCAAAGCCTGGTAAGCTGCCTCTTCCTCTCACTTCAACACACCCCCAAAGCAAGCTTTTTACTGGAGTGCATATATTACTGCCTCCTGATAATGGCTTTTCAAGCAGTGAAATGTGGCCACTGCTACTAGCTCACTAATGCCTTGTTTGGGGACAAAAGGGGCATCCCCATGCTGGTCAAGTGGCACCTGTTTTGTATGAATAGGCATAGGTTCTTAGCCAGCTTATGCCAGCATAATTAAGGCAGCACAAACCCTTATCCCTGACTTCTACCTAATGAAGAGGCTTTAAACAGATACAAGAGCAATTATTCTGATTTAATTTATTCTTGTGAATTCAGATGAGCAAACCCTACAGGACAAAGTTTTCATTTATATATGTTCTTTTGTTTCTATACTAGGTTTTTTTTAATTTAACTATTTTGGCTAAAAAAAATTGTATCTTCCACAATTCCCATTGCTGCAGTTATTACAAAAGGTATACAGAGCCTTGCCATCTCTGCTCAGAACCTGCTTTTATCTTGCTCAAATTTCGTCTTTGAGTCTAGGCCCTGTATTGTACATTCTTACAACATCTAGCACAGTCTATCAGGCATGGATTAAAATAATGGGATTCGTGGCTTGCACTCACTGAGTCACTGCTTTCTGCCGCAGAGATTGCGATTGTTTCACCTCTGCTGTTCTGCCCAGGCACTTCAAGCTTCACATAACCATGCTTTGAAGTGCTTCTTCCAAGTTCACAATTTACTGTTTGAAATGTCTCATGTAATGCTATCTAATCCTTTCCAGGGCTTCAGGGAAGACAAGCTTTCAATTTGGTGAAAAATGTATTTCTGTAAGGCGATTAGAATAAAATGAAATAGAAACCACTTGTGGAGTGGTCGTTGCAAGGTAGCTCGATAAGGGTCTCTTTTCGAATGAAGCAGAGGCCAGCTTCTGCCCTGCTAAAAGCAATGGCAGGTTTGCTGTCAGCCTTCATAAGCTGCAGATCAAACTACAGCTTCCATTCAGGACTTTTTTTTTTATTTGTTTTTAATAAGGTAGATGTTCAGGAAGAGGTCAAATGTAAAACATAGGACCTGTTTTATAGGATATTTGAATCCCTTTTTTTTTTTAAGTGGCCATATAGATTAGAAATCATACGCGGAAGACCTGAATAATCTTACACCTGGTAGCAATCACTACTCCGTATTATGCACTCCCTTCTTAACATCATATGTGAGCAGATGGGGTCTTTCTTCCAAGGGTGCTTTTTATTCATGTTCTTGAATTGAAGTTATCACTGTGATCTTAAACCATTTTTATTAGAAGTCTGTTTTCAATCAAGAAAGAAGGGGGGCTTGCAATGAAGAAAAAGCATTGGTGAGTACAATGAACCACTACAGAGACAAAAATAAACAAAGAGGAATTTCCTCAATGCCCTGTTTCATCTTCCATTTTCCTTTATTATTATTTAACATAATATTGTTTTTTTAAGCACTGTCATTAAAGTAGTTGCTTGTTTAGATCTGAAAGAAATAGCTTTTCTTTCTTTCTTTCTTTCTTTCTTTCTTTCTTTCTTTCTTTCTTTCTTTCTTTCTTTCTTTCTTTCTTTCTTTCTTTCTTTCTTTCTTTCTTTCTTTCTTTCTTTCTTTCTTTCTTTCTTTCTCTCTTTCTCTCTTTCTTTCTTTCTCTCTTTCTCTCTTTCTTTCTTTCTTTCTCTCTTTCTTTCTCTCTTTCTCTCTTTCTTTCTTTCTTTCTTTCTCTCTTTCTCTCTTTCTTTCTCTCTTTCTCTCTTTCTCTCTTTTTCTTTCCTCCTTTCTTTCTTTCTCTCTCTCTTTCTTTCTCTTGCTTTCTTTCTCTTGCTTTCTTCCTTCCTTCCTTCCTGTTTGTCCCTGTCTTTTTCTTTTCTACATATTCAGTTCATAAACAGAAAGGAAATAAGAATGCTTGAAGAAGAAAATTTAGTCTCAGAACTCAAACTGTCCTAACAAGTTAAGGCAAGGGGGTGTTTTGCTGATTTATTTTCTTGGTCCTCCTGTGTGTGACTCCAAAATAGTACCAGTAAATATGAGAGGAAATTCCATGCTAATTTTAAGCATCCCATCTCTGAAAAATAAATGTTGATGCAGTTATCAAAGAACAGTAGTGATGATGATGATACACACAGACGGTGGTAGTTCACAGAGAGTCCAGCTGAAAGCCGGGTATGAAAAATGCACAGCTCAGATTTTGCCTGGATTAGGGGAAGTGTCTGAAAATTGAGTACAACCTCTGTGTAACTGCGGGGGGGGGTGGTTGGTAGGATATGTTTTGCCATTGCAGCCACCTGCTCTGTTCTTCTGCCAGCCGTTACCAGCCACTCCATACAGGCAGGAGGACAGGAAGGGCATCTGCCTTCACCAAGCCCAGAGCTGGTAGCACTAATACATGCTCTAGGGCCAATGAAGCCAATATGACTAACTGTGGTGGCCCACTGGCCACGCTGCTGGCTCAGCTGCAGGAGCCACCTCTCTTGCAAAGCCCTGAAATCTGCCCTGCATGGTTTATTAGTAGTAAAAAGCCAGAGCTGAAAGTTTAGATTAGACTGTGCCAACTCAAGCTCCCTGAGCCTAGATTAGGTTTCAGGTGTTGACATACAGACATAGCAGATGAAACACTGATAGCTGAGGCAGTTGTGGTCTCCAGCTGCCTCTCTGGGTGTCTGTTGTCTGTTGCCACCTTTTGTGGCAAGAACAGGCAAATCACAGGTAGAAGTCAATGCCTGTAATTCACTGAATTAGGAAGTTAAACTGAATTTGTCACTGACCTAGGCCAGGACACTACTCTCATATCATTTAGGAGCAACTTCATGCTTAGTTCAGGCTTGCAGGTTGCAGTGGCAGTGGGAGAGACAGAGGTGGGGAAGCTACCACAGCTGGGGGTGATAGCTGTTACTACAGGCCGGGTTATATCCCACTGTGTTTGTAAGTCAGCAGCCTTAACCACTTTCTTTTGGGAAAATGTACCATGACCCCAGAAGCTGTATTTTTAGCAAGCTGAGTTATGGCATGGGTGGAACATAAACTCAGCCATTTTTCCAAGCTCACCCCAAGCCACCTTGACTTGGTCCCTACCCTTAAATTTTCAGTCTTGACAGATCTTACAATTGGATGCATATACATTCAATTGAGTTCTAGTGAAATGTTGGAGACAGCTGGAGTGGACAAAACCAAGATAAACTTTTTAAAAACAGCCTAAACCACATCACTTCCTTTCCAGGGCGAGCATGCAAACATGGTAGCAGCAATGATTAAAAAAAGTAATATTGAAAAACACGTTGCTAGCACTCTGAAAACTACAGAGTGCATGAACTCCCAAGAACTTTGGGTATTTGGGTGGCCTGTGTACAGTACATATATCTTATCCTTCAAAGAACCATTCCCCCCACACTTAAATCATGGCCTCTCCTACTTGCATGAGCTCAAAAGGCCACTGAAACCAGTTCTGAGTTAGCTCAAGTTTTCCAAGGAAAAGGTCACCCTAGTACAGCAAGACCACCTCTTCCAGCTTCGTGCTGGGAAGTTGCGGATCTTCTTGGGAATGGGAATAGAAAGCCATGTAAATAATTTCATCACCCATCACTGAAAGGAGAGTGAAACAGACAGAACGGGTGTCCCCCCCCAAATTGTATCAAATTTTCCAGTTTTTAAAGTGAATTTAATAACTTACGTGTGCTTTCAAAAAGCTTTATTAAAGTTGTGACTGCAAACAGTAACCTCTTTTCCACTAATTTACAGAGCCTGGGATTTCGGTAACTTCAGTTCGTTTATGAAAACCAGGAAATTTTTGATAAAAACTTCCTTTATATATTTTGCAAGAGTAGTTCAACAAAAGCTCGAATGTCCCACTTTTATGAACCACATCTCAGGCAGGCCAAGGCCTGTAACATTGAATATCTCTCTAAATAAATAGCCCTCATCACTTTATTTTTCTAAAGAAACATAGCCTCTCCCTATTAGTGTCTGAGTAATTGGGGTAAAATTAACAACAACTTGAATTTTCATCCCCCAAAATAAGGAAACTTTTCTGAGTTTAAAAAAAGCCTCATTTAAAAATAATTGGGGTACCTCTTTTAACATCCAGATTTCAGCTGGAAGTCAAAGAAAGTCAAAGATAGAAGCACAAATACCGTGAGAAAAATAAACTCATGTTATTTCAAGCCGAGTGCAATACAAGAGGTAAGCGAACAGACTTCGACAAGATTAACAGCTAGGCCTGTGTGCCAAAAAATTAAACGCCTCCCATCGTTATCTTACACTCTCTCTTACGCAGATTTCTGGACCAGGTCCTCAGATGACATCAGCTGGTATGTGCAGCTACATTCACGTGAGTGGCATTACAGTGATTTAAACTAGATGATAATGAGCCTCACCTGTTTCGGGAAGTGAGTTTTATTATTCATTTGATTGAAAGGTATTTTCCAATTGTTGTGAAGTGGGAAATGTGTTTCGAATTCATCATTTTTTAAGCCTCACACGCATTGTTTGGCAAACAAAGATTGTTTTGGTTGTCCGGGACTCCTCCACCGCATCCTCCCAAATGTGAGATTTCCCTCTGTTCTCCAATGGGCCATTCTGGTCAAGTTAAACACACAGTGGCAAGCTTTGCAAAGCAGTAAGCTTCCTTTAGAATTAAGCCTTTTGGTTTCTTCTGTCATCTTTGTGGAAGAACTGGACCTTACAGTAGAAGGATTATGCTAAATTGCTTTCTGCCACTGAAGATCTGGACAAAGCAGTAGTTCAAGGCATGGAATGAGCATTCTGAAATAAGCACTTAGTCACTGAATTCTGTACCAAGAAATAAACCTAAACGATTTCAATTTACATATGTTTGTAATTTGCATCCCAGCTTTACACCTTACAGAGAGTCCCTTGTTTGCCATTACTGTAGTAAATGTTTGTTCACAGGCTGTTTAAAATCAAACAGGGAGGTCAAGCTGGGACCAGATCCAAGGCTGACAGCCTTGCCCTGTCTGCATGGCTTGTCTGAATATGCTCCTAGGGCTCAGAATTCTCTGGTGGACTTGAAAGACACAAGACTGAGTCCAGAGTCTGTTACTGCAATACAGGGGTTCCGCTGTTATTCTGGGATCTAGGAATCAAACCAGAGACCTTCATGCGAATGCTTTCTTCACTATTACTCTATAGACTTTTTGCAGGATATCTGTTTTCTTTCCTTGGATACTTAAATTCGTGCCACCTTCAGATGATTATATCCAATACATAAATTTGGATCTCTACGAGTTAAAAGTGGTAACCTTCATGTGCATGGCTTTTGGACTGATATACAGAATTTTACTCCTAGTCTTTCTATACCAGATATTAGCCAGTCTCCTGCTCCTTTCTTCTCTCGCTCTTCTCCATCAGACACCTTTGCAGATTGATAGTGCTCTCCCATGAATTTTTACCTTTCCATTTTCCATTTGGCACAGAGTAAACTCACAATAGAAAATCTCCACGGCAGGACAAGGAGAGCCAATGCTGTGCCCATCAACAGCACCACCCTGTTCTGTTCCAGGTAAAGCAAGGAGTCACCCAGGGGTAATGCAAATGCAGGTGTCTGCAGGGCGCAAGGGGCTGTCTGTAGCTTTCCAGCTGACACTAGATGATGCAGTCTGTGTTCTTGTGCATCCTGTGCTGTGGTCACAGCACATGACTCTCCTTCATTCTCCTTTCAGACTGAGGGTCCTGCTACTCCAGCAGCGAAACTGAATGGTGCAGAGAAGGTTTTGTGTTTTCAGCTGCTAAATTCCCTTTAGAATGACAGGATGCCGTACAGCATCTGCGAACAGTGGCTGCAGAGATAGAGATATGATGTTTTCTGGGGTACCAGAGTGCGTAGTAACACAGTCTATCAAGTCTGTCCCCTGTGTCTGACAGCTGCAGGGGCCCATTTCAAATTGTTAGTGCACTTCAGAATACAGGAATATTTATCCATGCAAAAATAATAGTGTTCTACAGAAATGGCCCAATGTTTCCCAGTCAGGGTCATGAACTCCTTGAAGGTCACAAGAGTGTTCAAAAAGGTCGTGTAATTTTAGACAGCAGAAGTAAGCAGCAGCTCAGTTCCTCCAGAGAGTCAAAGTGAGAAGAGGCTGTAAGTATTGGCTGTCAGTGCTCTCAGTAGCAAGGGAATTGCTAACTACACCACCTTTAATTGCTATCAGCGCTCAGTTCTGGCAGGGGCAGGGAGGGGAGCACAAGCATGTGCATCCAGCGGTAACACCCCTCTCGCTGCCTTGCCCTGCAGGAATGGAGCTGCAGTGTGCTTGGGAAAGGACCGCCACATGGCAAGAGATGAAACAGAAGGGAAACGTGCTTTGTAAATGTTTGAGAAACTCTAGTAGAGCATAATGCTTCTGCATTAGAGGAGGGTAAGGAAGGCAGTGCCTCTGCTACTGGGTAGGGTCTGCCTTGGGGCTTGGTGTTTGGCAACACCACCTTGTCCATAGTCTTCAGCAACCTCTGCCATTTTGTTTATCGCTTTTCTGCTTCCTGCAGTGTTTCATTTTGTCAGCTTAAGGGTCAGTGCAGTCTTTTCACTTAATCACTATACAAATGGTTTAGCTGGCTCACTTATATCCTTTTTTTCTTTGCTCCCATTCTCTGTGGACCCTGCAGAGCTAAATTCCAGCGTGAAAGGTTTAATACTCCAGATAGTTGTGAAACTACTTTGGCAAATTAACATCTTTGGTTGAGATTAGTCTTAAAGTTGTTACGTGACATCTGAAGACAAAAACCTGTAAATCTTTCTAAAATGCTAGACCAATAGCTTCGATATGTAATAAATACTGAAATCCTGTAAAACATTGCTATCCAGTTTATCATCTTTTCTAAACAGAAAGAGCAAAGTCAGGAAATTCATTGCTGAGGAGTTATACTTTCCTTTGAACCTACTTGATACTGAACATTTGGGGAGTTAAAGCAGCCAGGTTTCAATGTAAACAGGCAAATGGCTGAATTAAATGCACAAAGTGAACTATTAGATTTTCCTTATGTGTTGAGTGAGCTCTTATGATAATGGGTTAATAATGCTTTGTAAGCCTTCAGTACTTTCCAGCTAAAAAGCTACAGTAAAGCCTTAGTCTTTTTAGTGCCACTACTTAAATGTTACCAGTCTTACCTGCCTATCCTCTCATGGGCTATAAATGTTCTATTCCTACCTGCCTGTCCTCTCTTAGGCCATAGACTCATGCTCTCTAGGTGTACCAGCAAAAAGTTTACAAACCCCAGACCCTCACAACTACCTCATCATCAAAATTTACCACTTCCTCAGAAGTGCCAGTTAAATAGCTTTGTTCATGCCTTAATCCACTTTAAGTCAAGCCAGCCTAACTTTGACTAGGCTTTAAATAATAGACTTTTACTTAGAAAGATTGCTTGGATGAGAATAATTGAAGGAGAGACTCCAAGAGCTATTCAGTCCCCGCATCTGAGGAGGCAATGTCCTAGATTAGGTGGGAAGTGAGGAGTGGAGACGATGCTTGGGGATGTAACCACTTCAGCCATTACAGCTAGAACTTGAAAAGAATATACACCAATGGCGTTATTAGCATGCTGCTGGAAATCTCCCTGCCTAGTTTTCCACTTTTTGTTACCTGCTACTGTAATTATCTCTGGAAAGTCTGGATCATCTCCCCTGCTGCATCCTATGCCCAAGAAGGACTCCCCAGTTCCCTAGGTCTGTTACATTGTCTGTTTAGAACTCACCTCTGCTGTAATTCTCAGTAGCGGCTGGTGGTCTGTGCTCTCTGCTGGCTGCTCTGATCCAAAGGAGTATCCATATCCTTCTGCTCTGCTTGGTATGTCCATCACTTTTCCTTCCTCCTCACCCAGACTGAGCGACAATTTCACATCCTTTCATGCTGTGCTGTTGACACCTAAAATTACATGGCCACGGTCAGACGAGCATCCTAAGGTACGCAGCAAAATAGCAGTAACATCAGCAGAGGATGTTAAGTGGCTCCCCCTAACTCGTGCAAGAGGACTGCTGCACAGATGGGGAAGAGTTTGGATCTTTTGTCTCAGTTATTTACTGTAACTGCATGGCCCTCCTTCCTCTCCAAAGCATACTGACATCAATTAACCTTTTCATTGCACTGAGCCTCCGCTTTTGCCTTTATGGCAATGGAAACCTCTGTAATACCAACAGCCCTCATGGAATGCTGTTAGAACCCAAAGAATAGTGAAGTTGTCTATTTCAAGGGTTAAAATCTGAGAAGACAGAATGAAATAAATCAAAAGGACAAATTTGCATGCCAGAAACAGTACCTTATATGTAAGAGTGTAAGGATGTTACTGACTGTCTGCAGCTGTGAGGACAGAAAGCCTCCAAGGGGCTGCCTGGTGGCCAGGCTGGGATTTATAGGTGGTGATGTACAGTCATGGACTCATCTGTAAGACAAGAGT
This sequence comes from Opisthocomus hoazin, assembly GCF_030867145.1. Taxonomy (NCBI): domain Eukaryota; kingdom Metazoa; phylum Chordata; class Aves; order Opisthocomiformes; family Opisthocomidae; genus Opisthocomus; species Opisthocomus hoazin. The sequence goes on along the minus strand of NC_134416.1, from coordinate 14,985,428 downwards.
TGGTGTAAGAGGTTGTTGCCAAGGGGCTTTTTTTCCCAAAAGCACTGCCTTACACCAATTGCCTGGAAGCACTCGCTTTGTTTGGACTCTGCCACTTTCCAGCCCCGCAGGCTCTGGGCTCAGAGGCACTGACAGATGACAGCCACACTTGCCGTGTTGAGGGGGCCAGACTGGTGACGAGCTGTGACAGTGACCTGTGTTCAGCCATGGCAGTAGTTACAACCACCATGTCACATAGAGGAGAGGAGGCTGCAGCTTGTTCTTTCAGACAAAGACATCCGGGGGGGTATCTCCCATGTGACAGGCACTTCGAGGCATGGGGATGGGCATAGTTGCACCAATAAAATACCTGTAGACACCCTGCTTTCAAAACTTTCTCTTAATACAACCCTCCAAACCATTACTGAAAGCCTTCCCCCAGACCACAGTTCTTTGCACTACCAACCTTCTTGTTTGGCGGGGGGGGGGGGGGGGGGGGAAGTTTACCAAGAATCCACCCTGTGCTGTGACGTTCACGGATTGGTGTGGACTCCAAGGAGAGCAGTAGCCAAGCCGCCTACGTCACCTCTGCTGTAAACAGAGCTCCCACTTGCACCCCTCCCTTGCTGCCTGCCACACACCCTTCTGCCGTCCTCCACAAAGACGTGGTTTTCCGGAGGAGGCCAAGCTCCACTTACCAGTTACATCAGCTCCCCTCGGTGAGCACATATGCTTCCACTTCAGAGCCCTGTTTCATTTGCTTCTTGTCTCTGTAAAAAGGGGTTTCCTTGAAAACTGTTCTTCCAAGTGTGCTGCCTACGTTTTTCTCATTACAGATAATATTTTCCTTTTCTTTCTCGCGGGAATGTTTTCATTGTCCCCTGTTGTTCTCTCTCTGTACCATGTGCTAATAAAAGAATTGGGAAGTGTTCATAGTAGCTGAACTGTGCAGAATTTCTCCCTGTTACGTTCTTGCCTTTTTCCTGCCCCTACGACAAAAGCGGTATCTCATTCCCACTGAAACAAGATTTAAAGATGACAGCTGTCTTCTGTGTGGTGACAATCAACATAAAGAAGAGACATGTGGACTGATTTCTTTAACCTGATCGTGTACGCACTGATTACTGCAGTAATCCAAACATTCTCTACTTGATGATTAAGGGATTTCTAGTTTGACAAAGAGCTATTTGGCTGACTACAAATTTCCTGGATCGAGCTCTCGATAGGGTCTGCACAAAATCTTTGTTTACTTTGCTGAAATTGCTCAGATGGCTTCTCATTATCATTGGGTGGGACTGAAGAGAAGCACTGATGTCAGTTTTGTGACATGTCTTGTTATTTAAGTAATTCACTATTTAGGCTGGGACATATTTGATCTTCCTAAATAATTGGCACTTCTTTTTTGCCCTTTAGTATGAATAAATGAAGGAAAAAACCCCTAACTACCATTGGCAAGGAAAGAACTTCTAGTAAAAAGAAACCTCGTACGAGTTTCTTGTAAGTATTACTCTGGGTCTGTCCCTTCTAAATCATGTAACACCCCCTATCAAACCTATCTGCACAGTTGCTGAAAATCTTCCCCGGGAAGGGACTTCCTAAATTCAAAGGGCTTCAGACTATTAAAAATCTGTGCTTCAAGACTTTCGGTAATCTCCAGTCCTCTGCTGAGGTGCAGGCCTCTGAGTAGCCACACTGAAGTTAATGGGCTTACTTACAAATTTACAAGTCAAGCACATGCTTAAGCACCTGGTGAGAGGGCTTGGATGCTGACCCTGCGCTTGCAAGATAGAAGACTTCCTGGGCTGCAGTGCCATCATCCCTCTTTGTGACAACTGCTCCTGAGGCCCTGGAAGATGAATGAGAGAGTCATGTTCTCCCAGGCGGTTTTCAAAACAATAAGCCTTGAGTGAGCATACATCCTTCACTCTCACAGTTTTACTGCCCTGGTGACTTTGGCACTTGGGTTGTAATCAGGGAAATTTTAGTTTACCGGTTCTTGTGTGGCTGCTCACACAGACATGGATGTGATTTTCACATCCACAAGCTGGTCTAACAGAGTGCTCACATTAGTGCATCCGCTCATGGAGCTAAAACATAGTGGAGGATTTGGCTTGCACTCTATGAAAGAGGTCTTAGAGGGTTACTGCTGTGTCCAAGCATGTTTCACAGCTGACACTTGTCAATGAAAAAGCAGAGCTCAATGAAAAGGCTAAATGTTCACAAGGAACCTCTTTACTGTGGGGTTAATGAGGACTTGAAAGGACTTGCACTCTGGCCTTAGCTGTGTATGTTTGTCTTTTCTTTTACTTTCATCTCTCCTCCCTGAGCCCTGGTCTCTTTTCATTCTGTTTTGCTGCTTTGAATTTGTGCCTCTGTATTTAACCAACTAACCTTCATTCTTCCTTCTTTACTTCACTCCTTCCTTTCTTTCTCTCTTTCTCTCTCTCTCTTCCTTTGCACTGTTTTGGGAGCCTGACTTTGACAGATGGTTAACAACACAAACCACTAAAGTGCCTAATGCTTGAACCTACTCATGGCCTCTCTTGCTAACACACGATGATTATTAGTGATAACATTACATAGCAAAAGATGTAATAGACTCAGAAGAGAAAGTCTGGTTTTGTTTGAAGATGTAAAGGTTTAACTTTGCAGGGTTTAACTCAGTCTTTTTTGATCTGCAACACATGGCCAGATGAAATACAGTATTTGCCTGTTTTAATGCTTTTTCCTTTCTCTTTTAAATGTAGTAAGCTCATAAAGAATTATTACATCTCATACTTCAGAGAACAAGAGTGCATACTGCCGTGCAAAGAGTATTGTGCACCCTAAAGGAACAAATAATTCTGATGTTATTGCACATACACTACCAGTTATGCTCAGTAATGCACAGTATAAATAAAAATACGAACCTGTCAGAACACTAATTTTTCTGTATTTTCCTCCACAAAGAACAGACTGAAAACTCACACAAAGTGAAGTTACTGTAACCTGCAGTAAAGAGGTTTGTAAAAAGGCTATAGATTAAAAACTAAACTTTCAAACATTGTTCAAACGTGTAAATAGAGGAATGTTTCAGTTCACTGATCCTAATATCAGTAATTGCATCTAGCTTCAGTGAAGCTAATCCCTGGTCCCAGTGCTCTGATATACCCTCTTGTTCTCTGCCTATCCCTGGTTTATAAAGATAATATTTCTTCTCCTTGAGCCTAATGAAATTGTACTTTAAAATTAACTAAGGAATAATTGGGAAATAATAAATTAATACTTCACCAAGTAAAATGTTTTCTAGGAAAACATACTTAATCAGACATAGGCTTAATGTAGGGTTGTAGATAACTGGGTGAATTGACTCACCATATTGAGTGGTCTAGATTCCCACTATATATCAATTATCCTAGTTTCTATAGGTCCTCGTGTTGCCTTTATCTCTACAGGATAAACTTATACCATAAATTTAACAGTGTGAAGGAATATTCTTAGGCCCTGCAAGTCAATCTTCTATAGTTTCAAGTTATTAGAGAAGTTTCTGGCACATTTTTGGCCCATGTCAGCAGTTTCTCAAATTGTTCCCAGACATGGATCTGAGATTAGCACATGGCAAGGGCCATTCCCAATAGGCAGTCTCCCTGTTTTGCAGAGCAAGAGATTTTAATATACTGATGTAGTATTTAATAGAATTTAGTAGTATTGATTTTAGCAGTGCTCTGTACCAGGTGGCCTCATTGCCATACAAGAGTCCTGGCCACATTTAACTTTTATTAGATAAGTAGCCTACGTATCTAAGCACCCACTAGTTGCATGTTAGGTGGCGCAACAGATAATATGATATGTAACTGCACTAATTCTTCAGGAGAACAGTTAGGACAATATGTAGCCTTTGGCTTCAGCAGACCTATCGTAGTTGCTCTTCTTGTTGTAGGTATTGTTCCTCCCTGCAGGGCAGGTTGAGGAAATGCAGTGAACTCTATGAAGATATTTCCTTCCTTGAGGAGTTTACTCCTGACTCTTAGGTAAAAGCGTAGCTTAGGCCAAAGTGTAATGTACTGTTCTGGGGAGAGAAAGACCCTTTGTGCTAAAGGATCATCAACCATGTGCCTTTGAAACTTTTAAAGATTTTTAGGGTACACTGAAATGCAGGAATCTAGACCCTTCTCTTATCAGGACCTGCATTCCAGCAGAGCTGTCCTCCAACATTCAAGGCCTGCAGAATTTACCTATATCCTAATACCTTAATGCTCAGCTATTCTGGGATGCGATAGTACACACATACCAGACAGCAAAGGCATGTACAACTGCAGCTGGTTTGTTGTCCACCAGAATTAGGCAGACCCTGGAGTTGCCATGCATGATGGCATTAAGAACATCGAGAAATTAATGAGCATCTTAAACTAATCCCTAAATTAAGCAATTTTCTTTCTACACCTTTAATCTAAATGCATTTGGTACTAAGCCTGTGGATTTTTTCAAAGCGTTTTTGCTTGCCTACCCCCCTACCCTCTGCTTTGATTGAATTAAGCCTCAGTAAGCTCTATTTGCCCAAAAACTCATCTCATCCAAGCTCTGGACACCACCAGTGGAAGAGGTAAAGACCTTAAGAAGGTAATGCTGTGTCCTCTGCACAATGATGGTGTTCATATACTTGTCCTCTCTACCAGTGCTCCTTTTGCCAGTCTCTGAATATACTGGATATTGTCTTGGCAATCACGTCTTCTAAACCTAATAAATTAATAATTCACCTCCAGGACCTTAATGATGGTTTGCTGCAACAGGCCTATTAGCTGGCTGTATTTGTTCTAGTTGTCTGCAACGGAAAAGCAAGTGGGTTCCCTAAAATCCTGTGCTGAAAAACCAAATTCTAATGGCAGCCGTGGTAAATAAAACACTGATGTAACCCAAGTAGCTGACAAGGGGGGTAATAATTTGTCCTAGATTTACATGCCTGCAATGCAGAAATCTGTATCTGAGCTAGTAATCAAAAAATCCTTCAAGACAGAAATAGATTTGTGCAGAAAGCAACTCATCTGTTCTATTTGGGTTTTTTTTTTCCATCTACTTTAGGCTGAGATCAATTTTATGCATGAAATCATGGCCTATTTGTCTTTACTGACTGTAATAAAGTACTTTATTAGTGTATTTAGTAATATTTTAATATCATTTTACATTATAGTATATTAGTAATTTTATTTTAATATCATTTTATATTATAGTGTATTAGTAATTTTGAAGAAAAAACCTAAAAAAAATGTATTGTTGAGATTTACATTGGGATAAAATGTCAATATGGCAATTACCTACCTATCCATTTGTACCTTTTTATCATCTTTCTAAGTTTTAAAAACCCTTATACACGATAATACACATCAATGTTCTGTGCATTCAAAGATAAAAATTAAGCTTAGCAGAATGACTTTCACTATACACTCATGTACAACGTATACACAGAGCTATGTGTTCATGAGCAATAGTTTGAAAAGCAAGGGCATTCATAGCATGAGCTCTTTCAAGCCATGGGGCTTGAGATTCTAGCTACACCCAATAAAATTAATTTATCTCCAACAAACAAGAAATGCCAAAAGCAGAATAAAGAAATCTTGACAGAGGGACAAGATAGGGAAGAGCTGAAGAGGGAAGTATTTGAATCAGCTAAAAGCTTGTTAATATTGACTACATATTATAGGCAAATCAAAAGCTTTTACAGTTTTCTGACAATCTGTGAGTCTGAGTCTTGTAAATAACACTTGAAATATACATTAGAAATGAAATTGTTTATCTTGGTATTGATTCCGGAAAGGATAGCTGTAGATTTGGGGTTACTTTTGCTCATTTGGTTGGGTTTTTTTCGCTAAATTAAGGCCTGCTTCACAAAGAATCACAAAGAAAATTGAAGTCATTTTAAACTGATTTCATACCTATGAAGCTCTGCTTGGAAGTCCTGCCACCAACGATGTGTGCCACATGAACAAAATCTGGGATTAATTAAGTGAGAGTGAACTCCTCACCCATTTGAACTGTTGTGCTGAAAGTCTGTACAAAGGATCCGGGAGTTTACAAACACTAATCACCATTGCAGGGTCCTGTGGGCTACTCTTTACACAAGTGCCTTTGTAGTAAAATGAGCCTTCAGAGTGACTGTTGCATACTGAGCACAACAAAGACAGCAACATGGAGATGTTTATTGGTCACAACTTGCTCTTCTTCAAAGACAATTCTTTGCTTTCTTTAGAAAACAAGAAATTGTCTCAGTCTTAGTCATCTAGCTAATCGTAGTTGCATATCCATTGACATCCAGTGAAAATAAAAGCTAGAGAGGACAGGTTTACTTTGCTAAATCTTTGGTAAAAGTTGGTTACTTTTTCCATGCAGCATATCTACTGCATTCTGATTATGATAGTGGCAGAATTTACAAAAATTTCTCAGTTAAATCACCTGGCAATCTCAGTGGTAAAGTGAGCTAAATATAAAATCCAAGAAAAATTTTCCTGTAATTCTCAAGTTCAAGCAGCTGCGCCATGGACTTGGGTATAGACACTTAATCACAGAACATGGTGCACATTGCAAGGTCTCCTTGAGATTATAGGGTCTTTGCATGGTCTGTTACTGCTATTAGGTTTTTGGGACTGGGTTTGGGCTGTGATCTAACAGTACCAACCTTGTAGGTGTCCTGTCTGTGTGCCATGTGAGGTCAGACAATATGGTTTCTGGGTTTGTTTAGTTGTGTTTTGTGAGTTGGGCATTTAAAAAATCTTCAGAAGTTATGCACATCAAAGAAAAAATAAAGTAATACTGGCAATGACATTAATGAGGTGGCAAAGTCAAACACTTAACTCTTACAATTACAGTTAACCAGTGCTCAAAATGGTGAGATAATTACACCATCCTAGAGGGATTTGATTGAAAGATTTCTCAATTTTTCTGCCACATAGTTTGATAGCCCTGTAAATTTTCAATAAAACCATCCCACTTTAATCTCTTACTTCCACCCAGGTTGTTGCTTTATTTGTTTATTATTATTATTATTATAGTTAATATTATTATTATTTCTGATACAGCTGCACGTAAGTCTTCTCATCAAGGTCTGAACCTCCTTTTCTTTATTTGCTGTATCAGGATATGAATCCAAAGACTTCACTGAAAGAAATCTTGACATAGGTCTACCCATTACTCCTCCCAACAGGCCACTCCGGTCTAAATGTGAAGAGAAAGGAGCACAAGCATTGGGACCACCTGGAATATCTTCAGCAGTGAGAGTTCATCAAAAGATGGCATTGCATCAATATGAAAACACTCCAAGGTTTTATATTTGTTTCAAATGCATTTTATTCAGAGGGTATGGTGGGCCTTTGCAGGGGGGGGTGGTGGGACACAACACAGGGTTTGTAGAAAAGCTTGTTAATAACCTGAGAAGCATACTTTCTGATGGCACCCTGATTCATAAAAGTATCTTTGAGGGATATCCCCCAGGGGACCATACTGGGACTGGTGTTGTGAAATTTTTTCATTAATGACATAGGCAGTGAGATCGAGTGCACCCTCAGCAACTTTGCAGATGACACCATGCTGAGTGGTGCAGTCGACACACCTGAAGGACGGGATGCCATCCAGAGGGACCTGGACAAGCTGGAGAAGTGGGCCTGTGTGAACCTCATGAGGTCCTGCACCTGGGTCGGGGCAATCCCTGCTATCAATACAGGCTGGGGGATGAAGGGATTGAGAGCAGCCCTGCTGAGAAGGACTTCGGGGTACCGGTGGATAAAAATCTGGACATGAGCCACCAATGTGCTTTTGCAGCCCACAAGGCCAATCGTATCTTGGCCTGCATCAGAAGAAGTGTGGTCAGCGGGTCAAGGGAGGTGATTCTGCCCATCTACTCTGCACTGGGGAGACACCACCTGGAGTCCTGCATCCATCTCTGGACCCCCCAGCACAGGAAGGACATGGAGCTGTTGGAGCAGGTTGAGAGGAGGGCCACAAAAATTTTCGAAGGGCTGGAGCACCTCTCCTGTGAGGACAGGCTGAAATAGTTGGGGCTGTTCAGCCTGGAGAAGAGAAAGCTGTGGGGACCCCTTATAGTGGCCTTTCAGTACCTGATGGGGGCCTATTGGAGAGATGGGGACAATCTTTCTAGCAAGGTCTATTGTGACAGGACAAGGAGTAATGGCTTTAAACTAATGGAGGGTAGATTTAGACTGAATATAAGGAAGAAATGTTTCACAATGAGGGTGGTGAAACACTGCATCAGGTTGCTCAGAGAGGTAGTGGAGGCCCCATCCCTGGAAACATTCAAGGCCAGGTGGGAGGGGGTTCTGAGCAACCTGGTCTAGTTGAAGATGTCCCTGATCCCTGCAGGGGGGTTGGGCTAGATGAGCTCTAAAGGTCCCTTCCAACCCAAAGCATTCTATGGTTCTATGATTCTATGCTTCTATGATTCTATGATTTATGTAGCTCATGATATACTTTTCTTTCTTCCTTACATTTTCATACGCGTTTCTTCTGGGTTGTTTTTAGATATAGTGAGTGTGGGCTTGATAGACCCCGAGAACCTAGACCATTATTTTTGTTCCTGTGTTGTTGCAGACAAAGATCTTAGGTCCTTTCTGAAAAGTTTTCAGCAATCAAGGATGCTGAAAAATTTGAACAAAAAAGGTGGAATGAAGTTTCAGTTTTACAGAATTCAAACAAAGGAAAGCAAAAATAAAACTGTTGACTGTTAAATCAGTTCACTCTGTTTTCAAAAATGCAAACAAAATCAAATGCCTGGAAGACAGCAGAGCTGGAAAGATCAAAGAGAAAGCAAAACCAGATCTGAAAACAAGTGGACTTTGCTTTCACATCCTACGCTTTGCTCTGAAAAATATGGCTGTGGCTAGACATCCTTAGCCAGCCCTGGCAGTGCCAGCTGAGGACACTGCCATAACCAGGCCGCTCCTGTCAGCTTGCTACCATGCCCTCCAGGGAGGCTGCTGCCTCCTCAGATCCTGTCTGAGGCAGACAACAGGCTAAAACTAGCCCCTTTTAGTCAAAATAAGCTGTGTAAGAAAGGGCTTACTGTAGATACTACTCAGACTTCCCCAGCTGTGTGGCCACTATGGATGAGGAAACATCATCCTGAGCTCTGGGGCCAACACATTAGAGGGGCAATGACCACTGATGGCAGGGCAGAGACAAAGCACCAATGGCCAGGGTGCAGGGGAAAGTGGCTTGGTCCCCCCATGCCATAGAGGTGACAGGCGGTGGGTGCGAGAGCAGCTCGTTGACTGTTCGGACAGGCCTGGCCAAGGGGATGAGAAGCAACTGAGATGCATAAGCCAATGTCCATGATCCAGCATGGGCACAGTTCGCCAAAGGATGAAGGAAGAAACCAGAGAGGGTGGCTTCCTCAGCTGGCAAAGGTGTGTGCACTGTGGGTGCCTACACACAGCTCCAGGTTAACAAATTTCCTGGGAGACAAAATCCATACTGGCTGCAAAGACATGCTTATTGCTCTCCTCTCACACAGAGTCTTCTGCTTTGTACTTTTAGTAAGTATCTTCCTCTATATGCCATTAATTGTGTGATTTATCAGAGATGATAAACAGTATGGGATTTTGTTCACTGGCCAAGTACACTTTTGTCTTGTGTGGTGTCTATTCACTCATGAATTCATCATTTTGGGTTACTTTTCACAGAATCACAGAATGGTAGGGGTTGGAAGGGACCTCTGGGGTCATCTAGTCCAACCCTCCTGCCGAAGTAGGGTCACCTACAGCAGGCTGCACAGGACCTTGTCCAGGCAGGTCTTGAATATCTCCAGAGAAGGAGACTCTACAACCTCCCTGGGCAGCCTGTTCCAGTGTCCAGAACTTTTGGTTCCAGAGAGTTTATGCTGGAAACATCTTTTAGAAAAAATGGTCTGAGGTGGTTGCAAAGCTATGGGGTAACATGCAGCTATCCTCTGTGTAACGGCTGATGGTGGTATTTATTTTCATTTGGGAAACAGTGAGAGCAGGGCCTGCCCCAGACTTCTCTCACTCCATTCAGAAAGCAGTGTTTGTGGACAGCTGCAGGGAGTTACTCACAAGAGGCTTGAACAGGGAGGGGAAAAAAAGGCCATTCCTTTGGGCCCACCCAGCCACTGAGTTTTTCAGCTGAAGGAAAGGCTCAATTTCATCCCAGCCAGCCAGTGAAAACTGAGCCCAAACAACTGTCAGGATCACAAAAGCCAGAGAGATGGAAAAGACGGTGATAAATGTAGTGGCAAGTCGTTCCTCTGGAGCCACCCGACATGCCTCTTGTTTGGACACCGTTGTGGGGTTAACGGTGGTTTGTGGGCTAACACGAGGAAACAAGAAAAGGTCATTCACAGACATCAGAAAGATGTTTTGAAAAATGTTTAAAGTGCTCATTAGTTCAGAGGCCCTTTCAACACCAACAGCTCCACGTGTTTCACCGGCGATGCAGCTGAGTTGCACAAGTAATTCTACGCTCAGCTGAAGCAGCATAAATCCAATTTGGGCAGCGTTTTGTAGCTCCCATGGTGTTATCTGTCTGCCCATCTCACTGCCTATTCATCTGTCCACGTAGCTGTTTTTCACTGTTACCCATCACCGTGTTATACAAGTATCTTCTGTATAAAACTTCAGGCTGTGCCTTTATTGTGCATCATGGTGTCTATAGCATTTCCTCTGTCTTAGTGTGGGTGGAGGGATAAAAACTCCTTCTAGCAGAGGGATTTCTGCCTTTTGAGGCTTTAGGACTTATTTCAATGCCTTACCGGTACACAGCTTTTGTGTTTCTTAGAAGTGTTTTGGGTTTTTTACTATTTTTGTATGCTGGTAGGATCTGGACAGGTTAAAAGAAAAGGAGGGAGTTTTCTCATTGTTGTGGCCAAAATGCAGCCAAATCCCAATCCTTTCTCAGCCTTCTGCAGACACAAAGTACCAGCTATCCTGGTACGGAAATGCGGGAACATCCCACCTGCCTTAAGTTACTCCCGTGTGTGCTGTGATGACAATGTGGGATCAGTAAATTCAAGGAACTGTCTCTCAATTGACTTTTGTCTAAGATTTTAGCAAAGATTCTGGCCTTTTATACCACCTGCTTGTACAGTTATATGCCATAAAACTTTTGTTAATTTAAATCTGTTTTATCAGTTATCATAAACTCAAAGCTCCACTTGGCCTGTAGGTATTCTGTTCTGCTGCTGCCAAAAAGGAGTTAACACTATTATATAACAAAAGCAGAGTGAGGGTAAAAACGTGTAAAAAGTGTTCATAGCCATGTGCTGATGTGAAACCATGAATGTCAGATCCACCTTGCCAATACTGGTCCAGTGCCCCATTATCTGCCAAGGAAGGTAATGAATGCTAAGGGTAAATGTCTTCCTACACCCATATTTGGTGATCATTTTGTCTCCAGTCGTGGGAGAAGACACAACAGCGAAACATCTCAAAGAGGACTCTCTGTAGTGTTTCTGCTACTGATTTACCCCATCTGGTACTCTGTCTCCAGGGGTGGTAAGTCTCTGAGACTTTGGAAGACTTGAAACACAAACACGAAAAACTTTGCTGAGAACAATGCGGAGCACTGTTTTATTTTCTAGGAGGAAAAGGGAATAAAAATGGGAGAAACAGACTCACAAGACCTGAATCAGGAACAGACTGAACCAAAGAAGTAAAAGACTGCCTGTGAGGTTTTTTACAGTATCTTCTTTGACAATATCAATATCAAAGCATTGGTATGAATAAAACACTGAGATTGTCACTCTGTGGCAACAGAGCTGAACTTCAGTCAGGTCCTTAAATCCCACTAACATTAAGCATGTCTATAAATGTTTTGCCAATGTAGGTTCATAAAGAAGTACCTGGCAGCACCACTTCAATATCACCCAGTACCCTTCTGTCAGAAATGTCACAACTTCTCAAGCAAAAGTTTCAAGTAAAAAAACCTCTTGAAAAACTCTCTGAAAATTAGCCTTTGTCGAGATCCAAGAATAAGTTCCCAAAGAGAACCACAATTCTAAGCTCTCGTATAAATCTCCCCTTGGCATTTAAGGTTGCAACTTTCTTACTTTAAAGACCTTATGTTTACTCTGTGCTCTTAGATTAGTTTTTTTGTAAGTCTACTAGTGGTATGGCTGTTTTTGAGAAGAGCAAGTGCCGTGTTCTCTATCTGTCTAATGGAAAGTCCTCCAATAATGGGATGAACCTCACAGTAAGGTACAAACAAATTGCAAATGAGCTTTTCCCTGGAGGTCCATATGCTCCAGTGAGTCCAGAGTGCCTGACATGCTGAAATGAGGGTGGCTGCAAAAGGCAGAGGTGGATTCATCTGCAAGACATACAGCAGAGGGAAGAACAGCTTAACAGTTTCCTTACACACTGCCCTCTGAATGAGTTTTGTGTTTTTCAGGAAGGATTGTCTGGAGGGGTAGACTCAGACTCCTTACCCTATCTGTCCTGCTGTTTTGCCTATAATTTCCTGCTTTGTCATCCAAAGTAGCAGCAACTGCAGAGTGGGCTGTCCCCATCTGCTTTCAGCACACCTTGCTGTTGTATTGGCATCCCACTGGAAGCTGGCGGACACTCTGTTAGCCACAAATTCTGTGCTAACCAGCCAAGCCAGTCATGCTTGGCCATGGGGGCTCTGTGTGCTCTGTAAAGTATGCTTCAGCTGCCAGACTTGCCACCATGCTGTCTACATGGAAGGGCAGGCTGGCCTTGAGGCAGTGTGGACAAGCACCATATGCCATGCTGTTGTTAAGGGTGAACCCTGGTAAACAGAAGCTCCATGTAAAATGATGGACCTTGGCTACATTCCCCCACCACCCAGGGAGCCCTGCAGGGAAATGACCTAAGTGTGCCCCAGCCCTCCACCCCTTCAGCTTGGTTTCCACAAGGAGGAATGCAAGACCTCAGAAAAGATGGAAACATCAAGACTCTGGCCAAGGCCTTACTCAGACGGCCAGGGGCAAGAGACTTGAGACAGCCTGGTGGGGCTCAGTCGAGGCAAAGCCAGCTCTTACCCATTTCTGATGTGGAGAAACGCCAGTTTTGCCACTCCTTACTGCCTGACCCTGAACACCAAAACAGTGAGTTAGGTCACTTTTAAAATGTCCATTTTCTTCACCAGCAGCCATCTGCACTGTGAAGCAAGGTGTGGCTACTTGTACCCAAGGCAACTTTAATCCCACAGATTCAGGTATCCGGACCATCATGCCTATGGCAGCTCTAGGCCTGGTGTGGGCTGCACAAATCCACATGCAGCTGTGGCGACCTCTACAGCAACTGCTTAAAAACAGACACATCGTTAGGCAAAACACAATTTAATGCATAGCAGTGTCTCACAGACCACAAGTCTGGTTTCAGCCCCCTTCTGAAGTAACTGAAAGGCTCATACCAAAATAATACATGCTTAAGCTACCATAAAGTTCTTTGCATCTGGGAGGTCCACACTGTCAATTCCTGCAGCTCGGTTAGATACAGCCACATCTTTTTCTCTGATAAGTAACCAGGCATCTAGACACTTAAGCTCTACTTCCAAGAAGTACTTAGCAGATTTCCAGTGATAATTCAAGCTGTGTAAGTTTCTGCTGGTGTGAAACAAGGTAGGATATTACCCTGGTCTCCACACAATGTGGGAAACCTGCTAAGCTGAACTGCGCAACTATGTCAATCACCCAGACTACAGGGGAGATGAAAAAGGAGGAAAAGGATGCACATGAGACTCTCACAATATGGTGGGAAAAGAAGGTCTTTTAACTTCTGTATCTTTTATACGTTTATCTTACTTCTTCTGACTGAGATTTCCAAAGTTGTGAGAAAATGTTGGACCACTGTCCCTGTTAAAGCTTAGGAATTTAATAACCAAACCTCCTAGGCAGATGTGAAAACTTTGGCCAAAATATATCATCTGTAATTCAACTTGTTTTACTGCATTTTCCAAAAAGTGGATGAAAACTCAAAATGAAACTTCCCATGTTATTTTTTTTGCCTGCAGGCATGAGCAAGGCAGCTGTTTGTCCTGCCAGTGCTGTGGATTCACATGTGTTTTCCAGTTAAAATGTTGGCATATTCATTATGACCAAAAAGGCAAATGCTGGCTCTGAACAGACTGCTTGATTGAATCTGATCTCACGATGGCCTGTTTTCTTTCAAAATATACACTTTTAGAATGTTATTATGCTTGTTATAAAGTAAATGAACTTCACTTCCTCACCACCATAGCCATTAGGCTGACAAGAACAGCAGGCAAACCTAATCAGCAAGTGCAGTCAACAACAGACAGAAGCAAAATCAACTTTCTTTTAAATAGCCCTTTACTAAAGACAATAATGAGCATTCAGCACCTCAGCTACTTATTTCCAGTTCAGTACAAGAGGAAACATATCCAAAATACCATTAGATGTAGCCAAGAAAATCTGCTCTAATTGACACTTCATCCATAACTCATGGTGTTGTGGAAAATGAAAAAGGAACCACAGCGTCTGTTCAAGATAGGCAATCACATCTGAATTTTCCTGATGTTCATAGGAGACCAGAGGATATGAGGCTATGGGGAAGCAGGTCAGGATAGATATTCACAGTCCAAATCTTTTTTCTTTTTAACTTTTCTTTTAATATTTTTTTTGAAACTGTACTCACAAAAATTGCCCACTGGAAAAAAATTACAAAAAGTTATAAACCGCTGAATATCCACAGTTTCAGCAAGTAACCCATTTTTCAGCCTCTCAGGAAATCAGGTCTAAACAAAATTATGCCACTTACTCAAGTTATGTAACAGTCTAAAATCTTTGACCAAATTCAAGTAAGTCACTTTGTGTAGGCCAGAGTCTCTGTCATCTTAACTGTCACACTCATCCATCTTTCATGGAATAATTTTGTTGAAGTGTCCCAGAGTAGCAGATCTTGGAGTTTACAAATTTGATGAAAAGTAGGAAACACACGCCCCTAACAGCAATTTTCATGCCTTTTATCTGTGATGGATAGAAACATTCATTACAACATCACAACATAATCAAAAGATTCTAAGAGCTAACGTCTCTTTTATAAATCGATTTACAGTTATAAGTTGATTTACTGCATACAATGTCATCTAGTATTCCCTGCTGCAGATCTGAAACTTGTGTTTGAGGTTAGGATAACTTTCAGGAAAACCTAGACTCTTAGCTTTAGAAGTCCATGTACAGTAAAGAAAGTTTATCAGATCCAGTACAAAATACAAAAGGGAAATCCTGGAGCAGTCTCTGTCATGAAAGTTATCATGTTCCCAAGTAAAGTGGCAATGCTGGGAAGCCTCTAAGACTTACTGAAGCACAGGAAGTTCCATCTGAATATGAGGAAGAATTTCTTCACTCTGAGGGTGATGGAGCACTGGAACAGGCTGCCCAGGGAGGTTGTGGAGTCTCCTTCTCTGGAGATATTCAAGACCCGCCTGAACAAGGTCCTGTGCAACCTACTGTAGGTGACCCTACTTCGGCAGGAGGGTTGGACTAGATGACCCACAGAGGTCCCTTCCAACCCCTACCATTCTGTGATTCTGTAAATATTGTTAGCCAGATTCTCAGCTGGTACAGAGAGGCAAATCCCACTGAAGTCAGTGAAAGTGTTCTGATACATCATGGCTAAAAATACAGCCTGAAATTTCTCTTCTGAGTTTTTCCTCTTCATTTTTGAACAACTGTTCTCAAAGGCACTGTTCTGGAATGTAATAAGCTAAGGCTGATATTAAAGGGGAAAAGGAAAAATCCCCAAGCTCAATTCTAGAGTTGCCTGACAGCCAAAGACACAGTTGTTTGATTTACACACTGTGAAAAGCCATTGAATTAACCTAATTAATTAATTAATCAAAATTGGCATTTCAGCTGAAGACAAATCCCACCACTATATTTGTTTTCATCAACTCAAATCCTGTAGAGAAGCATTGCCTTCCTATCCATTGAAGGTAATATATCGTATGTCTGAAACAGAGAGCTCTCAACGACATAATGTGTGACATAATTAGCTTTCTTCATGTGTTGACTTGGCCATTGCATCTCTCTGAAATGTCTGTACACCAATGCACACAGCATGGGCGATAAACAGGAAGAATTAGAGATCTGTGTGCAGTCGCAGGGCCATGATCTCACTGCAATTACAGAGACATGATGGGACAGCTCGCATGACTGGAATGCTGTCATAGAAGGCTACTGACTCTTTAGGAAAGACAGGCCAACAAGGTGAGGTGGTGGAGCTGCCCTGTATGTGAGGGAACAACTGGAATGTATTGAGCTCTGCCTGGGGGTAGATGAAGAACGAGTCGAGAGCTTATGGGTTAGAATTCAGGGACAGCCTCATAAGGGTGACACTGTTGTGGGCATGTACTACAGGCCCAGGAAGAGGAAGTTGATGAGGCCTTCTACAGGCAGCTGAAAGTAGCCTCACAGTCACAGGCCCTGGTTCTTATGGGGGACTTCAACCACCCTGACATCTGCTGGGAAGACCACACCGCCAGGCACACGCAGTCCAGGAGGTTCCTACAGAGCATCGATGATAACTTTCTGATGCAAGTGGTGGAGGAGCCAATGAGGAGAGGTGTGCTGCTGGACCTTGTACTGATAAACAAAGTGGGACTGGTTGAGAATGTGAAGGTTGCGGGTAGCCTCGGAGGCAGTGACCATGAAATGGTGGAGTTTGGGATCCTGCATGGAGGAAGCAGGGCAATAAACAGGATCAAAACCTTGGACTTCAAGAGAGCTAACTTTGGCTTCTTCAAGGAGCTACTTGGAGGAATCCCGTGGGCCAGGGCTCTCGAAGGCAGGAGGGTCCAAGAGTGCTGGTCGCTCTTTAAACATCACTTCCTCCATGCTCAGAATCGGTGCACCCCCCTGAGAAAGAAATCTAGAAAAGGAGGCAGGAGACCTGCATGGTTAAACAAGGAGATTCTAGTGAAGCTTAGGTGGAAGAGAAAGGTCCATGGAATGTGGAAGGAGGGACAGGCCACTTGGGAGGAATACAGGAATGTTGTCAGAGCATGCAGGGATGCAACAAGGAAGGAAAAGGTCCACCTGAAATTTAATCTGGCAAGGGATGTGAAAGACAACATGAAAAGCTTCTTCAAGTACATCAGCAGCAAAGGGAAGACTACGAAAATGTGGGGCCACTGCTGAACAAGGTGGGTGTCCTGGTGACGGAGGATGCAGAGAAGGCAGAGCTACTGAATGCCTTCTTTGCTTCCATCTTTGGTGCTAAGGCTGGCCCTCAGGAATCCCAGGCCCTGGAGGTAAGAGAGGAAGCCTGCGGAAGGGATGACCCTCCTCTGGTCGAGGAGGACTGTGTGAGAGATCACTTAAGCAATCTGGACAACCACAAGTCCATGGGCCCCGATGGAATGCGCCCACAACTGCTGGGGGAGCTGGTGGACGTCGTTGCTGAGCCACTCTCCATCATCTTTGAAAGGTCCTGGAGGACAGGAGAGGTGCCCGAGGACTGAAGAAAAGCCTATGTCACTCCGGTCTTCAGAAAGGGCAAGAAGGGGGACCCAGGAAACTATAGGCTGGTCAGCCTCACCTCCATCCCGGGAAAGATGATGGAGCAGCTCATTCTGGCTGTCATCATTAAGCAAGTGGAGGAAAAGAAGGTTATCAGGAGTAGTCAGCATGGATTCACCAAGGGGCAATCTTGCTTGACTGATCTGATAGCTTTCTGCGATGGCATGACTGGCTGGGCAAATGAGGGGAGAGCACTGGATGCTGTCTGCCTCAACTTCAGCAAGGCTTTTGACACAGTCTCCCATAACATCCTCCTAGGGAAGCTCAGGAAGTGTGGACTGGATGAGTGGTCAGTGAGGTGGATTGAGAACTGGCTGAATGGCAGAGCTCAGAGGGCTGTCATCAGCGGCACTGAGTCTAGTTGGAGGCCTGTAACTAGTGGTGTCCCCCAGGGGTCAGTACTTGGCCCAGTCTTTTTCAATTTATTCATCCATAACCTGGACGAAGGGACAGAGTGCACCCTGAGCAAGTTTGGTGATACCACAGAACTGGGAGGAGTGGCGGATGCACCGGAAGGCTGTGCTGCCATTCACTGAGATTTGGACAGGCTGGAGAGTTTGGCACAGAGGAACCTGATGAAGTTCAACAAGGGCAAGTGCAGGGTCCTGCACCTGGGAAGCAATAACCCCATGCACCAATACAGACTGGGGGTGGACCTGCTGGAGAGCAGCTCTGCAGAGAGGGACCTGGGCGTCCTGGTGGACGACAGGTTAACCATGAGCCAGCAGTATGCCCTGGTTGCCAAGAAGGCAAAAGGTATCCTGGGGTCAATTAAGAGGAGTGTTGCCAGCAGGTCAAAGGAGGTTCTTCTCCACCTCTACTCTGCCCTAGTGAGGCCCCATCTGGAGTACTGTGTCCAGTTCTGGGCTCCCCGGTTCAAGAAAGATGAGGAGTTACTGGAGAGAGTCCAGCAGAGGGCTACGAGGATGATGAGGGGACTGGAGCATCTGTCCTATGAGGAAAGGCTGAGGGAGCTGAGCTTGTTCAGCCTGAAGAAGAGAAGGCTACGAGGGGACCTTAAAAATGTCTATAAATATCTTAAGGGTGGGTGTCAGGAGGATGGGCCAAACTCTTTTCAGTAGTGCCCAGCAACAGGACAAGGGGCAATGGACACAAACAGAAGCATAGGAAGTTCCGTCTGAACATGAGGAAGAACTTCTTCCCTCTGAGGGTGACGGAGCCCTGAACAGGCTGCCCAGAGAGGTTGTGGATTCTCCTTCTCTGGAGATGTTCAAAACCCACTTGGATGAGTTCCTGTGCAACCTGCTCTAGGTGAACTTGTTTTTGCAGAAGGGTTGGACCAGATGATACCCAGAGGTCCCTTCCAACCGCTGTGATTCTGTGATCTTGTCCATGAGACAAAACGGTTGAGTTTTTCCCCAGTATACTTTAAAGAATTAAGCTGTTTTCTCAGACACACTGTGTTATGCTTCAAAGTCACTTTCTCATGTCAAATTACTTCTGGGGTGTAACTTCTTTGCCTTCAACAGAAATACACTTCCCAAATGAATTGGTCCTATCTTTGAGTTTTAAAATCAGATTGTTTGTAATATTTATATATTTTCATTAATCTCAGAACTCTAACTAGTGCATCAGTACATCTGAAATTTATGGGAGCACCCTGAATACATCAAAAATGTCAACACTAACTCTCTGTAGTTCTAGACTGAAGACTTCCACATGGACTGGAAAGAAATATGGTTACCAATTTAATAGTTAAATAAAGCTTGGGAGGTTACCGAAGTGTCCAGATGTATCTGTCTTGCTGCTGGAATCCCTTGGTTTTTTGCATGGGTATGGGGTTCCTTACTATAAGTGATTACAAATGTTTGTGTTTAGAAATGTCAGGAGGATAAAGGAAAATAATGATAGAAAAGTTCATGGCAGTCAGCTTTTCATTCCAGCCTCGTAACACACAGTGTAAGGAGAGACTTCTTCATGACTGCATGAAGAGTCTTACACGACAAGAACTACACGTAATTTCAACAATATCAATGGAGAAAAATATGTTCATAATTTCCTTTGGTTGCTTGTTCTGTGAGCAACATAAATGGCCATGGATAACAAGGGTAAGTAAATAAATGGTCTCCACAGTGCATAAGGTAGCTGTTTACTTTCTTCTCTGCTTTTTGATAGCTGTTTTCTATACTTCCTTTACTGTACTCTTGTCTGAAGCATTATTCTGAATTAGGTTTAGAATGATTTATTATTTGGACTGCAGAAGGGGACACGGTCATCAGTGAGGATCCTAGTGTGCTCCGTGATCAAAGAGAACAAAGTCCTTGCCCAAGAAAGTTTGTAGCCTGTAACTGGAGGAAAAAATCAGTTAAAGACACAGACAAAGAATCAGTAAGCATAATATGACTTTATTTGCAGTGGTGAATTATAGCTGCCTCAAACCAGTTGGTGGCTCTAATCCCACCAGGCACACTTCTTTCTGAAACAAGGGGCCCATACTCCCTCTGTCAAAAGCAAATGTTCTTGGCCTGCCCTAATCTGTAAACCCTGCCTGGGGATTGTATGGGAGATGAACCCAGTCAACACAGTGCCATGGACCATCCTAACAACCTGCCAGTAGACACCAGTGAGTTGATGTGTCCACAGTGCTGTTCAGTACTGCTACTTTTCGGTACTGCTATATTACTCTTTGCTGGATAAAGAACTGGCTAAATGGCCGAGCACAGAGAGTGGTGGTGAATGGAGTTAAATCCAGCTGATGGCCGGTCATGAGTGGTGTCGCCCAGGACTCAGTTTCGGGTCCCGTCTTGTTTAATATCTTTATCAATGATCTGGATGAGGAGATTGAGTGCTCTCTCAGTAAGTTTGCAGATGACACCAAGCTAGGCGGGAGTGTCGATCCGCTTGACCGTAGGAAGGCTCTGCAGAGGGATCTGGACAGACTGGATCGATGGGTCGAGGCCAACCGTATGAGGTTCAACAAAGCCAAGTGCCGGGTCCTGCACTTGGGTCACAACAACCCCATGCAATGCTACAGGCTTGGGGAGGAGTGGCTGGAAGGCTGCCTGGTGGAAAAGGGCCTGGGGGTGTTAGTCGACAGCTGGCCGAACATGAGCCAGCAGTGTGCCCAGGTGGCCAAGAAGGCCTCAATTTGAGTCAGGGGAAGTTTAGCTTGGATATAAGGAAAATTTTCTTTACTGAGAGTGGTCAGGCATTGAAACAGGCTGCCCAGGGAGGTAGTTCAGTTACCATCCCTGGAGGTGTTAAAAACATGTAGATGTGGCACTTCAGGATATACTTTAGTAGGCATGGTGTTGTTGGGGTGACTATTGGACTTGATGATCTTACAGGTCTTTTCCCACCTATGTTTCTATGATTCTATGATTTGCTAGTATAGATGGAGTCACTGACCATCTTGGTGGGACTTGATTAAAGCAAACCAGCTGCCTTTCCAATGACGTAAAATATAAGGAACTGTATACGATGTGTCCAGCTCGTCTTAATAAAAATACAATCTCAGCAAAGAGGTTCAATATTAGGGTAAACCATATGAAGAAAATTGAAGTATTTGGGTTTTTTTTTTCTTCACCAGAACAGTTTGTAAAACAAACACATCCAAGAACTCTGGAAAGGTTAGAAACCCTCAGGCTTCTATGCATAAATCAGCTTCTAATGAATAGTGGGTTAGCAGGTGATTTTCTTCCAGGGCAAGTTATTCCTCTGCACAAATTCTCCTCCCTCCAGAGCAGATGGTAGTGTTCAATGTCTAACAGATTACTGAAAGAGATGGACAACTTATGTTTCATTTGTGCACGCATTTTAATGCATTTGCTGGGTTAGACAAATCTGTTTTATTGAAGCATATCCACACACACACCATTAAGCCTACAACACCCAGGGTTTGTGCATATGTGCTGTATATAAAACAAAGCCACAAAAGCAATCAAATACACCTTTAAATCATCTATTAGTGTACTGCAGTGTAAACCATTTATGCCTTTGTCTAGAGGAAAATGTCTTCCCAGCACTACAACCACTATATTTCAAGGCAGTGCATCATAACACTGTCTGTCCTGTAGCAGTGGATATGGATTGTATGGTGAGATTGCCATTGTAATCTTACAAAATGAAAAAAAATTGTTTTTCCAAAAATTTGGACTTCTTCACAAAATTATTTGCTGTAGGTTGAACAATTGCAAGAAATGAAAAAATATGGTCTGTTACGTGCCTTGATGTGAGTCATGGTCCCTTCATGCTGAAAACTGGGTCTTAATAGTCCAAGTGGGTCGCTAGCTGTACTGGCACAGTCATACTGCCCTATGAATGTCCAGGCAGATGCACTCAGACCTGCCCTGTTTAACTATGCAGGGACCCTTCTCCCTCTCCTTCATGTTCCCACAGCTTTTATTCTTATTCATAACATTATGGAGTTTTTTTAGAGGAACATGAGGAAAAGATTCTTCTGGCTTTGCAGTAATGAGGTAAGAGACGGAGTTTCTGTTTTCATAGCTACAGTAGTAGCAATATTTCTGGAGGAGTGATAGTTGCCAAAGAAATTACAGTACCAAGCTTTCCTTTTGTTCTTTATGAGTTTTGGTGGTGATTATTTAACTGTGGCACCAAACCCCCTTAGCATTTAGACCCTTTGCTACCCATTCATATCACTTCAGTTGGATTAATGATAGTATCCATTCACGTTCACAGAAAAGAACATGCTGCATGCAGTACAAATGACTGGTAGATCCTTTCTAGACACCATGAATCATTTGATCCTTTTATTTACTCAATACAAAACAATTTTATTGGCCCAGCCAGAGACAGAGCAGTGACTTTTGAATACTTCAAGAGTTTCTTGCAGTCCAAAGTTCTGTGATTTATTATCAAGCTAAGCAATCAATATTCTAAGGACCAAATACACTTCAGATGACATAGTGTTCTTCATTAGTGAAACAGGACTGACATGTTTTCCCTGCAGACCTGGAGACCATAGCAGCGCTGGTTTAAGGTGCGTTCACACTGTCCACTCACTGGCAAAGCCAACTGCTGGCTCCCTGTCCCCACTTACTGAAGACACTCCCTTGTTCTTTGCTGTTGCACCTTGGCATGTAGTGTAAATCAGTTCAGTTAAATTTTTCAGACTTAATTTAAAAAAACACTATTTTTAACCCAGATCATTTCATTCATTCAAAGTCCAGAGTGGGCCTGCAGGCAGTGGGACCAGCACTGAGAAAGTGAGGGCTTCAAGGGACGGGTACAGAGCGGGAGGGAAAGGGAGAGGAAAATGAGGATCCACCCATATGGGCAGTAGAGAAAAAAGGGGAATCAGTTTTCCTGCATCATGGGAAACTAAAAAGCAAAGTACCAGTTCAGGAACTGGAGCTGAGACCAGTCAGGCTAGAACTCAATTGCTGTGAATAGGGCAGAAATAATTTCTAATGAACACCAGGCTTTACACTGTCATTTAAAGCATAAAAACTCCGTTTAAGTGGCATGTAAACTAATTAATGGCAATGCAATGAGAATGAATAATAACTTTTTCAAAGGCAACAATGGAAAGAAGCTTAACTGCTGCTTCTTTTTAAGTAAAGAGTTCCAAACCTCAAATATAAGCTGCAGCACGTTTATTAAAAGGTCTTAAAAAATTTCATAGAAAGTCCATCCCTCTTCATTTTAAATATAGAAGATTATTCACCTTCTACTATTCTATTATTTTTTCTGCACTTCTCATTTCTAGGTTACTGGAAATATTTCCCAAGAAATATTTTGGGCTAATACTTCTGAATGCCAACAATTAAGTCCCAACGTAGTCTGTCTGATACTTGCAACATAAAAGAAGGAACTTGAGGAGAACTAGAGCCAGCCTTGAACATGAAGCTAGTGTTGCTGCCATTAAAATCAATGGAGGTGTACAATTCACTGTAACTAAGGCTTTTGCATATTCATTGCTTAGAGAATAAACAGGTTTAATGGCTTTGATATTATGATCATGAAAGACTCTGCCAGAACACATATTAGTATGTTTTCTTCAGATAATTTCTTATTTTTCCAAAACCAACATGATGATGATGGGTGGAACTGTTTTAGGTATCCAGCTGAAATCAAATAAAATACACTGAAGACTCATAAGTTGTTAACAAAAACGTTGAACCGAAGTTTTCCAAGTCCTGTGGATTCTGCCACAGTGCCATACATAATTTACAGATGAAAGTAGATCTCAAAGCATGTCAGTGGGCTTTGTACAAGGCAAAGACCGTACTTAGGCACTGGAGAAACTCAGTTGGCCTCTGTAAGGGATCTTAGACGTGTGTAAGGGCTTATGCCTGTGTGGGAGCAGAGCCAGGATAAGTACAGGTGTGAAAGATGACAGCTGTCCTCTTTGCAGCCAGGGCATCTAGGGAGACTCCCTATGTGGCATAGCCCTCCTCAAACAACTTAATCCTTTAGCTATGACATCCCTCTTATTATTCCTTTTTGCCATCACCTCATATATCACAGAAGTGTTATTCATTCATTCATTGTTAGAACTGGGCATTGACAAGTATGTTTTAAAAACATATATTCCTTGCAAAGGCTGTTAATTAAGCTAGTATTTCTAGGCCTCTTTACAATTAATCATAAAGTGTCCAAGAGATATATTTTCATTCTCTCTCTGGCTTTTTGATTGGATGACAGCCCCAAAAGCTTGTGTCCTAAGATGAGAGCGTGCTGGCACAACTGTGTATGTTTAGTATCATGTAATTCAGTTGCTAGAAGAACAATAATCAATAAGATCACTGGTGTACCACATGAATCTAGGCATCCATCTTGAGAGAAAAGACTGTGGGTTGGAGGCTTGTGTCTGGTACATGAGTTTTCTTTCGCAAAGCAGAACATAAAACCTTTTAAAGTGGATGTTGCTCGGTTTCTTTTCTGCAGCATAACATTCTTTGAGTTCACCTGGTGATAAATGCTAAATAAAAAAGAAGTAAGGTGTCAGTACTACTGCACACCTTTCACCATGCAGAAGTTCTTGTCTATCACCAGTTCAGGGAGGTGCCTCTTCAGGTCACGATCATTTTTTGGACATCCTACTGTAGCGTCTACAGTAATAAAAAGTGAGAACATTTAATACTAATAATATATAAATTATATCTAAAATATTTTTAAGTGTTTTACGGTAAACATTTATCTAGAATGAAGTCATAAATTAAACTTGTTGGTTTCCTTATTCTTCTCAAATTTTCAGTCAACATGTTTCACAATGTTTCTTCAGAAATCTATCAACAATCATTTCATCTGAATCTGATTAAACAAAGCAAAATTACCAAGCATGACCAATTCCTTCTTAGTTTGCCCTGAAAAGCCTAACAATAATAAAAGTTTCTGACATTCCTTGTTTCCACTCAGGATAGAATTTGCATGCAAAATCCAGGAGTAAGATCAGACAGGCAACATAAGCGTGTTGCGGCTTTCTCTCCTTTGAAAGAAGTTCCTGAAGCAGGCTCCAGGTACATGACCCTTACAAAGAGAGCTGAATTGGAGGCTGTTCGGGATTTTTTGTTAGTCAGTCACTTTCCTTTCCCCCATGACTTTACAAACTCATGCAGGCTGGGTTTGCAGTCCTTCGTGTGAAGCCAGGGATACATTAAGGAAAGGGAATCCACAAGAGAGCAGGTAAACGGTTACTGAGGAAACATTTGTGTCGTAACCTACAGCCACCCAGAAGTAGCTGTCAAAAAGTCAGCGAGCCGTAAAATGGCAGGGGTCAGCTATCCACTGGGACTAGTTTTCCAAAGCAAATATAGTAATAAATCCAGAGCTATGCTCAGAAGGAATTTGGATTCTTTAGGTGCTGGATACAGATGCTTTCTTGATTTCCATAGCATGATCTTCAAAGAAACTATTCTTGTAAAAATGTAAAATTATTGTAAAAATGAATATAAAAATCTTGTAAAAATGAATAAACAAAGCAGAATTTGATATTCAGCAATTTTTCCTCCCCTAGCCTTGCTTTATCTGAGATACATTAGTATTCATTGTCAGGAATTAAATGCACCTGGTAGATCTGGGCTATGGGAGAGCCCTAGTGGACACAGAGATACTAGTTTCCCTCACTTCCTCAGAATAGTGGTTTGTTCTGTGTACCTTCACTTGCCGCAAGTCTTTCTTTTCAATATGCTTTTGATGCAGTAGGATTTGGTGGGATTTTTTAAAAGTAGATAACACCATTGGTCTTACCAATCAGTGTTTGTCTCTCTTCTCTCATACTGTTTAAAGTTCCTTTTAGCTTTGCTTGGGAATCTCTTGCCCAACTCTGAACCAAAAGTTCTTGTCACATTTTTTTTCTTGAATGACCTAGTCAGGTCAAGCCCAGAGCGTTTATTATTAACCTGGATTAAGTTTGGAAGTTTATTGTTCTCATTTCAGACCTGAAAACAATGAAAGCTTGCCTGCTTTTATGTAGCTATACTTATCATTTAAATACAAGATAGGACCTCTGCCTAGTCGTATTGCCTCTCTGACTACAGCCATCCAACCCTCAAAGAAATCATCTCAACATCTTCTTACTTCAACTATCAACATGCGAGCTCCTCATAATGAAAAGTGAGAAAAATACCTGTTTGAGATTGTTTCCTCATGAGCTTGGAAAATGTTTAGCTTTTGCGTCAATTTTCTGATAATATGAATTATTACCTATTAATTTAAGTAGGAAATGCCCATATTAATATCACACAGTTGAAAAGAGGTCAGTACACTCCCCCAGTGGACAAAAGTACTTTAGTGCTGTGGAAGGACAGCAGTTTTATTTATTCAGCTTGACTTCTCTGTTAGACATTCAGAAAATGATTGTGCTCATCTTACACGGTGCACAGAGAAACTGAACTGAGCAGATGTAAGGGCAGGGAAGAGCAGTCCCTAACACCAGATGACTGAGGCCTGCAAGCATAAGTTAAAGAGTTGAAGGACACCAGAGGTACAAGAGTGAACCTGAGGACAGAAAATGAGTGTAGGGCAGCCCAGGTACAACACTGGGGTGGAGTGCGAATGGCAGGTGTGGGATTCTAATTAGATCAGTAAGGAGTTGTAGAAATTAGCTGGGACATAAAGTGTGCATAAGTAGTTAGCGTCCCTGTCTCTCTGAATCTTTCCAAACCAATCTTCTCTAACTCCTCCACAGTAGTGGTATCTGTGCTTTCATAGACCTTCATCATCTTCAACTACTTTGTTTATCATCTCTTGCTCACTATCAGAAGATCCATTTCTGACTCCCAACAATCCAGCTTCTGTTTGTGAAATTTCAAACAGACACTTCAGTGCTTTTTCCCCAAGCTGCCATCAGTCTCAGTAGGAGCTCCTGTAAACTCCTGCTGTTTGGGTTTGGCCTGGATAAATGCCAGGTGTCAACCAAAACCACTTTATCACTCCCCCTCCTCAGCTGGACAGGGGAGAGGAAATATGATGAAAGGCTTGTCAGTTGAGATGAGGACAGGGGGAGATCACTCACCAGTTACCCTCATGGGCAAAACAGATTGAAGCTGAGGAGAAAAAAAAAATTAATTTATCTCCAATCAAATCAGAATAGGATAATGAGAAAGAAAACTAGACCTTAAAACACCTTCCCCTCCCTCCCTTCTTCCAGGGCTCAACTTCAATCCCGATTTCTCTACCTTCTCCCCCCGAGCGGCACAGGAAGACAGGGAATGGGGGCTGAGGTCAGTTCATCACTTGTTGTCTCTGCCGCTCCTTCCTCCTCAGGGGAAGGGCTCCTCACATTCTTCCCCTGCTCCAGCGTGAGGTCCTTCTCATGGGAGACATTTCTCCACAAATTTCTCCAACGTGAGTCCTTCCCATGGGTGGAAGTTGTTCACAAACTGCCTCAGAGTGGGTCCCTTCCATGGGGTGCAGTCCTTCAGGAACAGGCTGCTCCAGCACGGTTTCCCAATGGGATCACAAGTCAACAAACCTGCTCCAGCATGGGTTCCTCTCTCCATGGGTCCACAGGTCCTGCCAGAAGCCTGCTCCAGCGCGGGCTTCCCACGGGGTCACAGCCTCTTTTGGGCATCCACCTGCCTCAGTGTGGGATCGCTTCCAGAGGTTATAGGTGG
This sequence comes from Opisthocomus hoazin, assembly GCF_030867145.1. Lineage (NCBI taxonomy): Eukaryota > Metazoa > Chordata > Aves > Opisthocomiformes > Opisthocomidae > Opisthocomus > Opisthocomus hoazin. Next base: position 14,957,903 of record NC_134416.1, on the reverse strand, counting down.
ATATCTTCGCCATCATGGACCTCCATGGATTGCAGGAGGACAGCCTGCCTCACCGTGGTCTTCATCACAAGCTGCAAGGAAAGGCTCTCTGCTCCAGCATCTTGAGCACCTCCTCCCCCTCCTTCTTCACTGACCATGGTGTCTGCAGAGTTGTTTCTCTCACATAGTCTCACTCCTCTCCATTCACCGTCATTTTTCCTGCAGGTTTTTTTTTCCCCCTTCTTAAATACATTACCCTGAGGAGCTACCACCATCACTGACTGGCTTGGCCTTAGCGAGCAGTGGGTTCATCTTAGAGCCGGCTGGCATTCGCTCTGTCAGACACGGGGGAAGCTTCTCACAGCTTCTCACAGAAGCCACCCCTATAGCCCCCGTGCTACCAAAACCTTGCCATGCAAAGCCACATCACCTGCAAATTAACCTCATCTCTTTCACACTATTTGAGCTGCTAAACTGCTAAGATCACGAATGTGCTATCTCTCTGACCAATATTGTCTCACTCTTTTTTGTTATTAATCTTATATTATTTATAAGTATTTATTATCAATCCATCACTAGATGAGGATGGCATTGGTAGAGATGGCTAAATGACACCAAACTTTTTATCTGTGTACAAGCTGAATATTACTTCAACAGGCAGTAAGTTTTTCAGAAACAAACAAGCCTTGAAAGCCAGCTAGAGACTATGGCACCCCGGTAAGCTCACCCTTACACCAGTGTACTCAGGAGAAAGCTGAAAGGACGCTTACCTATGCTTCCTGAGAATGGGTAAAGTAGCACAAAAAAGAAAGGACAAAACTCTGACATGATTAGGATCAAACAATCAGAGAATAGTTTGTATTGGAAGGTGCCTCTGGAGGTCTTCTAGTCCAACACAAAATTTTAACATTTTGAGGGGAAAAAATCTTATAAATTTAGAAACAATCTCTTCTTTTTTTGTGGAGGGGAGAAGCTGATACATGATATTTGAACTCTGGATTGGCAGGAGGAAGGTGGCAGGATGACAGGCACAGGTTCTGACAGTCCATTTCATGGCTGTACACTTAATGGGAAGTTAATTGGATAAGCAGGCACTAATAGCCCATATAGTGCCAAGATTTTCAAATTTATGCCTTTGAATGCCTGCTGGTTTTTGGTCCAAGTTCTTCAGGCATCTCATTTTCTGGAAGCACTGAGCATCTGAACATTTAAAAATCAGGCCCTGGAAAACTGATGCAAATCGTGCACCAGAAATGTGTGTTTCTGGAACCACCAACTATTTTTTCAAAATCTTGCTGTGATTTAGATATTTCCTTTGTTGATAATCATTAAAATATGGTAATTGTTACCAGGCCTCTGCTAAATTTCAAAAGAAAATTGATACTCTCTTTACAGTAATAGGAATACTGCTTCTTTTCAGTTTTAAAAAACAAGCGCATTGTTATCTACTGATCCTTCTTAATGAAGCATGTATTGCATCTCCAACTGCCAGGCAAACAGCAAACAAGCCTGTCCAAATTGCTGTGCAGCCAATACTTGCTCACTCCAGGAGAGCTGCCAGATTGCCCTCATTTGGAAAGAGGCTCCTTCAGTCCGGAGGTGACTTTCATTTCTTCTAGCTGTGGCAGAGGATTTAGCTTTGTGTGCATTTCAGTAGGGCTTTGTAAATGTGAGGCTGACTCGTGTTGTGGTAGGCTGCCAGTCACTCACTCTCTCCCCATCATAAGTCTGTTTTAATGTTGCTGAAGACACATGTCCTCGTTGATCCACAGTTCAGTGCAAAGAATTGATTTCCCCATTCCTAGTTGCCAGTTCTCATGACATGATTTGGAAATGGACTGAGATATTTTGTGCTATTACCTGTAAGCAACTATACTAGTTGCTGTAGGGGGGCTTCCCTCGTGAAGGGGAAGGGAGAAAGTCTGTCTGACTGCAAAGAGGGGATATGGCAAAAACAGTATAAAAAATGTTTTTATTGGTCGATAAAGACTTCCTGGTCACAGCAAGAAGGAAAATGTCGTAGTAGTGGTTCATCTAGCTGTATTTCCTGCTGCTAGAGTCAAAGGCAGCTTAGATGTTTCATCTTAGACATCTGAGTCTGGTCTCACAGACTTCAGCTTTGGTCATAGGTATGAATTAGTGACAGCTACTGAAGTGAAAGGATACCCTCCATTAGCAGCAGCCATCACAGCATTACTGTCTCTTATGCCTCAGTTACACAGCAGATGTGCTCCAAGGGGTGTGATTTGCCACCCAGGTGACAATACGCACACAGCTTGGCAAGGGCACTCTGAAGAAGAGTGATACTCCTAGAGGCCTTGGGAACATGAAAAAGTGCTACAGATTGAGAGATATTATAGAAATGCAGTTTGGATACTGGAGATGGAGGTGTGGGTCCTTATAAAACAGGAACTAATCTGCTTTTCAGGAAGAAAAGAAAATAAAGATTTTTTAAGAACTACAGAGCAGGGGCATTACTTTTTCGTCACCTAGACAGGATATATATAAAAAAAATATATAAAAATACATGATTATCATAATATGCATTTTCCATACTCAGTAAGGAAATATTAGGACTAGAAGTGCTTGTAAGAAGTCTGCTCTTGTTAGAGCATGCGCTAGGGCTGCAACTACATATGTCCACATTCATGCAGATGTGTGAAATATCCCAGTGGTTCAAACCAAACAGTTGCTGCCTTCTGCTGACAGCTGGTAGAGGACAGTCTACTGCTCTGGGCTGGAGGTCCCACATCACACCTCTCTCACAGCTTAGGATGGGGTCACCACACAGGCAGAGATTTTCACATGTGTCAATGTAGGCTGCATCCTAAAAAATAAATAACAATGCAAATAGCCTCTTAATTTTTCCAGAATAAAAACCTTTAGGGATATCATTACTTCCTTCTGTATACCTCCATATTAAAAGAAAAACCACCAAATCAGCAACTTGTGTTATTTATCAGCCTTGTTGGTTTACCACCATGTTTACTGGCTAATTTGATGGGTAATGATCTGCAGACAATCCATCATTGTCTTTGTAAAGCTCTAGTCACCAAACATGTATTTATGTATTGTATGCTTGTTGCTAAACAAGAATAATCCAGAGTGGCCACTTGCGTCATCACCCCCGGTTGCCATGGAGATGAGTCACAACATCTCTCTCTCTCAGGATGGCTTCCCGCTCAGGGAGCTCTTTGAGGGTTTTCCCTGCTTTCGTTACACAGTAAAAAGCAGCTTTGTGAAGCAAAATTGATGATTTAGTTCTGATGTGCAGAGAGATAATTCTTCCAGCAGTGTTAAAACCTTTATGAAATCACCTTCTGTGGCCATTCAAAAGCTCCCAAACATATCTTTGCATGAAGACAATTTAGATTTGAATCCTAAATACTCTGATCTTAAAAAAAAAAGTGTAGAACGAATTTCCCACCTTTTTTCTGTGCACTGGAGTTTGCAAAGCAGGAACTGGTAAGGTCTGTGGGGAGGTACCTACTTGTGTGTTGGAGAGTCTCTATGGATGAGGAGAATCTAGATAAAAATTCACTGGGATTTGTGGCTTCCCCATCATTACCACAGGACCCACAGAGCGCAAGCGCTCCCCAGCTCCATCTGACTCCAAATTAGTCTCAGCATGTGATCACACTGCCATTGATTTTGGCAGAGTGCTTCACAGATTATCTGCTGAGTTTCATGCCTGCAGTAGGCGGACAGGTAAGTCTCAGCCTGGATGAATCCAAAGCAGTGAGAACAGAAAATAAAACTAGAAAATGTAATGTTGCTGCTAAGAACATGTGCTTCTGAGCATATAGTTCCCCCCTTTCTCAGCAGAGTTCAAGGGCATGAATCCTCCATGGAGGGTGACAGCATCTCATGGAGCAAGTAGCTATCCAAAGCTACTGAAGAGCTGAGAGGGATTTAAGAAATCCCCTTGTCCTCTGACATTTCTAGTGAATATATTTCCTCAAAGCACTGCTTTTGGGCAACCCTCTGCTCCTTTGCTGTTAATTGTCAGCTCCAGTCTCCTCACTCAGTGCACGAACATCTATCTCAGGCTAGTGGATATAGGGCCTGAAAATTAAATGCTGTGATGCCGAGCATTGCAAAGTACTAAATCCTGGAGATTAGCCTCGAAGGGGAATAGATGTAAAGCAAAAACTGCAGGTTGTGCACTGCAAATTTCTATGCTGGTCAGGTAGTTGCAGTCACAGGCAGATAAATTACAGGTGGTTTTCCACAAGTGGACATTTGGGCTTTAAAAAATGGGAATTGCCTAAGTACTCTCCTCATGTAGGCACATGGTCATAAGATGCATTTTTTGCCTCTGTAATAGGATTTTTTGTCAGTTCAGAACAAATCCCACAAAGTTCTGAAACTCGATTTAAAAGAAATTGGATATGAATATTGCTGAATTGAAAAAAGTGTTTCATTTTGATCCAGGATTTTTTTGGTAGAAGGATATAACATATAAAAGACAAAAATGGCACAAACTCAAGGTTATTTTGAAATGAAAACTCAGAAGGCTCATCATAAAAAATGCTGAAACAGGACAGAGATTTCAGCTGTGTCGGACCATTTATGCCTGGTCTACTTTCAACAAGAGATTCAAACATAATTGCAATGATTTCACAAGTGGCCTTTTGATTTCAAAAGAACTGAATTTTCCAATTAAAAAAAATAAATCTGTAGGATGAAAGATTTTCTAATCAGCCCCAGTGAGTGAGAAAACTTCAGCAGTTGGATAAAACACGCATAGCCTGGGAAGGGGGATTAAAAGCACCTGAAATGAAAATACAGAGGATTTATTTCTTTTTATTTTTTAGTTGAAAAAAAAAAAAAGAGGTTTGACATCATGTGATATCGGAGTGTGAGGGCTGCAGAGACCCCACCCTGCATCTGGCAGGCGGGGAGGTAACCGAAAGCTGCTCCGATCTCCCGCGGGCCATCTCCTCACAGGTGGAAGGCCCGGGGTGATGGAGGGGGGTTCTGGGCAAAAGCAGTCAGGAGCACCCTGGGGAGCCCTATAAAAATGACTCACTGGCAAGGGGTGGGGGCGTTTTTTGGAAGGAGGTTAGTGGGGAGCAGGCTGCTCTGCTAGTCCTTGGGGACTGGGGCCATGAAAATACTGGGAGTTTTTATAGCCTGAGCAGGCTGCTGCTTCTCTTTTAATGCAGAAGGGAAGGGGAAGGGGAGGAGGACAGAGGGAAGGATTTGTTTTGGTTTTTGTTTGGGTAACAAAATCAGGAGAGACAATTGGGTAGAGTTATCTAGCACAACCACTTTTTTTGCTTGTGTTTTGCTGACATAAATCTATGGGCAGTTTGCTGTAAGCAAGGCTTATGCTGTGTTTTTTGTGAAGTGCCCAGTACAGAGCTGTTTTAGCAAAAGCCCCATGTTTCTGCTGGGAAAAATTGTGCTCTTACTGACAGCTTGTTTTACTCAGTCAAAGTGGATGTTAGAGGAGAAAGATTATAAGTATGCTGCTAAAAGACCAGTTCTGCCACAGCTGTTCACACCAGAGCACTTCTCTGATTTTAGCATGCCCTCCTTAGCCTTGGTAATTGTCTCGAATCTCATGTTTAGGAGACTGTAATCTGCTTTGCCTTTTGCACTGTGGTTGTAAGCGATGCCATAAAGATTTTTTCACTGTAGTGGAAAAGTACTTCAGGTTAACCTGTGTTTCTTGAGAAACGAGGGAAAATGAAATGCTTAACTCTAAATCCTACTTTATATTTGAATATTTTTCTAGTGACTCAAAATGTATAGCTAATATTTTTTAAAAAAATTCCAACTTCAGTTGAAAATTAGTTACCTTCTGATTTCAGGTAAACTGATTTCAAGTAACAATACTACTTGTGGAGTGTAAATTATGCTACTCTCACTGTTCTTTTGTTAGTTTTGTTTTTCATGACTGGCTTTTTTTCCAAGACAAAACTAACAGGTTATAGATCACTAAAATTACAAAAGGAGTCTGCATGAATCCCCTGGGACTTGAGTATAACACTTTGCTAGATCTCCTGTTGTCTGCAAAGATATGGCTAGATTCTTTACAGAATATATTATTTATCTTTTTAAAGAAATGACTTGACATTAAGAGAAGCAAATATGTTTCTGAAGAGGTTTTGCAAAATATTTGAAGAGGCATAAAAACCAGCAAACTAATCAAACTACAACTCCTTTGTTGTGTGCTCTGTGCTTACTGCACCAAATAGAAAGTACAAGCATGTAACAGGTTAGGATCGGAAAAAAGATGCAGCAAAGAGGCATCTTTCATTTTAGCTGTGTCCACATGCTCCCTTTGGTTACGCCGCAGGGTGATGTAACTATGCTGACGTTAAACTCACTAGTCCAGGTATTGGTGGTTGTCTCGTCACAATGGTTCAGAGCTGAGCATTCATTACGCTTCTCTGGTGATTTTATAGCCAGCCCCAGTTCCCATGGTTTTGAGGCTGCTGACGGTAGCTTTAAAGTTAGCTCGAGTATGTCTCTACTATACTGTCATCACTGCCATGGCACAAACTTATTTCTACAGGAAACGCCAAACCTCTGCAAGAAACTTGGTAGTTACTAATGTCTGCAATTTCCTTCTTTTTTGTCCTTCTCCCATTCCTGCTTTGCATCCCCACCCTCATTCATGCTTTGCTCCAGACTCCCACCCTACAGCAATATGTGGAGATATAATATTCCAGTACAACGCCACACATAAAACATGAAGTGTGACAAATTATAATGACAGGGTTGATCTGGGTCTGTGTGTGGAGGGACTGTCTGCAGCACAAGACTCAGAGAAATAGAGAGCTAGGTTACTGTGATGAATGCATTTAAGCCATGGCATCTCAAGGATCCCAGCAAAATAGATCACTGTCTTTTCCTCTGAATGATGCCTTTTCAGTACTCCGCTCTATAAATGTGGAAAAGTGAGTTCAATATATGTGGGTGTTCACTGATTTGGAACTGGCTGGACTTTCTAATGATGAATAAAACTATGTGTTGCTTTTCTGGGCATCCCATGACCCCGTGCTCCCCAGCTGATGTCCATGAGTGCTGCCACGCGCTCTGCCCCTGTTCCTGTTCCTTGGTGGTCGCACCCCAAGGTCTATGGGTTTGTTTCCAGCTGGCCATGGATTGGTTGTGGTCTTTGAAAATGTGACATTTGTGGCTGCACAGGTCGCGGTCCTGCTCCTACGTTATCTTGTGTGTGTGTATCCCAGCACCATCCGGTTTTGTGACTCTCCCACCTGATCCCTCTATCTCCAGTTGACAGTGCAGGTAGCTCAAGCCTCCCATGAAGCAACGTGACTTCTCTTCTTCTTCCCCTCGCTGTGCTGGGCACGCTGAGTATCCCCACCCCGTGCCAGCCGCTCAGGGCTGACGAGTCCCAGGGTACCAGAGAAGCCGTGGGGCTTTGCAGACAGATAAATCTGTGAAGTGCCAGGTACAGCATCCTGCTACAGCTCCCCTCCTCAGTCATACCCAGGGCAGAAACAGAGCAAGAACCACATCACCCCACATGTGGAGCCTTGTGCTTTGTGTAATTGCAGCCTGAGGTCTCTGATTTCTGAACTGCTGCATCTGCTGGAGCACAGAGCCCATACATTAAATGATGCCAAACAGAAACCTTACTTTGAGGTACAGATTTCCAGGGTATGGGCTGAACTTCATTTACCTATAGGAACATAACCCCTTTAGCCAACACATGAACACATATAGACAGGACTGAATTTCAGGAACATCCTCCCTCCCTTAGGTTCACTTTAAGTGGCAGCACTGCAGAAATGTTCCTGAATGATGAACTCTGTGCCAAAGGCATTCCTGGCAAGTCATTTCCTCCCTTTCCCGAGTTTCAAAAAATATGGGAGATAAAGACTTGTCTCCATAGCTGGTGTTTGTTGTAACAGGGTGAATAGATAAGTCTGTATCACAGAAATCATGAATCAGAAAAAAATTACCTAACAGATGGAAGTGTCTTTTCAGTAGATGTCACCTGATTAGACTATTCAGTTTTTTGTGTAACTGCTTTTTTACTGCTTCTAGGACCAGCGTAAGATGAGTACTTAGAAGTAAAAACATTAAATGCCTTTCTTGCCTGTTTTACTTTATTACATGTAATTGTTGCAATGACAAGATGACACAGAAGCTAAAGCATCTCTGCTGCCATAGTTACAATGTTATTTCCTTTCTACACACGGAAGTGCATCCCATGCTTGCAGGGTGCTCCAAACTTTTTGCTGCCAGAAGGTACCAGATTTTGTAATTCAGTCCTGGCCCAGAAGGGTCAGGTTACACCAGTGAGTATCTGAAATAGGCTTTTGTAGCTGGGCTTCGTGCATTACAGCAGCACGTCTTCCTTCCCATCAAACGACTGCACAGGGGGTAATACCCCTATGGGGTGCCTGTTGGACCAGAACAAAGTGATAGTATTTTCCCTCATGATAGGAGGCATTCATAGGTGGGTCTGCAAGAGATTAAAATATGTTTTTAATTCATCCAAGACTGAATTTCCTCTGGTTTCTGGGACAGTTTCCTCCCTTATGATCACTCTTGAACTTTCTCCTTTCAGGTGACAGTAACAGTGTCAGAAGTACTTCTTGGAATGGTCATGGCCGTGAAGGAGACACAGATCCCTTACCTCCTTTGCAGAGTTGCGCAGAAGAGATAGCTTGTGCTCCAGCAGGCCAGATTTGTCTCGTACAAAGTCTGTGGCATTTTGAATGGTGGTGGTGCTCTTAGCCACTTGGAAAGCGTATGAGAATGAGAGATCCCATTTCCAGAAAGCATTCAGCTCCAGAAGGCTGCACTGCTAGGCAAGCCTGGGCCTTGCTGTTGCTGACCACCTGGATGCATTTTGCATCAGGGAGAATGTGGGGGCAGTAATGATTATACAGTACACACAGGAGAGTCAATAATAGTGCCAAAAGGCAACAAACAAAGGAGTATTGAGACAGGGTTTGTTTTTGTAAGATTATACTCAATTCAGTCATTCTATGACTACATATATTCTTCTGTTTATTTATGTAATAAGCTGCGCTTGTAAGGCTCTGGCAGATAAAAAAATGGAGTCTTTCCAGATGTGTGAAGAAGGCAGTTACTTGGAGAGGATTTTATACACTGTGTTGCTACAAGAGATTTTAACTCACCAATCATCATCAAGAATATTTGGATTTTCCTTACTAAACCACAAAAACCTAAATCGGGAAAACCATTAAACATATAAAGTTATAGCAACATAAATATTTGACTAAAACCATTATTGAGATGGCTCTTGGGAACCTGTGTTTCTGTAAACTTTGGGGCTATAATGAATATATACATACCCTTCTTCCTCTCTTCTTTCTCTCCTCCCACAAAAAGCCAAAATTGCTTCAAGTTACAGCTGTGAGGCTGAGCAGCTTTATGAAGTTATCCTTCCTTGCCTTGTTCTAAGAACAAAATTTTCATCCCGGTGTACGGTGTAGCAAAAGGTATGTTAATGTCTGATGAACAAAAGTAAATTTTTAAAAATGAACTGAGAAAGCTATAGAATACCAGAGCCAGGGAGGCCATCTTGTAGCGCCTGTGTTTTATGATCTGTGCTTTTAACGGCACAAGTGTGAGTATATTATAGTTCTTATTTGAAAGGAGAATAAAACCTTTTACATCTCTTTCCTAAAATGTGCGATTACAGCAAACCTTTGCCAATTAACCCCTGTGAAGCCAGTCGTACAAAGGGCCTTGTTACGAAGAAAAATTGTATAACCTACAACATCAGTGTTCATTTGCTTTGGAGCATTTTTTTCTTAACACTGGCTTTACAGGTATGGAAAAGATATTATATTAACTGTGGGCCTTTCTGTCTCTCCAATCTTCAAAAAGGGCAAGAAGGCCAATGTCACTCCAATCTTCAAAAAGGGCAAGAAGGAGGACCCAGGGAACTACAGGCCGGTCAGCCTCACCTCCATCCCAGGAAAGGTGATGGAGCAGCTTATCCTGGAGGCCATCATCAAGCAAGTGGAAGAAAAGAAGGTTATCAGGAGTAGTCATCATGGATTCACCAAGGGGAAATCATGCCTGAGCAATCTGATAGCTTTCTACAGTGACATGACTGGCTGGGTAGACGAAGGGAGAGCCTTGGATGTTGTCTACCTTGACTTCAGCAAGGCTTTCGACACAGTCTCCCATGATATCCTCCTAGGGAAGCTGAGGAAGTGTGGGCTGGATGAGTGGTCGGTGAAGTGGATTGAGAACTGGCTGAATGGCAGAACTCAGAGGGTTGTCATCAGCGGCACTGAGTCTAGTTGGAGGCTGGTAACAAGTGGTGTCCCCCAGGGGTCACTACTGGGCCCAGTCTTGTTTAACTTCTTCATCCATGATCCGGATGAAGAGTCAGAATGTACCCTCAGCAAGTTTGCTGATGACACCAAACTGGGAGGTGTGGTAGATACACCAGAAGGCTGTGCTGCCATTCAGCGTGACCTGGATAGGCTGGAAAGTTGGGCAGAGAGGAACCTGATGAAGTTCAACAAGGGCAAATGCAACATCCTGCACCTGGGGAGGAACAACCTCATGCACCAGTACAGGCTTGGGGTGGACTTGCTGGAGAGTAGCTCTGCGGAGAGGGACCTGGGCGTCCTGGTGGACGACAGGTTGACCATGAGCCAGCAGTGTGCCCTGGCTGCCAAGAAGGCCAATGGGATCCTGGGGTGCATCCAAGAAGAGTGTGGCCAGCAGGACGAGGGAGGTTCTCCTTCCCCTCTACACTGCCCTAGTGAGGCCTCATCTGGAGTACTGTGTCCAGTTCTGGGCTCCCCACTTCAAGAAAGATGAAGAGCTACTGGAGAGAGTCCAGCGGAGGGCTACGAGGATGGTGAGGGGACTGGAACATCTCCCCTACGAGGAGAGGTTGAGGGAACTGGGCTTGTTCAGCCTGAAGAAGAGAAGGCTGCAAGGGGACCTTATAAATGCTTACAAATATCTGAAGGGTGGGTGTCAGGAGGATGGGGCCAAGCTCTTTTCAGTGGTGCCCAGTGACAGGACAAGGGGCAATGGGCACAAACTGAGGCACAGGAAGTTCCGTCTGAACATGAGGAAGAACTTCTTCCCTCTGAGGGTGACGGAGCACTGGAACAGGCTGCCCAGGGAGGTTGTGGAGTCTCCTTCTCTGGAGATATTCAAGATCCGCCTGGACAAGGTCCTGTGCAGCTTGCTGTAGGTGACCCTGCTTCGGCAGGAGGGTTGGACTAGAAGACCCACAGAGGTCCCTTCCAACCCCTACTATTCTGTGATTCTGTGATTCTGTGATTCTGGAAAGGGAGAGAGAGAAATGAACACAGGTTTGAAACCTCAGTCTTTCTTCTATATGGACAAACAAGCTCACAAGAGAAAGCTTGACTTAGATTCTCGTTTTAGTCATATTTTAGAAGCTTACATAAGTTTCAAATAAGGACCTGAACCCTCTGGAAATTGCAGCCTGAAGGGATAAGCTAAGGAGAAGTAAGGGTGGGCTGTTTCCTGGGTCCAGGATGCCACTCCAGCTCCTCCAGGAGGCAAAGGACTGGGAGATCCCTCTGGCTGCTTTTGAGGAGTTAATCTGTCGTGGATATTCCCATCTCCAACACAACTTCAAATTTGAAACAGATCGCAATAGTTTCTGCAAGTGAATTTTACAGCTATGTCTGGTAGGACAGACAAAGGCCTTTTGATCTCACACCACAACAAGGTGAAGCCCTCAGCAGGGCTGCTGGGCATTGCTCTTCACCCTGACGCTGACCAGTGCCTGTGGACACTGACCCTAACTTCACAAGGCTGCTTTATGTAGGATGTACTATATGCCTTCAGAAATATTTTTTTTGATGCAGCCTAATTGATTTCCTTTTTTGCCCTCTTTGAAGTGATGTCACTATTTTGAGTTTACATGGTTAAACCAGAGTAGTCTTAAACACAGTGTATTCATGTGCCAGGAAACTGTGGATTTAGTGAAAGCTTGCAACAAATCAAAGCAAAATATGAAACTCCATGTTTTATGTCTTTATTAACAAGTTTAATAAAATTTTAAATTTAATTACTTGTATAATCAAACAAAGGCTCCATAGTCTCTCAGCACATTGCGTAGTTTTAGGGCCCACAGATATTCCAGAAGGGGGTATGCTTTTTCTGTACGACTTTAAAGGATATAATTACAATCACATTTCACAAGTCATTTCAATTGAAAATGTAACTGGAAGTCATCAAAAGCGTTTGCCATAAGATATGGTACCTGGGTATAGTGTGTTTGTGTGGCAGTAACGAAGGATATATTCTTCACACACCCACCACACAGTCTACATTCCCTTCCTTATATCATATCTTAAGAAGAACACACAGTAAAGTGCTGTTACTGGCTAAGCACCGAACGTCGTTATAGCATCCAGTCCTTCCTCCTGTAAACCATGCTGTTTCACTGAGGCAACAGCCTTAAGGTATGTGACCCTTTCGGTGCTCTCTTTGCAGTCCGTGTTGTGTGCAGATACCATCTTTACTAAAAAGTTCTGCATTTTGCTGAAGATATCCTACCATCAATAGAGTCTCAATTTGGCATCCTCTAGGGCATAAGTGCTAAAAGTATACTTGGACCCCATTTGGGATTTCATATATGGAAAAGTATAGCTTTTCCCATTGCAACGTATAGTTGTCTGTAGTTGTAACAAAACTTTTTTGGAAGATACTAGTTACTAGAAAGGAGTTAAAAGATGCTAAGGATAATGCCACTTCTAAGCAAAAGTGTAAAAATGTAGTGATATCAGTAATGACGCTCTTGTCTGGGGTAGAAAAGGTCTACGTAAGGTGTAATACTAACCTATAAGGACAGTTACATCATTTCTTTGCACAGTAGTCAATAGGAATGTAAATCAAAGGCTTGGGACATCCTTGTCATGGAACAGAGACAAGGTCTGATCTGCCATCCAGCAGTGAGTACAACACAGTATTCAGCCAAGCAAAAATCCATCCCTTTCTGCAGTTTCAACCCCAGGCAGACCACATGCCCAACCCAATACGTATGTTTCCTTTGAGATCTTAGCTTTCTCCTGCTGGTGGTCATGGCAGATAAGGAGGTATTAAGCCTGGCCTTTGCCATCACCCCATGCAGTGACAGCCTCCCATAGGCCAAATGAAATACACACAGAGCTGCTACATGTGCAAGTGGGAACGAGGATGATCACGCTAACTTACCCTCCCACAAGACTGTAGCTGGCTTGTTGTGTGGGACAGTGTGTAACAACACCAACAACAGGAGCTGACCTGACAGCGAGGCTCATTTTATGTATAATGAAGAATTATTTTCTATGTGAATGTTTTCAGCTGCTTTAGTGGTCAGCTGTTGGAAAAACAATCTGGGAAGTAACATAATGGATCAGGATGAGAAACCTCTTGACACAGAATCAGAGAGTCATTTCAGGACATCTGCATGTTTCCTGATCACAGGCTGAAGCAGAGGAGATGTTTTGTCCATTCAGAATATCTCTGAAATAGAGATCAGAACAGAATTAAAGAACTAAAAACCCTTTCTCAGGAAGGAATAGACAAAGCATTAAGTCCGAGGATGCTCTTCACAAGCCCTAATTCAAGAAAGAGAAGCTGGAGGGAAGGGCACTTCTGTTGTAGACTTTGTTGTTTTTTTAATTCTGTTTGCTCTTAGACACTTTGATTCTTGTGGGGTTTTCTCTTAAGGCTTTGTTCACTGCATCAGTCAGCACTTACTGTGCTGGGATTAAGTCCAAGACTTAGTCTAGTTTATTAAGGAAATCACAGTAAAGAAAAGGAGACGACCGCCGTATCTGAGCTATGATGACTAGTGAGCAGAGAAGGAGGTGAGCTTGGGGAAGACACAGGGGTTAGAGGGTCTGCATATCTTGTGACTATGAAGGGTGTGGAGTGACATTTGCTCTTGATCATCATCTTCTCATTCGAGTCAGGAAAGACCGAGGTAGAGCACTTGCACTATAAAGCAACTATAATAAAGGATAGAACAGAACAGAACAGAACAGAACAGAACAGAATAGAATAGAATAGAATAGAATAGAATAGAATAGAATAGAACTAGACTATTTTGGTTGGAAGGGACTTACAACAATCATCTTGTCCAACTGCTGGATAAATTCAGGGCTATCCAAAATTTAAAGCCTGTTATTAAGGGCATTGTCCAAATGCCTCTTAAACACTGACAGGCTCGGGGCATCAACCACCTTTCTAGGGCCTGTTCCAGTGTTTGACCACCCTCTTGGTAAAGAAATGCTTCCTAATGTCAAGTCTAAACCTCCCTTGACACAGCTTTGATCCATTTCCACTTGTCCTATCACCGGATATCAGGGAGAAGAGCCCAGCATCTTCCTCTCCATATCCCCTCCTCAGGAAGCTGAGAGCAATGAGGTCTCCCCTCAGCCTCCTTTTCTCCAAACTAGACAAGCCCAAAGTCCTGAGCCGCTCCTGATAGGACTTTCCTTCCAGCTTTTTCACCAACTTTATTCCCCCCCTCTGGACACATTCAAGGACCTTCACACCCTTCTTAAATCGTGGGGCGCAGAACTGCACGAAATATCCAAGGTGAGGCCTCACCAATGCCGAATACAGTGGGATGATCATCTCCTGTCTTTGGTTTTATGAAATCCATTCTAAATGGCCATGCAAGAGTTTCTGCAGTCAGTAATCTGTAACCAGCATGTGCTCTGCTGATGCTCGTATTAGACCTTCTGTCATCAAAGGAGGAGATGGTGGGGACTGTAGGATCGAACTTCCCCAGTGAAATTCAGTCTGCCAACTCTGACTATCAACGAGACATTGCATTTAGAGATGCAAAGTAAAATTTTCGGGCAAAGTTGAAGGCACAGACAGCCAAAGCACACCTTCAGCTAGGGCTCCCTTGGTAACAGGCAGTTTGCATCACCGCCTTGAACCCGAGTGGTTAAATCCTGCCTTAACTGCCTTTGGTTTTCAAAGTAGGTGGTCTGAGCAGGAACTGCAGCTCCTGAGGAGAAATACAAGTGGCTGACTGCCGACCTCGGGTCTGCAGCCCCACAAATGGCAATGGGGCGCAGTCTTGCAGGAAACCTCAGAAACAGTTTCTTCCCTTTGAGCACAAGTTTCCACTGCTCCCTGTCCCCCAGCATACTGTGCAGCCATAAATCCTGCCCCTGAGCTCCCTCACTCTGCTCAGTTGTTAACTTTCACACATGATTATTTTTTTTTTCTGTATTTTGCAGTGCTGAAATTTCACCAAACCTGCAGTAATCTCAAATTTTGGCCCATTTAGCATCAGGACAACTGCCCAAGTCCATTTATTACAAACATATGTTATGAATTCAGTTAAAACAAACAGACTCTTATTTTCTCAAGTCTAAATAATCACACTCCAGACTTACTTGAAGCAAACATCATTTAAAAGCAGTGGGTTTTTTTATAGCAGATCTGTTCTAGTAGTGCGTCTGAGATCAAAAGGTAGGCAAAGACTTAATGTAGGCTACATGAAACAACAAAACCTACCAGAAAAGGTGAAATCATAGTGTTTACAAGGTAGTCCCAGTCTCTGTCTTCACCCTCCCACTGCTTTTCTTAGTTTTTATACTTAAAACAAAATGAAACAAAAATAAACAAAGGGTAGTGAAATAATGCAATGCCCAGAAGACAGGACGTGTCCCACAGCCAGCTTGGAGCTTTTCTGCATCCTTCTAAAGCTCAGTCCATGGGGATGGTGGCTGGAACCAGTGCCTTTAGGCAAACACAGTTAGCATTCACTTGTCTGCCCTTGGTTTGTTTTAGAAGAAATCATCCCACAGCTTCAGAGTTGTCTAGAAACAGGGCACGCGTTCTGAAACCAATGCCTTAGGGTGAATGATGCCACTTGTCTGGTATATGAGCGCAGCACTCAGATGCGACCCCTGTGGTGAGTTTCCACCATCAGAACATCTGAGGTTTTTATGGTGAGACAGACCACTACCATTCAGTGGCACACTCTTTAAGACAGCCAAGGTTGAAGTGTGGCTCACCTTTATTAGTGGGATTAGTTGGTGTAGCAGAAAGCTTTTATCTGTCTTTCTTCAAGTAGAGCCAATAACCTTAACAAGCTTGGGCATATGAGAGCTGACTTGTCAAAATGAAGCAGAAAGCTTTTTGCAACGCTCCTACCTTAGGTCAGCACAGGACAACACTGTTGGAAAGTTTGGGCACAGTTTTTAGACTGTGTCCAGTGCTGGTCTGTGCTTTTATTGATCAAACATAGCTCAGAAGTATGAACTACCTGTGGAGCTCTCCTGCTGAATGAAGAAGCTCTTTTGGTGTCAGTGGGTAGGGAGGGAATAACATAGTGCCATTAAAACTTGTTTGGAGGCAGAAATCAACAATTTGTGAAGAGCTTTCATGCTCTGCAAAGCCAGATGGACAGTTTTGCAGGTACCTGCCCTGGGGTGCAATGCCCTCACAGCCTGGACAATTGACCAGGGTGAGAGTCCGGTTCAAGAAACACACCTTCATTTTAGTCATTCAGCAGGAAAGGTGAAGCAGAAAGTTGAAGCATTGTCCTTGATTATTATGCTACATATTCCTGTAAGGATCTGTGCATTGCATCATGGTCTCCCCACATGTCACTCTTTCAACATGTCAGTTCCTACTGCTATCACCAACAGACACAAGTGTGACTGTCTTTGAGCACAACACACCAAAACCTGTGACCCAGGAACAGCAGAGAGCTGCAGACTCCAGCCTCCACTCTCATGTCTTGTCTGGAGTAGCTCATGGTGGGGAGTACTCTCTGTTGGCGGAGGGTGAGAGGGAAGGATAACACAGACCAGTTGGTGATGGCAATATATTAGGTCATCAACAAAGTACCCAACTGGCCTGGGCTCCCAATGTTTTCCATGTCTCAGTCAGTTCCTTTTGTGCATAGTTCTTTCTTTTGTCATGATCTCACCTGAAATGTCAAAGAAGGTCTCCCTATGTGTCATACTCCCAACGACTTTGATCAGGACTACACTTTTACAAGGAGCATGAGATCTCAACACAAAGCCATAACAGAGGAGCTGTTAAACAATTCTGCACTTCCACTGCTCTTGGGTACATGGGGGCAAGTTCCCAGTGGGTGCTAATCGGTAGTGTTCACCAGAGTCTGTAGCAGGATGCCATTCTACCCTGGCTATGCACCTAATCCTAATTTTGCATTCCCTTATACCGCTGTGTGAAGTATCAGCTGAAAATGATGCTACCTAGTATTTTGAAAGGCATCTTCTACACAGAGTGGAAGGCAGCTCCCAGTAATTCTCCATTTGACATTTCAGCTCTGGCTTCAGTCCTACATTTAGATTTACCAAAAAAGGATTCCTGACATTTTGTAAGATTTTTCATCCAAGCTTATATTCCCACTTCATCTCACGTTTCCTCAATTCATTATAGCAACCCCTGCTATGACAGGATAAAGCCATATACAAAAAGACCTTTCATTGCTACTTCACATCAATATCTACTTTTGAGAGAGAAACTGAACTGAAGCAGCATGACTCTCTAATTCACTTTTTCTCCTTGTCAGAAGCTGGATTGACAGGGCTAGGGTACAGACAGACACACTATCACCTCCAGTTTGAATTCCCCACTGGGATGTAAATTCAGAATGGAGTAAAAAATTTCAGCCCAGCCAAAATCTAAAATATATTTAATGCATATGCCAGTAGAAGGACACCTGTCATCTCCTTTTGTGAAGAGAAGCTTGATGCTTGCAAGACAGCTTCTGTACTGAGGATAAAAGGGGTTGTGGGCTCCTTAGGTCTGTAAAGACTCAACTTGCCGCTGCTGCCTGAATGCCAAATTGTATCTGGGCTTTTACATAGCAGGTCTCTTTCTCCCAGCACAGCCTATCTCTTAGTGATCATTTTCATGTTCATTTGCTAGAACAGCTTAGAAGATAGGGACTTTCTTCTCCTAAACATGTTTTAGCCAAGGTGGGGCAGGTCAGAAGGTCACAGGGCTTTTCTGTTTCTTTTGTAGTTTCTTCTGGATTGTAGCACAAGGAGGAGAGATTCAATGAAATTCAAAGATGACAAGTTCAACAAGGAAGCAATAAAATACTTCACATTTTGGCAGCTGTAGTGATATGTGTCTTGACACAACATCAAGAAAGTTAAGACTAGGGAATATTGTAAAACAAGATTAGATTTGGCAATGTATTCTGAAGAAGACATGATGATGCAGATGTTGAAAGTCAATGTCAGAAAATATATTGGAAAATATAACAATATATATATATGTATATATAAAAATATATATGTGACCTGTGCCTCAGATTGTATTTAATCTTTCTTCAGGATTAAGAGGAGACCTTGGTGGATTTTCAATGGTACTTCAAATGTTTTACAGGGGGATTGTTGATAGCTTTGTCAGATATAACTGGTGTTGATCTTTCTCAGAGAGAATTTTGGACTAGCCAGGCTTCCGGACACACTGATAAACCTTATATTATTATTAACTCCACCTCCTCTAAAACTTTTCTGGAAGAGGTTTACTTAAGTCTGAGTTCTCCTCCTGGAGAAATCAGACTCCTCCGAATCCATTCGGTTTCTGACTGTTCTAGCTTTTGGCAGCTGCAAGCCTGGAAATACCCCCTCAGCCCTCATGTCACCCCTCTGCCCCAGTCCCTGAGCTCAAAGTATACCGCCCACTGTATGGTTGCCTCCATGGTTTTCCTGTCAGGCACAAGTTATGCCATTTGGAGCACAATTGCTGCCAATAGGATCAAAACAGGTACTGAGAACTAGTTAGTGATCCAAAGCATTAGCTCCTTTTGGTATTTAGTTACTAGAATTATTTAGTTTTTTGACTAATTGAAGTAACGTTGACTCAAACTCTTGGACAGAAGTGAATTTCAGTCCTACTGAAATCCATGTAAACACAGCTGTGTCACAGAGTGGGGCAGTTCTTCTGCCATGAATCCATTTCCTTCTCCCCCATGAAGTCTCTGCGTTATCAGAAACAACCTTCATTAGTCTCCTGGCACATTCAAGTCACTGTACTTGATAAAGCAGATAAGACCTTTCCTTACTTCAAGAAGGAATTATCACCTTTAGGAAGGTGTGAGGTTTAACACATAAGAAATCACAGAAATACCCCGCAGCGACAAATTAATGAACAACCTATTCACACTAAACAACTTGATCAACTTCCGCATGAGCTGAGAGAGAAAAAGTGTATCCTTGCACAATCACACCATGGACACATGTCCAGCAGCGTCAGTTGCTCTGTACAGTAATGTCAGACTCATTCCACAGCCAGCACCAGATTCCACGTCCAGCTACTCCCAGAAGGACAGGATATGAAATTCAGACAAGATATTTTTTGACAGCCCAGACTGGCACACCCACTGACCTCATGGGGAGGTCTGCACGTACTTCACGGGTAGAATATGGCTTTTAAGTAGTAAATTTTTGTTTATCTCCTTAACGCCTGCTTACAGTCAACATTGCTGAGCAAGATGTGTTCCGCTTCTAGGTCTTTGCGCTTTCTCCCCAGTCTCCTCCATCCCCTGTTCTTTTCTCTCCCTCTTCCTACCCATCTCTTCCTCCTTCTGTATTTCCTTCCCTGTAGCAGTTCCCAGCTTCCACCATGAAGCAAAGAAATACTTCTTATCTCCGTTCTTCGGATAAGAGCTGTCATTAGATTAAAATTATTCATTCAAGATAAACCAAATAAAATGGATTTCAAATAGATGTGGTTTCCACACACACAGAATTCACCCTCTGCTAACCTTTTTGTTTAACCAGGCTGGTATTACATCATTTTAGTTTAAGTCACTTAATTTTAGATGACATTCAGGCATTAAATTTGATCTCTAAATAAATTAAATTAATCCCAAACTAGCCTTTCAGACTCTCCATAGGCCCAGAAAAGTAATCCTGCCACAGTTGCATTAATAAAACATTTTGCAAAACGCTTGCAAAAACTTGTGAATGTGCTTGCAGAAAGTATATGGACAGTTAGTTTCCATACATTTCTAAGTCTTTTGGTGACAGTGTTTTCAGATCATTCTTTTCAGTGAAAATGCTGCTGAAATTGTCTGGGTTTTAAGTAGATGTGCTTTATTTTTCTTGTTCAAAGTTGTTACATAACAATAATTACTTTCTTCACTCTTTATTTTATTGGCAATGAGGCAGGTGGGAAGACCCATTTCACAGAATCACAGAATTACAGAATGTTAGGAGTTGGAAGGGACCTCTGCGGGTCATCTAGTGCAACCCCCCTGCCGAAGCAGGGTCACCTACAGCAGGCTGCACAGGACCTTGTCCAGGAAGATCTTGAATATCTCCAGAGAAGGAGACTCCACAGCTCCCTGGGCAGCCTGTTCCAGTGCTCCGTCACCCTCAGAGGGAAGAAGTTCTTCCTCATGTTCAGACGGAACTTCCTGTGCTTCAGTTTGTGCCCGTTGCCCCTTGTCCTGTCACTGAGCACCACTGAAAAGAATCTGACTCCATCCTCCTGACACCCACCCTTAAAATATTTCAGTGAAGGGTTTTGACCCTGGAGGAAAATGGGAGAGGAAATGGAAGGAGACTGGTAGGGATATTTTTTTGGCACAAAATGCCCGAAGACTTCTGGGCGTTTTAACAAAATAGAAATCATAACACGAACAGCAAGGTAAGGTGTTGTAATATTTTACCAGAAGAAGAACCAAGGAAGAAAGTAACACCGGCTTTGCTCCTTCCTCTGCAGACCTACCCACACTAAAATACAGCCTGAGGGAATATTCAATCACATGCAGTGCAAAACTCCCCTGCAAAACCGGGGAGAAAATTTTGAGAGAGGGAGACTTTGAGAAAAATGGGGCAGAGTGAAGAGGGTGGCAATCAGCACATACTCACCCGCTCTCTCCATTTCATGTGTCTGTGAAATTGGCTGTCAGGTTTAGACTTCTTAATTCTGATTTTGACACCAACCCATACAGTAACCTTGATCAGGTGAATTTTGGCTCGGTCTTATAAAGCCCCGGACGTGTCATTCCTGCAAACACTTCTTTTCTCCATTTGGACCAGCAAAAGAAGTTCCAGGACTGGACCCACTTCCATGGAGCACACGGCACTGGGCTTGGTGGTAGGAAGATCCTGCTTTGCCTGTATGGGCAGGCTACCATTAAATTGCCTGATATCTTGCCAGTCCTGGCTGTTGTCATGGGCTTACTCCGCAGTCCTTTCCTGCAGAAGCAATGTGGCAGGGTCAGGGCCCTGAGCACCCCATGTACCTGCCTCAGAACTTGCTGGGGGAGAGGGCTCACCTGCACTCACCGCTCCTGGAAAGGGCTCATGTGCATCGTCCCAAATCCCCACCTATGGGAAGCCCAGAAGGTCAGGCATATTCACCTCCCTAAGTGCATAGTGTGGGCAGGTTCTCTTTATTAAGAAACTACCTATAAAAGCACAGACAGTTCTAAATAAAGATGAGAAACCTCAAGGCAGTGTAAATTCTAAACATGGACAGAGAGATAACAGGGGTGGGGAGGCCTGGAATAGACTTCCTACATACTTTAAGCAAGCTTTAGAAGATTTAGTAAATAACTGAGAAAATATGCTTAGCGATGAAGGCGAGCTGTATCATCCTCCTGGCTGTTGGTCTGCCACGAAGTGACCAAAAGTCCACTCCTGTGAGCTCAAATAGCTGCTGAAAGAGAACTAAATGGAGGATCTGGGCTTAATTTGCCCAAGAAAACAAGAAATAGCTTTAGGAAGAAAGCACTTACTGATTCTTACGCTATATGTGTTTGTTTTCATAGCAGCAGGTGAATAATGTCAGAGGAGGAACTTTAATCACAACCAGAGCAAGCGCTCTACTATGGCTTTAATTGAGGAATAATTAATTTTAAAGTAGTGCAAGTTACATTTTCTCAGGTTGCTTATTACATCGCATTTGTATGTAATCACTCACAGACACACAACACATCCTGGGACACATTAAGCATTTCGTTTTCGTGTATTTAAAAAGGAGCTTCTTGCTGTTAAATTGCTCACAGCCCTTCCAGAACCCACCAGTATTTATATAGCTTTTACCAGTGTTTATATTAACAGCAGAGGTGCTAACAGATCAGTAAGATAATTTTCCCTCAGGTCTGCACAGGAATTTTCTGTACGTCCCAAAGGAATCTCGAAGATAATCCACAATATTTAACAAAAATGGATTCGCTGTCAAATACATTCCTTTTGTGCTAGTCCTGTGATTTCTTAGGTTATGATTTTTATGGTGGCTCTTGTTCACAGGTGTGTGTGTATGTGCACATTGTTATGACACAACTACTTCTTAGGACTACAATTAGTCCAGATAGTGCCAGATCAATAAAGCTCCTAAAGCAAAAAGCCTTAAAGGCTTTTTCTCCTCTTTCCAGCCTGTAGGTTGCCTGGATGAAGGCCTTAGGCCCTCTGGCTCCAAGGGATAATTGTCTTCTTCCACAGGCAAATGGAAAATCCAGTGGAGACCTCCTGCCTGCACAACAGCAGGCAGACTTTGCACACTCCTTACACAGGACACTGTGCAAAACCACTGGCTGGTCCATCCTGCAACTTCTATCTAGTTGCAAAAAGTGGAAAAAGTAAGAAACCATTGGATGGCAGGCAGAAGGGACACTCGGTGCACCTTATCTCTGTCAGGCATAAGTGCATTACTGTCCAGACATCTTTACCCAGCAATTTTCAGTTGAAGGAGTGTCTTCATTAGGACTGAAGACCATGACCTACCATCTTGCTCAGGGTGTAACTGGGCAGGATCCCTTTGGGTCCTCGCCAGGAGAGCACAAACAGACATGTAATGGGTACCAAAGCAAGTCTGTATCTGAAGCTACGCCCAGGCTGGCCTGCAGTGAGGATTACGCATATTTCCTAAAATCGAATGAGCAATAAACATATGAGTATTGGATTCAGAAAACATAAGGGCACTCAGAAAATCATAAGAGTTTCTGAACGTTTGTCAAGGACATGCAGCAATGTCAGTGTAATTATACTGATCCTAGAAGCAGGGTAATATTTTTAAGAACTTCTGTCAAGCTAATGGGTGCACAGATTCTAAATGTTATGTTTTATTTGACTTAAAGTCACTGTTCAGCAGCAATTGTTCTTTCTTAAGACAGGTGAAATTTGCACTTCTGAATGTTTTCTCTGGAATTTTCTTAAAGAAAAACCTGAATAGGAATATTACTAACCTGCACTGATTAAACCTAATGAAGAAAAATTTCAGGTGACATAATTATGTATGCAGCATAAGAATTTAATATATTACATTTCCTAATTAAAAAACCTTTCTTACTAGTACAAGAGAAGGTTCTTGGAGCAAAAATTATTAGCAAGAGTTACTCCTCAAATTTGTTTAAGTGCATTAATTATTTGATTTCCAAGGCAGCATCCCAGATTTCAGGAAAAGCAAAACCTAAAGCGGAATACAGACAGGATTTTGTAGCTGCATTAGATGCTTTCTAGATTTAAAAAGGCTAGTTACTTCAGTGGGTCTATAGCTATTCACAAAGATACAGCATTCAATATATTAAATAAACGTGCTGAAGGACATGTTTAATTAAGTGAATCTCTCGAAAGATGACCTTCTTTACCTGGCTATTTTGGCCAGCCGTTTTCAGGTTCTATATAGTTCTTAGCACATAGCATGTAGGATATGTTAATTTCAGATCTTCATCCCCATTTTCAAATGTCAAATATTCATATAAACATGTCTGCTCAAATGTAAACCCCCAAAATGGAGCACGTTTGATATCAGAATACTTTTTCAATACCTGAAACCACAAATTTTCACATACTGTCTTAACTAATTTTTCCTTTTACACCTTTTTGACTTTGATAATCCCCATCTGATTTACAGGTTGTGTTCTGATAACATGCTTTGTTATCATCTTAGCATGTATAATTACTTCTATCCACCAAACTCCTCTTCTCTACCCTCCTTCTGAGCAGCATGCTTGGTATTTCTGTGGAACAGACTCATTTCCTGAGAGGAAATGTGTTTCATAGTAAAAACCTTCACTTTGATTGTCTCATTTGTACGTCTCCTAGCATACTTCTAGTTTGCTCTCTCTTGTTTTCCTAGTTTCTCTTAAAATTTGTCCTTTAGAAGTGCAACAGTCTCACCTATGGTAGCTGCACTATTTACTTTGAGCTGTAGTCCCTCTAGTCATCCCTTCAAAAATGTTGGCTGTCTTCACCTCTATGATCTCTTCTTTCCCCATGCTTAAGAGGAAATACCATGTATGATTTGTATTTTTGATGCCTCCTCCTGCAGAAAGATACCTGCAGATTCCAGCTTGCAAACAGCCCGACGAGCTCGTGAGGCTGTTTGTGAACACACAGAGTATTGCAGTGAAATTCTTTAGTGATAGCTCTGAAACACCGGGCTGTTTTGTCTACCTACCAGGGTAATGTTTTTAGCATGTCTGTGCTGGCGGTCTTCTTATTCCCCGCCTTATCTTTCCACTCTTGCTGCTGGCATCCTCCTGCCAGTTGGGGAATCTCTTTGCCAACTGCTTTTGCTCTTCATTGAAAATGAAAGACAACGCCAACATTCAGTGGATGTATTTTACTTCTGGGAAAAAACTAAGCAATGCGAACTCTCTAAGCAGGTTAAGCAGTCTCAGGAGCTAAGACAAAAGCATGCAAAGTGTCCAATCTAACTTGCACATGGCCTTAAACAACCCATGTCTTCCAGCCCTTTGTTCGTAGAAATTTCCCATGTAGCAATTTTGGGGCAGGGAAAAGCTGTCCAATATTTTGTATACATAGAAGCTGTGAAGCTCTCTGTTCAGACAGAAACATTTGAGGAACAAGTGACCCTTGTAACAGGATATGTGTGATCCCAAAAGGCAGTGCATCTACTTAACCAGATGACATCGCAGTCTTGCATATATTATCATAAAGATTGGTACAGGAAGGGATTTTACTGAGAATGCAAGTTATCCTGCAGAACAAAGGTGAGTTGAAGGTAATGGCACTTGAGCTATCGTTCCAGCATTCTAATGATAGGACATCAAAGTGAACAAGCGCCATAGTCTCGTGAACACAGGAGCAGCCTGGGCTGGATCTGATGTTCAGCTGCTGCATCTTGTATGCTGGGCATGCTAAATTCACTGCTGAAATAAGTCAGCAGAGAGACAGCAGAACAGTTTTAACCACTTACATTAGAGATAAATTTCTCTTTTCTGAAGCTTTAAGTGCCTTAATTCTACACATTGGATAGCACTGAATAAACAGTGCTTCATATTGTTAAAATAAATCCCAAATCATTACAAATATTTGCCTGGTTAGATAAAGACATTTATATCAAAGCTTAACACTTTTTAGCTGCATTCTGAGCCATGTTAGTGTTCGTGTCTTGGCACAAGGAGAAAAAGCAAATCTTGCAAAAATTAAATGGTTGTTGTGATTATCCCTAGGAGACTAGGTAAGGACAACTCCCCCTCCTTCTGTTGTACTTGGAGCAAAGGGAGAAGAAAAGGTTTCCCTTTCTTACCTTGGGTTTACTCCAGGATTTCAGCATCCTCAGAAATGTCTAGTCCTTGCTCTCTGTCACACCAGGCTCACATTCGAGAAGTAACACAGCAGTGAGTGCATAATTTCAGTGTAGTTGCTTTTATATGTATTGCTAAATGTAGTTAACATGATTAAGCATGGATGCTTGCTGCTGCTCTTTGTTGCATACCTTCAGACTCTGAAACATGCTTGTGCTGAGATTTTCAAAGCTATTTTGAAGTGGTGCCTGTAACTCTTTGAAGCAGCCCAGGCTGGGAGATGGTAGAGCACCTGCCTGCTGAAAACTTGGCACTTACAAGGTATTTTGGTTCTGAGTACTGGAAATCAGCAGTCACAAGTGAACATCTAGACTTCATTCCTTTTCTGTGTCCATTTCACAGTGGTTTATTTTTCTCTAATGTGGCAGAGTAATAACAGCCCATAACCTGATTATTTCCCCAGGGATAGTTAGGGCAAACAATGTCAGTGTGTTCATTGTGTTTTCTGTCTCTATATACATTGCAAATGGTCAGAAAAGGAAAGTTTCTCTATTATTAAAGGACTTACCAGATATCAAAAATAAAAGCTGTTCTGATGTTAGGCCTCAGTGTTACACTTAGAATGACCTTATTCATTTCAGACCATCTATGGTCTCACTTCTTTGTTCAAATGTTCTTCAGGTGCTTTGGATAGGTGAATGTTGGTTCCATGGTGATGGAATAAAAAAAAAGTACAGAGCGAAAGACCCTTTCCAGATTGTAGTCATTTCATTCATTTATTTATCCAGAACTCAGAACAAAGAGAAAACAAAACCTTACTTGTTCAAATAATAAAGCACATTACCGATTTTCCTATTGCTGGTCGGAGATCATGCTAATCAAGAGGTCTTGTTATTTCTACTGTCTTTTTACTCATATTAGAAGAACATTTTCTTCAGCAAAGCAATTTCTGTGCTCAGCCAGGACAATTCTCAAATGAATTCACTATTTGCTCTAGGGTGAGAAAAAATAATTTATTCTAATTAATTTGCAGTTTTCTCGGTTGCTTTGGTAATCTCAGATGCCTTGTCACCCTCAGCAACATATGTAGACTCTGATTCATGTGAGTTCATGTGAATCCTGTGGTCCCACATGAATCGGAAGCAGGGATGAACTAGTCAGCAGACATGCCCTATGACATTTAGTTTCTGGGAACTCCAAAAACCTCCCACCCCGTCTTCATTCAGTAGCAATGTGATTTAAACTCTGCCTATTTTACAGAGATAAGATCATGCTCACAAAAATGCTTAAACTATTTCCCAATTGTATTTTTAATGAGAAATTACTGGTTATGTGGACTGAAACTACAAGTTCAACCACGCTGTTTCTGTTTAAATAGAAAAAGAAAGCACTTGCATTACTATTCCTGGTAAGTTCGTTGCTCCTTGGGCTTTCTTGTACAGGAAACAGATGTAAACTGAAACGTTCCAGCTATCACGGAAGTAAGACATGCTGCCTTTCTCCTGTCTCCCCTTTTAGAAGACGTAAGTTTCCCAATTCCCTGCTAGAAAGCCCAAATTCCAAGAGAAGGGGCAGAATGTGGGGGGGGAAGGAAGGAAGGAAGGAAGGAAGGAAGGAAGGAAGGAAGGAAGGAAGGAAGGAAGGAAGGAAGGAAGGAAGGAAGGAAGGAAGGAAGGAAGGAAGGAAGGAAGGAAGGAAGGAAGGAAGGAAGGAAGGAAGGAAGGAAGGAAGGAAGGAAGGAAGGAAGGAAGGAAGTGCCCTTCTTCCCCTTGAACAAGGTCTTTCTTTTCATGTCACCGATTCACTGCTTAGACTCTCAAAGCAAAAAAGTGCAGGGAAACATTCACTAGATTCTTCCTCAAGACCTTTGCTTTCAGAATGCGCCTTTTCTTCATTTGGACTTGTCACCTTCAATGAAACATCTTTCTGGGCAGAAGAGGGAGAATTTTGCACAGGAGCAGTGCAAGGGAAAGGTAAAGAGCCAGCGAGAGATTAGCCAAATTCCTTTTTCATCCATGCACAAGATGCTGGGGTCTGTAGATCCACTTGCACTCCTGCTTTGGCCACTATCCTGTGGACAACTCTGCCGGTGTTTGGCATTGCGCAGGGAAGGTGGTCTGCTGAGAGCAGTGGGGAGGCTCGGGAGCATAAAGTGCAGCTGGTGGGGGTTTACAAACCTGAAGCTTCAGTCTGAAAGAACAAACTCCAAGAAAAACTCAGAAATCACTGACGAATCAGTCAGGGTAGCTACAGCCAGGGTGCAGCACATTGCATCACAGCAATTTTCAATTTGTATTTTCTATTTACACTTCAGTATTGCCTAAGGATCACAGTTTGGACTGAGTCTCAAAAACAGTGTCTTAACTGAGTAGCAGATGCACTTGGGCGTGCATCCCACACACAGGGGCCTCCCTGTCATTCTACTGTCATCTGAGCTTACTGCAGCTGCCTCCTGCCCTTACACCCTAGTTACCAAAAAAACAAGTTGTGAAGAAAGGTAGAGTGTCAACACATCGCACACCTGGACCCCAGAGGCAAAGTGCTCCTGGGCTGCATGGTTAGATGTAGAGATAGTGTCTATCATTGTACCAACACAGCACTAGAAAGATTACAGCCTGAGCAGCTGCTGGTCAAAAAGACGAGCCAGATAACTACACATAACCACTAAAACCACATTTTGAAAGCTGAATTTGATACAAGATCTGTGTCTGTTTCCCAGTTTCCTAACCCTAAATCATTAATTTCCCTTAACATCACCCACAGCATCCGTTTGCCCGTCAAATGCCTTCATAGTCCCCACGCTGTTCAATTATCCTCTTTCCCCCCTGTGATATCAACCGCAGGGTAGCTGTGGACATTTTTTGGAGGCGTATTCTTTTGATACCATATGACTTCTATAATTGTGGGTGAGTTGGCCTGAGCAGTACACCAGAAAAATGAGTGAAATATCCTTTGCCTGGAATCCTCCCACAGTCTGAAGTCTCAGCACTCAGAAGATGCAAACCCGTAACATGGGGTCACAGACATGCTGAAAAACATCTTTATCTCAATGAGGACTAAGCATAAGCTAAAAGGGTGATGGATTGCCCATCTCCTTTACGTTGGACACTGCAGCATGTCACTTCCACTTATGATACAGCTGCTGCACAGGTCTTAAAGGACATCAGAGTTGTGCTCATCTTGCTTCCTCTGTGCTCTGCTCTTGAGGGTCCTCTGCTCTCCTGAAATTGAGACATCAGGCCAGACCTCTGCTGGTGTAACTCCTGCGATTGACAGGAGCTGTGCTGCATTGCCTCAGCACTGGGGAGGCTCTGAGCAAATTCCTAAGCAACTGTTGGAAATCCTGACAGCTTACCAGATGCACAAAGATTTGTAAAGCTGCTGTAACTTGACCATATGCCTGGGCCTTCAGAGGAGCCTTATGATTCCCATCCAGAACAATTATGGCTGTTGATTCTCGGATAATTGTTTTATCCTCCCATATGCAAGAATGGAGTTGCCAGTACAAAGATATACATTTTGCAAGCTACTGATGTGGGGAAGCAACTCCAACTCCAATTGCCTGAATATGAGCCAATGAGGTTTGGCACCAGCTAACCAGCTTGGAGAAAAGGTCTTGTTATCAGCTTGTGCATGCTTCAGTTCACACACTTTTTGCATGATTCTCTTTCATGCCTTGGAACTTAATGATAAAAATCATGCCATACCAGGTGTCTGTTCAAAATGTCAAAGTTTGACAAAAAGTTGTTCTTAAAATACTAGGTGGAGGCTCTTGAGGGAGCTTGAAGATATTTATTTTTTTGTTTGTTCTTTTGAGTCTTCACAGGACTGGCAGGAAAACTGGTGCAAATTGTTTAAATATGACTTGCATAGCCGTTGAAATGCGAATCAACTGGTCATAATGGTTTTCCTGTATTGCAGCAAGTTCTTCACTGGTGTGGAATTATTTTTTTTGTGAGTTTATACAGTTACTTGAATAATTACCCTTCTAACCCTTCTTAGTTCCTTTGAGTGTGCATCTTCTCAAGTCTAAGGGTAAGACCTTACACTGTGAGGGTGACTGAGTACTAAAGCAGGTTGCCCAGAGGGGTTGTGGTGTCTCCATCCTTGGAGATATCCAGAAGCCTTCTGGACACAGTCCTGGGCAACTGGGTCTAGATGGCTCTGCTGGAGCAGGGGTGTTGGACCAGATTACCACCACAGGTCTCTTCCAACCTC
The DNA here is from genome assembly GCF_030867145.1 of Opisthocomus hoazin. Classification (NCBI taxonomy): domain Eukaryota; kingdom Metazoa; phylum Chordata; class Aves; order Opisthocomiformes; family Opisthocomidae; genus Opisthocomus; species Opisthocomus hoazin. The sequence continues at coordinate 14,928,238 of NC_134416.1, read as the reverse complement.
AGCCATTCTGTGATTCTGTGATTCTGTGATTCTGTGATTCTGTGATCCTATCTACTGGCAGAATAACCTTTCAAACTACAATATTGCTTTCTTGGAAAAAAGCAATTTCGGGGAAAAAAAGAAAAAAGATAAACCCAATCAACTGATGATGCACCTGTCTAGCTTACCACCATCCAACAGGCCATGTAGGATACATCTTACTTTCCAAAAACTATGTGAAGGCTCCATAATCTGGGTATTAGTCTGTACCACTAATGGGGTCCAGATTATTCTCTCTGCTTCAGGAAATGTGCTGTTTACCCCCCATCAATCTTATGGTCATATTCTTATAAAAATGAAGCAACTTTTGAGCTTCTTTTGGCCCTTCCTTCTACCAGGCCCTGGATTTGGCAAACCAAACTTACAGCTCAGAGGCAGAATGCAGATGCTCTACAGCTAACACTCTTCCTATTCTCTTTCCAAAAATTGTTGAGATTATGTTTCTTTGTATGAGTGGGTCGGAGAACTCTTTTTGGGTTTTTTCCTTTGCTTTCTAGTAACAATTTACACTAAATGAAAGAAACATAGGGATATAACAGAGATTCTACTAGTGTAATTCCATAGTTCATCTCAACTACTTGTACACAGTTTCCAGAAAATTATTCTCTATTACCTCCACACTTGCCATAGTCATGAGAGAATGCTGTTTCATTCCTTTGTTAACCAGGAGTCCCTCGGTACCTTCCCTGTACCTCAGAAAAGGAGAATAGCTAACCAGGAAGAAAAAATGGAAAAAATTTACTCTAATGAATATTCTAACTATTCATTTTCAGAGCACGTTGTCCTTTTTTACATATTATTTGAAAAATTTTTCTCTTATATCACTCTGTGATTGTGAACTTGAACCTACTTTACTGGTTTATAGCAATTTTTGTAATTTCTCCAACACTTCAAAATTATCTTGAGTATTTGTAGTGCACCAAATGGATTGTGACTCAAGACACAGCCGTGACATACATAAGATGCGTTACTACAGACGTTTGCTGCTGCAGTGACATGTCTCTGAGTCAGACTTCCTTCTCTTTTTATTCATTTAGTGGGTGGGACATAAAATATTACTAGCCTATACTGTGTCAGCTGTTTTAGTTGAGTGGATCAAGAGACGTCTCTGTTTGTTCCTTAACTCTGTCCAAGGAAAGTAAGCAAGCTCACTATTTTTATTTCTTGTTTAATAATTAATTCTGGTAACCTGAGGGAAACAGACAGTCTAACTCACTGCGAGACAGCTCTAATGCTCCTTCCAGCCTTGGCGTCAGATTACAGCTCATCTGCATTCAGAATTATGCCTCCCTTATCTGACAAATGTCTGGCACTGATTTAAAGTGGTAGATACATATATGAAATACACATCACTTCAAATAATTTGGCAACTCTGTTTGTTACTCTGAAACTTGTTTTATATCAAATGTGACATTTCCTACGTGGGGGACCATTTCTTGCTTTGGCACTATTGAGACTAATAACTCGCTGTTGCTTTTTCATTTGATCCTTTAACTGCCCTTTAATTGTAAAGGGGGGGGGGGCAATGCCTCATTGATAAGGAGGAAGGGATGCTTGGTGTTCTCTATCAATAAATGGGGTACCTAAACAAAGGACTTCATTGAGCTGGATGCCAGACTCTCATCCCAGTGATCAAGCACCGCCTAGCTCCACCTCAGGAAGTGCCTGAACATATGGAGATAGTTAGCTTCTCAGCGACGGAGAGTCAGAAACTGAAAGCTAGGCTGCCAGAAAAATCAAACTGCTGCAAACCCAGGAGATGTGAAAACTGTTGAATCCATACAGGAACATCCACAAGGACACCTCTGTGTCCCAGTCTTTCTGTGCTCATTTTCTCTGGTGCATGTGTGATATTTGCTTATCACGAAGGTCAAGAGGAAAAAAAGGGAGCTAGAAATGAGAAGGGGCAATGATCAGATGCCAAAGAAATATTCTGCACACATAGTTTTACATCTACTTTAATGCTCTCAAAAGTAAAGAACAGCATATACCCTGACATTTGTAAGGTAAACTCAAAGGTTCATAAAGAATTCAAAATTGTCCAATTTGGAGCATTATCCCAAGTTACTGACCAACCTCTAAGGAATGTTTGACTTCTGTAGGTCATAAATAAGCTGGGAGACATGATAGAACCTACCAGCCACAGGTAAAAATAAAATACACATTGCAGTGTGTTCAGCAGATAAATAAAGCATAGCTATGAGGATTGCAAGATATTTAGAGGGAGGTCAGAAAAGTTCAGGGGCAGATTTCATTTCAAGATGAAGTGCTCCCTAAAGTTCAGGTGTATGTTTTCCCTGGATCTGAAATTGGTCCCAGCTGCAGTTTTACTTCACGTTTTTTCTTGCTTTCCTTATTAATTTCCTCATTTGGATATTCTAATCAAAACCAATAGAGTTCCTTCTGAGTATACGGGGATAACAAAGCTGGCACTCACTAAGTAGTTTTATACTGATAATACGGAGAGAAGATTGATCTATGCTCTAACTCTGATGACATTTAATGATTTTTACACACCTGTAGGAAGTTCCTTGAGAAATTAGCAGAATAAGGGCCATTTTCTTCCTTTTCTTAATAAAAATCTGTAGCACATAGACAAAGTTGATACAGTAATATGTTCTAAAAGTCTCAGCATTCACCCATTCATACTGGTTTTCTCAGGAAGAAAAAGTAGGAATTTTCTACTGAGAACTTGACCTTATACCCAACTTTACACACATGCCAAACTTTTATATATGTACACGGGCCAGTTTCACAGTGGAGCTGATCCCATCCGTGAAGTTTAGAAATAAAGGCCCAGCTCCTCAGACATACATAGAAAAGTACGTCAAGTACATCATGTTTGGTTATAATGATCTCAATGATAACTAAGCTCCTACACAGGATTTAGAAATGGGAAACATCTTGCTGAATTTTGTGTGTCTACACATGAACAAGTCATCGTGCCTCCCTTTCCAGACAAAGTACGTCCAGTCAGTACAATCAGTAGTATGCAATGGCCAATGGTTGCTTCAGGATCAGAAAAATATACTCAGCACAAAGTATAGTGACTGTATTGGTGATCTCCATCGGCTGCAAAGGGAATCTAAGGTGACTGACCCAGAGATAGAGACTTTCACTAAAGGCATCCACAATTTAGATGAATTCCCCCTCTTTTTTCTCATCAGGAAACAAAGTACTCTGGGCAGGAACTGGCCAATGTCTGGAACACTCATTGCTTTTCCTGAACTGGGAAACATGGTCGACAGTTATGGCAAACAAATGTATTTCTATAAATTATGGCCCAAGATATGATCTTGGAAATACTTCCATACATAAGTAGTCTATATCATATGGGCAAAACTACAAAGAGTAGTGCTCAGATAGTGGCAGAACGCTGTTTCTGCTTGACCGAGCAGACCAATTGCACCAAAGTTTGAAGTCAATGAAGCGTAATTTTGATGAGATATTTTAAAACCAGACAGGCCAGATACCAGCAGGAAAGAGCTGTTGAGTATCACCTGCAGAGGGCTCAGCTGAGTCCAACTCATAAATCTGCTTCTGATATTTTTTTGCAATGTGCCTGTGTGTTTGAGCTCAAAGACATATTTGCATGGAAGGTTGACTAGTATATAAGTGTTGCTCACTCTGTAAATGTGATAGGTATCAATGTAAGTCACCTCACTGGGCAGATCTTGTTGTATCAGCAGAAACTCACTTCATTTCCTACTCCAGGAGAGAGAGGAGATGGATTGTGAGCTAGAGAGATATTTCACATTTAGGATGAGAGAACCACAGCTTGCTGTGTTTCAAAGCAGATAACCCCTCCATCTCGTGTTATTCCCAGCTTCATTCACAAATCGGATGCAGAAGGTTGACAAAATCAGAAACGATGAAAGGCTCCTGGTGATGGAGACACTGAGCAAACGACAGACAGATGCAGGCAGTGGTTTGTGCAAGATGACTGTCCCACCCTCCGCTGGCTGCTATGGAGGATCCTGGGAACAACCCGCCATCCCAAGGAATGCCAGAGGAAGCAGAGTCACGGCCATTCAACCCACAGCCTGCCCAGCACCGCCTGACTGAGCGGATCGCAGGCGCAGTAGGAAATAATTTCGACTACAAAAAGCCCCCAAGATGACCTCAGAGGGGGCCCAGCTATGCCGATCACACTCTTGCATCCAAACATTTTGTATAGCTCCCCAAACTCTTCCGTTGATTCATTTTCTACAAAACAAAACAAAACAGAAGTCGTAAGGTATCGGAGGTGCTTATAGTGAACGTATAATAATAGGCAGGTTAAAAAGAAATCTCTACACGATACACAGTTTAGATAAACAGAGGTTTCAGCCCTACTTTGTGGATATTAAATACGGCTTAGGACCATTTTTGTTCTGAAAACACTGAATGTACGTATTAAATGCTTTCCTGTAGTGGGGAGGTAAGATGTATAAACAGTTGTGCAAGTTAAAATGCTGCCACATCTTCTTTTAATTATGTATTACTAAGCTGCCCTGATATGGTCCTTTCTGTGTCCTGAGAGTCAGCCATAGCATAAGGATCTGTCAAATTTCTACTTGATTTGCAGTGACCAGGGGTTAACAGATTCAAATAAGACAGGAAAAGCCCTGAACTTTCAAACAAATCTCACACCTGTTTCGTGTCCCAAGAACAGCTTTTTGTTGAATCTGCCTCTAAATTCCCAGCAGTTTTCAGGATGATTCTAGCTTAGCTGGAAGTAGACAGACCCCAGGACCTCAAATGAAAGTGCTCTGCCTTTCTCTTCTTTGCAATTTTTCCAGTATGAATTTAGCAGGCTAATTATAGCAACTTTTTTATTCGTTACTGAATGACTGTCAATCAGCTGAACCTTCAACTTCAGAGAAGAACAACCATTTCTAGGTGGCCAAAGGTATAGATTTCCCTAAAACAGGTATGGAGAGAGTCATCTCCTCTGCAGAGACAGTTATTATTACTGAGAGAACCAACATTGCAACACAAAGTTACAGAAGGAAATAGAAATTTAAAACTAGTATAACAGAAGAAACATCTGTGTGACCTAACAGTGTTATTCAACATAAAAATCCTGTTCAATAGCTCCCCTAACTTATTACTTCTTATCTGTTTGAGGGTGGTCTAGCAGCACTTTGGATTATATTACAAACATAAATGGATTGGTTCAAAATGTCCCGCAGGATCCCCTCCTTCTGTCTTCACTGTTACCTACTATCATTCGGGAACTGACCAGAACATACATGATTCAGCCCTACTGTTAAAAGGAAACTAAAGTGATTAGTTGGGATAAGTAAATAATGGATTTTTCACATAGGAAAGAAATTTGGTTTGGGTCAAACCAAAATTAAATTTGTCCAAGTTTTAAAGGGAAATGGACAAAGTGAAAAAATGTGTTATTGGCTCAAGCTTTAATATTTCCTGTAATCTGGAATGAAAAATATTTCTCTCATTGTCAGATTGTTTAACCCTTTTGCTCAACTTTTTTTTTTTTTTTTTAAGATTAGGTTAATTCCTTATTGAAACTGCCTTTGTGAAATGAAAAGTCAGAGTTTTGCTGAGGTGACAGGTCAAGTACAAAAATTCATCACTTCTGACACAAAGAGGTTTGGTATTACTTAATTCTTTCTTCTTTGCTTCTCCTCTTTCTTTTCAAGTCAGACCCATTTAAAAATTTGAGGCTGAATTTTCCAAGGAAAATAATATTTTCTTAAAACAGCATGCTGTAAGCAGTTCTACTATTGTTAAATACTTCAGCTGTAGGAACTGGTAGCAATTCCTTGCATGAGCGAGAGGCTTGAGTCCCCAGGGTGACTCCATTTTCCTTATCAAAGTGCCTTTTATTCTGACCTCTAGTGGAATAACAGGAAAATCAGCTCTTAAAGAAGATATTATTGTGATATCTGGGTCCTTTCCATTTCTCCATTCCTATTGCTGTTTCAGTGTTTCTGTTCACTGAAGGATGCTAACGACGCCTTCAATGTGAGCTAGCAGCTGAAGTGTACCCCAGGGATGGCTTGGGCTCAGAAGCAGTTGGAGACAAAGCAGGTTATGATACTCCACACTGTAGTTATGGATTTAACACCAACTAAAGTGAAAGAAGAAATAAGCACAGGCAACTTAATTTACCAACCTAAAGATGGGGAAAGAGGCCCGTAGCAAATAACTGGAGGGCCAGTCTCAAATTCACCTACTTAGATGAAAGAGGAATACTACTTTAATTTACCTTAAAGAAGGTCTCTGACAGCACTGACAGTGCCGACTTTCTGCAAGTGCTCCAGCAGTGGCTATATTTTCTGATGTTTCCCAGTCTTTGATCAACCCAGTGTCCCAGAGAAGATAATTCCTAAGTACTAGAAATACAGAAACACTGTCAAAGACTTGTATCAATTAGCCTGTTCAGTGTGCATCTTTCAGCTTGTTATGGATCTTGATGTCTTGTTTTATTTGCTTTCTGGTTTAGCTTCATGGCTTTTTGTTACAGCAATAATGAGGGCCTATACTGTATTCTTCAGGGATTTTCCTAATGGATAGTCATATGTAGTCATTAATATTCAGAACCTGGTGTGCACTCACAGTCAGAAAGCACAGTCCTTTGACGGTGTGCCAAGCAGGACTGCAAAACTATATGTCTGCTTTTCAAGAAAAAGCTCATGCCTCTGTATATGAAGGAGAAAGTTACCGGTTTTCTTGTTAATCAGGTGTTGTAACTGGAAAACTTCCCTCTTCACTAGTTTACCTTGAATGATGTTTTAATAGCTGCAGGGAACCAGTGAAATGAAATGAAAGGAGAATGTTAGGGGAACCACAGGGGAAAAAAAATCCCTCAATTCTGAGCTGCAGAGTTTTGTACAATGGTGTTCAGCTGTTCGAACAAGCCACAGATGTGCAACGTAAGTGCAGGTGAAGAAGTGATGGAGAAGCATCTGGTGATGTCTCTGCATGCAGACTATATCCACCTCCAGCATCTACCTCACCCCAAAGCAGTTTGGTCGGTCAGCCCCAGGAAGATCTCAGCTGGCCCAGTAATCCCATAGGGGATCTCACAGGGGGATTGCTGGGGCAGCACAGCCAGGGGCTTGGGACTTATATGTCGTCACTGCAGGCAGGTACATGGTAAGAGCAAAGGCTCTGAACTGAGCAGTTCAGGGTCCCTGTCCTTAGAGGTTCTCGCTGAACTATGTTTTAAAACAGATTTTGTGAGCAATAACCCACAAGATCTTTGGGTTAAGCAAGGTCTGAAGGATCACACCAGCTATCTCAGGATGTTTGATTCTGGACATGTGGGAACAAGCCCTGGTTCGTGTCTAAAGTGAAAGTCAGGTGCCCGTATATGAGCACCTAATGTCTCTTTGAAGCTGAGGGTATCCAGGTCATTTGCTTGGAAGCTGGCCAGCGTGACACAACATCTTCATGGGATCTTTGGGACCAGCAGGCGGAGGCTAGATAAGATACATGAGACCCTTTAAAATACCTCTAGAAAACAATCTCTGAGCACTAGATTTGCTTACCTAGTGTCTCACGTCTGGTGTTGAAACTAAGGATATTGGAAGGTAGGGGAGGGTAAGACCCACCAAACTCCTCTGTTGAAAGGAAGAGTTTGTTCTTTTCTTATTGGGGAAAAAGCAATTTTCCACCTCTGTCAATCATCCCTTTCCTCCTTCCTCGTTTCCTTATCCTGCTGTGGTATAGCTGATTTCACATCTGTTTACTCAAACATTTTGTGAGCAGAGAGTGAGATGCAAGTGTATGATTTTCTGCTGAAGAAGATTATTTTGATCCATAGATCCTCATATGGAAGGGAGAAGAGAATGGATTTTATCACCTGTCGCTGCCCCTGATATATCCCAGAGGTGCCTGCCTTGCAGGTAGGTGACAGTCAATAACATGTTCTCTAGAGGTTCTGTCTAATGTTCTCTTCTGGTCTTCAAAACTGGGAATCCATGAGAAACTGCTTGTGCACTGGCACCCACTTTCATGTCCAGTAGTGCTTTATTTTAGGTAATAAAAGTTGCTTCAGATACCAAAGGATCAGTATCTCCTATATGGCCAAGATGGACTGACACAGGGTGGGGATGACCAAGAAGCCACACAATGTTGGATGCACCATCTGACCAGCAGCCAGCATGCAGTACCGAGTGAAGGTGCTGAAGATGGAGCACAGCCTCCAGCTGAATTCCGTGAAATACCTCCTTACCTTTCTTCTTTGCAAGTATAGTATGTTCAGGATTTTTCTGCCAAGTGAACTCACAATGCTTTTGATTGTGGCTATATCTCTTGCTAAGACCAATCAATTATTTTTCTCACCTCAAAGATTCATTTCCATTATGAGTAAATATTCTTTCTTGCAATTTTCTTCCAATGTTAACCTCAGTCACCCCTTGTGCTTGTGTGGTGTTTGGGAGTTACTGCCTTGCATGGAGGCCATAGTTGAGCTACAAGTTGGTGGTTGTAGCTGCGTTCACACATCCCATTTCCAGGTGTTGAACTGCAGCTGTGAGAAAAGGAGTTGCTTCATCTTGTCCTGTTCATCTGTCGGCACAGAATTTAGGCTTTTACTTTCATCATCACAGGGATTTTTTTTTAATTTTTGCATTTGGATAGTCACATGTTAATGAATCCAGCTGATTTAAAGGTCTTCTCTTGCTGTTAGTAAATACATCTGCTATATGAAAATGTTAGTATTTCTAGCTGATTATTGAGCTGACCAGAAAAAAGTCATGATAAATAGAGGCTGAAGGACAATTCTTACTTGCACTCACAGCTGGAAATTAAAAAAAAGGAAAACCAATAGACAAAACCAAAAGGAAAGTGATCTCTCCTCTCTGTGGAGGAATCCATCATTCTCAATTGGTTATTTCTAATTCAGCCAGTATTTTCCAAAGTATTCTCCTCTCTTGCAATTCATTAACTTCAATTTCACATTAAATTACAAGACAGGCGAATGTATACTTAGCCACTCAAGAATGGTATTTTCTTGTCACACTTGTTAACTTTTTTGCTTTGAAATTTAACTTTCCAGCAAGAATTCATTTGAAGAGTCAGAGAATACATAAAAGGCATTAGAATGCTATGCTGGCTCAGTCAGAACCATAAACTGCCACTGTCTCACATCAGTAGGACGGTGCCTTTTGGTCTCTACTGAACACAGATTCCAGATATCTCGGCATGCCCCTTCCAGCCTGGCAGGGCTCTGGGCACTGCTGATCTCCCTGCAGGGTGCCAGCAGAGAGAGCAAAAGGTGCCTGGACCAAAACCTTGCTCTTACCTTGCACCATTGGTACACGCAGCACAAGGAGAAGGAATAAGTGTTTCCTTATGCTGTGTAGTGAACACTGGATTTTCTCATGGGTTATAGAAAGAAGGTACAGTTGAGCTACTTAACTGCAAAGAATCTGGTTCATTTAACCCTTTCAAAAAGCTACTCCAAAGAGGACTGGCACACAAGCTCTGACACTATGTGGAAGAGACTGCTGTGATTTATCTAGTTGAAACTCCTGCCAGCACTTGGATTTCATCCATGTTGGGGCATGACCTCCATCCATAAGGTGACTGTATGATTCCACCACCAGAAGATACGAACAACCTTCCATCTTTTAATATGTTCATTAAAAGGGGCTGACAGCTCGGCTCCGTGTTTGCATCAGTCTGTAGGCCGAAGCCTTGACTATTGACTCAGTTTTATGAGCACATAAAATTGCAGTTACGTTGATAGCCTGTGGCTGGGCTGGTTCAAGAAGGGGATTTGCGTCTCTCTCTCAGAAACAATGGCACTGTTCACACCATCCTGCTCAAAAACACTTCCACTTGCTGCCATGTGAAACTTTTTGCCACTTCATGTTAGCTAAAGCAACAAGGGAAAGGATTTGGGCTGACAAGTACTTACAGTTTCGGCCCATGGCCAGCAACAAAGGGCCACGCAGTTGCTCTATCGCCCCTTCCCCTGCTGGGGTGGGAAGAACAATGGAAAGAAAAAAAGGCAAAAAAACTCGTGGGTCAGGATAAGGGCAGTTTAACAGAACAGCAAACGAAGCGAACAGTAGCAACAATAATACTGAGAAGAAGAATATATGAAACAAAGAGCGAAATGCACAGAGCAACTCTCACCGTCTGACGTCCCGCACACTCCCGAGCTGCAACTGCCTTCCCTCTGCCCAGCTCCCCCACTCAGAACACAGCATGACGACACATGGTATTGAATACCCTGTTTTGTTTGGCCTGTTTGGGTCAGCCTGCCCAGCTGTGTCCCCTCCTGGCTTCTGGTGAAAATTAACCCTGTGCTGGCTGAACCCAGGACACAACTGGAATCACAGAATCACAGAATCACAGAATGTTAGGGGTTGGAAGGGACCTCTGCGGGTCATCTAGTCCAACCCTCCTGCCGAAGCAGGGTCGCCTACAGCAAGCTGCACAGGACCTCGTCCAGGCGGGTCTTGAATATCTCCAGAGAAGGAGAATCCACAACCTCCCTGGGCAGCCTGTTCCAGTGCTCCGTCACCCTCAGAGGGAAGAAGTTCTTCCTCATGTTCAGACGGAACTTCTTATGCTTCAGTTTGTGTCCATTGACCCTTGTCCTGTTGCTGGGCACCACTGAAAAGAGTTTGGCCCCATCCTCCTGACACCCACCCTGAAGATATTTATTAGGTCCCCTTGCAGCCTTCTCTTCTTCAGGCTAAACAAGACCAGTTCCCTCAGCCTCTCCTCGTAGGGCAGATGTTCCAGTCCCCTCACCATCCTCGTAGCCCTCCGCTGGACTCTCTCCAGTAGCTCCTCAACTTTCTTGAACTGGGGAGCCCAGAACTGGACAGAGTACTCCAGATGGGGCCTCACCAGGGCAGAGTAGAGGGGGAGAAGAACCTCCCTCGACCTGCTGGCAACACTCTTCTTCATGCACCCCAGGAGACCATTGGCTTTCTTGGCAGCCAGGGCACACTGCTGGCTCATGGTTAACCTGTTGTCCACCAGGACACCCAGGTCCCTCTCCGCAGAGCTGCTCTCCAGCAGGTCCACCCCAAGCCTGTACTGATGCATGGGGTTGTTCCTCCCCAGGTGCAGGACCCTACACTTGCTCTTGTTGAATTTCATCAGGTTCCTCTCTGCCCAACTCTCCAGCCTGTCCAGATCTTTTTGAATGACAGCACAGTCTGCCGGTGTATCTACCACTCCTCCCAGTTTTGTATCATCAGCAAACTTGCTGAGGGTACACTCTAACTCTTCATCCAGATCATTGACGAAGAAGTTGAATAAGACTGGAAGCGGTGTTCAAATGGCAGTCAGTGTGTGCTGAGGATGCTGTCAGTGTTTCAGATCTCCATAGCCCCCAGTCCAAAGCAGCAAAATAACTAGTACAGGTGGGACATGGCAGAGTGGGAACACAGGGTGAGGGGAATGACTGAAAGGGGTTTCTTTTCGCCTCTTCTCTTTTATAACATTTGGATTTGGCCAGGGTCTTGTGAAGTGGCTTGTTAGTCTAAACTCTTCTCACACAAAGATGGAAAACAAAGCAAGGTCTCCGCAGAGGTTTACAGGGTGAACTGCCAACACCTGCTTTCCTCAGCAGGCAGACAGAGAGGCCATCAGACTTGCTGCACTGAGATGCATCAATGGGCAATGCATGAACCCCACCATAAGATTTCCAATGCACTGACTCTGAGCAGGAGCACAGAGAGGGGATAATGAGAGGACACATCCGCATTGTGGACCAGGAGTCAGAAAGCGAAGGTTTCCTCTCCAGCAGCACTTCTTAAGAGAAGTTTGATCTGAGATTGTTTTGACTGGGTTTATTATATGAATTATCATACAGTACTTCTGACAATGCTGATATCCAGAAGGACAGAAGAGTGAGCGGTTTCCAAGAATAGTCACTTCAAAGGCAAACTACAGTATGTAAAATATGAATTAACAAGGAAACGAGTAACTATCTTCAGTTTTACTGCCTTTGACAGTGAGATGTAAATTGCTGTAGGCTGAATCAATCAAATATTGGGGGATAATGCCCTTAAAGTCAACCAAAATATTAAGAACACCTAGACTCAGATAGATGAAGATTCAAGTTGGAGATCTTGTTCTTACATGCTTTTTAAAAGTTATGCAGTTACTATTTTCTTCCAGATTTTCGTTACAACTTCAGTCTATTCACTCCATAGATATTCCCTTCTGAAACTGTTTCTAGCATCTCATACTGGTGTGAAAACGGCAACTCAATTAATTTAAAAATGGAAAGAGAGAATGAGAAAAAGACAATGAGGACTGCATTCTGACCACAGTATAAATATTTGGTTGATATAATCCTGTCCTGAACTGAATTGATCTCTCGTGAGTTTTGCAATGCTCTGTATTTCTGCATATAAGGTCATTTAGAGGTCTACACATAGATTAAAATCAAAAAGTTTATGTTTTACCCAGGAGCTCTGTGGCATTGCCTCCTTTATTTTTCAATAACTTTTGAGCTGAACTCTAAGGTTCGTCTGATCAACACTTTCCACCTCAAGCAAACTGTAACAATGCCACAAACTGAAGCCAGCTGGGCCACAATTGTACAGCATTAAAAGCAGCAGAGTGTATTTGGGCTCTGCATTTACGTTAAAGAGTGCTGATTTTACAATTCCCTCTTGCCTCTGCTTGGTGTTTCTGACACTTGCTGGACTTTTCCCATGAGATTTTGACTGAGGTCCTGAGATCACAAAAACTGCTGCTAGGAGCTAAGGTGGTTGTTAAATATCCCTTTTCTCTCAGCACTGTCATAAGCCCATTCTGTAATAAAAATGTTAAGGGAAGCAATGCCACGGGATGGAAATGGACATCTGTAATCTGGATGAAATATCAGTAATTCTGTCTAATGACCTCTCATTCATATCTGGATGAGGCATGGTGGAGAAAAAACTTTAGATTTTTGCATTCTGGATTTTAAGTTGCAATCCAGGAAAATGTTTTCCAACCTGAAGATAATCGGCAATACGTAATTCAGGAAAACTCCGGAAAACTCTGGAAAACCGGCTTGCATGATGTCACAGGTGTTGGAGTCTGAGCAGAATTTTAAGTTATACAGGTTATAACTGTCAACAGCTACAGTTATGAAATTACTTTTGTGATGAAACAAGAAGCTGCATGGAGTGTCTTGTAGGCAGGATATACATATATGTATTTATATATATATGTATGTATATATTTATATACACTCCTTGCCTTCATCCTTCAACAAGGTCTGGCATCTGCCCTACACTCGTCTATCATTATCAAGGGGTTTACAAGGAGGTCTGTTGCCTTGCTCTCACTTCTTGACTGCGGTAGGTAACAGGAGAAGACTACTCCTTGCTGTAGCTGGGACACTCCTCACCGTGAGGCTGCACGATCTTCTAGAGCTGGGCTCTGGCTTCAGAGGAGGCATAGAGAGATTGCTTTGGGAAAAAAAAAGAAGGAAAAAGGATAATCAAAAGTAAGGAAATAATATGCAGAATGTTGCGGAGACAGGAGAGCCTGCAATTTCCTTGTATACATTTTCAAGATATTTCCTCAGTTATACTGTAAGAAAAAGGTATTGGGCAGCAGAAGAAAGTGTTATAGGTGGCCTCAAAGCCCCATTTAAGCCAAAACCAGCTAGTGTTTGTGCATTGCAAGAAGTGATTCTCCATCTGCAGAAGAACAGATAACCTAGGAGGTCACTCATACCTTTGTCTTGTGATCCAGTGAAGCTTAAATGTTTGGCACAGGATGAAGTGCATGGGAAGGAAAGAGGGTGAAGGGGATTACAGATTACCTTCCTTTGAAAAGTTTTGTTTGGCTTCTCACCTCAATTATGGAGCCTAATGGGCACCCTCATTTGTTTCCCATTATCTGTAGAAATGGAGGGAAAAAAGGCTGCCTTCTCCTGAACCACGAGATGAAACAGCCCTTCAAGAACTAAAAAAGTTACTGAATGTGTTCTGTTTCTTGAAGTAAACAAAATGGGAAGAAAAAATATGCCAGTCTAACATTTTTATCTAATTGTCTGTTAATATCAATTAATTACACCAGAGCAGGATTATTTTTTAGTGTTTTCCCACTAATTTGAGATCAGTGAACCCAGTGTTCACAAAGATAGAAACACGATTAGCTGAGTCAAACACACGCAAAAATGGTGCTTGAAGACAATGATTAAGTCCACACAGGTCTGCATTGTATCGGGCCTAGAGATTTCTCCTGAACTAATATTTGATGTTTGCCTGATGTATAAATTACTCAGCTTTCATGAAGATCATCATTATGAAAAAAACAGGTACGGAATTACAATATATATTAACAGCATGTATTATTTCACTTCAGAGGGAACATTTACAAGCATAAGCAAGTAATGTACTCTTTTTTTATTATCATTTGCAGTGCTTACTCGGTGCATGCAGCAGATCTATTCTGCTAAATCTCACTGAACTTCCAAAAGGAGCAGGAACACGCTAGTAAATGTATTGTTTTCTTCTGAACTAATTTTTTTTAGTCACAAGAGTTTTACTTTCTGAAGGAAGCTTACCTTGTAATTTTTCAGTTTCACGATTTTTTTCTTCATATATTACAATATGCCTACCCTGAGACAGAGTGAATATTCTTTGGCTATATCTGTAGTCCCAGTGAAACAGTATTGAAAACTTTTGATTCAAGGGTTGGTAATGTAAAACGTAAGGTGCACTTTACAATGTTTTCTCAAAAAGAAAAATAGTCTCTTTTTAAATAAAAGATTACTAATCTAGGAAGAGGCAGCTATTTGTTATTAAACAGGGTAATGTAGTGCTTTGCTTAATCACCACTGAGGTTACTGATGATTTGAACCTGTTTCACCGAAAAAATTTTAAACAGTGTGCAGAAAATAGCCATGGTATTATTTGTCTTACAAGATGAGCAGCTGAGAGAAAATGTGGAAGGAGACAGTACATTGTTTGCTGCAATTAAATAATGAAAGGTATTGCTAAATAAAAAGCCAAGTAGTTTAATTAGCTTCATGGATGTAGACATTACTCACTGATATTTCTGAATATCTGAAAGAATATTCCTGTGGTCAAGACATTGATGGCTTCACATCTCAGTTACGCACACTTAATGCAAAACAGTGTCCCAGTCCCCATACATAAGACATGGATAACACTTCTTCCCTGATTTCACAGATGTTAGAAAATCACACTCACTAATGGCCTTGAAGTAACGGGATGCTCAGGTGAAGAGTCAGGGAAGAGGTACAGACACAGAACAGGAAATCCCCTATCAGACTATCGTACTCTATTGCCCTTGCCCATGCAGAATTGCAAACCATCTCTCTCCCTGTGCACTGGACCAGCTGACAGGACTCCAAAGGAATCTCACCTGAGACTGGCCATGTATTTGTAAAACACAAGAGTTTCAGTATTTTTCTACTCAGACCTGTGGTCCCCCCAGCTACCTTTGTGCCCAGAGCACAGAAAAGCTGAGAAAATTGCTGAGATGTGCTGCTGACACAGGCACAGTGTGTATGTCATGTTCAAAAAGCCAGACCACAACGATTAATTAAATCTGAGCTAGGTTTACAAGAATAGAGTGGATTTTGTGCATAGCCACAAGGATAGCTTAGACTGCTGGATTTTGCATGAACAGCTCATACTAGCTCGCTTACTGCCAGAAAAATTGTCCAGAAATCTTCTTGCAGCATCACTGTGATAATGTAGTATGTCTCTATAATGTTTTCAAACTTTATGGCATGCTGCCTGCTGGAAACAGCCAATTGGCTGTAGCCTGTGGTAATACCGCAGCCTTTAATTTACAGTTTTATTAAACCCAAAGCCTTTAGACACTCAAGCTTGTTTCATATTTTTGTGTAGATGTGAACGATGAATGCTACACAAATTGTCAGAGCTTTTTAGAAGAGCTTTGATTTCTGCTTCTGGCTGGGCCCACTCCTTATCTGGAATATCAGGTGCTGGGAAGCAATTTAGAAAATGGCAAACCTCAACTTCAAGAAAATTCTGCTTCCTTAGAGTACTTTCTGCTACTGGTAAAAGACAGGAGACTTAAAAGTCTTACCATAGACTAAAGTCCTCTGTATTTGTGTGAAAAGTACTTTCCTCTGGGACTGAGCATTAAGTTTCAGATTCTTTTACAGAAGAGCCACATCTTCGTCTTTTCATACAATTTAAAGAATTATAATAAATACTCGCTTCCTTGTGTTTTGATTTTTTTTCTGTTTTAATTCCTTTTCTTAGCAGATTTGATTCAGGAAGAACACCGATATCAGATTAAGGATCTGATTCTTGTTTACTGCTAGAGACAAAGGCCAGACAATGGAACCAATTAATAACGTTGACCATAGTAGGAGCAATGCAGAATACTTGGGTTAATATTGTATAAAACACTTCTGCATCCAGACAAGATCTTACACAATTATTCATAGAGTCATATAAACATAGAATGGGTTGGGTTGGAAGGGACCTTAAAGATCATCTAGTTCCAACCCACCTGCTGTAGGAGGGACACTTTCCACAAGACCAGGTTGCTCAAAGCCCCGTCCAACCCGGCCTTAAACACTTCTCGGGAGGAGGCGTCCATCACATCTCTGGGCAACCTGTTTCAGTGCCTCACCACCATCACGGTGAAGAATTTCTTCCTTACATCTGATACAAATATACCCTCTCTCAGCTTAAAGTTATTAGCCCTTTTCCTATCACTACATGCCCTTGTGACAAGTCCCTCTCCAGCTTTCTTGCAGGCCCTTCAGGTACTGGAAGGCTGTGATAAGGTCTCTCTGGAGCCTTCTCTTCTCCAGGCTGAACAGCCCCAACTCTCTCAGCCTGTCCTCGTAGCAGAGGTGTTCCAGCTCTCGCGTCATTTTTGTGGCCTCCTCCGGACCCACTCCAACAGGTCCATATCCTTACTGTGCTGAGAGTTCCAGTGCTGGATGCGGGACTCTGGGTGGGATCTCATCAGAACAGAGTAGAGGAGCAGAATCACCTCTGTCAGCCCGCTGGCCATGTTACTTTTATGCAGCCCAGGATATGGCTGGCCTTCTGGGCTGCAAGTGCACATCTATTATTGAATAGAAGTGGTGCTTTGGCACCCCCAGTGCTCAAGGAAAACTTGGAGAACAGAATCACGGTCTACACAAGAAAAGGCTGAAGGATCTATCAGCCCTCTGGGATTTTTGGACTATGTCCATGCTGCAGAGCAGTGTCTACTCTTCACAGAGCCCCAGCATTGCAAGGATCAACGTTGCAGATTTTAAATCCCCATACCAAAAAAAAGGGGTAGGCACCATCGCTTCTGTTTTAACAAGATATTATATCTCAAATCCCCATGCAAAAAAAGGGGTGGACACCATCACTTCCATTTTACCAAGACACTAGATCTCGTAACATTTATGAACTGACCATATGGCTTATGTATGTGACCATATGCATCACAACATTGCCATCAGCTTATGTACACTTACATTTACAAGTTTTTCAGCAGCTGGAAAACACTGTAGGGTCACTCCCAGTTTCAAATGCAATATTTAGTGGCTTTTGCCCTCCATGTCTCATGGAGGACTGTGGTCCACTATACCAGCTGGGGAATTACTAGTCTGTACAGCAAGCCTTCAGCGGAATGAGAACATTTCTGGACCACAGAATTGTGTCTGATCTGAAACACCGCCTGGTCTGATTGAATAAATTGAACTATTGTCCTTTTTATCAAGACTTAAACAGTGACAAAGTGAATGTGGAGACTGAATTCAAATAAAACAAACAGTTCAGGCCATGTGTTGTGCCTGAGTACGCTGGTAACAAAGAACCAAAAAATGTTTAATGTTATAATGACTTAAAATATTACATATGTGAATGTATCAAAAAAGAGACATGCATATAAAAAATGTGGGAATAGGTTGTTTATTTAAGCTTGGATAAGTATAAAACAAAGATCTAGCCACAGTCTCGTAGCAGTATTTTCTTTAAAAATTAAAAAAATACACATTCAGGAATCGCTGCAACTTTAATAAATTTTTTTTTCTTTAGCCTCATCTTACTCTCTTCTCTTCTTTCCAACTACATAGTAGGGTGTCTGTTGAGAGATCCCAGATTTATGGTTTGGATCCTGCAAAAGGCCATTTTTTTCCCTCCCATTCACGACCTTTCCCAATCATCTAGCTGGTAATGGGTTTACAAATTATTTAACGTTTTCCAAGTCTGCCTCCAGCCAAATCCATGTAGAAATAATAGCAACCATTTGGGGTAAAACAGATAATGTTAAATTCACCCACTATGACTGATCAAAGGCACAATATAGAAAACTGCTTCCTATAGTTTTATGGCATAATTGTTTCAGTTTTTAGATGATCTACAGTTTCCCGGGTCTTCTTTCCTAATTTGTTTAGAATAAATTAATATTATTTCCTCATACATGAAACAAAATAATTTATTATCTCAGCTGTCATAGATATGCAAGACATATAGAACATACAATGGTATGGTATTTTTCTACAAGTGATTTTTGGAACATTACTGTGGGCTGACTATATCATTCATTCATTTCAATAAGATTGCATTTTCCCAGATTGTGGCCACACCAAAAATAGTGGAAGAGTGTTTCTGTCTCTGTGTTTCATTCCTGGTGTCTTTCTTTAACAAAGAGATATACTACATCACCTTGAGCCTGCTGAGTGCCTCATAAAGAGGCGCTGGAAGGACTGGAATCTGGTACGAAACTGTGCTTTGCTGTGGCAATCACAGGTTCTAATAGCATTGTTAATTTTGCAATCATTCTGTAACAGGCAGCTTTCAGGTTCAAGGTAGTCACTGTGATGCATGAGGCAGATCTTTAAGGGGCATGGAGGCACTCCTGCTCACTTCCGTCAGGGGGGAAGATGCCAGTGGCTAACCATGCCTCACTGAAATTCTTCAGATATAGACATCTCTGTAGCTACATGCTCACAGCAGTCACATTCAGGTAGTATCAAACGGCAGAGGTTAGATGATAGTTATGTACCTGACCCATGAGTTAAAGGAATACAACAATTGCACTTCTTTCCCTAAAAGAAAGGGAAAAATCCTCTTCTAGGCTTGGGAAAAAATGATATGTCTAGGAAAGAAATATCTAATGGCTAGAAAGGGAGGCATTTTCCCCTTCGCCTCATGAAAGAAAGACAGTAAATCCTGTCCTCTCTCCTCACTGGTTCCTAATGAGAAGCTTAGGTTGCTCACTTTGAGTCAAACTTCTTTAAACCTGCTTTTGATCAACCAGCTCTTTTCATGAGTTTGGTGGGCATTTGCAAGCTTCTTGTCAGTCTTTCCCGTCTTTTGGGTTTTAGAGAGTCTCAGCATCCATTTAAAGAACCTTGGGGCCCTACAGGTAGCTGAGAGCCCTTTGGCTGTTTGTGTTCAGTGGTCGAGACACCACTTGGGTAGTGTGAAACTACTCTGTTCTATTATCCTGATTTTCTGCAGACTTGTGATTATTTTTATGTGTGCCACTGGAAAAAGAAGAGCCACTTTTATTGCTGAGTTGAGGAAGGACGTGGTCAACCAGACACTGTCTGTAGAAATGAGCACAAGAGCATAGCAAAGGAAAAGGAGAAAGAGAAGAAGGGGGCTGTATTATGGAAGTGGTGGTTTTTTCTCATAGCAGCATACAAAGCCAAACGGAGGCACTCCAGTACCATCCAAAGTCACAGACCTGGGAAAAGATTGCATTGAGTGTATTTAAGGAAATTTTCTGTATGTCAAAAGGGAATGTTGTGGTTTGGCCCCAGCCAGCAGCAAAGGACCACGTGGTCGCTCTGTGACTCCTCCCCCCGCTTGGGTGGGGAGGACAGTCCGAAGAAAATGGCAAAAATTGTGGGTCGGGATTAGGGCAGTTTAACAGAACAGCAAAGGAAGCAAACAGTAGCCACTGTCCTGATAAGAAGAATATACAAAAGCAATGCAATGCGCAGAGCAACTCTTTTACCGCCAGAAGCCCAGTGTGCTCCTGAGCCATGATTAACCTCCCCCCAGACAGCTACCCCGCTCAGAAACAAGCATGACAGTATGTGGTATCGAATACCCTGTTTGTTTGTCTGGTTCAGGTCAGCAGGCCTGTCTGTGTCCCCTCATTGCTTCTGGTGAAAATTAACCCTATGCTGGCTGAACCCTGGACAGGGAACAGATAGGTAATTCAGAGCTTTCTAAGCAAGCTAATTTAAAGCTAGCAGTGCTATCTTCACCCAGCTCTGCAGTTGCTTCTCTTAGTGCTATGTAAACTTAAGAGTAGTAACTGGGTTTATATTTTTTGTTGTAACTGTTCCCTGCTGTCTTGCATGAGAAGAAGGTGCTCCTCACTTTCAGAGGCATTGTCAAAGAGTGTGTGCAGTTTCCATCAATTTCCATGGCAGGTACACTGCCTTTTGTGATATGTCCCAAAGGAAACACCTCCAAACACCACCATGCAAGACAGCAGCACAGCAATATAGGCCACACTGGTTTTCTGTTCATATTCCAAGTGTGCCGGAGGGTCCCCACACTGCTACTGCCAGGCATGTGAAACATAACTATTGGTATAAATCTGCTTGTTGCTAGGCATATATTCACTACACTTGAGTAATCATCTTCACTGGAAAATATTTAGGAAAGGCTGGAAATCCCACTTAGAGGATAATGTCCTGGTCACTTTCCTTGACATGATCATTGCAATTGACCTCTGTGGGGCTACAGTCTTGGGTAGGATTTGGGTTATCGCTTTAAATCGAATACTTTCAGAGCTGAAACATGCTTCCCCTGCCCTGCAGCTGTCTCTTCTGCAAGACAAATGGGACGACTGGGGAAGTAGCAACAACATCCATGGCTCAGCCAAGCACCTGTATGCTTCTGGAGGTCTATATCTACTCTTCTCCTCACCTGCTACAAAGTCTGGCTCTGCTCCAGCCTGAAGCACCAATCTGTGCCTGTGTATTGTGTTTACTGCTGGACAGAAAGTGATTTCTGACAGACAGAAGGCAGTTTAGAAAGACATTTAAGAACAATTATGGCTTTAAAGTGAATTGATTTTCTGAAGAACAACTAAGAGTAAGTATTTGCAGATTGTCTAAAAGACAAAAAGCTGGAACATGACAATGGTCTACAGATATTTGAAGAATGCTAGCAGCCAAAGTGAAAATTATTACCTGGATGCAGAAATTGTGTATCTGAATGTGAAACAAAAATGTAGAGCTTAGAGCCTGGAAAATCCCCATCCGAATGGAGCAGACTCCCAAGGGAAAGTGGTAAAAACACCATTTCCGGAGGGGAAATGTTTATAACAAAGTAGAGCTGCTTCCTATTTCTGTACACAAGGGAACAATTTTTCACTGACAAGGACACAGACGACATGACCCGATAGACTTTTTCTACCATTAGTCTCCAGGATTGAAATCCAAGAGCTATATCCTGAACTACTGAAAACATGACTCAGGATAACGGTGTTATGCTGATTTCTATCAGTTTAAGATCTGGCCTTACCCCAATTTTTTAAAGAATAAAACTGGGAAACTGACTTCCTGCATCAATAAACCTGTGTGTGATAAGTGTTGCGTGCAAGGAAGTATCAGATGTACTGAACCTGTTCTGCAAAAACATTTTTCTGTTCGGAGGTACCACAACAGTGCCAAAAAAAATCAAGCCTAATCAGACTTGTTGGTGTTTAAAGATTTATAGTTCATTCTTAGCCAAAAGCTGTGGTAATTAGTACCACACCAGGGCCTGGACACAATCCAGTGCTTTAAGGCATAACTAGTGAAGTGCCGCTTGAAGAGGTTTTGCTAAGGTCAGATGTGGGACAGTGTTTTCTACCTGGAAAAAGCAAGTCTCTGTCATTTCTTCTTCCCTTTAAGAAGACTGTATTTTGTGTCACCAAAGAGGAAATTGAGAGTGAAATCACCAACAGCATAGAGACTGGAGTCAGGGCAGTAGGCAAGCGAGACCCATCAGCCAAACCTCCCTGCTACAGGAACCACGAAGGCTGATGGAAGCTGTATAAATGTAGTTCATAAGTGCAAGCAAATTAATCCCAAAGCAGGTGAGAGAATGACTGACATGCTTCATGCCACTTGGTAATGAAATAAATTTTTGCTCAGCCCTGAAGAAGTTGACTTAGCTGTAAACCAGGTTGGCCTGGCCTTGAGACAACCCCCAAATGATATTGCTGCAAAAGGTGACGAACACAAGATCTTCCCTGAAAGGGGCTGGAAGTTGCAAATAAGTAGTTAAAAAGCATCAAAGGGAAGCTTAATATAGCTATACAATGAAATCCAGTAAGCCAAATGTTAGTTGAAAGGATGCATTCTGAGTTTGTGCCAAAAACCATCTCTGCCCTTCTTCCTCTAAAGGTATCCTTCACAGGTGGCTTGAATATATTTTTGAGCCCATGGTGGGGCTGTAG
This sequence comes from Opisthocomus hoazin, assembly GCF_030867145.1. Lineage (NCBI taxonomy): Eukaryota > Metazoa > Chordata > Aves > Opisthocomiformes > Opisthocomidae > Opisthocomus > Opisthocomus hoazin. Next base: position 14,905,849 of record NC_134416.1, on the reverse strand, counting down.
ATTCCACACATGGTTTACTAACTGAGTCAGCCTTTGTGTAACTAATTCATCCACAGGTCAGGTAGAAAGTGAGATACATTAGTATGATGCCTGCAGGAGTGCAAAACATAAGTCCATGCCATTATTTATAGCTGAAGCCCAGTACTCTGTGTTGCAATGTAATATAAGACTGAAAGACAAAAATCATAGTAGCAATGTCACCACAGTTTCTGAGGCTGCTCCCTCGCTCCTGTAATCCCTGTACAAAATGTGGGATGGGAAGGTTTGTTGTCATGTGGTGAAATATCTGATCAACACTCACACCTGGCTGATCTAGAAGAGAAAATATCATGGGACAGGCAATCAGGGCACAAGTTCACTGAGGACCTTGACGTGAGACAGCACATCACCTTTATCAGCTAACAGGCTAGCCTATGAGGAAAACACTGACTCCAGCACTTTACTTCCAAGGCTGTTTTTCCATTAGCTGTCTATCTTTCATTGACTGGCATTTTTCATACACAGACAACAGGCATAAAAGCATGAAGATGGTCCAGACCTCTGAAAAATATGAAGGGCTCTGCAACTCTGCCTATGTTACGAACTTCTTTCTGTTTTGAGTAGCGCTTTGGAAGTTGTTCTACTTTTACAGTGCTTGTACTTTTCTTAGAAAAGCGAGATTTACCATAGTGCTTTTCCTTTATCACGCAACGTAGCTATAGCAGAACTTATTTTACACAAAGGGATATAAGGTTATTTGCTAGGAAGAGAGATTTGAAATTCTTTGAAAAAATATGATTTATTGCAATAAACTAAAAATATTTTAAAAAAGAGGTGGAAGAAAGACTGATTTCTGGCCTCTTTTTCAGTTTCAATTTTAAGAAAAACAGCAAAAGTGACGAGAAAAGAAACTTCTCTGTGTACAACAAATTCTGAGAAGTTTCTGCCACGTACATAGGACACATCTCTGCTGGGTATGTATGGATTCTCCGAGGGTCAGACGCTGTGAGCCTCCTGATGAGCAAGACAAAAGAAGTTCCAGTGGTTTGGAATGATTTCTACTTCGCTGGGCCATTGAAGGATAGACACTATGATCGCATAAAAAAAAGTTTTGCATGACTCTGCTGCCTTTCTGTGGTTTCCTGGCAGCACTGAGCGGCTGTGATCCGTAAGCGGAGAGGAAGGCTCCCACAGGATTCAGAGCAGTCTTCCAGGGAGGGAAGGGAAAATCCCCTGCTTGATTCACCACTTTCTTACGCCTGCCCTTTTTGTGACAGCAGCAAGTGATGACTCCTGCATGAGCCAGCATGACAAGAATTTAATGTGAAAAAGGTTCATTTCATAGTTCTGTGCTTTAGCCAAAGACTGCCTACAGTAGCCTGCAGGATACAGACATGAATGCTATATGGTAGAGTTAATATTAAACTGTTCTCCCAAATATTGCTGTTTAAATCAGCCAACGCAAAGGCTGTAAAATCTAGCCTAGAATTTTTCACACATTAGTGAGCTAACAGTAGTTTGTTCGTATGACTTGTGGCTAGGGCTGGAGACCCTTAGCTCTTGAAACCTCTTTAGTAGCACATGCCAAGGATAAACTGTGCTCAGCCTCTGTTCTCCCCCCACGTTTACGAAAGTGACATCATTTACCTACTCTCTAAAAGCAGTTTGAAGATGATTTAATATCTGCAAAATGTTTTGAAAAAAGAAAGCACTGAATTTGTGCAACTTTTTCCCCGGTAGGGTAAAGATTCACCTCACCAGCTTCAGCAAACTAGAGGCTGTTCGAACAAATGGAAGCAACCTCAAAAGTGGTCCATTGCTTTCTAATATGATTTGACAGGGTTCTCCTGAAGTTGAAGAGTTTCCTGCTGCAGAGTTTTGCAAACCTGAAACCATTCCAGCTTGGGAAGAAAGATTGGGCCCATTTCAGAAGAAATCTGAATCACAGCACTCCTTCTTTCTTCACTGACCCATGCAGCTTGATACTGTGTTATGCTGTGTACACATCGTTAACAGCCATGCATTTTGTATAATTGGAGGAATCACACAACTTTCGCAGTTGAAAAGGGATACTTCACTGTCAGCTGTTCACAGCACTGTCTGGGAACCGGGCAGGGGAAAGCAGCTACTGCTTGAGTGCCCTCATTTCCCGGAGATCGTCAGCTGCTGCTGTAAAGTCTGTCAGGCCTGCACAGCGCAGGAAAACCCCACATACTTGCTTCTGCCATTCCTACTGATGATCACCCAGCCCCTCCTGTGGCAGGAGAGAAATGAAACAGGGAATATTTTTATTTCTAAATAAAAGATGAGCTCTTTAGCAGATTTAAAACCTCAGGGTGTACACTTTGCTCTTCACAGGAGGTGGTAGCAGTGGAAGTCCAATTGGGCTCCTTGGTGTTACTGTCTATCTGTGCAGTGTTTGAGACTGGCATTGGGTCTGGTGACTCCAGACCATGAGGTTAAAACTTCAAAATTTCTTTTTTACAGAACAGACTAGTCACTTAAGCTTCAGTCCAACTCTGAAACCAGCCCACACAGAGGTCATGCTCCCTGGTCTGGTGTGTCCCTGCCTCAGTAAAGTTCACAGAATCACAGAATCACAGAATCACAGAATAGTAGGGGTTGGAAGGGACCTCTGTGGGTCATCTAGTCCAACCCCCCCGCCGAAGCAGGGTCACCTACAGCAGGCTGCACAGGACCTTGTCCAGGCGGGTCTTGAATATCTCCAGAGAAGGAGACTCCACAACCTCCCTGGGCAGCCTGTTCCAGTGCTCCGTCACCCTCAGAGGGAAGAAGTTCCTCCTCATGTTCAGACGGAACTTCCTGTGCCTCAGTTTGTGCCCATTACCCCTTGTCCTGTCACTGGGCACCACTGAAAAGAGCTTGGCCCCATCCTCCTGACACCCACCCTTCAGATATTTGTAGGCATTTATAAGGTCCCCTCGCAGCCTTCTCTTCTTCAGGCTGAACAAGCCCAGTTCCCTCAACCTCTCCTCGTAGGGGAGATGCTCCAGTCCCCTCACCATCCTTGTAGCCCTCCGCTGGACTCTCTCCAGTAGCTCTTCATCCTTCTTGAACTGGGGAGCCCAGAACTGGACACAGTACTCCAGATGAGGCCTCACCAGGGCAGTGTAGAGGGGAAGGAGAACCTCCCTTGTCCTGCTGGCCACACTCTTCTTGATGCACCCCAGGATCCCATTGGCCTTCTTGGCAGCCAGGGCACACTGCTGGCTCATAGTTAACCTGTCGTCCACCAGGACACCCAGGTTCCTCTCCGCAGAGCTGCTCTCCAGCAGGTCCACCCCAAGCCTGTACTGGTGCATGAGGTTGTTCCTCCCCAGGTGCAGGACCCTGCACTTGCCCTTGTTGAACCTCATCAGGTTCCTCTCTGCCCAGCTCTCCAGCCTATCCAGGTCACGCTGAATGGCAGCACAGCCTTCTGGTGTATCTACCACACCTCCCAGTTTGGTGTCGTCAGCAAACTTGCTGAGGGTACATTCTAACTCTTCATCCAGGTCGTTGATGAAGAAGTTAAACAAGACTGGGCCCAGTACTGACCCCTGAGGGACACCACTTGTCACCAGCCTCCAACTAGACTCAGCGCCGCTGATGACAACCCTCTGAGTTCTGCCATTCAGCCAGTTCTCTATCCACTTCACTGACCACTCATCCAGCCCACACTTCCTCAGCTTCCCCAGGAGGATATCATGGGAGACTGTGTCGAAAGCCTTGCTGAAGTCAAGGTAGATAACATCCACAGCTCTCCCTTCGTCTACCCAGCCAGTCATGTCATCGTAGAAAGCTATCAGATTGGTCAGGCATGATTTCCCCTTGGTGAATCCATGCTGACTACTCCTGATAACCTTCTTTTCTTCCACTTGCTTCATGATGGCCTCCAGGATAAGGTGCTCCATCACCTTTCCTGGGATGGAGGTGAGGCTGACCGGCCTGTAGTTCCCTGGGTCCTCCTTCTTGCCCTTTTTGAAGATTGGAGTGACATTGGCCTTTCTCCAGTCCTCGGGCACCTCTCCTGTCTTCCAGGACCTCTCAAAGATGATGGAGAGTGGCTCAGCAATGACATCCGCCAGCTCCCTCAGCACTCGTGGGTGCATTCCATCGGGGCCCATGGATTTGTGGACATCCAGATCGCTTAAGCGATCCCTCACACAGTCCTCCTCGACCAAGGGAAAGTCGTCCTCTCTGTAGGCTTCCTCTCTTACCTCCGGGGCCTGGGATTCCTGAGGGCCAGTCTTAGCACTGAAGACTGAAGCAAAGAAGGCATTCATTAGCTCTGCCTTCTCCGCATCCTCCGTCACCAGGACACCCGCCTCATTCAGCAGCGGCCCCACATTGTCCCTAGCCTTCCTTTTGCTGCTGATGTAGTTGAAGAAGCCCTTCTTGTTGTTTTTGACATCCCTTGCCAGCTTCAATTCCAGGTGAGCCTTGGCCTTCCTCGTCGCATCCCTGCATGCTCTCACTACGTTTCTGTACTCTTCCCAAGTGGCCTGTCCCTCTTTCCACATGCCATGCACCTTTCTCTTCTGCCTGATAAAAGTTGAGAGATGGTTCCATACTGTATATGGTACAATATACAGTAGGCTTACTACAAAAGCTGTTGAAACCTTCTGTTTCATGTGTGTTTCATGAACCAATCTGTTAAGACAGGCTGCAACAACAACTTCCTTTGAAATAGTAGATAAATATGGGCCTGAGCCCAGGAGGTGTACTCCTGGGAAAATCCATCAGTGGCATTTTTATATTACCTGGGGGTATGGATAAGCAAAATGCTATGAATGAACTTCTCCAGTCTATCAAGACTGGTCACTGTGGAAGCAAAGAAGCTGTGTAAAACATGTCCTAATTTGGGAGTGTAAAAAAGGAAAGATCTACTTATTGGCCAACCCTGATTAGGGAACAAAATATATTTGGAAAGGAAGATCAACCTTTCCATGTTTGTTATCTTAATCTTTCTCTGCTATTTTTCCTTTATATTTCTGAGTCCCTCCCTTAGCTAGGAAGTCATCTTACTCTCATTTGTACTATGACTTCTATGCCTCAGTGTCAGGTTCAAAGATAAGGGGTGTCTTCAGCCCTTAGTATCAAATGTCTTCCTGAAGCTAACTCCCACCTCCAAAAGACGCTGCTCAGATAAAAACTGGCAGAAGTTTAACAAGTAACATTCTTCAGCTGCACCAGATGTCAACTCGCCTGTCGTAACGGCAAAACAAATGAGCTAGCTTAAACCAGTATATTTTAGCTTACAGTGTAGATGTGCTAAGAACACTCATGTAGCCAGTTATGGTGGCTCAGGTGCCTTGCCATACCAGCACATTAAACTGCAGCTGATCACATCCCCATCCTATAAACTGAAAACTAATTTCTTAAAAAAGAGTTTATCAAGCAAGATTTCCTCTTCCTTTCTAATCACATTGGAGTAACAGTTTAGTACCGGTGCTTTACCTACAGAAACAGGTGCAGACTGAGTGGAAGTCTATATTTGTGACTCATACACGTATACCCAGTACAGTTTTAAATTTGTATTAAATTTTTGCTTATTCATAAGAATGTGTTCAACATTTATTTGCCTTCTAAAATTCTGAGACAGCCTTTTGGCAGAACTACAGTACTTCTTGTGGTTGAGCATGGAATGGGTTACCCCAAACTATCCAAAAGTCATTCCTATAGCCTTTTATTTTTACTATGATAATTTCATTGAGCCCTACTGGGTACACAGTATGGTAGAAATTTTGCCTGGATTTACAAAAGTGACAGAAAAGAGATATCATGCAATCTCAAGCAGTAGGTTTGGAGTGAATGAGTCTGCAAATATTAATACGACATAAAATTTCTCCCCAACACAGCCAGAAGGATATTTCACGCAAGTAAATATTTGAAGCAAATAATAGGCTACGTCACCCAGCAGATTGTGGAGAGACCTGAGCTAGCTCTAAAGGAACTAACTCAGGTACAAGGAGCTTTGTACCCATGGCTTCATGCTGACTAACTTACCCAGCTCTGTATTTGGTGATAGCTCAGGTAACACAGAACTGTGTGGCCTGAACACCGCCTTTAAGAACAAGACAGAATATTAACAGAACTTCATACAAGCTAAGATTTCATTGTAATGCAACCCAAAAGACTCCTTTCTCATAAATCTGCCAGGAATTCCAGGACAGAACATCAAATTACTGGAAAAGGTAAATTCTCTTAATGTGACATAAGATACCACCCTTCGTGCATATCCCCCTCCCCGTAGCTTTCTAGTAGCAGATAGTCTGAGATGTCATAGATCATTGATACTAAAAAAAAATTTGATAAAGAGTCTTGTAATTCAAACCATACATCTTCAGTTTTCTTACCAATCACATTCAGTCCCTTTTAGCAATCTCAGGATGAGTCTGTCACAAGCCTAATTTTCCATACAGTATGTTTGATTGTAACAGTGGCTTCAGATCTATGAAATAGCTACAGAAGGATGTCAAAACTCCGTAAGTAATAGAGCTGGTAAATGATACATAAATGAGTTGTAAATGACAGTTATAATGGCATGGGAAAGTGGAAAATACTGGATTATGTATAAACAGAAGTTTTCAGGTTTTGAATGTAATTTTATGAGTCTCCTTCTGTGCTGAAGTTTGAACATTAAACCTATAGCTTAGTTTCGCATCTAAAACAGACACATCAAATATTTAAAAAGAATTAACCTCCTCCTCCTTTACAGAAATTAGTACAGTTTCAAAGGATGCTTTCCCCCATTTCTTATGCAAGCTCCAGTGTTTCCACTTAATTAAAAAAGTATTTCAAAGTGTTGCAAACCTACTAATTTCTGGTAAGATAACTCCATTTATCACTTTTGCCCACCTTTCCTGCTCACCTATTCATGTGACTGAAACGTGATAAACCAATTTCAAGTTAAGCAGCTCAAAACTAAATTAAGAATGATGGTTAAGCATATCTGAGGAGCTTCCAGAGCTGCTAGAGACAGACTAAGATTAGCTTTGTTTAAATGATGGGAAGTAATTTTTTTGTGATTTTTCAAAGACACCATTTTACGGTTTAACTGAGCACTTTAATTAATAATTATAACTAGGCTTATATGTTTGCACCACCACCTTTCTGAGCACTTCAGTTATCCCAGTTGACATAAGAAATGGATCCAACAAATGGAGTGTTCTGAAAGCAATGGGAAGTAATAAAGGGTTTTTTAGGTATTTTAGGTCTACAGTTTGAAACAGTAGACATTCTGATATACCATTTTTTTTTAATTGCTTCAATTTTCTGACAAGAAAATTGCACTTCTTCCATGCAAATATCAATAGTGTTTGATATATTATCATTTCCACAAAGTTATATGCAAGATCAAAATTTAGAGCAGATGAAAGGGACAAGTTCTTTTTGACTGGTACTTTCAATGAAATGCATCTTGGATTTGACCTTATTCTGTCATTCCAAAGAACATAAATATTACTGAAGAAAACAGACTAGTGATGTTCTTCAAAATTGTATAAATATATTCCATATTACCTTATGTATATGCAACTCTTGATCTTCCTCTACTGCAGCACTGATGTTATTGTTACCATATGGTTGGTCATGTGCCTTCATTTACCCTGGTTCAGTGGTCCAACAAACAAGGGAGAAAAAGATTGGAATCATATTCAGTGCATATAAGGAATGAAATAAGGATATGTAACAGAAAAAGCAGTGTGCCAAAGGAGAAAATCCTTCTTCGATGAACATGAGAACATGCCAAAAACTAAGGAATTTCACTTTTAAAGACAATTCTAATTTGTGAGCAAAATCCAGTGGCTGTAAGGGCAATATGCACTTAATGCCTTCAGCTTAGCCCCTGTATTCAAAGAATTTGGCTTTGCTTTGCAAGACTCTTGATGAAGCAACCGCTTTAAGTGATGAAATATGCAATATCTCAATGCCCATCCAAGTGATGTATAACAAGACTTGCCTGCATTATGTTATTCTTCGGTCTGTGGATTAATCTTGTCAGTTGTTTTCTAGCAAATATCAACCCTTGGTGGGTCATGTTGAACCATTTACCTTGAGGTATGGGTTTCATTGTCATTCAACTAAACAATAATGCTTTGTTTACTTAACTGGATTCAGGCAGTGTAAGTTACCCGGGATGTCTACAGAGTGTATTTTAGAGTATTATCTCTGTGAAACAATTCTGCCAACCCAAAAATGCATGTCTGTATTCCTTTAAGACTTTGGGGTGGAATAGGCTCAGTTTACCACATCTAAACATTATGTTGCAACTGTATCCACTTCCTCTCGTCGTCTCCCTCCAGTTAGTCCTCAAGCCAACCAAATGTCCTCATCTGAAGCTAACAGAAGATTCTAATAAAAACTACGAATGTGCCTATGCTATGCTAGTGCAAAACTGAGCCAAAAGACATTCACTGTAGCAACCTTTATTGCCTGGGTTTAAGAGTTTGAATCTCTATTACATCGTTATTCCAAATACATCAGTTTGGCACTAGGACTTATTGCCATGTATCTCAGAAGACTATCCCATGCAGAACAGACCCTCTCTAAATATTGGCTTATGATATATATAGGGCAAGCATATCTGCTGCAGAACAAATGTTGGAGGAAATCCTTTTTTTGGGGTGAATGCTGAACTTGGGTTATATATGCATAGAAGACTGCATAGATAATATGGATGATGTGATTGCTACACGAAAATGGGTATGAGTCACTCAGAAATAAAACAGCTAGCAGAGGAAAATGAACACGGATAATTCTGAAAAGGTCCATGGTCAGCTTGGGGTCCAGATTTTCTGTGCAAGAGAGTCCATAAGAAATGAAGAAACATCATGATGCCGAGATATGATAGCAGTCCAGTGTTTAAACATTTGGACCGCCTAGTACATTATTCTTTTCTAATACAATTGTTATCAGTGAAAAGGTATCCATTGCATTTGTCTGACCCTCAGCTGCTCTCCGTAACTTCCTGAGGAGGGGCAGAGGAGAGAGAGGTGCTGAGCTCTTCTCCCTGGTATCCAGTGATAAGACGCATGGAATGGTTCAAAGCTGCACCAGGGGATGTTCAGACTGGACATTAGGTAGCATTTTTTTTGCTGAGAGGGTGGTCAAATACCAGAACAGGTTTCTCAGAGGTGGTCGATGCCCCAAGCCTGTCATTGTTTAAGCACAGTTTGGGCAATGCCCTTAATAGCATGCCTTAACTTGGTCAGCCCTGGATTGGTCAGACAGTTGGGCTAGATGATCATTGGTGCCTTCCAGCCGAAACAGTCTATTCTACTCTAGTCTATCTATCTACCCCTGCATGGACCCGAATCATGCCAAGACCCCTCTGGCCTTGGAAAAACACCTACTCAGTTACATGCATTAGTATTTTCAAGATTTTTATCACAGCTAGCGTTTTGTAGGATGAGGACAAAGGGATATCATGGTAGAAATTCTCTGCAGTGCTTCCCATTGTTTGCTGAACTACGTCTGAAGAACTAGAGGTGAACACTCTTGCACAGGACTGTGCCAGGATAGCAGGGAATTGCTGAATGGGACTTTGCAAGCTAGAAATTAACCAATTGGCACTGAAGAAAGGTCAAAGAATGTAAGAGATTTGATGATTACTGTAGGCCTCCACTTCCTCATTGAACATACTAAAGTTTACAGTTAGTTGACTGAACAGATCTGTGTTGTTTTCTGAATGTCATTTGTCCAGAGGACCTGTGTGTCTTGTTTATTCCACATGGAGCGGGCATAAGAAAAGAAAAGGCTGCTGTAACTTTTAGGTAGCTGACCACTGTTGGTGAATTTGAGTTGGCCAACGTTCTTCCCCCTTGACTTCTGTATGTCTACTATTGCTACTTATAAATTTTTGTTAGCCTTTTATTCTCTAAGAGATTTATGTCACCTGATGCTTTCATGCAATGCTTCTTCCATACATATATTTAATTATCTGTTTTGACTTTGCAAATAGACATTACTGTGAAGAACAATACATGTTTTTACAGATAATGAAACATAAGAACTGAAGGAGTATTAAAGGTGGAGCAGTTGGATATGACAATCTGGGGGTGCTAAGCAAATAATGGTTAGGGCCATAGAAGAGAGGTGCTCGAGTGTTAGACCGTGGAGATAAAGAACATGGAGGGACTGCTGGTGTTTGGCTCATGCAGAGTTCAGTTTTGTTTTCTGAACCTGGGCTGAACATGCTACAGCCCCATATATTGCAGTGTAAATACTGAGAAGCAGCAAAACACAAACACATTAAACTGAGACACCACAAAAGAAAGGAAAACAAATAAAGAAGGGAACCACCCAGGAACCCCATAGTCCTGCCATTGTGATCTATTTGCCAGTGAAAAGTAGTGAGTTCAGTTTCTGGGGGTTCCTACTGAAAATTTAAATTACTCCAGCTTGTGCTCCCACCTGGCAACACGGAAAGTTAAATTGTAATATCAGGATGCAGGAGGACAAGCAATACTTCCCTGCAGGCAGACACTGTGCCCCAAGGCTGAAAACAAGTACAGTCTGACTGGTGAAAAGCAGAAACTTTAAACAACTTGGAAGGACTTGGATAATCAACAACAGGGGATGCTACTAAGTTTTGCTCCAGCCTTTGCCACAACACCAGTTTTTCCTCAGTCTTGCAATCACACTGCATGCTACTTCGTTCCGTCTTCTTCACCTAGATGTCTTCAGAAGGGAGGGAAAGAAATCACCAAATCAAAAGTATAAACCCCATTAGAACCAGGGTCCTAAATCCCGTCTTCCACTCACATCTTCACCTCAGCAGTGTGCTGGGTGTACTCTTGCTTCTCCTCTTCCTGGACCTAAATCTCATAGTCCTGGTTGCGCATGACCACCTGCACTGGGACGGGAATTGCCTCCTAATATTAATGACAGTCTGGGAAAAGAAAGTACTTTATTGAAAAATGAGAGCTCAGGTTTGAGATCTCTTACTCTGAGAGATCAAGAACCTCGTTCGTCTTTGTGTGTGTAACTCCAGGGCAGAAGAACGCTGACGACACCAAACTGGGAGGTGTGGTAGATACACCAGAAGGCTGTGCTGCCATTCAGCGTGACCTGGATAGGCTGGAGAGCTGGGCAGAGAGGAACCTGATGAGGTTCAACAAGGGCAAGTGCAGGGTCCTGCACCTGGGGAGGAACAACCTCATGCACCAGTACAGGCTTGGGGTGGACCTGCTGGAGAGCAGCTCTGCGGAGAGGGACCTGGGTGTCCTGGTGGACGACAGGTTAACTATGAGCCAGCAGTGTGCCCTGGCTGCCAAGAAGGCCAATGGGATCCTGGGGTGCATCAAGAAGAGTGTGGCCAGCAGGATAAGGGAGGTTCTCCTTCCCCTCTACACTACCCTGGTGAGGCCTCATCTGGAGTACTGTGTCCAGTTCTGGGCTCCCCAGTTCAAGAAGGATGAAGAGCTACTGGAGAGAGTCCAGCGGAGGGCTACAAGGATGGTGAGGGGACTGGAGCATCTCCACTACGAGGAGAGGTTGAGGGAACTGGGCTTGTTCAGCCTGAAGAAGAGAAGGCTGCGAGGGGACCTTATAAATGCCTACAAATATCTGAAGGGTGGGTGTCAGGAGGATGGGGCCAAGCTCTTTTCAGTGGTGCCCAGTGACAGGACAAGGGGTAATGGGCACAAACTGAGGCACAGGAAGTTCCGTCTGAACATGAGGAGGAACTTCTTCTCTCTGAGGGTGACGGAGCACTGGAACAGGCTGCCCAGGGAGGTTGTGGAGTCTCCTTCTCTGGAGATATTCAAGACCCGCCTGGACAAGGTCCTGTGCAGCCTGCTGTAGGTGACCCTGCTTCGGCGGGGGGGTTGGACTAGATGACCCACAGAGGTCCCTTCCAACCCCTACTATTCTGTGATTCTGTGATTCTGTGATTCTATTAGAAAAATCTTTTTTTTTTTCTTTATTTTTTAAAGAAAACTTGTGAATATATCAAATCCACCTCCGAGGATAGAAGTGATGAGCAAACTAATCTTGCTGGATGTGTAGAATTTGGATAATAAGGGCTTCTTTGTTTAGAAAAATATTTGCAGTGGTTGGGTTTCTTATTAAATTTGGCCCTGTTGTTGGTTGTAGCTTATTTATGTTAGTTCCTTATTCCCATGGGGCAGATCGAAGGCAGAGATTTCAACAGTCCTTGCTGGTTAACAGACCTTGTATTTCATTCCAAATATTTCAGCCCATTTATCGTGTCAGAGAGATAGATCCAACAAAGACGTTCCTGCCAGCCAAACACCATGATTTCTATTTCCAAGCACCAAGATAAAAGAAATTAGCTGTAGGTTAGCAATAAAAGGTGAACAGTAGGGCTGTTGGAAAGATCAAGGCCTGCATTTTCCCTGACTGTGATTCTTAGCAGAAAATTGAACTAACAACCTCAGTTGTTATCCATTTAACAGGACTACTAAGATTTGACTGTTTTTTACAGCATTTGTTTTTCTATATTTTTATTGCTTTGTTATAATATATTTGCAGTTTTATTTTAAAATATTTATCCTCTTGTTGCATGTAGAAATACTGCATTCAGCTGACTCTTGGAAATGAGTTGATAAGTCCATTGTAATGAAAAAGAGCTACAAATCTATTGGCTGACCATAACTGAGGGCTGTTATTCCAGGGATGAACAAGTAAGGAAAACCTATTGATCTGGGGAAGTGGGAGTATATAATATTTATGGATGTACTGGACAGCCCCCTGTCCATATTATTCTGTCATGGCTTTATATCTATCACATAACCGTAAGTATCAGGTTTTACCTCTTCACATGGCAGCTAGTCACACAATGGGAACCACACAGCAGACATTCTGTCATGTAGTATCAGGGACTGCAGGGTTCTTAAAGACAGAAGGCAGTGGAAAGTGAGGTACTACCACAGTTTGTCAGTCTTGTAACTTGTTCGCTGAACTTGTCTGAGAGGTTCCTGAAGAAGAACAGCTGCAACAACTGAGCCACTGGTTAATTTTGTAATTATGCTGAGCTCCTGGGCTGCATGTTTCCCACTGTGTGGAGGTAAGATCTCCACAAATATATGATCAGAGTCTTGTATTCGAAAAGGAAGGTGCCAGTTTTGTCTACCTGAATACACAGATATACAAAAGGTAATGAGGAAACAGAAGCACAGGAGGTAGGTGGTTTGTCCAACATCACTTAGAAGCTGCAAGTAAATCCTGAGTTTCATTGCAGTGTCTTTGTCCATCAGATCATACTGTGGTGGGTTGACCTTGGCTAGTTGCCAGGAGCCCACCAAGCCACTCTCTCACTCCTCACCTCAGCAGGACATAGGGAGAAAATACGATGAAAAACTGGTGGGTCAAGATAAACACAGTTTAAAGAAGAAAAACAAAGGCCATGCACAGAAGCAAGGCAAGTGAAAAAGATTTATTTTCTACTTCCTGTCAGCAGGTGATGTTCATGCAGTTCCTTGGAAGAAGGGCCCCAGTACATGTAGTGGTTGTCTTGGAAGACAAACACCTCAATAATGAATGCCCTCCCCTCCTCCTTTCTCTTAGCTTTTTTGCTGAGCATGACATCACATAGTATGAAATATCCCTTTGGTCAGTTCGGTTCAGTTCTCCTGGCTACATCCCCTCCCAGCCTCTTGCCCACCAGCAGCCTACTGGCCTTTGGGAGAGGGGTGGGGGTGGAGAGAGCCTTGATGCTGTGGGAGCACTGCTCAGCAGTAGCCAAAACAGTGGAGTGTTCTCGAGACCTTCTAGCTACAGCTACCAAGCACACCACTATAAGGGCTGCGATGGGGAAAGTTAACTCCACCCCAACTAGACCACATACACATGCCAAACAAAACGTACACCTTAAGTAATATCTGAGCCAACAAAAAGTATTAACAAGGAATCAAAGAAAACGACAGATAACTGGAGAGGGAAAGATGGGGAAATTGCTTTAGTTTACTTTGATACTGTCCAGAACATACCTGAAACAAGAAAACACAAGCTACTTGTTGCACATGATTTTGGACAATTATTTTCAACTTGACCTATGAGTTTTTACTTTGCAATATCCTGAGACTTTCTCTGTCACTGAGTGCATTTGTGCTCATTTGTAATCCATTCCAAAATCTGTCTGTAGACTGGGCTCAGCAGAATGACACTAAAACTAAGATTAGAGCAGTAGCAAATCTAAAAATCATATCATGATCATGAAAGAAGACAAATACTCAGATACACAAAAGACACTCTCTGCAAATATGGGGCCTGTGCAAAGAAGTTCCTGTGTTCATTTTGCAGCTGATGATGACTGGGGCCCTTGTCATCTTCTCTGTACCTTCTTATCTTGCACAGTTTAACAGGATTGAGTCTAGTTTCTTTCACAGTCTTGATGTTTTGTATATAAAAAGCCCAGATCTGAGTCTACCTCTACTAACTTTGTGTTGCTCTGGCTATGCAAGACCATCTGGATCCCAGCCTTTCAAGGGTCTATGACTCAAGGTCAGCCCACCAACTACTTACCCCGGGGCAATTCGTATCTAGAAACAAAGACTCTAAGGTTGCCAGGCTCTCTTCCTGGGGGCTAATTTCATTTCTTAAGCAGAGAAGTTCAAAATACCTCTAGCACGATCATTTTAACCAGATTTCCTAAAAGTGCTTTCATGTAAGGATAGCTGGCAGCATAAGCAATTATTCTAGCAGGTCTGTAGTTTTGTCCTCTCCCAAGAAACTGGGTTAAAAACTTTCCCAGACACAAAAGGAGTGTGTCTGTATTGTCATCACAACCTGGTAAGTCCTGGACACAGGAGCTGCCTGTGGGGGCCAGGGTTATACGTTCATGACTTAGTCCATAGTCTTCTGCTCTTCTGCAGCCCAGGTCAGCCAGTCCAGAGCCAGACACAGCCCTGCAGAGCACAGCCTTGGCCTGGGTCTCCCAGTGCTTCCGTCCCCCTTGCCGTCTCTGGTATAATGATTTAGTTCATTGTGTTTGTATGGGCAACATATAAGCTCATTGTTCTTGTATGTTTGCATAGTCCTTTCCCAAACTCATGAACTTCCTGTAATCAATTAATTAAATTCTTCTTTCACTTAATTTGTGTTTTTGTGCTGTGACTCTAAGAGGTACAACACGGAGTTTGGAGCCTCATAGGAGTTGAAACTAAAAACAATAGTGAGTTACATTTCTTTCTTCCCAACCCTAAACTACTGCAGCATGTGTGGAGCCACCTGATATGGCCTAGCCCCCACGGCTGCAGCTTCTGAGGACGGCTCTAAACTGACTGTACAAGGGAGGGAGGAGTTTTCTTCAAACACAACTTCAGTGGAGCTGAACTGGTAGTATCCTGCCAGAGGCGAAGCTATTAGGAGTCCTTTACTATGCATATAAAAGCAAACTTTTCAGCTTTTCACTTTTTAGAACAGAGTGTATATGAAGCATCCAAGTGGGAAGATGAGAAATGCATTTCAGATGTTTATTTATTTAGTCAAGAATATAGTGAAGATTATGATGAAGATGAAAGCAGCATTCTAAGATCCTTCCAAACACCGGGCACCATTCTCACATGGAAAACAGTCCAATGGTTAAATCAAGAATAATACTTCAGCATCTAGGGTCAGACAAATACATGCTGACCCTGTTGGTGTTCAGGACAGCTTCTTGCTGGTTGTATAGCAAAAGGCATGTAGTCTCGGAATATCTGAGGAGGTCATAAGTTTTGTCCCTTAAAGAGAGTTAAGAGCCCAGAAGTCTTTATTTTTGATGTACCTATGACACCCAAAGTATACCGCTTCCCAGGCAGAAGCGGGGTCAGAAACATGAAATCTCTAAGGCCTGTTCCCAAGTACTCACAGGACAACGGCTCCTGCTCTCAGTCTGTTACTTTTTCCGTTGTTCCATTCTGAAGGGCAGAACTGCGCAACTAAATCTGGGGTTCTGAACTGTGCAGTATTCTTCAAAAATATCACCGCATAGCCTCATCCCATCATTATGAAGTCAGTCTTGTTTTGCTGGAGATAATAAGCACCTGGCAATGGCAGAAGCCATTGACTCCAATGAAAACTCAAACCAAGACAATATTTGATGTCTCAAGTTTGGCATCCAAAATAGTTCATTTGAAAGTTAAGAAACCTGAATTAGTAGGCACTTCTCCAAACATTTGGCCTAAGGATCAATATTTCGTGTCTTTCAAAATACTAACCCATTTCAGCAAGTATTTTACATCCTTTCGTTGAAAGGAACTTCATTAAAAAAAGCGTATGTTATTAAATAGACAAGAGAGAAAACCAGTTTCACTCAAATATGAGAAACCATCTAAAAGAATGTAAAAATAAGGAAAAGCTTTCAGGGAGTATTTTCATATATTTACCAGGAAGGCACAGTAATTCAAGTATATATACTAGTAAACTCAAAAAGTACGAAAAACAGAGGAACTTTTACTTTTCAATGAGTTCATGTGACACAAATGTGAGGGAAATTTGTTAGCATTATTCAGACAGGCCACAGAAAAGAAATAAATATAAATCCTACAAGGATTGTTAGAGCATCCCAAGCCGACAGTTCACCTCTTTGTATGGGTGTCACTCAGAAATATGTACAGGACATGCAATAGTTGCAGAATACACTAATTACCCTGGCACAGATAAAACTGGAGAGGCGTTGTCATGAATTTATATCAGAATAAAGAAGCTCTTTTCATGCTCACTGCTTCAGAACAGATGGAAGTTATTGACTCACCTAAATTGCTTCTCTACTTGCATGGTGTGTTACACAGATGACTGTACTGCTGTTTTTCTAGGAAAAGAACATGTTGCAATGTGCAATAGCAGTCTAAGTGGATCGATTGGGTCATTTGCCATTCAGGTGTAAGCAGTTAGCTGTTATGCTCTTTAAGAAAGTTTCCACGCAAATAAAAAAGGATAATTATGTTTCATGAGCTTTTTTTCAGAATGAGGGCTCTTCAAGTCAAATTGAAGTTTAAAGCAAGATTGTTGCCATAAAGGTTTACAGAGGGTCAGTTCAGAATAAGCCTCATTGTAACGAATTAAGATAGGATCTGGAAGATGTTGTGGGCCTTGTTTGCAGCAGTGCTGTAGAAGAACATAACTGTTTCAGTGAGTCATGAGCATAGAAATGGATTTTCACATAATGGATCTCAGCAAACAGCAGAAGAGTGAGATTGGGAGACCATCTGTATTTACAGTCTAGAAATTGTGGTAACTGGTATGTATTTGCTGCTGGTTGTGCATAATTAAGCAAAGAGCAGTGAGGAGTATCTAGCCTTCATATTTCTCCTTGCTAGAAATGTGAAGCAAGGTAATTGGAGACAAAAGGAGCCCATTCTCCTACGCATCTGCAATTACAGGGTTTCGAGGGAGTAGATATTGCTTATGCAGGAGGAAAAGACTGAAGCAAGGAAAGGGATAGATGGAAAGCACCAAGAGTGACCAGGGGTAGAAAAGCAACGCTGGAGGACCAGATTCTGGTCAAAGAAGGTTTCCGAGTGTTGAGGAAAGAAACTTTTCTTAAACTACTCAGAGCAGACATCTATGTGTGCTTTATGCTCCAAATATGTACTGTAATGAGGAAGGCTGACACTTTATTGGTAAATTTCAAAGGTGGTAGTTAAATTTACAGGTAAATCTAGGGAATAGAATAGGTTTCAGGGCCAAGGGTGGCAGGACCATGCAGTCTTATATTCCAGAAGACAAAACCTACTTTCGAAGGTAAACTCTACTGTACTTTGCTGAGGTCCGGGAGCAACTTGAACACATAGATCTGTGGGCTGAGATCCAACACAACAGGTAGGTGAGGGCTCAGTCAGCAAGATCTTAACAGTGAGGATGAACAAGAGACACCATCAGGTCTTTCTGTGTCGATTCAACCATATGCAGGCTTCTACTGCTCCACCCATGGCCTTGTCAATAAATGTGTTAAATGCTTCTGGGAAATCTGGTGGTAGTCCCAGTGCTGCAGACTGGCTGATGGCCACCATCACAGGGTAAGTCAACCACGAGTGCTGCTGCGGTCATGCCCATGTTATATTTGAGTCTGAACTTTGCTAATATGTTCTACACTCGGCCTCAGTTTTACAGCACTTTCTTAAGAGGAAACTTTACTCTTGGTTCCTGTCCCATGATTACTAGAAATTACTGTGCTCGTTATTCAAGTTTTCAGATTCCTTCTATTTTTCAGTTTCTCTTTGTCCTGATTCGTTCACCTTCTCCTCCTCCCTTATTCACCACTGCAAAGTACCTTTGCTTCTTGTTGGAGAAGTAAGCAGAGCCAGATGCCAAACAACGCTCCAGGGGACCTGAAAAGTTCAGCTGCCTCCCTCTAACCCTGAACAAGTCACTTGACACACGCATCCCCTTTCAGAAGAGAACTGAGGTTTTGTTACATTTTGGAAACTAATAGCAATGTCTGTTCAGCTGCAGCTTTACCCTGGGCCACCTCCAAACATTACATGGATATTTGAGTGATCAAAACAAAAGCAAAATAAATTAAGAACAAGAATTGTCTCTGCCCTATTGAGAATTTCTATTAAAAATTGGAAGTCCTTTCCTTTGCTGATGCTTCAGGCGTGCCTGCAACAATAGAGTTGGAAGAACTTTCTGATCTAAACCCGAAGACATAGTTGTCCTGTCAAAGTCAAACAGTAAGGCACTTTCTGTTTGTTTTTAGTTAAAAAAAATATGGTCTATGTATATTACTGTTAGCAATATGATATACTTTTTCTTAAGTGTGTTATTCCGTACTTAAATGGCAAGGAGGCATTATAGAAAAACCTCATTTAGCCAAAAGAGAAAAGCAGGCTCATTTCCTTTTCTGCTAAAGGCGACTGATGAATGCTTATGCTGAAAACACCAATAAATCTTCAGTTCTTTCCTTCCAGTTCCTTATGTTCTGTTTCCCCAAGGTTCTGGTTTTAGAGTACCAGAGGACTGCATGGGGTCCTTAAACAACTCTAAACACTTTTACAGTTTGAAGCTGGGGGTAATATTTTTTTGGCCTCCTTCCCTCAATCAATTTCTTTCAAACGTAGTGAAAAGGCTTCATGTTATTCCTGCCTTTAGTGAGACTGTTTACAGCGCCTGCTGTTAATTCGTAGTGGCAAAGTATTTCCCTTTTGTTCTTCCACAACTCTAAACTCAAGAGGCCAGTGAACGTGCTGCAGAAAAGAGTGGTTTTAATCCACTCCAATTTACAGCACAGCTAAGTTACCGCAGCTCGACAAACTCCCTGGTGTTTCTGTGCCAAAGTCTCCTGAATGTGCTTCTACCAAATCCTTCCAAGAGCCAGGTGAAATATTTAAACCTCTTCCATGGGGACGATTGGTTTCTGCAGTGATGTGAAATGGGAAGGTGCTGTACTCAAAGAGCCAGTGCCCAGTGATCTGTCAGCAATGTGAAATAAGCCAGCCCTTAGTTGGGACTTTTGAACAAAAAACATTCTCTTGGATAGACTGAGGTTCTCTGCAACCTCCTGTTTACTTTTGTCTAAGACAAGATCAGGCATTGTCTTTGACCAGACCTTCTGCAAATGGTTGATTAGTGTATGGGGGAATTGTTTGCATGTCTTGGTGTCGACTGAACACCTCAACCTGCCTTCATGCCAAGGAAATGTATAGAATACTATATGGGATTATAATATATAGGAGTTATATAGGATTTTAGGAAGCTGAGGAATCAATACACATAGCCTTGCCACATTTCCTTGCCCACTGAGGATAAAAGCATGCAATGCAAACCACGGAGCAGATAGAAATAGAAGGGGTTTCACTCCTGACGTAAGTTTCATAGAATCATAGAATCCTAGGTTGGAAAAGACCTCTAAGTTCATCAAGTCCAACCATCCACCAACACCACCGTGCCTACTAAACTATATCCTGAAGTGCCACATCTACACGTTTTATAAACACCTCCAGGGATGGGGACTCCACCACTTCCCTGGGCAGCCTGTTCCAATGTCTGACCACTCTTTCAGTAAAGAGATTTTTCCTAATATCCAATCTGAACCTCCCCTGGTGCTACTGGAAGCCATTGCCTCTTGTAGTATCACTAGTTAGCTGGGAGAAGAGACCAACACCCACCTCACTACAACCTCCTTTAGGTAGTTGTAGAGAGCAATAACGTTCCCCCTCAGCCTCCTCTCCTCCAGATTAAACAGCCCCAGTTCCCTCAGCTGATCCCCGTAAGACTTGCTCTCTAGACCCCTCACCAGCCTCGTTGCCCTTCTCTGGACACACTCCAGCACCTCAATGTCCTTCCTGTAGTGAGGGGCCCAAAACTGAACACAGTACTCCAGGTGTGGCCTCACCGGTGCCGAGTACAGGGGCACGATCACCTCCCTACTCCTGCTGCCCACACTATTCCTGATACAAGCCAGGAAGCCGTTGGCCTTCTTGGCCACCTGGGCACACTGCTGGCTCATGTTCAGCCAGCTGTCGACAAACACCCCCAGGTCCTTTTCCTCCAGTCAGCTTTCCAGCCACTGCTCCCCAAGCCTGCAGCGTTGCATGGGGCTGTTGTGACCCAAGTGCAGGACCCGGCACTTGGCCTTGTTGAAACTCATGCAGTTGGCCTCGATCCAGCCTGTCCAGACCCCTCTGCAGAGCCTTCCTACCCTCGAGCAGATCGACACTCCCACCCAGCTTGGTGTCATCTGCAAACTTACTGAGAGAGCACTCAATCTTCTCATCCAGATCATTGATAAAGATATTAAACAAGACGGGACCCGAAACTGAGTCCTGGGGAACACCACTCATGACCGGCCACCAGCTGGATTTAACTCCACTCACCACCACTCTCTGCGCTCAGCCATTCAGCCAGTTCTTTATCCAGTGAAGAGAACACCCATCCAAACCATGAACAGCTAGTTTCTCCAGGAGGATGCTGTGGGGAACAGTGTCAAAGGCCTTACTAAAGTCCAGGTAGATGACATCCACAGCCTTTCCCTCATCCATTAGGCGGGTCACCTGGTCATAGAAGGACATCAGGTTGGCCAAGCAGGACCTGCCTTTCATCAACCCATGCTTGCTGGGCCTGATCTCCTGATTGTCCTTCACATGCCAAGTGAGAGCACTCAGGGTGAATCGCTCCATAATCTTGTCCGGCACCGAGATCAGGCTGACAGGCCTGTAGTTCCCAGGATCCTCCTTCCGGACCTTCTTGTAGATGGGTGTTACACTGGCGATCCTCCAGTCATCTGGGACCTCCTCTGTTAGCCAGGCCTGCTGATAGATGATGGAGAGTGGCTTGGCCAGCTCCTCCACCAGTTCCCTCAGCACCCTTGGGTGGATACCATCCAGTCCCATAGGCCTGTAAGTGTCCAGGTGGCACAGCAGGTCATTAACTGCTTCCCCCTGGATTATGGGAGGTTTGTTGTGCACTCCTTTCCTATCTTCCAGCACTGAGGGCTGACTACCCTGGGAATAACTAGTCTGACTATTAAAGACTGAGGCAAAGAAGGCATTACATACTTCAGCCTTTTCCTCATCGTGTTGACAACGTTCTCCCTCACATCCAGTAAGGGAGGGAGACTCTCCTTGTCCCTCTTTGTTGTTGATGTATTTGTAAAAACATATTTTGTTGTCCCTTACAACTGTGGCCAGCCTGAGTTCTAGCTGGGCTTTTGCCTTTCTGATTTCCTCTCTGCAAGTTTGGTTATCTTCATATCTTCTGCAGAAAACCCAGGGACAGGGGCAGCTATTTCCAGATGCAAGGTATATCCCATCTCATCACCTGGGCTCCGAAACCAGAACCACCACATCTTCCCCTTGTGATACACACACCAAACATCGTTTGGTCTCTCAAACTCCCTTTTACTTCAAGAGTATTCCTGAAAGAGGGCAGGCTGACACTGGGTATGCCTTGAGGGATACTGCTACATAGCTGCTTTTGTACCACAATATTTAGTCCCACAGAATGTTTTTGTTTATAGTCACAAAGTTTACAATTGCGCCATATGGAGCAGAATTTGTTTTACTTCAGTTTATCATCAGAAATCAGCTTCTCGGCACCAAGCCCAGCTGATTTCATATTCTGTTGGTTTAAGGGAAGTAATGTAGGATTCACTGTCTGTATATTCAAACTCTTTAATCGACATAAACAAACATAAAAACATTGTCTAGCATGAGTGGATGTTTACTCAGCCCTGCAGAAAGTAAAGCATATCGCTATAAAAACCACACTATAAAAATAATCTGAGTTGTGATTGCTCTGAAGAATCCTGCAGCACTTACACAATACAAGACAGAGTTGTCTTTATTCAATCAGCACTCAAAACATAAAAGCAAGATTGACTGAAAAATATCAGATAAATTGTTATGGTAGCTGCATAAATGCAAATCCCAGCAGAGTCAACAGTGGGTTCAGAGCCTGTAAAGTGAGTTTTTCATTCCAGAGGAAAAATGAATTTGCTTTTAATCTCTGAGGACTAAAATGGTGCCCATATTTCTTGCAAATTACCTTAATACTCCAAAAGCATTTACTAGCCACAGTAGGCTGTGGCCTGCCTTTCTCGATACTCCAGTTTGCGTCATAGTCAGGGCCAGGTATTTTGAATGAAGATGTCCAATACAGGAAGATTTTTGTTTCATTCTCCAGGACCCCACCACACCAGAAGGCATTTTTCCTTTGCTCAGTGACTGAACAACCTATAACAAGGGAACTATTAGCACCTTTAAAACACTTGCACGTGTCAAATATTTTGTTCTTGATCGTATCTACTTACATTTTCTAGTATTTCAAAAGTGAACTGAGCCTTCCTGGCAGAATTCAGAGGAAGAATTACTTGGCAAAATGTGATGTTACAGTGTTGGTCTGGATGCCACCCTGCTGCCTAATGGATTTGCAATCCTAAACTAGTAGCTATGACTCCCCATAGAGTGTTTGGAGAAAAGTAGGCTTCCGAGACTGGGATCTGGGAAATCTAAAATGCTAACCTGGGATCAATCTGACCCACCTAGTAGGAATTCCTAAGGAGGCAGATGTGACAAAGAATGGGTCCTTAACAGTGGCTGATAGGAAATACATCTGACCATTCAGTGCTGCGGGTCAGAGTCCCCTCTTTGAAGGAGAGCAACCAATACTGGGAACTCACAAAAACATGACGAGTCCTCTTCCTTTTTTCTAAGCAACTTTTCAGCAATATTTTTTCTGTATAAAGAACTACTTTCAGATGTCATGTGTTGCCGGACTTAAATATCCTCTTATTTGTTTTCAGACAACTAGGTGGGCTCATGCACTCTGTTTTGTAGCTGTTGTGTTGCCTGGAGTGGGACATGATGCTTGCACAGCAAGACAACCATAAGGTAGTGTTGGTATGACTGACCGCTATAAGAACTTCACAAGATTGCTATAAAAAATGAGCTGTCTTCGAAAGTTATTTTTAGATAGCTGTCTTCTCTCCTTAGGCAAGCTAATGATAAGATTTTCAAAGGTGTAAAATTTTTAGCCCAACTCCCTGATTATCTCATCATTGTTAAAATACTTGTAATGAATAACAGTACATAGTGATTTATGCCTTCTTACTCTTCCTGAGTAAGAGGAAAATACAAATCACCGAAATCCCTGGGGAATTCTGATGAACTACAGTCACCGGAGTGGTAAAAGTATTTTAGTCTTTAAATCTCAGAGGGCCTTCAGAGTTCTTTTCTAAAGAGTATCTCCCCTTAATGCCATAGGAAGGACTGTGAGGTGCTAGAAGATGCTGTGTTCTTGTGGTCTGTCACCATTGCAGTGGTATGTCCTTCCTGAAAGGAGACATCTCATCCTTCTCACAAGGACCAGAAGTAGATGTACAGGTAGCAAGTGTCTCACAACATATCCCTGTACATATCGGAATTTCATTCAGTATTCTGGGATGAACAGTTCCTTTCCTTTTCTGCTAAACAAACTCAATTAAAAATAAACATTTATAATAAAGAGCCCAAATTCACCTCATGCAGTCAACACTATTTGACTGTGTCCATCTGTAAAGCTAACGCTTAACTACCATTGAGCTGTCATGTAGGAGAATTGACATTACAGCTTTACTGCAGCTCTTCTAAAGAATAGGACCAAAGGAGGGCAGCTGTGTTGAATAAAGTTTCCAAACGGTATTAAAGGTTATACAACATCACTTTCCTGTAACTTCTATGCTTAATATGAATTGGCCTATAATTTTGTTTTTCCCACCTATAATGTTTTTTTTCTTGTGTGATTTTTACAGATGAATGGTTTAAGAAGTGAAAGAGAAGCCATGAGAAATGTACAAGAATATTACTGTTGTAGCCGTTCCCTATTTTAACAGTCAGCTGTTATTCACATATCTGCCATTTCAAGAGAAAGCATTATGAGAAATCTTCTGTTATAGGTTTGCATGGCACGGTTTAGGTAGCAGGGGGGCTATAGGGGTGGCTTCTGTGAGAAGCTTTGAGAAGCTTCCACCACGTCTGATAAAGCCAGTGCTAGCTGGCTCTAAGACCGACCCAGGCCAAGCCAATCAGCAATGGTGATAGCACCTCTGGGATAAAATATTTAAGAAGAAGAATACAAAAAACCTCTGCAGTGAAACAGCAGGATAGAAAGAGGAGTGAGACGATGTGAGAGAAACAACTCCGCAGGCACCAAGGTCAGTGAAGAAGGGGGGGAGGGGGGGAGGTGCCTGAAATGTCAGAGCAGGGATTCTTCCTTTGCAGCTCGTGATGAAGACCACGGTGAGGCAGGCTGTCCTCCTGCAGTCCATGGAGGTCCACAGAGGAGCAGATATCCACCTGTAGCCCATGGAAGGGACCCCACACTGGAGTGGGTGGATGCCTGAAGGAAGCTGTGACCCCATGGAAGGGACCCAATGCCAGAGAAAGCTCCTTCCAGGACCTGTGGACCCGTGGAGAGAGGACCCCCTGCCGGTGCAGGTTTGCTGGCAGGGCTTGTAACCCTGTGGGGGACCCACGCTGGAGCAGTCTGTTCCTGAAGGACTGCAGCCCGTAGAAGGGACCCATGCTAGGGCAGTTTGTGAAGAGCTGCAGCCCGAGGGATGGACTGACATTGGAGAAGTTTGAGAAGAACTGTCTCTCGTGAGAGGAACCTTCATGCTGGAGCAGGGGAAGAATGTGAGAAGTCCTCCCCCTGAGGAGGAATGATTGGCAGAGACAATGTGTGATGAACTGACCATAACCCCCATTCCCCATCCCCCTGAGCCGCTTGGGGGAAGGAGGGAGAGAAACGGGAGTGAAACTGAGCCTGGGAAGAAGGGAGCTGTGTTCGGTGCGAGCAGGTGAATGACCTGCTCAGCCTGGTGGCAGAGCTGAAAGAGGAAGTGGAGAGGTTGAGGAGCATCCGGAAGTGTGAGAGGGAGTTCGACTGGTGGAGCAGCACCCTGCCCTCCCTGACGCAGAGGCAGCAGGAGGCGGCTCCACGCAAAGCAGAGAAACCCCTACCCTCTTGCCACCATAGCAGAAAGAGGGGACCGAAGAGATGGGGGGGAATGGAAACGGGTCCCTGCTCGGGGGGGCAAGCGAATCCCCTCCCAGCCTCCCTCACCTGTCCAGTTGCCCTTAAGCAACAGATATGGGGTTCTGAAATGTAAGGGACCAGCCAAAGAGGATGTGGGTGTAGGTGAAGCTCCATCCAGGGCGTTGCCTAGAACGAGTCAGACAGCCCTACGTATTACAACTGCCTCAACTAAGAAAAAAAGAAGGGTCATTGTCATAGGTGATTCCCTTCTGAGGGGAACAGAGGGCCCGATCTGCCGACCGGACCCATCCCACAGGGAAGTCTGCTGCCTCCCTGGGGCCCGGGTTAGGGATGTTGCGAAGAAACTCCCTGGTCTGGTGCAGCCTTCTGATTACTAACCCCTCTTGGTAATGCAGGTTGGCGGGGACGAGATAGCAGAAAGAAGTCCCAAGGCCATCAAAAGGGACTTCAGGGCACCGGGGCGACTGGTTGAGGGATCAGGGGCACAGGTGGTGTTTTCCTCCATCCCATCAGTGGCAGGGAACAGCACTGAAAGGGGCAGGAAAACTCACCTGGTTAACAGGTGGCTCAGGGACTGGTGCCATCGGTCAAATTTTGGCTTCTTTGATCTTGGGGAGGTGTACACAGCACCGGGCCTGCTGGCAACAAGTGGAACTCAGCTATCTCAAAGGGGAAAAAGGATTCTTGGCCACGAGCTGGCAGGGCTCATTGAGAGGGCTTTAAACCAGGTTTGAAGGGGGAAGGGGACATCGCCCAGCTCACTAGGGATGAGCCTAGGCTTGGCGTGCCAAGGCCAGGGGTGAGAATGACAGCCCAGCTCAAGTGTGTCTACACCAATGCACGTAGCATGGGCAATAAACAGGAGGAGCTGGAAGCCATTATACAGCAGGACGGCTACGACTTGGTCACCATCACAGAAATGTGGTGGGACAACTCGCATGACTGGCATGCTGTCATGGATGGCTACAGACTCTTTAGGAAAGACAGGCCAACAAGGAGAGGTGGGGGAGTTGCTCTATATATGAGGGAGCAACTGGAATGCATTGAGCTTGGCCTGGGGGAAAATGAGGAACAAGTTGAGAGCTTGTGGGTTAGAATTAAGGGATAGACTCATAAGGGTGACATTACAGTGGGTGTGTACTACAGGCCACCTGACCAGGAGGAGGAGGTTGATGAGGCCTTCTACAGGCAGCTGCAAGCAGCCTCACAGTCACAGGCCCTGGTTCTCATGGGGGACTTCAACCACCCTGACATCAGCTGGGAAGACCATACAGCTAGGCACGCGCAGTCCAGGAGGTTCCTACAGAGCATCGATGATAACTTTCTGATGCAAGTGGTGGAGGAACCAACAAGGAAAGGCACTCTGCTGGACCTTGTATTAACAAAGAAGGAGGGACTGGTGGAGGATGTGAAGGTCGGAGGCAGACTCGGCTGCAGTGACCATGAAATGGTCGAGTTCAGGATCCTGCGTGGAGGAAGCAGGGCGATAAGCAGGATCAAAGCCTTGGACCTCAGGAGGGCTGACTTTGCCCTCTTCAAGGAGCTACTGGGAGAAATCCTGTGGGACAGGGCTCTCGAAGGCAGGGGCGTCCATGAGTGCTGGTCGCTCTTCAAATGACACTTCCTCCATGCTCAGGAGAAATGCATCCCCCTGAGAAAGAAATCGAGCTAAGGAGGCAGGAGACCTGCATGGTTAAACAAGGAGCTTCTAGCGGAGATCAGGTGGAAGAGAAAGGTCCATTGAATGTGGAAAGAGGGGCAGGCCACTTGGGAAGAGTACAGGAACATGGTGAGAGCATGCAGGGATGCGACGAAGAAGGCCAAGGCCCACCTGGAATTGAAGCTGGCAAGGGATGTCAAAAACAACAAGAAGGGCTTCTTCAAATACATCAGCAGCAAAAGGAAGGCTAGGTACAATGTGGGGCCGCTGCTGAATGAGGCAGGTGTCCTGGTGACGGAGAATGCAGAGAAGGCAGAGCTACTGAATGCCTTCTTTGCTTCAGTCTTCAGTGCTAAGACTGGCCCTCAGGAATCCCAGGTCCCGGAGGTAAGAGAAGAAGCCTACGGAGAGGACGACTTTCCCTTGGTCAAGGAGGACTGTGTGAGGAATCTCTTAAGCGATCTGGACAACCACAAGTCCATGGGCCCCGATGGAATGCACCCATGAGTGCTGAGGGAGCTGGCGGATGTCATTGCTGAGCCACTCTCCATCATCTTTGAGAGGTCCTGGAGGACAGAAGAGGTGCCCGAGGACTGGAGAAAGGCCAATGTCACTCCAATCTTCAAAAAGGGCAAGAAGGAGGACCCAGGGAACTACAGGCCGGTCAGCCTCACCTCCATCCCGGGAAAGGTGATGGAGCAGCTTATCCTGGAGGCCATCATGAAGCAAGCAGAGGAAAAGAAGATTATCAGGAGTAGTCAGCATGGATTCACCAAGGGGAAATCATGCCTGACCAATCTAATAGCTTTCTACAATGACATGACTGGCTGGGTAGACGAAGGGAGAGCCGTGGATGTTGTCTACCTCGACTTCAGCAAGGCTTTCGACACAGTCTCCCATGATATCCTCCTAGGGAAGCTCAGGAAGTGTGGGCTGGATGAGTGGTCGGTGAAGTGGATAGAGAACTGGCTGAATGGCAGAACTCAGAGGGTTGTCATCAGCGGCGCTGAGTCTAGTTGGAGGCTGGTAACTAGTGGTGTCCCCCAAGGGTCACTACTGGGCCCAGTCTTGTTTAACTTCTTCATCAACGACCTGGATGAAGAGTTAGAATGTACCCTCAGCAAGTTTGCTGATGACACCAAACTGGGAGGAGTGGTAGACACACCGGAAGGCTGTGCTGCCATTCAGCGTGACCTGGACAGGCTGGAAAGTTGGGCAGAGAGGAACCTGATGAGGTTCAACAAGGGCAAGTGCAGGGTCCTGCCCCTGGGGAGGAACAACCCCATGCATCAGTATAGGCTTTGGGCGGACCTGCTGGAGAGCAGCTCTGCGCAGAGGGACCTGGGCGTCCTGGTGGACAACAGGTTGACCATGAGCCAGCAGTGTGCCCTGGCTGCCAAGAAGGCCAATGGGATCCTGGGGTGCATCAAGAAGAGTGTGGCCAGCAGGTCGAGGGAGGTTCTCCTTCCCCTCTACACTGCCCTAGTGAGACCTCATCTGGAGTACTCTGTCCAGTTCTGGGCCCCCCAGTTCAAGAAAGATGAAGAGCTACTGGAGAGAGTCCAGCGGAGGGCTACAAGGATGGTGAGGGGACTGGAACATCTCCCCTGCGAGGAGAGGCTGAGGGAGCTGGGCTTGTTCAGCCTGAAGAAGAGAAGGCTGTGAGGGGACCTAATATATACTTACAAATATTTGAAGGGTGGGTGTCAGGAGGATGGGGCCAAGCTCTTTTCAGTGGTGCCCAGTGACAGGACAAGGGGCAATGGGCACAAACTGAAGCATAGGAAGTTCCGTCTGAACATGAGGAAGAATTTCTTCCCTCTGAGGGTGACGGAGCACTGGAACAGGCTGCCCAGGGAGGTTGTGGAGTCTCCTTCTCTGGAGATATTCAAGACCCGCCTGGACAAGATCCTGTGCAGCCTGCTGTAGGTGACCCTGCTTCGGCAGGAAGATTGGACTAGAAGACCCACAGAGGTCCCTTCCAACCCCTACCATTCTGTGATTCTGTGATTCTGTGATTCTGTGATTCTTTGAGAGGTGGGGGCGAAGGTGTTTTAAGATCTGGATTTATTTGTCACTATCCTACTCTGATTTGATTGGTGATGAATTAAACTCCCTTTTCTCCCCAAGTCGAGGCTGTTTTGTCCGTGACAGTAATTGGTGAGTGATCTCTGCCTGTCCTTGTCTCGACCCTCGAGCCTTTCATCATATTTCCTCTCCCCTGTCCAGTTGAGGAGGGGGAGTGATAGAGTTCTTTTAGTTGACACCTGGCATTTTTCCAGGCCAAACCAAAGCATCTTCATTTAAAAAAAAATATAGATAGGGACCTTCTCCACCCTGTTTTCCAGGGTAAGCAGCTGTACCTCATGTTTTCCTATACACAACATGAACAATGCTGAAGAAAAAATAACAAAATCTACTTTTCCTGGGACAAAAACCACCTTATTTTATGAAAAAGCAGCCGTTTCAGGAGACGAAGTGATCCACATTTGGTATGACAGGACCTGACATGCTTACTTTTCTGTTGAACACTATAAAGCTGCTAGTGTCTCCTCAGTCCACTTTCAATTCCCTTCAGTGATTTCTTGAAAACACCCCATGATCCAACATCCAAATTCCACATCAAGTCAGGAAAGTAAATTATGTACATGAGCTTCACATCAGTTTCACTAAAATACGTTTCCACCCATGTACAAGGCTTTATCTATGAAACAATACATCTGTGGTCAAGTCTTGTGGTATTATGTACAGAATCATTTTTCATACTAACTAAACACCAATGCAGTGAAAATATACAGTTATTATAGGCTAAATGCAGTTTTATGTTCCGACTAATATCTACTCTGTCCAATCCCTTTCTGCTTTTTTTAAAAACAGTCCTAATCACACTGCTGCGACATCACAGATGCTACTTCATAGCACATCAGGTGAACTCCCAATATTAAAGGCAGGATATATCTTATATTAGGGATTTGAAATATAGCAATCATGTTAGCAATAGGCCCTTCTAATATTGGGGCAGCCATCCATATCTTAAAGGGCACCCTCAGAGCTCCTTCTGAAATCACAGACTCACAGAATGGGGTTGGAAGGGACCTCTGGGGATCATCTGGTCCAACCCTCCTGCAAAAACAAGTTTACCTAGAGCAGGCTGCACAGGACCTTGTGCAAGTGGGTTTTGAATATTCCCAGAGAAGGAGAATCCACTGTCTCTCTGGGCAGCCTGTTCCAGTGTTCTGTCACCCTCAGAGTGAAGAAGTTCTGCTTGCGGTTCACATTCAGAACTTCCTGTGCTTTAGTTTGTGCCCTTTGCCCTTGTCCTGTCACTGGGAACCACTGAAAAGAGTCTGGCCCCATCCTCCTGACACCCACCCTTAAGATATTTATAAGTTCCCCTCTCAGCCTTCTGTTCTTCAGGCTTAACAATCCCAGATCCCTCAGCCTTTCCTCGTAGCAGAGGTGTTCCGGTCCCCTAATCATCTTCGTAGCCCTCTGCTGGACTCTCTCCAGTAGCTCCTCATCTTTCTTGAACTGGGGAGTGCAGAACTGGACACAGTACTTCAGATGGGGCCTCACTAGGGCAGAGTCGAAGGGGAGGATAAAATTTCCTCGACCTGCTGGCCACACTCCTCTTGATGCACCCCAGGATGCCATTGGCCTTCTTGGCAGCCGGGGCACACTGCTGGCTCATGGTTAACTTGTCACCCATCTGCACTCCCAGGTACCTCTCCACAAATCTTCTACCCAGCAGGTCAGCACCGAGCCTGTATTGGTGCATGGGGTTGTTCCTCCCCAGGTGCAGGACCCTACACTTGCCCTTGTTGAACTTCTTCAGGTTCCTCTGCACCAAACTCTCCAGCCTGTCCAGATCTCGCTGAATGGCAGCACAGCCTTCTGGTGTACCAGCCACTCCTCCCAGTTTTGTGTCATCAGCAAACTTGCTGAGGGTGCACTCTGTCCCTTCATTCAGATCACTGATGAATAAATTGAATAAGACTGGGCCAGCTACAGGCCTCCAACTAGACTCAGCGTCACTGATGACAACCCTCTGAGTTCTGCCATTCAGGCAGTTCTCAATCCACCTCACTGACCACTCATCCAGCCCACACTTCCTGAGCTTGCCTGTGGGGACATTATGGGGGACAGTGTCAAAAGTAAGCCAAAGACTAACCATTAAGAAGACGGTTGGTTTTCTGTGAAATATTTTTGAAATCTGACTATTGATAGGAAAAAGTCTGTTATGATCAACCCAAATTTAATGGTTAAAAAAAAGCTCTGTTTTATATGTAATCCTATGTTATTTTATCAAGAATAGAATTAGTATTTTCATCACATTTTGGATATCCCTTTTTACTTTCTAGAGCTTTAAAAAGTAAAAATCAGTTTCAAAATAGAAAATCAAAAAGGTTTGTGTTGAAAATTTCATTGAGTCTTTTTCTCAGAATTTCTTTTCTTCGACCATTTCCTCTTTCAGAAAGTTATCTGTTGGGCTCAACAGGAACTTGCAACTTGTGTCAACCAATCCATATGTGCACTATTTGGTCATTAAAATATTCAAATTATTTCTTTGTATCCAACTCGTAGTCCTACTTGGCTCAAGTAAAGTCCAGCAAAAAACCCCTTAGTAATTCTCTAAATGACTTCAGAATTGGCTTCTGGGGTCCACTGAGTAACAGAGTATTGAAGGAAGGTCAGCACCCAGACCTACCAACTCACTGTGTAAGCCACTTTAACTTCTCAAACAAATTAAATCTCTGTGTATTTTAGTAATTAAAACAGAATTTTTAGAAAATGTACCTTAGGTGAGTTTAAACCAATAAACAGTAATTCATCATATACAATAAACAAATCAATTAAATACCCAGACCAAATCACTAAGGCTCAGAGGCAATTTTATATATACACAGCGAGCGAATACAACAGTAACCAGGTTATGCTTTCCATAAACTAACATGGAATATTTCCCAAAAATAAACTGTATAAGAGGACTGTGCAACAATAAACTGTATAAGAGGACTGTGCAACACCAAGAGAAGGATAAAAAACAACTTAAAATCTATACAACACTAATAGGATTTCAAAGTGCCCTTGAAAACATTACAGAGGTGAAGACCAGTCTTTCTTTTCTTTACCATTGTCTTTTCTAGAAAAATGTCTATGTCTTAACTAGCTATTTTTCTCTACATAAAAAAACCTCTACATTTTTGCTATTCACACAAGGAAAAGTTTTTTTTGAAGTCTACAATTTCCTTGCCAGTTGTAGTTTTCCACCCTCTCACCTCAGCCAATTTCTACATATTCCCAGTTCATCACTAGAAAGGGAAGAAACCGAATAATATTATTACACAAAACATTTTTAAGACACAACACCCCTAAACTAGTGCACAACTTCTTTAAGGATGCCAAAAACCAAAGAATGGACACTTTCAGGCACATTTTATTCTCACAAGCAAAACAAGCTTGTGCTACTGCTCATTAGTCATGGTAATGTGGGGGCTGCTGTAGACATCTACTCTCTGTTATCATAAAAATATTCTGAAATTTCAGAAAAACACAGACCCCAGGTTTTTTATCCCTAAAGTTAGAAATTCAGATGATGAGATTTCAGTGTTATGTTGAACAGCACCAAATAATAAAAAAAGCCACATGTTCTTTCAGGCTGCAGGACTGCTAGCTCTGTGTGTCAGCATTGTTTTGCTTGTCCAATGAAAGAAGGAGTGAAAATTGTGAGAAACAATTTTCAGGCATTACCAGCTTTGGTCTCAGCATGTAACTTTAAAAAAGCAGGAGAGCAGCTAGTTATTTAGCATACTTAAGCCATCATGGGTTGCACTAAAATACTTGAACTCTTATGGAGCAGGCAGAGCTGCACCTGGTGGACAGCCATATATTGGTCTATATGAAATTGATGGCACGTGGTAAATTATAGGCTTCTATAGGGCACACGTGTTAAATGTTAGCCCTGAGAGGCTTGTTAAGAGTGTTACAGCCCTAAAGAGTCCCTTAAAATAATAGGCTTTTATATTCATTGACTTTTGCAAGTACCACGGATTTCATCTTGAACTGTCCTGTCCTGGTGATATAAATAGTAGAAGAAAGGAATGAAGATGAGAAAGTTTTCATTTAAGCCTGCTACACTTAAATACATATATCATTGTATCATTCATTTTTACTTAGGGTAAAATAGACTAATTGTGAATTTAATAATGTCTATCATAATTATAAACAGAGATTTTCACAAAGTTATGCAATATAGATGCATTCACTAATAATGAATTCCTTCTGCTTCAGAAAATCCAGCCATAATTCATATTACTGTATCATAAAAGTTATGGAACATGTTGCTAATGGCAAGACTTACTGCAGAATGGCAAGATCCATCTTTTCACTGCTGTCTTTGTACACCTATAGAGTGAAAACTGGTGCTGATTTATAGACAAAGAGGATAAACACAAGAGATTCTTAGCAGGGCTCCACAGACTTCTCTGTGTAGATGAACTTGAACTCTAAAGTTTGGAAGCATATGAAATTTTCCTCAGCAACCTAGGTGTAACAAGATCTCTCTTACACTCAAACAACTCCACTACTAGTTGCCTTGTTTGGATACTTGCATTTACCAAGAGAGCCTTCTTCAGCTTCTACAGTGAGAAAAGCAGCCCAGTGCACTCCAAGGGCTGAATTATTAAACATGATGTAACATAGACGTGAGATATTTAGGTGACAGAATTTTCACAAAGGCAAGGGAGATGCTTCATGGACACTGTAGAAATTGAGGTATGGTGACTGGAGATAGGATCCAGGTAAAAAGAGGATGACTCATAGGGTGGACAAAGACCTTGAAATTTGGGCTGAGTTTCATCTGGGGATAGAGGTAAAACATGACTGTTTATCACATTTTCACATTTTTTGATGGCATGTTCTCGAGCAAATGGTATGGGAGAAGACCAAAAAAAGCATGACAACGTGAAGCCTATGTCTGAAGGTTATTAGTAATTCAGATATGATATGAGATCGCTCAGAGGTAAGCAAGTGCATATTCAGTGGGAACGCAGCACTACTTTTACCAGCTACATTCCAGACCAGCTGGGTGACTTCAGCATAGGCTACCCACAAAGCTTCCCCACAAAGCTGCAGCAGAGAGTATCACAGTAATTTGAAAAATTTCAGATAACAGTTAGTATCACTAATGTCCAGGCTGAATATTTGTTATGAAATGGTTGTTTAATCAGCATCTTTTGTACCTTGTGCAGGGTGAAAAAGGCCAAATGTAGATCATGGCATAATATGCACATCAGAGGTTAAATTTTGACCCCACTACAGTCAATAGCAAAGCATGGTTCAGTTTCTTCAAGGTGTCTTTTTTTGACATCTGTGTTTCCCTGCTTCTTGTTCAAGCTAGCTGCATCCTAGAAAAATTCACTACATCAGAAGAAGTGAGGTATAACTCATTCAACTTCGTCCTGCACTGATGCTTGACTTTTAGATAACTTTAGTTAGACTAGATCGATCTGATTTCCAGATCCTCCCATGATCAATATATAGAGAAAGGCAGGGCTAGAGATAAGCTCAACCCTGTCCTAGAAACCAGTCTTAGAGTGGGCTGAATTACACCAAAAGTTTGCTCTTCTTCTGACTGGGGAGGGAATTCAGTTTACTGGTGTAAACAGTTCAGCCTTTAGAGAGTTCATGCTAAGTGAGACAAAACCAATCCAGAATTAAGCCACTGGGAATTGTAACGTAGATCCACTTACATTGTAGTTTAATGCCGTGTGCTAGTCATGCATATTTTGCTTTCCTCCTTGGAAAAAATTATACTTCTGTAACC
The DNA here is from genome assembly GCF_030867145.1 of Opisthocomus hoazin. NCBI lineage: Eukaryota > Metazoa > Chordata > Aves > Opisthocomiformes > Opisthocomidae > Opisthocomus > Opisthocomus hoazin. The sequence continues at coordinate 14,870,960 of NC_134416.1, read as the reverse complement.
TTTTTGATTGTAGAAGTTGTGACTATCTTCAGGTCACCTGTCAGAGGTACCTAGGGTAAAGTCTCAGCTATTAATCTGGACATTTCATGTCCTGGAAAAGGAACAGTCCAATTCTCAGTCACTACCCCAAGGAAACTCCGTGGGTGAGTAATCATAGGTATGATAACAGGTATTTTGTGGCATCTGCATGTTCCTCACAAGCACGTCCACACTAAAGAGACCTGTCACCTTTTTTTGATATATATAAAGCAACAGATTATTCAGACATAAAGAACTCTTGGGTAAGCAGAGAATAAGTGGACCCAGAGATCCTTTACTGTTCTCCAGAATTCTGCTACTTGGCGACAACATTAGTCCACATAATACAGCAGTTGGCATGTTTGATATGGTCAGCATTTTTTACATAGCTGGAATCAAGAATGAAGCTATAACACTGAAGTGACTGCCCACAAGAACTGGGTAACATCTCTTCAAGGAATTGAAACAGAACATTTTCTTGCCCTGCAAACGAGGTGTGGATTCCTCCGCACTGCATAATAGTTGAACAAAGTTTTTCCTTATAATGAACCATTCATTTGGATTTCACAATGTCTCATCACTTCAGCCACAGTTGGTGACCATGCCAGCAGCACTTCTCACATATCATTTGCAATATTTTCTTTCCAATTACTCCAGGGGAAGGAGGGTAGAGAAGTGTGGGGATGGAACTGCAGTTCTTAGTGAAGATTTTACATAGAATCTCTTTTTTCACAATAGCACTACTCAGAACTGCACTGGTGGAGTGCTAGTGAGAATTACACACTGAACAACACTTTTGCCCTGTTATTAGTGGTCCTGTGAGTGTTTGGAGGACATGATGGTGTGTTGTAACAGTGCTTCTTGTGACACCAAATATTAATGTTAGCACTTTGTGTGTATGGGTAAGCATAGTCCAACTGTGCCATACCAAAGGCCTTCGCAGATTGCTATCTTGTCCCCTACAGTGGCCAAAGCAAAAGGAACATGACAAGTTTAAACTTATCATTCCTTTGGAAGACTATTTTAGCTCCCAGCAATCAGGGGATTTTTGACACTCTCTGCCAAACATTTCAGCCAGACTATCAATGTTTACAGCCTCAAGGACTGCTTTTAAACTCATTTCTCCTTTTAGAACCAATGATATCCCAACCCATGCAAGCAGATTTTATTTATACACTGAGTAGAAAACAAAGAAAAAAGAATGACTGCCTTGCACATTCCTTTAAGTTGCAATTTTACTCCATGGTGAAAAAGCTTACCAATCAGGATGTTTACATTTCTGTTCTGATTCAGTGGCTGCTATATGACTTCTAAGAGCCTGTGGCTGGCTACATAACTCTTTCTGGGATGAACTACTCAGGAGAGGAAAGAAAAATAATATTTCATATCTGTTTCAAATGTTCATTGTTATCTTGTCTCTGGTTAAAAAATTTCCTCATCAACTTTTAGAGTAATATTTTGCCTTTTCCAAGCACAGCCTCAAAAATGCTGATCTGTGCCACGTACTGACAAATGGATGGTCATAAGTGAAAAGATTATTTCTGTGAAGAAAAGCTACCAGTCAGTATCCTTAATACAAAACAAGGTGTTTTACTTACTATGGGTTTGTTCCTTTTTACAGTAAAGGATGGGGGCAGGGTGGGCTACAGCAGCCGTGTGACAGTGGAGTTAAGGATCCCAAAAGGAGGGAGCAAATAAAGAATAGAGTATTGCAACTCTGGAGAGAAGGTTTTGGCCTGTTTGGGGATGTGCTTGGAAGAAATGTGTGGGAGATGGTCCAGGAGAGTGGTTGATTTTCAAGGATCACCTCCTCCAATCTCAGGAAAGGTCCATCTGGTTGTGCAGAAAGTAGGGCAAAGTGGCAGGAGGCCTGCATGGATGAACAACGAGGTCATTACAAAACTCAGACATAAAAAACGAATCATACAGTAGGTGGAAGCAGGATCAGGACACTCAGGAGGAATACAGAGATACTGTCTGAGCATGCAGGGATGGCATCTGAAAAGCCAAAGCCCACCAGGAGTTCAGTCTGGTGAAAGACATGTAAGGCAATGAGAAGGACTTCTAGAGGTAGTAGAGCAGCAGAAGAAAGACTAGGGAAAATGTGGACATGCTGCTGAACAGGGCAAGGGACTCGGTGACAAAGGACATAGAAAATGATGAGCTGCTCAATGTCCTCTCTGTTTTGGTCTTCAACGGTAAAGTTGTCTTTTAGGAAACCCAGGTCCCTGACATCTGTGGAAAAGTTCAGAGCAAGAAAGACTTACCCTTGATAACAGAGGATCAGGTTAGGGAACATTTAAACAAAATAGACACACACAAGCCTATGGGGCCTGATAAGATGTACCCAAAAGTGCTGAGGGAGCTGGTCAATGTCATTGCAAGGCCACTCTCAATTATCTTTAAAAGGGAAAAGATGGTGACTGGGGAGGTTCCTAAGGACTGGAAGAAACTAAATATCACTCCTGCCTTCACAAACAGCAAGGGAGCTACAAGCTGATCAGCCTCACCTTGTTCCCTGTGAGAGTGGCGGAGCAATTAATTCTAGAAATAATTTCCCAATATATGAAGGATAAGATGGTGATTGGGAGTAGACAGCATGGATTCAGAAAAAGGAAATCATACTTGACCAAACTGACAGCCTTCTACATGAGATGACTGTCTCTGTGGATGGTGTTTATCTTGGGTTTAGTAACAGTTTCAACACTGTCTCCCATGACTTCTTCATAGACAAACCAAAGAAGTGCAAGTTAGAAAAGTAGACAGGGAGGTGGACTGAAAACTGCATGAATTTCTGGGCTGAGAGGATTGTGATGAGTGGCACAAAGACCGGGTGGAGGGCATGTACTAGTAGTGCATCCCCTGGGTGGATATTTGGACCAATAGCCTTTATCATCTTCATTAGTGATGTGGATGATGGGGCAAATCTCCAAAGGTCCCTTCCAACCCCAACGACTGTGTGATTTTCCAATGGCTTCACTAGAACTCTTTGTTTCAACAAATGAATCTACCTTCGCTGATTAATTTTAGGATCTCAAATACAAAGACTGTGACCTCAGGTCGTAGGTTCCTTTTTATTTTTATCTGTGATGTTTTACTGTTGTGCTGCTTTACAGCTGCTGTTATTGTTGACAAAACCAAAATAGATTTTGCCTGTTTTCTGAGCATTTGTCAATGAGGTTTCAGGTACAAGAATGGTCAGTGAGTTTCCATAGACTTAAATAAAGCCAGGATTTTCCTTGAAGTGTACAGGGCTTTGTATCTTGTCTAAAGACATTTTACGAAACCAATGGAAATAAAACAGAATAAAAACCATGTAAAGTAAGATCAGAATATAATCATATACCACTAAAGGTACCAAAAGCAAATCTTCACTGGAAGAAGGAATTTCTAAAGATCTCTAACAACAGCTGTTTTATTTGCAGCATTAACCATGTAATCAAATTTAAACTCACATTCAGCAGCTCTTTGTTACTTTTGCCTCCTTTTTTCCTTGTATCCTTTATTATTTCTGCTAACTAAAGATGACAATGTACCAAAAAAAAAAAAGCCTTGATGATCTCATTTCACAGTCTGACAGTGCTACCCATTTAAAGGCCAAGTTTTGCATGCATCTGTGATACTGAGATAAAAAGGAGTTAAGTCATCTTCTTATCACTACTATTCTCCTTAACTATCACAGTGAGACGCCATTTCACAATTTACTGGAAACTCAAGAAAACTTAGCTTAGTTCTTTTGTCTAAATATGACATGCTCAGGGCAGCCTGACTTTCAGCTGCCAGTCCAGAAGGTCATGGATCTGCTTTAGGTCCTGTGTCATACCATCCCTGCTAGATATCTCAGACACCACAGGAAGTCTGCAATAGCATTATTGCTTCATAGCATCTGGGCTTCTAGAATTCGTCATGAATGAGGATGACTGGCAGACACTGTACTTGTCTTGCAGACTTCCCTTGTTGACTGTATGACTTTCAGAAAGGAATCCATAAACTCCAGTTACTTTCTAGGGGTAGTCCCTTTGGGCTTCTAACAGAAGAAACTTAGAATCACAGAATCACAGTAAAGAGAAAGTTGAGTTTAGACATGGCAACGTTCTTGAAAATTGTAATAGATGGTCTGTAGAATGGGGCAAGTGACCACATTCAAACTGTAGATACATTTCTATTTATTGCATACATTTACACTAGGTACCTCTGGCTCAGAAGGGAAACGAAAGTCAGTATGTGAAGGAAATTATGTATGCCTTGCCTTCAACTACAATGGGACAATATTGTCTAAGAACGTGGAGATTTTTAATGTAAATTGATTTTAAGAACCTCAGTGTTTAATCTGAAATCTCTAAAATAATTCACTTACTATGTCATTACAAATTACAACCTGAAGAATAACGCTTTTCAAGCATCGTACACAGTAAGAAGATACAAACTGATCTCTCTTCATCTTTTATGCACCAAGTACTGTAAAAACAAAACATATGGTTGTTGTTTGTCTTCTTAATATGTACCATCCATAAACATGTCATTGGCATTCAGTTGTCACCATAGTAAATAAGAGTTAATGACACACCAGTGCATAATTCATAAAGTCTTTGGTCTTAAATATCAGCACCAAGTTTGTTTAAGCTATAATATGGCAGCCTTCATTACTGATAACAATAAGCAATATGTTTCCCTAAGATTTGCTATCTCTTCTTCGCACAAGAAAAGTCAGCGTGTCCACTGGCTGTTTGTTTGGCTTTCCTTTCATATCGTCACAGGAGATCATGACAGCTACTCAGCAGTTATTATGTGATGCTAGTGAAAGCAACATCTCTGCTCAGCTTTCCGTGACTTATTTTGAACTTAATTACATATGAAAAATAAAACCCAACCCTAAATAAGCACAGAGAATCTGATGCCAACTGGTTACAGCACAGAGGGGACCCAGAGCTAAGGTCCCATTGCTCCATTCTTCATGCCTCCATTTCTTCATGATTAATAACAGTCTGTACTCCATTCAGAAGGTGAGGTGTTCAAATCTTTGAATGTTAACAGAGTTTTTCAGCTAGATCAGCTCAATATTAATTGAATACTCAGCACAAACTATATGCACTGTCATGACTGAGGTTACTAGCTGAAGCTGGCTCCTTGACTTTCTCCAGGCTGCATCGAGAAAGAAAGGCAGCTTCAGCGGACTGTTTAAACCTCTTCTCCAATACACCATTACTCTCAGCATGTGAAGAATAAACCTCCCCCTCCCCATTTAGGGAAGGGCTATGTATTACCAGCTCAGCACGGAGACCTGCCTTCCAGAAAGCAGAGATTTATATGAGATGATGTCCGTTCTTGGAGACTAAAGTCCACTGTCATGGGGTGAGTAGGATTTAACTCTAAATCAGATTGTGCTCCTTAAACAAGTTGAGTTGTTCTGCTTTCTGTTCCCAGTTGGGCTACCTGTTTTCCTTCTCCAATGAATGGCATTAAAATCTTACCCAAAAGAAAAAAAATGTTACAAAAAATTGTAGTTATTTGTAGTTATTGTACCCAACTTCCTCTCCCAGAACAGCTCTGTGATATAGAAAATCAATTTACCCATCAGGAGCATTTGATTTGCAGCTCTGCCAGTTGATGCTGACCTCTCAGGGACATCCTGCTGTTATTTCACCTGTGTTTTGTTTGTAATTAATGGTCCACCTCCAGCTATAATCCATCTCTATTGGCAGCTGTCTGTGTGATACGTAACACTTCCTACTCTAGTGCTTGGATTTGAAAAGTTCCACCCATGAAGAGGTCTGAACATTGCATACCATGATACTGACATGCTGTAGCCTTCCCCTCTGTGCCTGAGAGTCCCAGGTGCACCACCTGCACCCTTGATCGTGTGAGGTAGATTTGGCTGTGTGCCTCCTCTTACATTCAAAATTGTGTTTATTGTTGAAGATAAAGTACACCTTTTTTATTTGTATATACATATATAAAAACAACAATAATTATGTAATTAAAATCGTAATGCACAAGCTTCTTAGTTTTTACCCCTTTTCCTGGTACTATACTCACCCTTTTCCTGCCTCTATGCATGTTAAGGTGAGTAGCTTCATGCTGATGTTGGCAGTAGTGGGATGTTGTAGGGAGTAGGTAGCATCTGGAGTCCTTTGTCAGAAGGAATAAGATGTTCATGTAGAGGATTTGCTCTTCGCATCTGCTGCTTTCTTCCTTTTTAACTCTTTTTTCCTTCTTCCTTCAATTTACTGTCATTTATATATGTTCACTAACACACATTTCTAGTTTTCTTTTTTCTCTTTGGTCTGCTGCTCCAGGTTACATCCACAATTACACATTTTAGATACTATTTGCTGTCTTTGTTATCCCTGTAACCAATTTCGTCCAAGTCTGCAGCGTCTCAGCTCCTCAAGGTCTCTCCTGTTGTGCCAGGCCTGTATTTCTCTATGCTGCATCTTCGTGTTAGGGTCATAAACATCTTATTCTACCTAGAAGAACTGCTTGTTACCGATAGCTATATAAAACTATATGAGTCAAGCATGAGAGAGAGAGAGAGGAGACAGGGAAATGTTCAAACATTCTCAAAGCCAGGTCTTCCAAATGACAAAGTCAAAGGGAGGAAATGTTTTCCTAGGAACATTTTTTTTTGGAAATTTCATCTACTGCTTTTAACATTTATAAAATAAAGTTGACAATGAAATGACTTTTAATTTATTAACTAAAAAATCTTCCTTGCTGAGAACTCCAAAGCTGGTTATTTATTGCAATAATCAGAGTCACGTCAACAAACATTAGAAACGGTTTTGGGCTTTTGGTCAGTTTATACCAGGGAAAAACGCAATTCTCCCAGCTAGCACTGAAAGTCAGGATGAGCAGAATCCCAAGTCGATCCATGGCACCAAGCACAACGTGCCACCTGCTCTGCTGACAGCAAAAGATTCAGCATAGTCATGTGTAATAATGAACTGTATGGAGTTGCAAGGCTCCTCAGAAAAGTGGCAAAGATGTTGTGCTTTAGCCTGGCTGGACATCAGGTTCCCACCAAAGCTGGTCTATCACTTCTCCTCCTCAAATGGACAGGGAAGAAAAAAAACACAGTAGAAGGCTCATGGGCCAAGATAAAGACAGGGAGAGATCACTCACCAATTACTGTCACGGACAAAACAGACTTGACTTGGGGGGAAATTAATTTATTACAAATCAAATCAGAGTAGGATAATGCGAAACAAGATCAAATCTTCAAACAACTTCCCCCAACCCCTTCCTTCTTTGCGGGCTCAGCTTCACTCCCGAATTCTCTCCCTCCTCCCCCCAAATGGCACAGGGGACAAGGAATGGGGGCTGCGGTCAGTTCATCACACATTGTCTCTGTTGCTCCTTCCTCCTTAAGGGAGAGGACTCCTCACACTCTGCCCCTGCTCCAGAGTGATGTCCCCTCCACAGCAGACAGTTCTTCACAAACTTCTCCAACATGAGTCCTTCCCACGGGCTGCAGCTCTTCACAAACTGCCCCAGAGTGGGTCCTTTCCACAGGGTGCAGTCCCTCAGGAACAGGCTGCTCCAGCGTGGGTCCCCCATGGGGTCACAAACCCTGCCAGAAAACCTACTTTGGCGTGGACTCCCCTCTCCACGGGTCCACAGGTCCTGGCAGGAGCCTGCTCCAGTGCAGGTGTCCCATAGGGCAACAGGCTCCTTTGGGCATCCACCTGCTCCACCGTGGGGTCCTCCCAAGGCTGCAGGTGGATAACTGCTCCTCTGTGGACCTCCATGGACTGCAGGAGGGCAGCCTGCTTCACCGTGGTCTGCTCCATGGTCTGCAGGGGAATACCTGCTTCGGCATTTGGAGGACCTCCTCCCCCCTCCTTCTTCACTGACTTTGGTATCTGCAGAGTTGTTTCTCTCACATATTTCTCACTCCTATATCCTCCTGCAATTTTTTTTCCTTCTTAAATATGTTATCACAGAGGTGCTGATGGGCTTGGCCTTGGCCAGCAGTGGGTCTGTCTTGGAGCTGGCTGGCGTTGGTTCTGTCACACACAGGGGAGACTTCTCACAGAACCCACCCCTGTAGCCCCCCTGCTACCAAAACCTTGCCATGCGAACCCAACACAAAACCCTAACCATTACAACCATAGGCAAATGAAAGGTCTTCTGTTAGGGACAAAGTGCCTATCAGCTGCAGAACAGCCCCTCTCTAGGATTAGGACTCCTCTGACACCCAGTATCAAGATATCCTTAAACTGAAAATAAAGCTGAAAACTGATAATACAAAAAACATGCTGGAAAACCAAGCAATAGCTAACAAATAAATTGGCAGCTGGCACGGAATAATACATTGCAAATCCAGCTGTTTACTGGCAGCTGTTACAAACCATATTCTTCTTCCATTTCTCCTCCCTCCTGCCCCCCACCTTTTTTCTTGAGACTCAGAGAAGCAAAGAGTTTTCGTGCTTAGCTGGCCTTTTTATTTACTGCCCTCGAGACATCTTTAGTTGCTCACAGCCAGTTGGTGGGAAGTGAAAAGCAACATTACAGGGTAAATAATGAGGTTGACAGGACAACCATGCACTTTAGGGAACAGTTATGTTCCTGGGTAGGTTGGTTTCAGTCCCTAGGGAGGGCCAAATGCACGCCAGCAATGGAAGGAGAAAATAAACATACTGAAAAATGGCAGGCAACAGATAAAGTCCTTTCTGATGTGGAGGATAAGAGCATTACAATCAAATGTTTTCCCTCATGTATCTCTTAAGTTGCTTGGTCCTGTCAACCATCTTCATGATCAACCTGGAACTTCATCAAGTCAAAATTTTGGCAAGGCCAAAGTAGAAGTGGACATTTATGTGGATTATGAGGTTAACAAGAATGACAGTATTAAAGATTTTATTAACATACTGAAAAATAAGGAGTTTTGGAAAAAGCATCAATATTGCTTCAGTGCAGAAGATTATATCCCTGGTGGACTATTTGGGATAAATTTATGGAAGTAATAATGATCTGTGATCCACTGTAGATACTTTTCTTATAACACTTCAGATTTTCTGTGTCACTTACTGCTGGTGAAAAGACCTCTTCAATCTGGCTACACCCATGCAGTTAAAGCAAATGTTTTTGAAACAGTTGTCTACAGTTGAGGCCACATACACAAAAGTCCTTCTTTATATTATTAAATTGTTTTCCTTCCAAACAGGCAAATTGCACTCACGTTATCTGTTGGGAATGGTCCCTGGTTCACGCTAATTCCTGACCACAAGAACCGGGTAAGTGCTAACTGGTCCAGGTCAAACCTGATCAAGCCAGATCTGTCCTAGTGCCAGGGATCCTTCTAACGGTTAATCAGCCTGGACTGATTCCAGTGCCAGTGCTCACGCTTTGGCACTGTTTAGTTTATTAGGAGCAGAGTTTAGTGTAACTGCTATGATACTGTTCTCTACTAGAAGGGACCCTACATGCCAGTCAGGCAATGGTCTTGTAGCACAACACTTTAGATTCTCATGCACTCGACAATGTATGCAAGCTTGGCAGCTACCCCCAAGCCTTTTCCGTTAGGACGCGTTTGAACACCTATCCCAGCAGAGGTTGCAGCTTGCCCCTGTGTGTAAGCTCAAAGGAAGCATGATCCTCTTATAGCAGCCGTCAGTGGATGACAAGTTTGCTCAACACTTTACAGCTTAGACCTAAGTCCAGTGAGAATATTTAGAATCACAAATACAGTCGATAATTGGTAGAACCTCTCAGACAAAATGCATTCTTCAGAGCTAGAAGATGGATATAATATATAAGTACATGACTTGACATGATTAATGTTTCCCCTAAATTCAGTAAGTCATTTACTTCCCTTCACCTTCACATATGTGTTCAGTATGCTGCTTGCAGAAGTTATACGTTTGCCTTCGTTAATTCAGTGACAACAGCATCTACCAAGTTTGTATTATTTCCTTCAAAAACAATGTGTTCATTTCAGTTGCATACACCTCATGCAGTAAAATACAAATGCAGCTACAGAGTGTTAAATACACAATTAAGCTATTTAGCTTGTAACAGATTAATTAAAATACTTTACATCTGTAGTCAGCCATGCAATGTGGCCACTGGCACTAACTTACTGGTAACCATTACATTCTGAGGGGCACAAGGGATTTAAAAATATGTACACAAGTATTTCATCTTTTCCGTTTACTGTAGCAAGTTTTTCCCTGAAGAGAGCAATTTACTATGGTATGTGACAATTTCATCATGCCCTGTCTTGTTTGTGTGTAGTATCTTTTATTTCCTAAAAAATGTCAGTATAGATTTCCTAAATTGGCTTCCACCTTGAGGAAACATCTGCCATCAGAATAGTAGAGCCATAGGCATAATGAAATTTTTAACTTGGTTTCTGCAGGCAAATATCAATATGTAAGAATTTTAAAAATATTCTAAACCAATATCTTTAGCTAAAAACTAGATGCTTTCCTTTGTTTTCTGGATAGTTAAAATTACCATTTTTCTTAGCTGAGGTCATTTTGTAAAAGAAAACATCTTTTGATCATGAGAAGTTGAAATGTACTGTTTTGAAAATTGCGAAATATATCTTGACATTTTCTCCCCTTTCCCTTTTATTTCTTCCTGAAGATATTCATAAATTGCCTCTGCATTTGTAAATGTTTTTTATCTCAAAAAGGCATTTTCTGGTAAATCTCTTATTAATCAAAACATGTTCAGGGAGAAGGAGCAGATCTTTAAAGAGGTCTCTGTTTCTTATACTGTGGGCAGTCTACCAAAATAGTGTGTCATCTTTTGAGTCAAATGCAAAAGCACAAAATTAGGATGTGGGACAAAGGGAGAAACATCAGACTCCAAAGCTGATATTAGAACTGACTTTTGTCTACATTGCCTTGACAATTCAACCCTGATGCTGCCAAGCACACTACATAGCTTGTGTAATGTGATGCTATGTTTGTCTAAGTTTATGCTCAGACAATTGATTAGTAGTTGAGCATTATAGATTAAAAGACAGCTATTAGCGTGTATCAGCCAGTCATTGAGGGATCACAGCCAACAATAACAGGCAATGTGACCAATGCTAAAGGAAAACAGGAAACTATCACCTGCAAGGATATAAGAAAGGAAACACTGTGACCTTTCCTACTGCTTCAATGACATGTCCTACAACTATGCTGCTATGGGGCATCTCAGAATTTGTCCTTTGGTACCTTAAAAGTGTCTTTCCTAGAACCAAGCTGAGCTCCTATTTGGGTGTTTTTCTTCTCTAGCCAGGCATCTTTTCTCACAAAATACAGGTGACCAAGGTCTTTCAGACTTCTACCCACCCTTCAAATTGGGTTGAAGTGGCCCAACAAGGCCAAGTATTTTTGGGGGTAAGAAGTGATTAACAGGCACACAAATAGACCTCACGAAAGCATTAACTTCCCTTCTTCAGTAAACCAGGCTCAGAAAGCACTAAATTTAAATCCTACAATATTATGACAGGGAAGGAAGAAGGATAATATTGTCATTTTATAGGAAAGGATCTCATGACGGTGAGGACTGTCTAGTCCAAACAGACCAACATTTTCAGATGTGTTTTTCATTTGAGTGAGACCTCAGATATTCATGTGGCAGGCAGGATGATTTCCAGGTATAGGAAATCTTGGAACAGTCACAAAGTATTTTGGTGACTAATAAGAAGGGTTTAAAGTTCTGTCAGTCACAGTCATTAATAGTCAAGAAGACTTCACATGAAGCAGAAATCACCCTATGTTACACACTCTATGTGCAAAAGACTGGCTAGCTGGATATACGAAAGCACTACATGCACACCAAACAAGGACTCTTTTGTGTAAGACTGTTACTGTCGATACCATCTCAATGTAGATTTAATGAGCAAAGAACACATCATCACATTAATAGTGTCCCTAGACTGTGAGTAAACAAGTTTCAGGCATATCTCTTTTACAGGAAAGTATTACCAATCAACGTCCTTTAAAATAGGTATATTTGGCACACTTCTGCTCCTGATCTGAGGCAATGTCTCTCTCAAAGGAACAGAGACATTGTCTGATATTCTAGCAAAGCACAGAGTTTGCTTATCTTGTGAAAGTGTTCATTTATTATACATACCTACCTTAAACACCTGTCTTAGAGTAAGATGTTTCACTTCCTGGAAGTACCCTTCTCCTCCAGTGAGTATGGTGAGATCTGAGATGAATAGCTTGGGCTGAACCTCTAACTTAAACATCTACATATAGATGAGCTGACCCACCTGTTTTACCATAAAACAAATGTTGCATGCACTTGCCGTCTGTGTCTTTATTTCCTCCTACATAGTGGAAATGCTAATAACTATTTCCCTAATTTGCTTGGGTGTTTATATATTATTGTAAAGAGATGTAGCAGAAATTACAAGCAAGGAGTAAGAACTCCTGAGAATAATTGTCACAGTTTGGACTCATCAGCGTTGTGCCATTGCGAAAAAAAAAATAGATTGCCCTGGCAACTTTCATTCATCACTCAAAGAAAACCAGAATGTACAGCTATATCTAGAGTCCTCCCTTAGCGGATGTGTGGCCTCCACGTTTGGATTCACAGTAATAACGGATGGAGAACAATGAGATCCTCAGGTGGATAGAGGTAGTCTATATCCCAGATCCAGGAGATCATTAAGCATTGGCTAGTTATCCTGTCATCGGAGGGTGTATTTGGACATAGCACTAGCTAGAGGGCCATATGAATGAGGAAGAAATCCACATGCCATGAACTGGCATCCAGAGCAGGCTAAAATAGAATAGTAAATAGAATCATAATAGAGCAGGCTAAAATATAATAGTAAATAGAAATAGTAAATAGAATCAGCTCTTTAACTCAAAGAGTAAAGAGTGGCCCGTTCATACTCTGTAATGGAGATAGTATTCACACACACCATCAGCAAAACTAAGAAGACCTAAATCAGCTTGGCTTCACTTCAAGTTCTGAGACTACTGATGAAAATGAAGAATTCTTGTGGAATTGCTAAAACAACTGTTGACTCTGAGGCTGGTTTAATAAATACAACTCCTTGTGCCGTTTACAATGAGCTAACTGCAGAAGCCACATGAGTTTCAGTTCCTAAAGAAGTAACAGAGAGGTCTTTGTAAATACACATGCAATGCAATCTCAACAAAATTGCACCCATTGTGCTAGATTATTTTGTTGCCCTGGATCTAGGCAACTGCATGGTTCATAACACAATGAAAAAGTCACTTCTAACTGGGCGTCTCCAGAGTCTGAACATGCTGCCTTTTCTAGGAATATGCTGGCAGTTACAACATTGTCTTGTCTCTGTTCAGTTCCTGTGGTTCTCCTAAGCTCTGTTTACTTTGGATATATATGGGCTGTTAGTAGCAATTCAAGGTCACTGCCAAATCCCTGAGAACTATTGACTGGATAGAGACAGTAAAATATTCCGGCTACCTGCTAGATATTTCTCTTTCTCTCTCACTTCTTCTGTTAAATCTGTAAAATACTTACACCTCTTTAAAGTCTTCTTATTTGCAAGAAAACACTCAGAAACTTTTACTGATATTCTAGAGATGCATGTTTCCACATTGGAAAGGCCTTGTGGTATTTTCAGGCCAATCCTATCAAGATCTGAGAACATCTACTTCATATTTCATTGCTGGCTTAGTGAGCAAAGAAACCATACATATGTCCACTGTGTCCACATCACTGGTGTAACAGCAATGCAAGTGGAGCCCACCTTCTGCTCATGCACCCACTCATGTCTGTGATACTACTGCAGTTCCCAGAGCTATTGATTAGAACAGTTGATTGTGGCAGATGTCTCTGACTATTTAGCCTTTGTCCTTATTTTGAAGATTTTCTGTGCCAAGAACAAAAGCTAGATACTTTCAGAAAAGAAATAACCAATGAAAATGAGAAGCAGAGAACAAAAGCGCCACACTGCTGAGGTCACAGGAAATTTGTTGTAGGGAAAGCTTGCAGGAACACAGGCATTAACTGATGGTAAAGAGGGGAACATATATCTAAGCACAACCATGCCTAAAATCCTTGAATTCTAGAAGTAGTGGTTATTGACTGGCATCAGAAGGGAAATATGTAATATCCTCTCATGAAAGACTTGTTCCATGTCACTTATAGAAAAACATCCTTTAACTCCTGTCAAACGTATGTCATTGCCATGGTATTGAAATCTGAAATCTTTCTGGAGTGTGGATGGTAACTCCACATTAAGGACCAATGTAATCTAGGAAATGTCATAGATTTCTCCCTCCACTGAATTTGGTTTTTGTCTTTACTTGTGAAAGTCCTATAGGAGTATCTTGTTCCTTTATTGCATAATGTATTTTCTGCTTGTTTTTACAGTGGTCTTCCCATTTTGTGAGTCTTTATTTACCATTTAATGGGACGTTTAAATTACGGCTGGAGAAGATATCACGAAATGAGTAGGAGAGGATAATAAAGTCCATCTAACATTACAGTGAGGATTTGTCTTGTTTCTTCCACCTAAAGTATGACTTAAAAACAATATGCATCTAAATCTGCCGTACTCTGGCTGAAAATACTATGGGACTTTGCATCCCTGAATGCTATTCTAAAATGGAGGATGATTTCACAACAACAGCAATTGCTTTCCTCAATCTAGGGAAAAAATCATAAGGGTTGGAGGTTTCTGATACCGTAAAAGCACATGTACACCTTAGGATATATTTCAAAACACATTTTCATAATTTGCTATTAGGAAAAAGAATCTACTCCATGTTTATATGCTGAGATAGATACCCTCCTTCAGTGAATCACTGAAAGGTAAAACTAACATGGGTCTGAAAGTCCATGTGTGACCTCTGGAGCACCACTCAGCAGCAGTACTCTAGACTGCTGCTAAATATCTCCAGGAAAGAAATATCTACAGATTTCCTGCATAACATATTCCTATGTCTTACTGTCTTTATGGTTACCTTTTTTCAGTACTGTGTTTCCAGAAATATTCTCTGCTGCAAATCACAACTGCTGACCTCTTGTTCTTCCCCTTAGAGACATGGAAAACAAATAATCACAGTCCGTTTTACAGAAGTCTTATACCTATTGCAATACTGTTACACATTCTCTTTCAGTGCCCCCTATTGCAAACCAAACTAGCTTAAATCTGTCCATTTTTCTTCTCACAAGCTTTCTTTCTTGAAGTTCTGCTTTATTCTTGCTTCTCCCTGCCACTCTCATGCCTTTCATGCCCAGTGTTGGAAAAGTTCTCCAGCCCAGACTCACTGTCACCAAGCAGAGCAGAATCATCACTTTCTGTGTTTTAGTATAAAAACAACACTGTGCAGAGACATAATGGTGGTTGGACTATCTGCAATCATGCAGAGGAGGCAGAAGGAAAACCCTTAGGGATATTCTGAAGAGAGTAAGGTGGATTTGGGCAGACATGAGTCTGTATCTGCCTGTACTTCAAGCTGGCTCGGTGTGAGCCATGGCCTGCCAAGAGCCATTCTCCTGCTTGGAAAAACTTATGAGATCAAATCTGGAGTACTGTGTCCAGCTTTGGGATGCCCTGCACAAGGCAGATACTGACATACTAGAGCATGGCCATTTCAGGGCCACCAGTGGACCACAGGATGTGTGAGAAGGGGCTGAGAGAAGAAGGTTTTTTCAGTCTTAAGAAAACAAGCCTAGCCTTCTCCTTTGCAATTATGCCTTTATCCAGGCGTCATTGGCTCTAGCCATTTTTGCTGTTCTCCAACCCAACCCACTACCTTTTTCAGAAGGTAACTGGGAGATTAGCAACCCACATCTGTTGCCTTAGCGTAATGTCTTGGCACCATCAGCATGGTGAATGCAGGACTCAAAGCACTGAAGGATGCTCACAGAGTCCTTGTGAATGAAGAAAAGCAAGCCAGACTTTATTATGAAAATATCAAAGCTAAATGGTTTGGGACTTTTTGGATTATTTTTTATATCAGAGGAAATCATGGGAAACCGATCTTTTTCATGGAAAAAATTACTCCATCGTAAAGCATTATAAAGCCCTTCTGAAGACCATGAAAGAAACATTTCTATTCCCACCTGCACTCCAGTCTGTGGGCATGCAGGAAGGGAGCAGGCTGAGACATAGCCGTGAGATGATTTGGCTCGTTCACTGCTGCTTACACCGTAATCACCTGTAATTACTTCAAATGTTTAGTAATTTCAGCTAGAGTAGCAGCTGCTGTACATGCCTAGAAAATACTGCAATGGTAAATTCAGGTTCTTTTTATTAAGTTCAGTGAGCACAAACAGATTGGTCAAGTCATTAATTTGGTTGCTCTGAAGTTCCTTGATATATTAGACTGTAAAGGTTCCTTTGTTTAACAGAATACACATCCGCCAGATCTCCCACATAAAAGTAAGCTCATAGACTAGAGCTGAGAAGGCCCAGTTTCTATAATAATTATCCAGAATTAGCTCTGTGCTAGCAACTGTGTCCTGTTCATCAATAAAGATAATGTATATCTGTGAAATATTGTTCTAATGATCTACATTCCAGACAGACTGAATGGGAACATGCCATCAATATAGCTAAAGTAGACTATTCATTCAGCAGAACACCATTCTAAAGTTATAAATTATGGCATTAATATTCCTGAAAAGTAGACTCAAAGCCATCTTCAACAGTCCTTTATTTTTGAAAGATAATAGTTAATTCCATATATTTTAATCCTGATCTAGAATGCGCACTCTCACCACTGCCATAAACACCTAAATAAACATACAAGTGCTCACAAATCAAGCAAGTCATATAAAACAAAGTGTAAGTAACAAGTGCCTGAATGCAAGCATAGTTAGACACAGAATCAGTATTCTATGTATGTATGGTTGTGTACAGCTTATTTGGATATCCATTTAAATGGATAGAAGACACACTTCTGAATGCTATTACGGGCAAATACAAGCATTCTTCTAAAGGCAAATTCTTCACTATACAGAAGTATCCACTGCTCGCTGAATCTTCCCTGCTGCCAGATCCCTTAGATGCCTGCCTTCATGCTACTTTTCTGCCTCCTGCCTTCAGCAAAAATAACAGCAGAGAAATCATGGGGGGCAAAAACAGTGGATGTCTTGAGCTGAGTAACAGTCTGTCCTTCTCCTCTCCTGTCCTCAGCCTGTTCAGGCAGGCATGTTGTTCAGCTTCTGTTATTGTAACCAGGGTGGTAGAATCAGTTGACCATAAACACGAACAGTGCTGATATGTTCCTGGTGCAGCCCTGCCCACCTGGACACTGGGTCTGGGAACAAAGGGTCTAGTCTCTAGGTAACAATTAACACTAACCATAGTAGGTAATTGTGTTTTTGTCAAGAGAAGTGATGGAGTGTGGTTCTGTGAAATGGACTGAAGAAACTGACCAGGTTTGCCAAGACTGCGAGCCTGGTGGGCAAAAGGTCGCGAGAGATCGCGACCACCGACTCACTGACCCCCTACACAAGTAATACCACCTACTCAAAAAGGAACAATGGAAGAGGGTAACTGAGTCTGCTCAACAATTTATGTAAGAAGCAAGAAAAGTTTACACCAATCGCCAAAGAGAATAATATTGAATATGCAAGAATAAAATAAATATGTATATTTTTGATCTATATAAACTGCACGGAAAAGGTATGAGGTATGCACGTTCAGTGGAATTATCCCCCGTGCATGCAGCGCTGTAATAAAGAATGCCTGCCTTTTAACACTACATTGGTGTTACGAGGTTGTATTCCTGGATTTTCGGTGATACTGTGGTCCTTTTTTGTGTCCATGGTTCCACAAAATCCCAAAATGCTGACTATTGTCTCTTAGGAGCCCTTTGAGGGAAGCTCTCCAAAAACACCTATATAAAAAAGATCCTTTTTTCCTGCTGTTTCACTGATATGACAGACAGCAAACATGAGAACATTGACAAAAAATTTAAGTTGGTGCTTTAATGTCCCTGGCATATTTATTTTCTCTCAGAGAGATGAAAGAACTAAGTATCTTTCCAAACCTTTGCCAAGGATTTTATAGCCATGGCTATGCTCTCCAAATTGGTTTGGGTACAAATCACTAAAGAATGATTTGAGACAAAGTTCATAATTTAGCTTTTTATTGCTTGTTCATAGGCAAGGTGATATCATCTGTCTCCTCCAGCACTTCGTCTCACCCCAGCTTTCGCAGGCAAGGAGTGCTTCCTGCTCAGCATAGAAATGTCTCTGCTTTAGAAAAATGAGCAGTATTAATATCCACCAGTCACGTGGTCTCTCTGAGACACAATCAGATGTTATGCTCATCAGAGCTGATGTCTCAGCCTAGTCTGGGTCTTGCATAGGTGGCCAGCAATAGCCATCTTTGCAGCGTGCCATCTGATTATCGCAAAGCAGAAATCCTGTGTGATTCCATGTGTAAGGTAGAGTGGAATCTGCAATTCTCAGTCTCCCCCCTTGCATTTCCTCTCAAGGCCATGTTTGCCCCTCCCTGACCTATCTGCCAGTTAACGACAATACTATATCTTCAAGGTCCTCAGCTTGTTTGGATTACATTTATAGCTACCCTGCTTTATCACTCCTCCTTCACAATACAGAAAGGAGCTCTCTCTCTGTGTCAAGAAGTGGAAAGAAAAACTTACTCCTATGGAAGTGATTGTTATTGTGATTAAAACTAGGTGAAGTATTAAACAAAGACTCCAAGTGAATGACATTTAGTGAAGAGCATGTTACTGTTCTTCTAGGAGGGAAAATGTTGTTCTCATGACTGATGATTAGAAGCAAAGCTTTTTATAGATGCTTGGGGAGGAACAGACTGTTTTCACACATGCTTTTCTACTTTGCACCTAGGATGTACTAAATAGTTTTTATATTATTTACAGACTTACAGGCTCTGTTTTCCTCTAGAAGAATTATTTAATTATCTCAGTTTGCAAGAGCTAGACCAGTCACTTTGGACAAAATAGGAGAGAAAAATTTAACCTGTGCATTTCTAAAGAAGAAGGGCCATTGTTCTGAATAAAAGAACAAAGAGGTGACACATATTGGGTGTTTTCATTTATGAAAATACTACTGCTTATGTCAGGGTTTACCCATTATTAGATGATTTCAGATGAATCAGATATTGCATTGGAAAAACTTCTTCATGCATTCAACATTTGTTTGGCTGCAAGTGGAGTTGCTTGAAGATCGCCCTGTCATTTCCAGGGAGGAAGCTTGAACTTCTCTGTTTTAACATAAGACTGCCAGCAGCTTCCACTCCAGTGACTAATTCAAGTAGTGAGAGTTAGTGAAATGGTTCTGAAGAAATCAAAAAAGCTGCAACAGTTTATCAGCACAATCTTCCTCCATTTAACATAAATCTTCTGCGGAGGGTTTACTTGTGACATACTCCAGCGGGTGTGTGAGTCATAAAGGAAGTGCATTTGGTTGACATTTTCCATGTGCTGGTGGTGGGTTGCAACTCCCAAATGCTAAAACTGAGGGACAAATGAAAGATATAGTCATGAGGTTTCTACTCCTAGGATAAAACCGGACTCAGAGCATAATTCCGCATGAAAGGAATTAAACAATTTTTTTTTATGATCTTTAAAGGGATAAGAGGACAGTATTTGATTTTGAGTGGGGCTAGACATCTGCACACCTCCCTGCCTTCAGTAGGGATGTGGACCCTCAGCACCTCTTTGGATGAGACCCTTCAGCCATCATACACAGGGAGTGAAGAATATGAAGATGATGAACACTGACTTCTCTAATCTTTGCGGGAAAAAATAGCTCGTGATCACAGCTGGTTAAGATACAGAATGACGGAATGATTAATCAGCAGAAATGTGGGCTGTGTTGTTACTGCATCAAAGCATGCAAGGCCGAACAAGCTCTCAGCTGGAGCACAGATGCCAAAAGGAAGCTGACAGCCAAAAGCCATGTGTTTTTTGGAACCTGCCCCTGGAGAATGGGAAGGAGAGATTTTCCCATGCTGATTTGTCTCTTCTACTACTCTCAATCCCTCTCTGGAGTTGATCCACGACTGATGAAGTCCAAATTTGTAACGGGGACCTAGTGTAGAAATCTATGATTTTTCTGGCTCACAAAGGACAACAGAAGGAAAAAAAAAGGAGCAGGGGGAAGAAAAAAACCTCTCCACCTTTTCCATTATGCAGAAGAAGCCAAGAGGAGATTAAAGAAGGATTTTTCAAAGTAGCCAATGTTTTTTTGAGAGGTTTTGTATTTCAGGGAGCCCAGATTTTAACATCTGAAAGAATTCGAATTCTTCAGTAGGCTGAAAATCAGGGTGGATAATTACTTTTCCATAAAAGTAGCCTAAAATTTCTCATCAATCAGAAATCTCAGTCACGTTAACTACCCCAGCACCTTACAAGCAGTCTCAATTAAAAATAAGAGTGTCTTGTGCCCCAGGATCACGGAGTTCTCCTCTCTGTCTTTTGTCCATGAGTATAGATTTTTAAAGAAAGACTGACTAGGAGAATAAAACAAAATAAATATGTTTCTTTTGCACAGAACCCAATGACTCCAATATATATGTGGATACCTGAAAGTAGGACGACAACCTGGGGAAGCCTTCAAAGACTCCAACTCCAACACAGTTGGCAACCACAGGTAACAAGGGAAGGCTGTTCCTACAAAAGGGGCCAGTACAGCCCTTCTGAGAAACATGAAATCACGGAATGGATTAGGTTCATAAGAAACTCCGGAGGTCGCATAGTATCACCCTTTGCTCACATCAGGCCTTGTCTTTGAGCACATTACTCAGAGCCATGTCTAGTTCGGTCTGAGTATCTGCAAGGATAGGGATCCCACAGCCTCTCTGGACCCCTATTCCAGTGTTTGACTCCCCTTGTTTTGAAGAATGAAGAATGTTTTACTTCTACACAGTCAGAACATCCTTCACTGCAATTTGTGTGCATTGCTTCGCATCCTTTCACTACCTACCTCTGACAAAAGATTAGCTTCATCTTCTCTATACCCTCACACTAGTTGCAGACAGCAGTAAGATCTCCCAAGCTGTCTCTCCTCCAGACTAAGCTAGCCCAGCTCTCTCAGCCTCTCCTTCTGGAGAGCAGCTCAGCGGAGAGGGACCTGGTTGTCCTGGCGGACAACAAGTTGACCATAAGCCAGCACTGTGCCCTGGCTCTCAAGAAGGCCAATGGGATCCTGGGGTGCATTAAGCAGAGTGTGGCCAGCAGGTCGAGGGAGGTTCTCCTCCCCCTCTACTCTGCCCTGGTGAGGCCCCATCTGGAGTACTGTGTTAAGTTCTGGGCTCCCCACTTCAAGAAAGATGAGGAGCTACTGGAGAGAGTCCAGTGGAGGGCTACGAGGATGATGAGGGGACTGGAGCATCTCTTCTACGAGGAAAGGCTGAGGGAGATGGGCTTATTTAGCCTGAAGAAGAGAAGGCTGTGAGGGGACCTTACAAATGCTTGTAAATATCTGAAGGGTGGGTGTCAGGAGGATGGGGCCAGACTCTTTTCAGTGGTGCCCAGCAACAGAACAAGGGGCAATGGGCACAAACTGATGCACAGGAAGTTCCGTCTAAACATGAGGAAGAACTTCTTCCTTCTGAGGATGATCAAGCCCTTGGAACAGGTTGCCCAGAGGGGTTGTGGATTCTCCTTCTCTGGAGATATTCAAGACCCGCCTGGACAAGGTCCTGTGCAGCCTGCTGTAGGTGACCCTGCTTTTGCAGGAGGGTTGGACTAGATGACCCACAGAGGTCCCTTCCAACCCCTAACATTCTGTGATTCTGTGATTCCTGATACATCATGTGCTCTGGCTCGAGGACCTTCTTGGTCGCCCTCCATGGGACATGATTCAGTCTGTCAATGTCATTCTTGTAATGGAGAGCTGAAAACTGGGTGCAGTACTACAGATATGGTCTCAGGAGTGCCAAACAAGAGAACATTATCTTGGACTGCTGGATGCATTTTTTCTCATACAGTCCAGTATGTGGTTGCTTTTCTTTGCTACAGGGACACACTCTTGCCTCTAGCTCAGGTTGTTGACCACCAGCACCCTCACATCCTTTCCTGCAAAGGTCCTCCCCCAGACCACATTATTGCATGGTCTTACTCTGTACCATGTGCAGGACTTCACTCATGTCTTTGATAAACTCCAGCCTCTCTAGATGTGTCTGAAAAGTGACTCTGTCCTCCAGTATGCCAGCTCCCTTCCCCAGTTTGCTGTCATCTGAAACTTGTGTTTGAGAGGATACAGTGTGTAAGCTACTAGGATTTCCAATTTCTTATGATTTCAACCACATCATTCTATTGAATGTATTGCAATTTTCTTTATTTGTTATTTGAAATATTGGATCTTTTGAAGTTTACATTGCACACTCTAGGCATTTACTTCATTTCTTAGGTAATCTCTGTTTCATCTGAATCTTTATAAGGTTATCCTCCAGAGTTATACCTGAGGCCAGACTGGATTATAAGAAAGGTGCATACTTAGATTGATAGTTTCGTCAGTGTTTTCATTATCAAAAGTGAAATACAGGTTTATAGGTTATTACAAATTATCCACACACCCGGTGATATCTCTTAGGAGCTAAAAGAGCTTCCATTTAAACCACACTATTTTTATGCCAGTATGCCACTTCTGCAAGTTATTTCTTCTGTACGACATTCAGTGCAGTTTCTCCTGCAGAATGAATGAAACACGTCGATAGGGCAGCATTTCCTGCTAAGCCTTGGGACATAAGACATTGTCCATAAAGGCAAAAAATCCCTTTACTGAAGAGGAACAACTCTTTGCTTCCATGAGGAGCTGACTTCAGGCATGGAAAAGCCGGATTGATAAGTATCAACCAAACTGTATTTCATCATCTTCCCTAGCACTGTTCATTTGACACAGTGGTTGCTGAGATGACTATATGTTTTGAATATGTGAAATCTTGTATGTGTTTCAGAGGAATAGAAAAGATAAGACAGAAGAAAATCCTTTTGGGAATGTGCAACTGATCTGCTGACTTCAGAGCTTATCTGGTATAATAACTGATTACAGCTCTAACTGAATGACTAAGAAACACATTTATAAATTTATAGACACCATAACAGGCCTTCAAAGAACAGTTCTTGATAATTGGCTGAAAGACCTTTCCTTGATCTACTGAAATGCCTTAAGAGTTGATCTAACCAAGCGCAACAAATTATTATGATTCTTTTCAGAGCAGACACTGCCAGTTTGAGTTTTCACATGCTAAAAGCAGTTTGTATTTTGTAGCAACTCCTGCTGGAAACCAGGTAGCCTGTCAACAGCCAAACATTGTTGGGTTGGTTGTTTTTTTTGTAAAAGGCCAGGTATCTTTGGGGGAACTCTTAAGGCAACAGCCAGCATAAAATCTCTAATTCGCTTGTGTATTGTAGATATACTTTTCTATACATTCTATAGGTAACTTATTCATATATGTCTGTTCCTACACAGGGAAAAGTTATCTGGTTTTATCGCAACAATATTTAATCCCAGTGATGAACCTTGAAGCTGCACTCGGACTTATACACCAGTGAATTCCTAAAATGTTCTGCTAAAACCAGCAAGGGTCTGGAGATGCCCTATTTTAATCGCTATTTTACTACCCATGGACCATGATGCCTAGGAACATATCTTCAATGAGGACAGACCTGGCTAGTTTGTGTGGCAGAGACAGGGTTAGCATTTTGCTATTTAATACCGCTACACCACAAGTATGTGCAACACATCTTTTGGCTCTGTTCTGCACATTGTAAGGTATCCATCTGTTTGGGCAAAGCAAGAAAGGAACTACAGATGTAAATTTTTCTCCTGTGCAGTGGGAACACCTTTCTTCACTGCTGTTTCAAGAATTGATGTCTCTCACATGCATACAACACTACCAGCATACAACTTGCTTAAATCTAACCTTTCTGTTTCCTCACACCTCTGTGGTTCCTGGCACCACTCAGCTTGCCGGTATTTGTCAGCCATATAATACTGCAGGTTTATTGCCTTAGGAGTCAGAACTATATTTAAGCTCTACACGAGAAAAGTGCTAACACAATTTAATCAATGGGAAATGGTGACAAAGAGAAATACAATCATCAGATCAAACACAGGTCTTCAACTTGCATACCTACCATCTAGGTATCTTTTTCTTCTAAGCACCTGCAACAGAGTTAAGACACAGTAGCATGCATTTATGACAAAATAGAAGTTCTTCTGAAATCATACACAATTTGCCACTCTAGCAACGGAACTGAATTTTCAGCTTTAATTTAGATCTGCCTAAAGCCATTTCTTACTGGATTGCTGATGGAGGAGGGAGTAGTTCCTCTGATAGTGAGAACACTTAGACAAATGATTCCCCTGCTCTTTCAAATTAATGTTCAACAGAAAATGGTAGGGCAGGCATTTGCAGCACAAAGGCTAGGCAAAAGTGTGAAAATATAGACTATAAACTCTGACACTAGGAACGTGAAGGAATGACACTGAAAGATCAAGTGTATTCACTGATGTAATGGAATTGTTACTGAAATTAACAGAATTGTCAAGTTGCAAGGCTTTCAAAGAGGTAAAGCACTTATAGTGTTGAGATTTTAACAGTAACATTCATTATCTCCAAAAAGTAGAACATCAAAATAGCCTTAAAGATCTGTGTAGGTATGTTTAAGGAATTCAATGAGATTAATTTACTGTAACCCCCTAAGAAGATTTCTGGCCAAGAAAAGAACTAAGGATGATGTTTTTTAATGAAGCACAACTTACTGAGTTTTAGAAGAGACTAAGCAAATAACACTGTTACTGTTCGATGTTACAGGTGAGGCTGTGGGGATGTTGGAGAAGAATCTTCTCCAAATCTGTTAACATGCAAGCTATGAATGGACAGACTAGAAAAAACAAACAAATGAAGTGAAATCTGAGGACTTGTAAAGCAAGCCACCCCACTGTGGAGAATCCTCACCACAAGGCCATTTCTTGGACCTCTGCTGGTTTTAATCTATATAAATGACTGAGACAGATGGAAAACAGTATGTAAGCTGCATTCACTGATTACATCAATTGAGTGAGTAGAAAACAGAACTGGGTTTGCTCTGAAAATCAGGCTGCTATGCAGTAAATAAAACGTGGCATTGACAAACAAAAATGAGCATATGCAGCAGTAAACAGCCCAGAATATGAAATGAAAAGAAACAAAGCAAGATAAAGCCAGAGAACCTGGAGGGGACCTCAGGGAGACATAACATTTGTTTCAAAAACACCTTTTCTGATGGATACAGAGAACTTATTTTCATTGGAAACATTGTGTATCCTGACAGGAAGGAACCAACCTGGAAAGCTGAAGTGCAGTATTTCTCTCTGTGCCCCACCATGTATTTATCATCACTGCACTACTAAAAACAGATAAAATCAGCCAGGTGTTGTGTCACATCATTTAAGATATTCAGGATATCATTTGTCCCTGCCTTGCCAAGTCCCATAGCTGTTTCACAGAAACTAACAATGGATCTCAGACAAAATAAACATGAAAAGAAAAAAGATAGTTATTTTATATAGCCTGCTCGAGGTACCAGTCTAAATCATGACAAAAGTGAAGTAGTATTTTTACAAATCTCCCAATGAAATACTAGATGTATAGCACCTTCCTAAATACGAGATTAGGAAACAATACTGAAATTGCTTGGAAAATTCTGTGTTCTTTCTTAAGGGCGACCAGATTTTGAATACACATGCTCTGATGTAAAACTTCTTGACTGTTATTATAACCACAGTCTTTGTCTCTGAAACCTGTCTGTGAGGACTCACAAAAACTGTAGTCAGAGACGGACTAGCTTAAGAGTCCGTGACAGCTCTCCTCACTAGACAAGGTGTAAGTTAGGCAGGAGGAATGATCACCCCTCTCTTGGTTTCATGGACATGCCCATTGAGTGACCAAAGGAAGGCTGAACCCTAAAAACAAGTCTGGGGTGTTAAGTAGACTTAAAGGCTAGAGTGAACAGCCAAGATTTCTGCAGGAATGACCATGATCTCATGCAGATAACCTGAATTCTTGAGGCTGTGGGTAGCTGTTATGGGTTTGCATGGCAAGGCTTTGGTAGCGGCGGGGGCTATTGGGGGTGGCTTCTGTGAGAAGCTGCGAGAAGCTTCCCCCATGTCTGATAAAGCCAGTGCCAGCTGGCTTTAAGATGGACCCACCACTGGCCAAGGCCAAGCCAGTCAGCGACAGTGGTAGCACCTCTGGGATAACATAGATAAAAAGGGGAAAAAACTGCAGTGAAACAGCAGTCGAGACAGAGAAGTGAGACGATGTGAGAGAAACAACTCTGTATATACCAAGGTCTGTGAAGAAGGAAGGGGAGGAGGTGCTCAAGATGCTGGAGCAGAGAGCCTTTCCTTGCAGCTCATGATGAAGACCATGGTGAGGCAGGTTGTCCTCCTGCAGTCCATGGACGTCCATGGTGGAGCAGATATCCACCTGTAGCCTATGGAAGGGACCCCACACAAGAGCAGGTGGATGCCCAAAGGAGGCTGTGACCCTGTCAGGAGCCTGTGCTGGAGCAGGCTCCTGCCAGGACCTGTGGACCCATAGAGAGTGGAGCCCATGCCGGCGCAGGTTTGCTGGCAGGGCTTGTGACCCCTATGGGGGACCCATGCTGGAGCAGCCTGTTCCTGAAGGACTGCAGCCCGTGGAAGGGACCCACTCTGGGGCAGTTCGTGAAGAGCTGCAGCCCGTGGGAAGGACTCATGCTGGAGAAGTTTGTGAAGAACTGTCTCCTGTCGGAGGAACGTCACGCTGGAACAGGGGAAGAGTGTGAGGAGTTCTTCCCCTGAGGAGGAAAGAGAGGCAATGTGTGATGAACTGACCGTAACCCCCATTCCCCATCCCCCTGTGCCACTCAGGGGGAGGAGGGAGACAAATGGGAGTGAAGTTGAGCCTAGAGAAACGGGAGTGAAGTTGAGCCCTGGAAGAAGTGAGGGGCGGGGGAAAGGTGTTTTAAGATTTAGTTTTCTTTCACATTATCCTACTCTGATTTCGTTGGTGATAAATTAAACTTTAATTTTCTCCCCAAGTCGAGTCTGTTTTGTCCGTGACAGTAATTGATGAGTGATCTCTCCCTGTCCTTGTCTCAACCCTCGAGCCTTTCATCATATTTCCTTTCCCCTGTCCAGCTGAGGAGGCGGAGTGATAGAGGGGTTTTGGTGGGCACCTGGCATTTATCTAGGCCAAACCAAAAGAGTAATCTCATGGAACAGAGAGACACAATTACATAAATCCTCTTGGATTGCCTTACCCTCCATTACTTCTCTCTGTAGCAATACTGAGTGACAAATGATGTCTTCTCCTTTCCTCTTTAATCTGTAGTTTTACTTTATACCTGCTGAGCTAAACCCAGAATTAATCCTGGTTTTAGATGCTAGAAAGTCCTGCTCAAGCCAGTACAAACTGTTATTGCTCTGTGCTGCGTGCTACTCTTTACCCATCGGCCACTTCAGATGGCAGCATGAGAGTTTGTGTCACCACTTGTTGGCCCTCATCTTCTGTAAATCCTTCCTCCCACCTCGTCCTCGTGCCCTGAAAGCCCTCCTAAATCAGATTTGCTGCATTACCATCCAAACACTTAGACTAGCACAGGGCAGATGATGGCCAGGGTTGGAGCACAGGCTGCTGGGAGAGGGCAGGCAATGGTGTCAGTCACTTAACTAGCATTGCTTAAGAAATGTCATCTAGTTAACAGATGCCCAAAGCCTCCCTGGGTAACAGTCAGGCCATTCTTTTAGATTGCCTATCACAAGAAATCTGAAAGGGCTGAAAGTGACCTTGGCCAACAATAAAACTTCATTACCAAGAGGGACATCTGGGTCACTTACATGTCTTGCAAAGCTTTTTTTATTCTTTTAGAACCTCAGGAACTGATGCTGTAGATGCTCATTATTGCTGGCTGGAAAAGGACATGGGAAGGATACTGTGGTTTGCCAGTGGTTTTGTGCTCTCTGTCACTAGGAGTAAGAGGAGAATGAATCCCCAGGGCAGAATAGGAGAGAAGGAGTCTTCGTCTGCAGTAAGCTTTCAATATAAACTCGGAGAATCCTGAAATGGAATACATAATTGAATCTGTCACAGGAGGGGGATGAGGGAGAAGGCAATTTCACAGTGCCCTTCTCTGTCCCTTTATACCAGACTACAATGCAATAAAGCAGAACCACAGAAAAGATAAAGTTGAGGGCAGTCAGGGTTGTAGGACTAGCACAGACCGTGCCACCCTGTGCAGAACAACACAAATGAGCAATCTGGGGAGGGGGTGATGGAAGTTAAAGGAAATTAAAGGAAAACAAATGCAGAACAGATGTCAGAAAGCACATTTTCCTTCAGAGAATAATAAATGCATGTGGTAGCCTTCCAGACAAGGTTACTAGGGCAGGAATAACAAGGTCATTTCATAAACAATTAGCTGCTCTTCAGGGTGAAAGTGAAATGCTAGCAGTGACCAAGTTGGACAGCTGACACAGGAACAAAGAATATATTCTTTCCTTTCCTTCGCACTAGGGACATTCCTCTTTTAACACTTTTCACGGTTACTGTTTCCTTGCAAGAAATCCCTGACAAACCTCAATCCCTCTCTCCAGTAAGGCCATCAGGAAGAACCTGGTGGGTGTCTGCTCTGATAGCTAGAGGTGGGGAGGGCTGTGTGTGTGCACACGTACACTACTTGGAATCTATGTGTGTGATGTCAGTTTTTCTCTGTTAGGAACAGAATACCACCAACATGTTCAACTCACGGGCTGTAAATAACCAGTTTCCAATTAGCTATAGCATAAAGTTGCTTGTAATCCTGAACTATGACTGAAAAGGCATTAAAAGGCTACTTATTCAAGAGAGCCTTTCAGGCTGTAAGAAGGCCTCGTGTACATTACTGGCAAACTTCTGTATTATTAAGATTCCTTCAGGGAAATCTCTTCGGTTCAGGCACCCAGAAATCTGTCTAGCTCCCAGTTGTGTCATTCAACAGCTGATCTACAACTGTGCTGTTAATTATTTTGGTAATTTACTTGTATTACTGGCTAAAAAATGCTTTCACTGATGACGTGAGGGTAGCTCAGAGAGGGAGCAGGAGTGGGAAATTACAATGGATATAGAAAGATGGCACTGAAGTGCTTCCTTTTTTTTAACCTAAGGATGTCACCAGTATATTCTTCAAAGCTCATTATTATGATTACAGCTAGGAATGATCAGGAGAACTAGCCTTTTCTGCAAAAATCGCAGCTAAAGCTCAGGAAGTGTAAGCTCAGGAAGTGTGGGCTGGACGAGTGGTCGGTGAGGTGGATTGAGAACTGGCTGAATGGCAGAACTCAGAGGGTTGTCATCAGCGGTGCTGAGTCTAGTTGGAGGCTGGTAACAAGTGGTGTCCCCCAGGGGTCAGTACTGGGCCCAGTTTTGTTTAAGGTCTTCATCAACGACCTGGATGAAGAGTTAGAATGTATCCTCAGCAAGTTTGCTGACTACACAAAACTGGGAGGAGTGGTAGATACACCAGAAGGCTGAGCTGCCATTCAGCGTGACCTGGATAGTCTGGAAAGTTGGGCAGAGAGGAACCTGATGAGGTTCAACAAAGCCAAATGCAGGGTCCTGCACCTGGGGAGGAACAATCCCATGCATCAGTACGGGCTTGGGGTGGACCTGCTGGAGAGCAGCTCTGCGGAGAGGGACCTGGGTGTCCTGGTGGACGACAGGTTAACCATGAGCCAGCAGTGTGCCCTGGCTGCCAAGAAAGCCAATGGCATTCTGGGATGTATTAAGAGGAGTGTGGCCAGCAGGTCGAGGGAGGTTCTCCTCCCCCTCTACTCTGCCCTGGTGAGACCTCATCTGGAGTACTCTTTCCAGTTCTGGGCTCCCCACGTCAAGAAAGATGAGGAGCTACTGGAGAGAGTCCAGCGGAGGGCTACCAGGATGGTGAGGGGACTGGAGCATCTGTCCTATGAGGAAAGGCTGAGGGAGCTGGGCTTGTTCAGCCTGAAGAAGAGAAGGCTGTGAGGGGACCTAATATATGCTTGTAAATATCTGAAGGGTGGGTGTCAGGAGGATGGGGCCAGACTCTTTTCAGTGGTGCCCAGCGACAGGACAAGGGGCAATGGGCACAAACTGAAGCACAGGAAGTTCCGTCTGAATATGAGGAAGAATTTCTTCCCTCTGAGGATGAAGGAGCACTGGAACAGGCTACTCAGGGAGGTTGTGGAGTTTCCTTCTCTGGAGATATTCAAGACCCACTTGCACAAGATCCTGTGCAGCCTGCTGTAGGTGACCCTGCTTTTGCAGGAGGGTTGGACTAGATGACCCACAGAGGTCCCTTCCAATCCCTACCATTCTGTGATTCTCTGACTCTGTAAAACATAGGTTTTCATGGTGTTAAGCTTACATGCACCCAGCAAGCTTCAACAAAATCTAAATGTCTTTGTTTGCACTGTGGAGCATCCAATGTGCCCTATATCAACATCCGCTGGCTACAGATTCGAGCACATTTATTCTTCAGAGGCAGGTAGGAAGACTTTTGTTTAGAAGTTCATGTGTGTATACATATCCAGTAGGTCAAAGCATAGATAAAGAGATTTATTTTCCTTCCAAAATTCTTGTCCAGCCCATTCAAGGACATAGTCTGCACTCTGTATTTACATGGAACAGATTGATCTTCATATCAAGGGTTCATATCAAGGTCCTCTACAGCCTGTTGTAGGTGACCATGCTTCGGCAGGAGGGTTGGACTAGATGACCCACAGAGGTCCCTTCCAATCCCTACCATTCTGTGATTCTGTGATTCTGTGATATCAGATCTTACTGTCCAAAAAGGGATTGGTCTGAATGAGAATCTGTTGCCAAATAGAAGAATGAAAGTAAGCTGCTAACCCTGAGACTCATCAGCTCTTGGACTCAGACTAAATACAGAAGAAATCAATATAGTTGCACTATAACCCGTCGAGAAAGGAAAGCAGAGTTTATTTTAATTCTGCCAGCTTGGTTGGCTTGGCTTTTTTACTCAATTTTCAGAAACTACCTCCTTGAATACCCCACTCCCTTTTTGATGCAAACAAATAAGCAGTGTGAGGACAAAGGGGGAAAAATTCAACAAAGAAAGGGAGAAGGCAAAATCAATTGCTCTCACTTTGTGGATTGTTTCTTTTTCAAGTCAGGTTTGGAAAAAAACAGCATTTTCAGCGAAATTTTGAAAACCACAAACACCGTTTTTTTCTTTTTTCATTCAAAAAAGAATACATTGAATTAAAATGAAGTTTCTTCTTCAGTGCCTAGAATTATTTTCCTCAAATCTACACAAAAGACCTAACTTCTTTTATGTGCAAAAGCGAAGACAGCACAGAGCTCAGATACCCCTCGGAATCTGCAGGCTACAGAAAACTAAGAAAGGAGTTGGTGAAGTGCAGAAAGCAGACTCCACAATCTGTAAGATTGTAAAGTAGGTATGTTTATTCGGCGCCGGGCGACACAGGGGGTAGTCCCAACGAAGTCGTGCGCACCAAGCAGCAACATGTCTCTTCAATTTATACAATCAAATATTACATATACATTAGATTTCCCAATACACCTATGCATATACATCTATCTCATTGCATATCAAAATCACTTCCAAGAAATAATTTCCATATTATAATTAGTTCCAAGAAGTAATTTCCATAGTCTCCTCCCAGTTGCGCTTGTGCAGTGCCTCCTAGTGGTGGTCATCGGCAGTCCCAAGATGAAGGCCCATCCTCTTCATCACGGTGTCCGCTGATTGACCTTTGTTTCTGCGCAAACTCATTTCTCTCCTGGCTCCCATCCATACAGCAGGGTCAGTCTTGACCGGTTCTAGGTGACTCCCAGCCCCTATGAGGAACTAACTCCTTTGTATGGAGATGCAAGACTCTCTGCTTCAGCTAGTTTAGACAATAGATAAGCACTATCATTTTTTTAAATGCACAGCAACTATTAGGTAATGCCACTTCTATTAAAATCCCTTTTAACCCCTTCCTTCCGTTGGTTTAGAAGTCTTCAGGTTGGCTAATAATTTTCCTTAGGATTTACTCTGAGGCCATTGCTGGATGCTGAGATAGGTATTTGATGTCTGATAAATTGAAAATCACATGGCAGGACTCATCTAAACTTTAGAACTGAGATGGTAGGTTTGTGACGGCCTAAACAAAAGCAGAACAACTGAACGCTTTTCTTTTTACATTTTTTCTACCTAACCCTCCTTAGTATCCTTTTATAAATTGTCATTTTTTTGTGAGCCCATGTACTTTGCAAAGGCCTGAGTCTTGGAAGAGGATCCTGCTTGCTGAACGCATTTGCTGGCAGCTTTCCCTCCCTGCGTGGGTGAAGGCTCCCAACACGCTCTCCATTAAAACCAGGGGCAATAATGCAGACATTACAGACAGCACTGCTCATGACTAAAGCTGATTACTCTGCACCCACACAAGCATTTTCCCTGCCAGATCCCTAAAGACAGTTACCCTTAGAGCAGTAGGAAAGAGGAACAGCAGGAGGGTGGGCTAGAAAGGGACATTTCCAGCCACAGATTTACTGGAAAGGGGAAAGGAGATGTGGCGCTCACCTTCTGGACACATACATGTCAGGCTAGAGGACATATTTCTGGGAGGGACGCTGAGAGAGAGAGATTCGAGCATGGATGAGTTGAGAGATGAGAGTATGGTAAAAAAAGCCAAAAATGTGGACTGAATGGGCTGGAATGACAGAGTTACACACAGGGAACTATCTATAGGCAAATTAAGCAATGAAACTGCTAGCATACCTTAGCTATAGGTGAAAAATCTATTGCAAGTGATGAAAGTGGAAAAACAGTTTAAAGCATGCAGGGATATGAAATAATAGCAAACCAGATCAGCTACAGGAAGGGTTCATGGATTTACAACAACCACTGGTTGGACAAAAAGTCCATTTAGATTTCAGGCAATAGACCAGGTTCAAATATAAAATGCAATGAAATCCACACAAATGAATCTGTGAGTGCTGATATCAGCAACATATTTTATCCATAATGACAGGAAATTACATAAAGTGAAGAGGATTTACAATGAAACAAAGGTACAAGACAAAGTTAAGGAAAGGTTCGTATTATCATAGTCTTGCTGTGGATGCTCACTCTTCTAAAACCACCTCAAGACCTTTTGGGACACTTCCACTGAAAATCAGCACAGGTTTTGCTTCTTCTGTGCATTTGACAGCCAACACAGATTACTGATATGAACACTAAGATTGTGAATCTTATATCTGCACAAGTTTGCAACCTGAGCTTTTCAGAAGCTCGCCCATTGCAAAAGTGGTCTTTCTTCCAAATTATTTCAACAGTGAATCCTCACAGCCCCTCAAAAATTCTCAGTCTCCAAGAACCCCTTGAACTGCTGCATTTGGTGCAGAGGTTACTACAGGAGACTTCATCAGTTAGTTAAAAGTCTCTCTGAACTTAATTCTTGGACCTGACAATATGGATTCACTTAAAAATTGTGCTCCTGTAAAGTTCTTTCTGGTAAGAACCAAAATGCTGGAAGTTGCACAACACCACATGTGCTTTCATGCATCTTTTAAGTGTTTTACAATGCAGATCTTTGGCAAGGAGCTTCTGTTGTAATTGATGTAAATATACAATGATGGAGATTTAGGAAAGTATAGTCAGCTAATGAGTCTTGATAATTGCAACAAATGGTAGCTACTGAGAAGGAACATGGACACACAAGTAAAATCTCTCTCACTTCAAGGAAAGTCAAACTGCAGACTATAAACTTTGTTCTGTGAACTGAACTGTAATTACTAATTATCCTGACAGCAATAAGGGGAATAATATGTATATTAAAAACATAATTCTTTTTTCCTATATTTATAGGTGGCTGCAATTTTAAGTTCTTGGAAGCTTTTTTTATTATTATTATTCTGGAATTCATTACTCTACCTAGTTACTTGAGCAACGAATTTTGATGACTCCTTACCAGTGCCTTCACTGCCAGGCCGGTGTACAGCAAACATATTCTTCTTAATGTTAGTTTTTAATTTTCAGATCTCTGTTCCACTTTCTAGCAGTAGCTCTTTTCTTCTGTGTAACTGATAGGATATAAAAAACTGGTAGGATATGTATGTAAGACAGGATATGTTATAAAATGTTCATATTAATAAATAATCTTACATGAAAAAAATCATGTTGTTCTTGACAACTAAAGTAGGTTTATGCATGGACATTGGATTTCGGAATTTTACCTGAACAGTTTCATCAAATTAGATACTTTGATTGTACTTAGAAATACGATTGGAGTCTGCTAGTTGAGCCTGTTGCTTTGTCACAGAACCTCTATCTAGAATAACAGGGTTTTAGCTTATTGTTACTTTCTATGTAACTGCATGGAGGGGATTTGATATTTTCAGCATGTCTGCATGCACTTGAAAGGGCTCTGAGAAAGGCTCACTTTCTAGCTTTGTTTCTAAAGACTTCAGTAAAACTTTGCACATAAAAAAATCCTGACCTTCTTTCTTCCCAGTGCAGAGAAACATTTAATCACAGAACCACATTAATTCACTTCTGAGGTATGATTGCTATTATCTTGTCATTAGGACAATGAGACACAGAAAAAAAAAAAGAAAAAAAAAAACAACAAAGAGAGAATATAACAAAATCCTACTAACTACATTCTGGTACATTCATCATCAATCTCTATTAAATGTCATAAAAAGAATTAAAGCAAAAATCTGTTACTGAAGGAGATAAAAGAGTGAAAAAAATTCTCATTTAAAGGAAGTATAATTTCTTTAATTGTTTTACACCTTAAAAAAATATTTTCTGAAGATTAGAAATTCCGATACAGTGGCTTTCTGAAATAAAACCATTTCCTAATACTTGTTACTAGGCAGTGAAGTCAACTGTATTGAAAGTCTTGAGACTGCAAGCAACATCATGTCCCTGACCTGCATGTTACTCTCAAAGCGCAGTTATTGGCACCCCAAGATTAGCTGCCACAGTCAATGGATTCACAGCTCACCAAGACCCACCAGTGAGAATCTAAAAAACATTCTAGATGCACTGTCCTGACAGAGATGCTCCAAAATGATCTTCTAAAAATGCCTGATTCCGTGAAAGATCAGTGAGTAGATCCTTGTGCTGGCTGCATGGATAGGCTTTTCAAGAAACCATTTATACAGCCAGATTACTGTGCATGCCAAAACAAGGAGCTAAAATCTAGGGAAGCACAGGTTTATATGCCTGAAATTAGATGTACAACATTTCAGGCAGAAAATTCACCAAGTAGCTAAAGGTTTAATAGAGAGATATTAACAATACATAGAGATATACTGGTCTTTTCTGAAATGAGTAGCCCGGTACCAGTCTCGATACAAGCTATTTAGGATTGGATATTTTTGCACTCAAGTTTCTGCAAAAACATGATTTACTGAGTGTATTCAGATCATGTCTAACTGTTCCAGCTTCTACTTCTATTATTATTAAAATAATATATAGTAGTGGGTGTTCTGCATAATGGCTGTTGGATAAATCCCCCAGTCAAGAGCCCAGAAAGCAGAATGGAATTTATTTGAATACACATATTAAAGTTAATAAAGGCTTAATCAGCAGCTCCTGAAAGACTATTTTATTTGCAGAGTTTCATTATAGATCATCACTTTTTGCTCACTTTACTTGAGCCCAGTAACCTATGCTTTGCCAAGCATGAATCATTTAGAATTTTGTATGTTGGATAATGCTAGCTGTGATTCAGAATGAAAAAAATGTCTTCATTCATGTAGTATCAAGTGGAAACTAAGGTTATCTTCCATACAAAACTTCACAGCAGCTATAAATCATCGTTCTGAGGAAAACTTGTATACTATTTGAAACTGTAGGTTTTTTTCATGTTTCTAAATAACATGAAGTGCATGGTGCTATTTACAAAGTTATTTCCCCATTTTTCTTTTTCTCCACAAGGGATTGAGATAAAAAAAAGTGAAATTAAAAACCTCTGCTACTTTTCAGGAAAATCTCATTGTAATTTCACAGATGATTTCCATACAATCTTCTCATTCATCTCCAAGGACATTTTTAACTCTGTGCAATATCTGCTCTGGCCACATCAATATATGAGTTACCTTCTCTTTAATCCCTCTTATCCCCCCTAATTTACATTCTCATTGTATAGAAAAATACTCCATGAACTTTGAGACCACAGAAATCTGCAGATTCAAAGGTCTCAGTGAAATATTGTTTCTGAGATGAAAATAACCATCAACCAGAGTTGTCGACAGAGACCCTGGACACTATTCACTTTAGCTCTCTGGTTTGAACGTATAATCAACCACCTACTCTTTGGTGCAATGTGAAATTGTTATCACATGAGCAAAATAAATATCAATAATAAGAAAATCTATGTTTTAGTAAAATGATGCTGAGTGAAATTAAAATTATTTAGGGTTAAGACCCGATAAATGTTGAAATATTGGAATAAGTAGCTAGCTTACTTATTGTGTGGCTATAAATTTATAATAACATTTCTGACATAAATGCAGAGCTGCCATTGAAATCAGCTTGCTTGAAATATTATTTTTCCGATAGCTGAAAAATTGTTCAAGCATTTCCAGAAAACTTAGTTTCAGATGAAAGTTGAAGTTTACAGGGTTAAGAGAGATTCCTCTCTTTCTTATCTTGCTCATTCACTCCTGCTGTAACCCTAAACCCAGTTTTTAATTATCTGAAGACAGACAAGAAATGAAGTTTTGTATGCACTGCTATAGTCATGCAATTCCAATAAATCTCTGTGTCTAGTTGCCTAACATCAACTTTTCACAGTACTCTGTAAAATGGGAGAAGTTAAATCTCTATCTTTCTTATTTTACTGTTTCAGCATAACCTGAAAATGATGCCTTTCTCATCCTCTTCTCACCCTCAGCCAACTGCCGTCTGTGGATAGGAATGTACTATTTTAATTTCTCTCCCACGTACAGTGGGTACCAGGCCTGATCACCAGCTGCACAACGAGGGCACCTGGACCTGCATGGTGGATGGGAGTGGGTAAGGATATGCAGGGAGCCTGCCATCCATCACAAGACCCAGAGCCCAGCTGAACCAGCTGGCACCTCTGTAAGGGAATCCAGTCAAGTGGGCATCCAGTACTTGTCTCCCTTCGTCGGCTATGTGTACAGACGCAGATCCACTACATCAAAACAGTTGCATAATAGAATTCAAAACACAAAGTAGCATCTTCAGCCAAAGTAAACTCTTTTAACATTGACAGATTACCACCCTGCAGTTGCATCGGGCAGGAATATGGACCCTTAGTCTGCCATTAACAGCTTAAAATGTTAAGGAAATGGGCAAGAGCAGACAACGCACAGCAATCACAAATATGTCACTATTTTTGTTATTAAAAGTTGTCATAGTTTTTACTCTGTGTTACACAAAATATTCACTATGGAGAATAATGGCTTTTATTCAAAACCCAGATATAGATCTTTGGAAAATAATCTCTTTTTTGTGAAGCCAGGGACAAGTATGGATGTTTTTCATGAGCATACATTGTCTCAAATTAAGTTGTGCTTGCAACACTTTAAATCTGAAGTGCTTTCCACGGTCATGGTTTATAACTGTGCATTCTGCTTGACAATAAGATGAAAGATCAAGTTTAGAAACCAAGGCCACAAAGCTACATTAAAACTTAGTTTAGTATCTGTGCTTGACTTTATTTTCTTAGGAATCTGTCACCATGAATTTGCTTGCATATAAAATTTATGTGACTTAGTGTCCTTACATTTTACCTCTTAGAATTTCTCTTCTCTTACTCCACTGTGTCTATTTTCTAAACTAACAAAAAGAAAATCTACACCCTCCAAGTGCCTGATGCCAGGCAATGTCATCCTCGTTTAGGATCTGGTCCAAA
Source organism: Opisthocomus hoazin (assembly GCF_030867145.1). NCBI lineage: Eukaryota > Metazoa > Chordata > Aves > Opisthocomiformes > Opisthocomidae > Opisthocomus > Opisthocomus hoazin. The sequence goes on along the minus strand of NC_134416.1, from coordinate 14,833,136 downwards.
ATCAGTGAAATGTAATAAATCTGATCATGATGCTAAGCTATTTTATTTCAGAAAGATCTCTGTATCTGGAATTGATTTAAGGGAATACATCAGGCAAAATATGATTGGAGTAGCTTTCATATATGAACTGGCTTCATTATCACTAAAACGGAACCACTCTTTCTTAAACTCCAACTGTATGACAATAAGACCCTAAACACATCAAAGATTTCTCTGACTTACACACAAAGCCCACAACTTTGCAGCAAAATTATATCAATAATAATAAAAAGGTTAATAAAAGTTTTTTTGTATTAACAGCTGTAGCAAATTTTACTAAATGTCTTCCTACTTGTTGATCATATAAAAGGTACCCTTTTGTATCTGGTGTATGCAGTGTAACTGTTTTCCCGTCCTCTGTGTGACTTGGATAGAAAAGGTAAGCAGGCAAGTTTTCAGAAACATAATATGTAAAATTAAATTTAGGTTGCCTTTTAAGTCCTTGAAAAATCTAAAACGAATTTTTTCATAATATACTGAAGGCACAAGAAGTACCATAACCACTCATCTCTAACTTCTTTGGTTTGAGGGTACACATATTAATCTCAAATGTCAAAAATCTAACAAGACTGTGATGCCAATATTACCTTTTCCTGAATGGAAATCCTTAAAAAATATCCATGGCTTTTATCTTTTGAGGAATGAATCAATAGAGAACAGCTATTTTCCTTTCATTCTAACACATGAACTAGAGGACCTCAAATCAAAGTAGCCAGTTGCAGATGTGAAACAGGATGCTGTGTGTGCTAAAAGTTTGCATTGATCCAAAAAGTAATTGAACAATATTAAATACGATGTCAGGCTCAGAATGTCCCTGAGCGTCAAATTGTCAGAGGCTGGGAAAGTATCATGGGAAAAGAACAGTATATGTAGCCCCAGTTCTTATACTGTTCCTTAGGTATCTGTTTTTGGCACAGTCGGAGCCAAGGCACTTGGGTATATGGTATAAATTATACAAGTAAAGTACTGTTCCAGACAAATAACTGCTTTTAAACTGTATCTGTCCTGGCACTACATCTTCCCCAGCAATACCTTTCATATGTAGCCTAGACCTGAGAGAACACTGTGGCCTCCAAGAGACTTTGGAGCACGTAGACTTTGGTTCGTGAGCTAGGAAGTCACCTTTTTTATCTATCCCTCCGCTGTAAGGCAGGAAAAGTGATATATCAACACATTTTCATTAAGTAAGTGCAAAACTCTTGTGTTATACTGTTTGTGCTGTTTCTGTTTGTCACTTCCTTCACTGCCTGCAAATGAGTGGATGCCTGAAACAACTTTTTCTGAATTTTACTTACTGAAATGAGATGCCAAAGGCAGGAAACTGTGCATATTTTGTTCCCTCCATCGTCTAGAGACAGAAAGAGACTGACGTCCACAGGGTGATCCATCCCTTCTAATTTTTCAGTACTGATTTATCACTTACTAATAATTATTAGTAGTAGTATTGGATGCGTGAGTCTCTCTGTCCTTCTCACTCTTCCCTCATGGACCTTAATAGTAACCCAATAGATCTGAGTGGATTGTAATATTCTTTTAATATGGTCCCCAGCCCTCCTGTAAATATTCTTTTTTTTCCTTTGCTTCTTAAGGATAGTAAGGCCTTCTGTGAAAAGCCTAAACTCTGCCTGCCTTTTTGGTTTCTGGCCATTTGCCTTTGACCTGCTGTCCTACTGACCACTTAACTGGGCCAAGGTGTTCTTTCAGCCTCTGGTGGTTATTAGCCCGGTAGCAGAATCAAAGCTCTTACAGAAAGCAATAATTATTTGCCAGTACCGTACACTCAATAAACAGTGATAAAACTGTTAGTCTTGCAACACTTCTACCATCAGCCCCTTTGAACTACACAACTCTCTCACATCCTAATTGGTCTAAACCCGTCAGGCCTGGCCCATGGTCTCAGAGGTACATAATTTCAGAGAAAGAAAAAGGCTCTTCCCTTCCAACCCCAGCCATGCAGACAAACATAACTTGTAATTGCTTTACAATACACTTTATGGTACATACAAATAAAAATATAAAATGGAAGTGATTTCAACAAATGTGGGACATCATATCCTGAGTAGTAAGGTTGCCCCCAAAGACAGATTTTTTTTTATTGCCAGGGAAGGTTCACTCAGAATAAAGAAAAAACTCTAGAGGAGAGATGAGTGTGTATATCACATCTCCACCAGCCATGGAGTAACCTCATCAATAATTGCCCTTGTTTTTGAAGGGAACTTATACTGTAGAACAGCAAAGATCATTGTTGAGTATTTTCCACCAGGAAGGACAAGGAGAATTATTGCTGAAGGAAGATTTCACATACAAATTATAGCCAGCTTTGAGGAAAGGGCAGCGGGTCATTTTCCTGGTCTGGAAGCAATCATGAATTATACTGTTCCTCCTGGACTTTCCATAGATTTCTTTTTTGGGGGAAAGGAAATCAATAGGAAGGGAAGGGCTCTTTCTCCTTCATTTGCTGTCACAAGAGAAGGTCACTATGGCTCTGTGGAATCACCTTCTTTGCCTGAGAAACCTTGCAGATCATGGAAAGCCACTAGCTTCTTTGTGCAGGTCTACACACCAGACCATAATCTTATAATAAAAGAGGGTTGGGTGTTCTGTCATTTTGCTCATTCTGAATTGTCTCCTTTGCTTTTTTCCTGCTCATTTCTTTGTCCTACCCAGGACCCTGTGAATGGGTGTATCAGCCACCAGCTTTGTATCATCAATAAACTTGCTGAGGGTGACTTTGTCACATCATCCAAGTTATTAATAAAGATGTTAAAATATACTGCCCCTAGTATCAAGCCCTGGAATACACCATTAGTGATTGGCCTCCAGCTGGACTTTGCATTATTGACCACAATCTTCTATGTCTGGTCATTTGGCCAGTTTTCCATCTGCCTTACTCTCCACTTATCTAACCTGCATTTTCTCAATATGTCTATGAGGATGTTGTGGAGGACAGTGTCAAAAGCCTTGCTAAAACCAATATAGACAATATGCACTGCTCTGTCGATGTTCCCTAAGCTGGTCATCTCGTTATAGAAGGTGATCAGGCTGGTAAAGCATAATTTCCCTTGCATAAAAACATACTGACTACTCCCAACCATCTTCTTGTCCTTCATATGTTTGGAAACGCTCCATCACTTTCCAAGGGAACAAGGTGAGGCTGACCAGCCTGTAGTTCCCTGGATCCTCCTTCTTGCCTTTCTTGAAGCTAGGAATGACAGTTGATTTCAAAGATAATTGAGAGTGGCTTTGCAATGAAATTGATCATCTCCCTCAGCACACCTGGGTGCATCCCATCAGGTCCCACAGACCAATATATGCCCAATTTCTATAAAAGTTCCTTAAGATAATCCACCTGCACTGAGGTGTTTTCCTTCTTGCGGACTTTCTCACCCGAGTTAGGGGCCTGGGACTCCTGAAGGACAGTCTTACCAGTAAAGACGAAGACAGAGAAGACATTGAGTATCTTGGCCATTTCTGTGTCCTTTGCCACCACGTCCCCTACCATATTCAGCAGCATGCCCACATTTTCCCCAGTCTTTCGGTTGCTGTTCATGTCCCTGCCTTTCTTGCGCTTCATGTCCCTCACCAGACCGAACTCCAGGTGGAATTTCGCTTTTCTGACCACATCCCTGCACGCTCAGACAGCGTCTTTGTATTCTTCCCAGGTCTCATGTCTCTTTTTCCACCTCCTGTATTCTTTCTTTTTATGTCAGAGTTTTGTCATGAGCTCCTTGTTCATCCATGCTGGCCTGCTGCCACCTTTGCTTGACTTTCTGCACTGCCAGATGGACCTGTCTTAAGCTGGGAGGAGGTGATCCTTGAAAATCTAACAGCTATCTGGGACACCTGCTTTCTCCACAGCTGTCTTCCATGAAATTCTTCTAAGCAGGTGCCCTGAATAGGTCAAAGTCTCTTCTCCTGAAGTCCAGAGTTTTACTATGCTATGGTACTAAAGAGCATCCGGCCTGGTCCTAAAAAACTACCTTTTATTTTGCTTCAGTTCAAAGGAATCCAGGCTGTGGTCTCCAAGACTGCTGTGCACTGTGAATCAAAGTGTTTAGAAGCATGCTCCTGATCTAGGCTAAAACAAGGATATGTAGACACAACTTGAAGGCAGGAATGAATCTGACTTTTTATAATTCTGGTCAGAGAGGTCATTGAGTGACATGAGCTTTTTTCCTTAAAGTGCTTCTATTTTTCTATTACTTTTCAATGTGAAAAATAAAACAAAACCAACAAAAAACCCACCAAAACACAAACAGGTCAGGAAGAAGGATCAGAAATCGATTTTCTCCTTTCCTGTGCTCACTGAGCTGCAGCATTACACTCTTTCTAAATTACATAAATTATACACAAAGGTATTTCTGACTCCTCCATCCCTGCTTCAGACAGGCAGACCAAATTTAAGACAGCAATATTTCCACACTGTTTCCTGCCAACTTGCAAAGGGTTACCCCTTTAACTGCCTGCTTCTTGTAAATCTCATTCTTGGGAGCCTATACCTCTTCATTCATTGTACATGACACAAGAATATGAGTTCTACTTGTGGCATCAGACCCCAACACTTAAGCACTGAAGTCCTGAGACCTGCAGTGGGTAAGGCACCCTCTGAATCTGTACTACATCACCTTAAAAGATTTGACGTTTTGGATCATGTAATATGAACATCCCCAGTAAAAATGTCCAAGAGATGGAACTAGGCAATGAACAGCTGCATGCTAGGGTGGTAAAACCTTTGCTCACTTTATTGCAGCTCATTTACACAGCTCTGACTATGTCCCAGAAGTCTGTAAAATCTTCTAATGTGTTCATATGACACTTGGAAAATTTCAAAGCTTTTTTGGCTCAAGAGTGTTCAAATTGTCTTGTAATAAGGAAGAACAAAAAATATTTTATTTTCTTGAGAGTTTTCATGAGAAACCTGCAGTCTTTTCTGGCTACATCTCCAAAACACTTATAGATTTGCTGAGCCTCATATTTGTACTACAACAAAAACCTAAATGTAAAGTTTAGTGTAGTACTGGCTCCCTTTATCATTAGTTCCATCTGAATATAAGGATAATCTTTTCTTATGTAAAGACATATTAACATGTGATAAAGATTGAGTTCTAGTAGAGCTGGCTAGTAGAACTAGTAGAGGGTAAGTCAGTTACTTGCAGAAAAATACTGTATGGGTCTTCATGATTTCTCATTTAACACTCTCCCTCAGAAAAACAAAGATAAAGAAAAGAATCTAGAAAGCATACAGCCATCAGGAATGCAGAATAGTGCTACTTTTAAAATGAGAGTTAGCCACCTTTCATCTGAAAACATTATTCTCATTTTGAAAATTGACAACGTTCTGCTAAAGAACATTCCTGAAGCTTTTATTAGAGCAAAGTTACCATTTCTGGAAGTATGACTTCTTGCATTTCTGAAATAAAGGGTCCAGGTAAAATGTGGACTAATGGCCTAAAACCTTGTCCTGAAATTAGTTGCCTAAATCATTCATATTAATCTAAATGGCCTGTGCAATAACTTACTGAATAGGACATTCACCTGATGGAGAGATCCAGGTTCCTACCATCATTGATCTGATAGATCCAAATTACTATATAAGAGGCAGTACCACCACTAGCTGTGTTTTGAGATAAAAGTAGCCATGGCTGTTGTTTTGGTGCTGAATTCAGTAACATTAGTAAGAGCAAGTATGAGTAGTTCAACATTTACTTATCACCTATGGTTTTATAGCATGGACACAGTCTGGCCATTTATTTCCACTTCCCCAAACTGTCTTGCTGCTGTGTGACACAGGTGAACCAGGCAGAAGACATGCCACAATGGTCGGTTGTCACTTTGAGTTTCATTCAGTCTTCAGCTTCTCTGAGAACCAACAGCCCACACGGGCCAAGCAAGGGCCTCTTGTTTTCTCCCCTTATTGCTGGATGGAGATCATCTGCTCATCTCCAACAGATCTGTCTTTCTGACAGTACCAACCTAGCTAAGAACTGGATTAGTGAGGTGACATCCACATGCGGCATCAGCAGTGTCCTGAGATGAAACAGTGCTGCAGCACGGTGATTTAAATGCTTTATATGAAAACAAAAATTAACAGCTTACTTTCAGGCAAAGTATTTTGCAGCCATGAAATAGTAACAGGCTGACTAGGACTAAAGTGCCTTTAACTGCTGCAACACAAATCAAAAAGCTAAGTGCTTGGATACGTGGCCTTGTCCCTGACTGTATAGCACTGAACCCATCCAAAACTCATTTAGAGTTGAAAACTGTCAGCAGTTGGCCAAATGATGATGATTCTGGTTGCCTATAAAGAGAATTATCTCAGAGTAATTTACATCCCATTGTGTGTGCTTCACAGGATGGCATGAACTGTGAACACTTGTAGTACTTATTGATTCCATATGTTAATGCATAAGTGGATGGCCAAACAAAGACTAATGAGACTCATAAAATATAAAAAGTGTTGGTCAGAGAGGATTTTTGGCATCTTTCACACAGTTTCTCATGCTTGAAGATTGAGCTTGTCCTCTGGAAAAAAAAGCTACCACATGCAGAGGCACCAGGCATGTTGCATCACATAGTTTCACCATAAAACAGCCCCTGTGTTATAGGAACAGCAACAGTCTGCAGAAGATGAGCAAGAAGATGCCAAAAAAGAAACGAGAGATTAGCCGAGCTCCTTTCACAGGGATTTCTCCAAATTTCTGATGTGGTCAGAATCAATTTCACACTTTTATTTAGATTAAATGAGAAGTGTAGCCATTATTCTCTTAGAACTCTCAAAGTAGTAAGGAATATCCAGCTTCTATAAAACATGCAGTAGAATTTGTAAGCTTTTTGATGGCAGTCATAACTGGAATAAAAACAAGGAGTTTTTGGAAGCACTAAGCAATTAAAAATGTAAGTGCTGCGGAATATCAGTCAGCATCCGTTTCCTTTCAGTATCACAATTCACCCACTTCAGAGCATTCAGCATGTGGAATTCAAAAGGTGAACTTCTTACCACATATATACCATGGAATAGAATTGCTTTATATATCCTGTTGTGAGTTGTCTTTTCGTGACATGGATATTGATTACAAAATGAGAGGACAGCTCTATCTCTAGCCCCATTAAGCACTCATAATATATAATTCTTAAAAAGATCTTTAATCACCACTAATCCAAACAGTAAGCTCTGAAAAATCCATTGCAAATTCCTGTGCAATGGGTGATATTTTTATTGTCTTATAACTTCATCCATTCTCTGTCTTCTCTTCCCATTCAAGCTGAACTCAGCAGTGATGTCCACATCCCATTCAGAGACGTGCTCAGAAGAACAGAGTAGCTTGATTTGGACTTTGAGGATCACCCTGCCCAAGCCATGCAAGGTGTTTGTGTTTACAATGGATTCTACATCCATCTTGGTTATGCTGGGGTTCTTGTTCTTTATATAGGGCCTTCCAAGGAACCAGTTTTTTTGTCTCCTCCCAGGCTGATATATAACTATGATCGGGGCAATCCAAAACATAAGTACAGGCTGGGTGGAAAGTGTCTCGAGAGCATCCCTGAGGAGAACAGCTTGGGGCTGCTGGTGGATGAGAATCTCAACATGAGCCGGCAATGTGCACTTGCAGCCCAGAAAGCCAGCTGTATCCTGGGTTGCATCTAGAGAAACATGGCCAGCAGGTCGAGGGAGGGGATTCTGCCCCTTTACTCCGCTCTCGTGAGACCCCACCTGGAGCACTGCATCCAGCTCTGGATCCCCAACATAAGAAGGACATGGATGTGTTGGAGTGGGTCCAGAGGAGGGCCACGAAGATGATCAGAGGGCTGGAGTACCTCTCCCTACGAGCACAGGCTGAGGGATTTGGGGCTGCTCAGCCTGGAGAAGAGAAGGCTCCAGGGTGACCTTATAGCAGCCTTCCAGTACCTGAAGGGGGCCTACAGGAAGGATGGAGAGTGACTTTTCACAAGGGTGTGTAGTGATAGGACAAGTGGGAATGGCTCTAAACTAAAAAAGGGCAGATTTAGACTAGATATTAGGAAGAAATTCTTCACCGTGAGGGTGGTGAAACACTGGCACAGGTTGCCCAGAGAAGTTGTGGCTGCCCCCTCCCTGGCAGTGTTCAAGGCCAGGTTGGATAGAGCTCTGAGCAACCTGGTCAAGTGGAAGAAGTCCCTGCTCATGGCAGGGGGGTTGGAACCAGATGATCTTTAAGGTCCCTTCCAACCCTTGCCATTCTATGATTCTCTGATTCTGTGAAATGAGGTGAAAAAGGACACTAAGTTGGGAGATATGTTTGAGTATTCAAGTTCCTGTGCAACTTCTGAACACTTGTTGCAGGAAATGTTGGGAGGGCCCAGAAGATGGCAAGCCATGAAAATTAAAGACATATTAGGGTAAAATACTCCATTCATTCTATCGTTAAAGATTTTCATGACATAAAATCCCTTGAGCTGAGAGCAAAAATTTTAAAAAGGCAAGGCTCCTGCTGGATCAAATGGAAAACTTAACACACCCACAATATAAAGCCGGAGCATGTATTACTTTCCATAAGATCTCCACATTTTGACACCAAGCCAAAATACCTTAATTATTTGTTCCAAAGTTTCAAAAGTGACTGGTGCTATGACAGAGATTTTATTTTCAGAAAATCTGGTCATTCTAACCGCATATGAGGTTGGACACTCAGGAGCCAATGTATTTTGACAATGTAGGAGCATTTCAAAAACTGTAATGTTGGTTTTAATCTGATACATTTTCAGAGTGTAACCCTTTGCCTCTACAGATAATAAAAATTCTGCTTACAGTCGCTATGCAGTCAATAGCTCACGGACAGCATCATGTTTTCTATATTCTATTTAGCATAAAGATAAGTAACTTAGGAAAAAAGAAATCAGGGAATTGATTCCTTCTGTGCTGTACCCCTCAAAATCCATCCTTTTTTATTTGACAAAAGATTAGGTTTTATCTGTGGCAGTATGGTGAGACACTAATATTTCCATTTAATCAACCCCAGTAAAAAAAGAGTAACAACTTTAATTTTAAGATTTCCATGGTAAGATTTTTTTACTGTGAATAGGCTGACAGAGGTTATGAAAACACATAGCCAAAGCAAGAGATGGAGGAAACATATTATGCATTTTGCAATTACTCACCCAGGCTTTATTATACTCATCACAGATACAGGCATTATTTTTGGAAGAAATCATTTGATGAGCTGTCCAGCGTTTTATCCTTGACTCCAGTCTGTAATGATGATAATGGCAAGGAATCCAAACTGTTTGCTAGAAAAACAAACTTAGAGATAGAGCTCTGGAAAACTCCTACACTAAATGAAGGATTACGCAAGAGCATTGGAATTGCTTTAGCCTCTGTTTGATGAAAACTATTTAAATTTCATGTAATAACTTCAAAATACCAGAAGAGATTGATGTGAGCTGAAGTGTGAGTGCCACTCAGTTCGCTGTAAGCATGATTTATTTTTGACTTAATCATTCTAGTGTCAGGAGTTGAGGAAACCAGGTGTCAACCAGGCATTACAATTCGATGCTCAGTTTTTCCAGGACTTTCCAGGACTTTTAAAAACTATGTATAAAATATGAAAGAGGCTGCCTTTACTTCAGGGTTAATGTGGGATCAGTCCTAAGGCAATGACTAAGTGGTCAGGCACCTCATGCAATAGACTTCTTGTCTTTTATACATAGTTCTGGTGTAAGGAAGAAGGATGCTTCAGTGGTTATGGTGGCATTTTCTAATGCTGTGGAGTGGAACCTGGTTCTTGTTCCGCTGCACATTTCCCTGGTCATATCACATAACACTGAGGACGACACTAAAAGGACACATGGGTGTAGTGACTATCAACACTGCTGTGCCTGACTATCCAGTACCCAGCTGCAAGAATTCAGTTATGCTGAGTTAGACATTAGGGGCTACCGGTATCCTTTGTGAAAGGCTGCTTTCGACCCAAAGTAGACTGGTGCTCGGACTGGTTAGATGCAGTCCCACAGAGAGACAGCAGCTTTGGATAAGCTCTTTCAAAAGCACCACAGAGGAGAAAGCTTAATACTATAGTCTGGGTTAAGCACACCCCACCTATAGTGTAGATGGGGCAGATATACATATGGCTGTGACCACTGTACCAACAATGTGTCTTCTTATGCTTCAGTAAGGCCAGCTCCTCACAAACCTGCTCTTGCATAAAAGATCTTGTCATCACATATACAAGATCTTGTACAACATAGACAAGGACCTGTGTGGCTGATTGACTTCTGTGTGCAATATGAACATCCAGTAATTCTGTAAGAAGGTCTTACAGGGCCAACAGCTAAAGGCATGGCACGTAGTTATTGGTGCACACGTGGTTCTAGCTTGTCCTACCTCAACTGTGTAGTCACAGTCTAGGTTTCCTCAAATAGTGGACAAGTATGCATATAAGACTGGGACTCATTAGTGCTGCAATTTTAACAGAGCTTACACCAGTGGGATACAGAGGAGAGCTGCAGAAATATATTTTGTGTCCCAGACTAATCCCTTTTTGCTCTGAGTTTGATGCCTACATAAAATCAAATTTAAAGCCCTAATTCTCTATACTTTTATGCATATATATTTACAAAGGTAGCTCATGTGTACAGCTAGTGGACCCAGGTTGTCCTCAGGGTATTCAGATACATATTACCCATCTTTACAGAGGTAATGTTCACCTTTCCCACCAAAGCAGTGTCACTTTTGAGACAAACATGAAGAAGATCCAAGGAAAGGAAGTGGGAGGTTTCATACCATGTGGACCTGTGATAAGAACATTCACTTGGAAGTGGGAGGACCAAGGTTCTCCCAGGCATGACATTGCTGCCAAAACAGCTAACATATTTGACAGTGAACAGTCATAGGGCAAAACACACAATTAACTTGAGTAGCTGCAACCAGAGTCCCATCTCCCAGATGGGAAATTCTTGATGTGTCTGTCTGCAGGTGTGCTACAAGTTTGTCTGGCTGAAGGGAAGAATAACATTTAAGTCAACAGTTACATGTCCTGGGTGAGCCCAGAGGGTATAGGGGATGCTGCTGACTTGAGACAGTCATAGCGGGAGAATCATGAAATCTGCCTTTTGGAGAGAGAAGTCTGAGTCCATGGATGAGACCATCCATAGTGGGGTAAGGTTGAAGCAATGCTACAGGCATGATGGGGCGCAAACGGAAATGCCTGTAGCTCTTTGCTAGGGTTGAAAAAGAAAAAAATAAAATCAAATCCTCAAAATTGAGCCATTTTTAACTTATTCCTCCAAAAGATGCTATGTCGCCTTTAAAGAAATCTAAGACTTTGACCCATTCTATTCTAAAAATAAAGGCAGGAACAGCATAGTTCTTTAAGAATCCAAGGGTATAAGTAGGACTAATCTCTGTGAGCTATAAATGAGGAACAGCCTTCCAGATAAACTGGTGAAAGGTTTGTTACAAGTTGTTTACAGCAAGAGTGGACAATATGGTAGGGAACCTGGCATTAAATAAGAGTGGGAGCTGGACAAATAGCCGAAGAGGATTTTTCATCTCTGATTTCAATTCCTTTGTTTCTACAGATATCATGAAGGAAAAAAATTAAACCTCTGGCACACTAGATTGTATTCAAATCCTCTGAAAAGCTGCTTTCATCAGGAGTAAGTAAGATTGCAGAACTGAATTCTGTCCCTCCTTATGAGATGTCCTTTGTGGACAACACAAAAATCTTCATAAACTGATGAGATGTTTTAGTCCAAGAGGAGAAAATAGCAACCATTGTTTTGTAATGAACTACTAAAAAAAATCTATAAAGTAAAAGCACAGCTTACACAGCAGCTGATTTGTTTTTAGTAACACAGTTGTAAAACAATAGGCCTGTGCATCTGAGCCAAGAGCCTTGAATACACATGCTTTCAGAAGTGGAAGACTTTGGGCCCAATATCATGTGGTGTCCGTGAAACTCGATGTGAAAGGGGCTGAGCTGACACTAGCTGAGCACCAAACTCAGTGATCCTGGACCTCTGCAGGAAAAGCAGCCATGTGAGCTGTTTGGGGAGCCACATCAGCAGTTTGTGCATTTACCCATTGAAGTCTGCAATTTTGCTCAGTCTTTCTTGGGAGATCAAAGAACTTGGGAGTGAGAAGAAAGCACAGCCGCCAGCTGATGTTGTGTTGTGCAATGCCATGAATTTCTCTGCTTTTTACTCATGTCTCTATTCCTTCTATGTGGGTACAACAGTAAATACAAGTGTATTTCATTTAATGTTTGGCAGCATTGGTGTATTCATGCACTATCTTAACTGTCATGATGAGAACATAATTACTGTCCCCAACAAAAGATGTGGAAGCTTGGAGAAGAGATTCTATAACTGCTTGATTTCTCTGTATAAAGCATGACCAAAGCCAAGTGAAACTAATGTAGGAATATTTATTGGCTTCTTGGGCTTTCGATTAGACTTTTATTTAAACATAAACGTATGATTTTAGGATTCTCTGAGAACCTACAACTGAATTAGTTACTCTTCCCGTACTGAAGCCCTGAATCCAGTTTTCAGGGAAATCATTGAAGGTTAAACACAGTTCATGTTAATTAACTCACTGCACAATTAGAAAAAGAAAAAAAAAAAGAAACGAAAATTAAGGAAATACTTTAAAAGAATAAATTCAGCATTAAGTCCTACTAGCTTGACTATTGTAATGGTCTAACCACAGCCATCAGCAGAGCAACACCCAGCCACTCGCTGACTCCCCGTGCCAGTGGGATGGAGGAGAGAATCGGAAGGGTAAAAGTGACAAAACTCATGGGTTGACATAAAGGTAAAGCAAAAGCTGCACATGCAGGAAAGCAAAATAAGGAATTAATTTGCTACTTCCCACTGGTAAGCAAATGTTTTGCCATCTGCAGGAAAGCAGGGCTTCATCACTCATAACAGTTACTAGGGAACACAAATGCTGTAACTCTGAACATCCCTCCTTCCTCCTTTCCTGCAGCTTTTATTGCTGAACATGCCATCATACGGTATGAATATCCCTTTGGTCAGCTAGGATCAGATATCCTGGCTGTGTCCCCTCCCAAATTCGTGTGCATCCCCACCCTACTTGCTGGTAGAGCAGTGTGAGAAGCAGAAAAGAGCTTGATGCTGTGTAAGCACTATTCAGCATTAACTAGAACATCCCTGTGTCATCCACACAGTTATGGTCACAAATCCAAAACATAGCACTGTATGTTATGCACCGTAGCTACTATGAAGAAAATTAACTCTATCCCAGCCCAAACCAGTATAGTACACAAGCTGTAGACTGAGCAGAAAGCAGAACTCTGTTGTGTTTCCCAGAATCACAGAGCTGATGAGGCTGGAATCAGCTATGGAGATCGTCCAGTCCAAGCTCCTGCTTAAAGCAGGGTTAGCTACCACAGGGTGCTCAGGGCTGTGTCCCACTGGGTTTGAATGTCTCCCAGGACAGAGACTCCACAGCCCTTCTGCTTCAATGGTGAACCACACTCAGAGTAGAAAGTATTTTCTTATATTTAACAGAATCTCCCGTAATTCAGCTGTACACAAGCTGTAGACTGAGCAGAAAGCAGAACTCTGTTGTGTTTCCCAGAATCACAGAGCTGATGAGGCTGGAATCAGCTATGGAGATCGTCCAGTCCAAGCTCCTGCTTAAAGCAGGGTTAGCTACCACAGGGTGCTCAGGGCTGTGTCCCACTGGGTTTGAATGTCTCCCAGGACAGAGACTCCACAGCCCTTCTGCTTCAATGGTGAACCACACTCAGAGTAGAAAGTATTTTCTTATATTTAACAGAATCTCCCGTAATTCAGCTTGTGCCCATTGCCCTTGGGTAGATACATTCTTCTGGGTTATGGTCTAGGTTCAGCTGTGATCCCTCTGGCGGGTTGTAGATGAGCTGAACTCTACAAAGTCCATTAACTGCATCTAATAGTGTTATATAATTGCTCAAATGTAACTATTTACATTTTATGCAGAAGGAAACCTGTGTTTCTAACACGACACTCTTACTCCTGAAGGAATTCAGCACAAGTTCAGCTGTTACTGTTTACACCAAGTGGTTTATTTTGATTGAATAGAAAGAGTATTCCTATTTCTAAAATTTATTTCCTCCTTTCACTGTAGCCATTGTTTCTGAACTACAGCTGGTTAGAAAGTGTATGTGCTTACTTTATCCATAGAAAATTACTAAAAAAAAGATGAAAGTATTTATGTCAGAAAATTCTATTGTAAGTCAAGAAAAGAAAAACAATAGCTTTTATTAAAAATCTTTTTTTTTCCCCTGTGTATCATATTTCTTTGGCTGAAAAAACACAGAGCTGAAGTCAAATTTTCTTTGAAAAAACAACTTTTGTGGGTAATTGTCAATCATTCTTAGCTGAAGCTCTTCACTACAATCATACATGTATTTCCCAATCTTTTCTCTTTCATGTGAAAAAAGTGACAAATTCTTTGACTGAAGAGCAATACAGGAAACAACAGCCTCTTTATACATTTCCATATTTTCTGTGCATTCTGAGAAAACACATACGCTGCTGTGTATCTGAGTATGGGTGTAATTCTGTCTTCGCAGTACTGAAGATAGTTCTGGTCCATCTGTTTTTACAAGGACTGTAGAATCAGAGTAAACATGGGAAAGCAAACCATTTCCCTACTGCATCTTAGGAATCAGAGGAAGAAATACCACCTTAGTCACCTCCCACCAATAAATGGTGACCCTTTGCAGCAAATTCTTGATTGCCTGTTTTCTTGTAGCTGTTATTGTTAAGAATACCATCTATGGCAAGAAACACTTCAATAATTTCTGACTTGGAAGTCTTTGTATGTATTTAGGCAGTATGATTTAAAAAAATAGCAAAAACCTTTAAAGTTAAGCTACTTATTCATTATGCTATTCCCATTGCTCCTGATGGCTGATCTTTCACTTTGCTTCAGTGCCAAAATGGCATTGTGGCAGTGTCACAATCCGCAATAAGTGGAAAGTCTTGTTGAACAACATCCTGATACCCTGAGGTCAGTCCTTTTTGCATATGTATCAGATATGAGTTTCCTAATTAGCCCCAGCTAGCCCATTTTCAGGTTCCTGTGATTAGTCTCCACAACTGCTTTACCACATTAACCTCTGTAGCAAACTGTAGTAATGCCAACAGAGAGAAACACAATCCTGGGACACAGGACAAAAATGGAAGTCAGAAAACTTGTGTAACAATTTCTTACTGAGACAGAAGGGCTAGGACAGTAACTTCTTATGTTATACTGACATGTGCGTACAGTGGATGATGATGAGATTTCCATAAGGCACTTTGTGAGACAGGATCCTTCTCACCCTAAGGACTGTAGCAAGGCATGTGAGACATTCAAGGTGCTGGTGTTGGCAAATTAAATGACATTTTGCCAATGAATTAAGATGTCTCCAGCGTTCTGTGGGTTACGAAGGTCCTATCCGTCTTAGTTCTACACAAATTCAGAAATGAAAATCTGTGTTATCAATGGGTATGTTCAAGGAAAGACTTCCAGTGCTGGTTTCAGAATGGTACCTTTAAAATCTGTCAGTCATCTTATTTG
Source organism: Opisthocomus hoazin (assembly GCF_030867145.1). NCBI lineage: Eukaryota > Metazoa > Chordata > Aves > Opisthocomiformes > Opisthocomidae > Opisthocomus > Opisthocomus hoazin. Next base: position 14,817,547 of record NC_134416.1, on the reverse strand, counting down.
GCAAGTCAAGGATGACTAGGAAAACAACAAAAAATTGCTGACAATGTCAAGCTTTGTAATAGTATCTCTTTGATTGTAGGATTAACAATGTTATCTTTGCATGTTGATTTCTACATATGTAAGCCTCTTCTGTAATTATTTTATTTATCTAACCTACAGTTATATAGGAGACTGAAGCACCAATTCCATAAATACAGAAATCACAACTATTTCTTTTGGAGTGCACAGAAATCATTTCTTTCCTTAAAGACAGTGTAGAGAGTACATTCTGTTATATAACTTGCTCGACAATTACTCCAGGAACACCTGTACTAGTTATACATATGCACAGCTTCTTGTATGTGTATATGTGTATATATATACACATAAAGTATGTTTAGCAAATGCATATGTTCAGGGATCTGGAAAATAACTATCTTCTGAGTTTGAGCAAATTTTGAATAGATGAATGTGTATGTCATAATGCCATATATCAAATGTCAACATGCTGATTTCAGGTATGGATTTGCAGCCCTGGAGTTCCTGAAAATACAACTAAAAGGCAAGTCCTGGCATGTGTAATTATGACACACACTAGATGAGATGAATTAGCTACCATCTGCAAAGATTAAGGTGCAGCTTTGATACGGGCTCAGATGTCAGCAGCAGGCTATGGTGGGAAGGTGTACACTTTTAGGTCATGGCTTACATCTGGGTAACAGACACTCCAGTAAAGAATGAACTCCTCTCTGCTTCTGTTCCAGTTTGGGAGACATGGAAACGGAAGATAATTAGCATACAAAAGAGTCTGAAAATGTAATGCTGCTGTCTTCGCCTCTGGATTGCAAATGTTCCTGTTCAAATCATGGTCAGTTAATATTGTTACTGAATTGTACATGTTAGTTAACCTTACAATATAAAACATTTTACAAAAGCCATGACACTGATCCATTTTGTCGCAGATGGTGTGTATTTGGCCATGTCCCATGCCTAATTCTAGAAGAATTTACAATAGATGAACTTGTCCAATAATTACATTTCAAAAAAGAAGTAAAAAATGTTGTTTTATTAACTGCCTCATTCAAACTTAATTGCAATCACTGTGAAATTCGTCATGAATTAATTAGGTTAACCATGAGCCAGCAGCGTGTCCTGGCTGCCAAGAAAGCCAATGGGATCCTGGGGTGCATCAAGAAGAGTGTGGCCAGCAGGTCGAGGGAGGTTCTCCTTCCCCTCTACACTGCCCTGGTGAGGCCTCATCTGGAGTACTGTGTCCAGTCCTGGGTTCCCCAGTTCAAGAATGATCAGGAGCTGCTGGAAATTGTCCAGCGGAGGGCTACAAGGATGGTGAGGGGACTGGAGCATCTCTCCTACGAGGAGAGGCTGAGGGAGCTGGGCTTGTTCAGCCTGAAGAAGAGAAGGCTGAGAGGGGACCTAGTATATACTTACAAATATCCGAAGGGTGGGTGTCAGGAGGATGGGGCCAAGCTCTTTTCAGTAGTGCCCAGTGACAGGACAAGGGGCAATGGGCACAAACTGAAGCACAGGAAGTTCTGAATGTGAACATGAGGAAGAATTTCTTCCCTCTGAGGGTGACGGAGCACTGGAACAGGCTGCCCAGGGAGGTTGTGGAGTCTCCTTCTCTGGAGATATTCAAGACCCACATGGACAAGGTCCTCTACAGCCTACTGTAGGCAGGAGGGTTGGACTAGATGACCCACAGAGGTCCCTTCCAAGCCCTACCATTCTGTGATTCTGTGAAACCCAGCTGCACTGCTAGCTAACCCACTTTAAAACACTACAAAATCTACCACCTGCCGGTGCTCTCACACAACCTATATGTACACGTTCATAGGTGGGACAACAAGAACAGAATTTCTGGAACATTTCTGGAGCTGGAGAGGGACTTTTACAAGGACAAGGGGTAATGGCTTTAAACTGAATGAGGGTAGATTTACACTGGACATCAGAAAGAAATTATTCATTATGAGGGTGGTGAGGCACTGCCACAGGTTACCCAGAGGAGTTGTGGATGCTCCTTCCCTGGCAGTGTTCAAGGCCAGACTGGACAGGGTTTTGAGCAACCTGGTCTAGTGAAAGGTGTCTCTGCCCATGGTAAGGGGGTTGGAACTAGGTGATCTATAAGGTTCCTCCCAAACCAAACCATTCTATGATTCTATGAATACATGAAAGAAGGGCAGTTTTTCCCATAAATTTTCCCCGGTCATGGTCAGTGAACATGAGGAACAGAGGATATGTGGGAAGAGAAAGTGAAAAGTAGGCAATGAAAGGAAACAAAACATTGCTAAGCACTTTATTTTTGTATCATTCCTCTTCCTGTCACATGGCTCTGAGTGTTTGTGCAGGAGGCATGTGCTGGGATGTCCCAGCAGGGAATGAAAAGGTTTCTTTCGAAGGTGGTCAAACAGATCCGTATTGGAGAGCAGATTTTCAAGGAGTAAAAGGCTGAAAAACTGTCCAAAGCACCAGAAATTCTAGCCAACACAGTTGAACAGGCTACTTACAGTACACATTTAAATCCACCTCCCAGAATCTGAAGATTCATGGTAAAGGACATCTGCACATCTTCACCCAGAAACGTTTTCAAGGTACTAGAAAAATGCATTCCTGACAACACAGGCTTTCAGCTCACATCTATACTTGTACACTGAGCAGGAACCTCTCTCTGGCGCTGAGGTCAGCCAGGCAGACTCCACCCTATCCACAAATCTCTCTTACCCTTCAAAACAGAGTTGTCACACCCAAAATAGGGATAAGAATGGTCTCCTGCCTGTGCTAACTCTAAGATGCCTCTGGGAACTGCCTGAGAATGTGAAATGTCTCAGTGTGACATCAACCAGGCTAATGAGTTACCCGTACAGGCAATTGTGTCCTAGCAGCCAGGGACATGTCCTGGCATCTTAATCACCTTTGAAAAGCATCCTGGTAAATACCCCAGCATATATACCCGAGCTTAACTGGCTTGCCAGTCTGATTTCTTTTATCTACAGTGTGATTTTCCGAAATACTTCCATGTACTAAATACTGTTAGCATTGCTTTCCTACAAAATTTGATGTCAAAAGCCCTGTCAGTGCCGCTCACACAGGCAAATCACCCCTTACATATAAACACTTCATCCCTCCACCTCCAATTTCCTTCCTCTGGGTCAAGTCATTCCATGAGGAAACGTGCCCAGCTCCGTGTCCTGTTCCCTGATTTATGCAGAGGATCTTGGCTCCCCTCTGCTGCTGGGCAAGAGGGTTGTCACCAGGCTGTTAACATCTGGATGGGCCTCGAGCTGGGAATTATCCTGAGGACTTCATTTCTGCAGCCCAGGGCTTCAATCCCCAGCACCTGACCTCCCACCGCTGAGTGCTGCCCACCGAGAAAGCAGTCCATTGCTCCATGTGGGCTTTCCAAGGGGATGGCTCACCCTGACGAAGGCAAGAGAGGGTCGAACCTTTTGAAACATGGCCAGAGGAGACTAGTGAGAGTCTTGTCCTGCCAGAGTGTCTGCACAGGCAAGTCGCCCCAGCTTCGCTTGCTGCTCTCAGCTCCCTGCACACCTGAAAACCAGGGAAGGGATGAGCTGCTCTTCTGAACCCTGTCATAGAAAAGGAGAGTGACAAGGCACCCCAAAGAGTCAGCTGGTCTGTTTTCAACAGCTACTTAGGGAAAAAACGAGGTTTGCCTTAAAAATCCTGGTTTTCTCCACTGTCTATAAGCACACCCCAGAGGAGCATTATAGGTTCTGCACAGAAAGTTCACACATTTTCTACTTGGAAATATGCCTACTTAGAAAGTGTGATTGTAGGTTATAGGGACCACTGTGACCACCCAATCTGATCTGTTCCTTCATAATCTCTTAAACTTGAGAAATTCTTTTAGAAAAACAACTCCTCTGATCTTAAAAAATCCCCTATTTCACCGACCCCACCGACTAAACACCCACACAGTTAAACATGTCTAGAGCAGTTTTGAACTTTCTAGCTCCAACTTCCTATGTCATTATAATGTTATCTAACAGACCAAGCAACACATAGTCAATGTGGGTTTTTTCTCCCTAGTGTCACCATTTATAAATTGTGGTGAGGTTACTCCTGTCCCTTTCCCTTAAGTCCTAGGTGCTTCAATCTATAAGGCACATTTTGTCAAGGGTCATTGAAAAAACAGTTTGAGTCAAATCTCAGCAAATAAATAACCTATTAATGTTACTTGGAGAACACGAGTGAAATGTTTAAAATAGTAGGTACTATTTATTATTTTTATTACACTTCCACCATTACAGGACACTGGCTTTTTTAATAGTCCTAATATATTCAGGCAAGGGACAAGCAGAGTTTACTGAATTGAGACCCTCAGTTTGTCCCAACCATGTTTCCCATAAAAACAATTTACTGAATGTTAATTCCAAGTGACCTGCAAGAGAAAGGTAAATTAAATACCAGCTTAGTGACATGAAGATTCTCAGATGGCCACTGTGTACCTTAGCAATGAATGCACACTTTCATGAGTAAAGAGGCTGACACTTTTAAATCTAAATTTAGATGGGCGGTATATTTCTCTTACAAAGTATGAGTTGATTTCTACTCTGGAAACAGATAGTTGGTTCTCAGGAATAAATATCACTTTCTACCATTACTAATTTTCAAGTGTATTACTGCTGTTTTTGCAGAGTTAAAGAGGATCTGACCTCTGTTGATCTCTGTGGTCCACTTTGAAGTGCATTGGTGACCAGTTATTACTGTTTACATGCATTTATATGGTTTGAGGGCTAAACAGAAAGTGAGTCCTTTTAGTGCTAGGTGCTGTACACATAAAAATGAAGGGTGGTCCAGAGGATGCGCCTGTAGTCCAGGAAAGGCATCAGAATCTCATGCTCTACAAAGTTCCTAAAAAGAGAAAACAAACTAATAATATTATTCTAACAGTACCTTCATGCATATTTATTTTAGTTATTTACAGACTAATTTTAACAACACTGAAGGAGAAGTTTCAAAGGCAAAAAGGTCTTGTAGACACCCTGCCCTGGAGGAAACCCTGTGTAAGTCAAGTGCTAAATTTCTTTATTGTCTTCAAAATTTTTTCCTCACAGCTCTGGAGGAGTCACATTGTTTCTCCAGGAGAACAGCCACATCTGAAGTGAAATGCTGATACTGTTTAGCACTTGAGCCATCATACACATCATGCATGAACAAGAACTTAGCAATAGAAGGCAATTAAAACTACAAAAATATTTGAACTGGCAGAAAAGAATTAATCCTAGAGTCACATGGCTTGGAAACAGGACTTCTTTTCTCTGCCAATGCTGACCGGTTTCCCAAATTACTTTTTTACAGTGGTTTGTCCAGGCTACTTTGAAAAGCCCCAAGTTATCAGAACTTTTGTCTCTTTTCAAAAACACTAAATTTATATCAAGATTACCACAAATTCCAGATTTTCTTTCCACATCATTCAGCAATGTCTGCCTAAATGCCAAGAATTTTTTCCCACCTTTGAGAAAAATATTGTGGACCTGCCTCCTCCTGTCCAAGAGAGATCCTCACCCCTTTCTCCCAGAGACCATTTGACAAAGTTAAGACAAGCTGGCACATGTTAGGGCAGAGTGATACTACCTCCCATAATCGCTCAGGCCATTTCCATGGTCCAGGAAGGATGGGGCTCCTGGACTCATCGCAGAGCAGGACAGTCCCACGGCTCATCTGGGCCTTGCTGGAGCTCTCATTTTCCTGGGAGCTGGGCTTACAGAAGACACTTTTAAAACCTTCCTAAGTATGTGGTCTGCATCTTTGGATGGCTAAATGCTGTCAGAAAGTTCTTGGATATGTTAGTGTCCCCGTGTTCATCCCAACTGACTTTAGCTGCAATCAACAGGTAGAGAAGTGCAGCCAGAAGGCAACGAATCACATCAAGGGTAGATTTCTACATTATCATGGGGTGCATGGTCCTCAGAAACACCTGTGACTTTCCATAGAGAGGCTGGAAAAGCAGCTAAGCCTTGAAGCCTGATTTTCAGGTGACTGGATATAGTTGAGTTGCCTCCATCTCAAGCTTCCCATCAGTAAAACACAGACAACCTTCCTCTGTCCAACCTGGAAGATGTGAAGATAACTCCCTACATATAATGTGATACTTCCACACATAAAATAAAAGATAGCTGCTGCTGTGTGACTACACTGATGCAGGGTAAGACACACAGATAACGATCCAAACAGCAGATCAGCAGCCTCTGCAGCTGCAGCTGAAGCACTTTCTGTAACACTGTTTCTCACCATGCACAGGAGCCTGACAAAACATAGGACTCTAAAACACCTCGTCCCTGTCATAACCATCAACCCTTCAGTGTCCTTTTTCGCTTCATTATGAGATAGTAAGCATGGCCCTGTCTGCTGTCAAAGGATCTCACCTGGGTCATCAATATGTGGGCACCAGCTTCTCCAGCTGGCAGCCTCTCAAACGCGGCTGTCTTCCACAAAATGGGATTCATTAAGTGAGCTGTCCAAGTGGTCTGGAACACATTAAGGTAAAAGGAAACAACCCTGTACAATGAATTTTCATCCACTGAAATGTGTTACAGCACTTATCAGGTATTTGTGTAAGCTGGCTCTACAGTAGTATCAAGCTGATAACAATTTGCAGCTCCATTAACCACTGTTAGGCAGCAGAAAAAGCAGACATGCGGAAAAAAGACAGCCACACAGGAACAAGGAATTTCTGGTTTAAAAGAGCCATTTACATGTTAAGAGAATTGCTTCTGTTGACCAGATATGTGTAAAAACGGTAGTGCCTTCTCGTGCAGCTAATAAGACTACTCTGGATATTGAAGCCTTCTTTTTATTCACTCAATGAATGTGGTTTGTAGGACCATTGCCAATGAAGGGCAGAGTTCCTCTCTTTTGTGTTTCAAGGGAGCAACTTGTTTCCACTCACACTTTTAAAGACTTATTTATTGGTTCCCAGGACTGTTCCTTTGTGTCTGAAAAGAGGAAAGTATTGTAAGCAGTCCCTACTTCAAAGAGTTTCAAATTCAAGCTCATATATAATAGAATAAAAGATCACATACGACAGTGAGGTGGAAGTGAAAAAGGAAATAATAAAGTCATATGTATACTATAGGAGAAATGTCTCCACAGTGTGACTCAATCATGGTTTTGGATGGTTATTACAGACAACAAATGTTGGAACTAAAATAACTGCCTTATGATAAAGCCTTGTTAAAATCACTTCTTGAAGACCTGATGGTAAAAAATAGGCCAAAAAAGAGCAAGTGGAATGAGAGGAAGAGCTGGAGAAGCACAGATGTCTGTTTTTTGCATGAGTAGGATGTGGCACCATGTAAATATGGATTAAACAAAGAGCAAATGTAAAGAGATTACAGTGGGTCATGTAACTTTTAATGAGGATGGGGCAGTTTAATGGCACCTCTGGCCAGATCATGACAGAAAGATTCATTTACCTTGGTAGGGTGATCAGTATTTTTATTATTAGGAAAAGAGTTTCTCCCAGCAGAACGCAGATTTCAGTGTAGTTTCCTGTACTTGCCCGAGATGCAGGAGACCTGGTTTCAAATCCTAGGTTGGGGCAAGCCTGGTCTCAAGAGATGGATGATATGGTCATCACTTAGCCATGAAGGTCTTGAGGGATCTTTCTCAAGGGAATGGGAATTCACAAGAGAGGTTCTTGGGGCAGCAAAGACATTTCTCTCTGGGACTAGGCAGGTCTTGGCTGTCAGTATTAGCACTGCAGAAAGAACAGGAGGTGACAAATATACTAAGCTAGGCAAACAGATGGATGAAGAGTTATGGAAGGCTGTAACAAGACAACTGAAAGGAAAGCTGCACAGGGGTGAAGGAGTATGCTGTGAATAGACTGTTGTCTAGGGAGATTTGGGCAAGTTTGTTTATACAAATTGGAAAGCAGCAATGATGATTGTCTTCACCTGACTCATATGGCTATTCACACATCTTTAAATTCATATTACTGTTCTGAAACAAATTTTACTAGAACCTCTGAGGCAACCACACAAAGTTGCAATACAACACTGCTCAATACAGAGCTCTTAGATCCTGAAAACTTCACCTCCTTCTCACAAGATCTGGAATTTTTCCTATTAACTGCAGGCACCCTGTTTAAGCTAATCATCAGGGTCTATTCAAAATCAGAGAAGACATAGGCACTTGCAGGAGGTGACTTACCTTGCTTTGAGGTACTTAATGACACAAGGATCAAGGCCAGCTGCTAGCATAGCTGTTAACATAGCTATCATGTTGTTCCTGGCTATTCTGTTATTCCTGGCTTCTTCTCATCCTTACTGTCACCTTGGAGGTCTTCATAAATCATAAAGGCCCTTGAGCAGCCAAGCGGAGTTAAGACATGAAACCCCAGTATATTTCTTCATCAACTGCCAGTAGTGGATGGCTAACAGAGACTCTAAGGACAGTGCAAGAATGTAATATTTCCCCAGGATTTTCACCAGACTTCAATGATTAATGGCTCATGAATTTTCTGAGCCAAAGATGGCATCTCTGTACTGAATAGATTGCAGTGGATTTTACAGCCATGAGTTTGTTCAGTCACCTTCTGAACCTATATCATCATTTTCTAACTAGCACGTCCTGCAGCACAGCCTTAGCACCATATTACTTGGAGAGATACCCACTTCTTAAAATTTTGAACCAGACTTCTACAAGTTTCTTTTGATACCCTCTACTGATTTCATGACGAGTGATCATTTTGTATTGTCATTCATGACATTTCATGATTTTACAGACTCCTCTGGGGAGTTTCCAGGCTGATGAATCTTATTCTACTTATTTGCCTCTTCTAGCACAAAATGCTCATATCTTTGACCATTTCTGATGCCCTTCTTATACCTTTTTTTTCAGTTCTGTTACTATCCTTTTTTATCTAGTAGAATGAGAGAGGGTGAAGGAATGAGAAACTCTATGGTGTATTCGAGATGAGGTCACATCATGGGTTTGTACAGAGGCATAAAGATGTCTGTTTTGTTCCTTTATCCATGCACACTAAAACGTCCCTAGATTTAATTTTTAATTTGACTGCTGCTCTGAGTATGTGGAACTGGCTGTGATAAATCCAGAATCTCATTTTTGCATGACAATAGCAGTTCAAAGTTAATCACTGCATATATAAATACAAGATTGTTTTTCCCTTGTGCATCACTTTATATTAAAAGGCAATTTCATCTGTCATTTCATCTTCCAGTAATTTAGTACCGTGGGTTCCTTCTGTAACTTATTGTAGCTGTCCCCACCAGCAAACTGTCACATCATCCCCTTTCCTGATCTTTATTGCATATATTGGACAGGATCAACCCTAACATAAGCCCTACCCAGAGCAAATAACACAAGGCTTTTGATTAACTGTAAGTGACATCCATAAGTGTAGACTTATGTTTGCAGAAATATATCATCAAATTTCGGCACCACGAACAGACATTGAAGTAAGCACATTTCCCTTCTCACAGTGTTAATACTGCCTCGGAAATCCCCTGGATACCCCATGAAATGACAGATTTAGCTCTAGACACAAAAATCTCTCTGTCAAGTAGGTACAAAATTGTCCATGTTTACCCAAGAGAGAAATTTCTTTAGCCACGAGAGTTAGAATACTGTATGGATGTGTTCTGAATAGATTCAGACTTTGTATTTCTGCTATTCATCTGTAGTAGATTCTCCACAGTTGATTCTACAGTGATTCAAGATACCCTATTCAGAATCACCAGGTTTTTTCCTGGTTAAACATTTATGATGTAACAATGTTTAGTCAGCTTTACCTATATCCTCACCCAGTTTTACAATACTGTACCCTTCAGAGTTGAATTGGATTTGAAAATGATCCTTTCTACGAGGGGTAAAACCTGCATTAAGCATTATTAGCTCTAATACTCCTAATAAAATTTAATATGGAAAGAGGAAAGATTTTCAATCTGACTGTTAAATTCAAGTGAGCAAGAGTTATTACGGCACATGGCCCATGCCTTTTAACAAGTCACATTTTTCCACAATTTCAGAAGTCATTCAAGCATGAAAAGCAGATGAATTTAAATTCCTGTTTCATTTGATGTTGAGTAATGTTATTTTTCGCTGTAGCTTAGCCAGTACTCTTCTAACTTCAGTTAAAACGTATTTGGCTCACATTTCTTTCACAGAAAGAACTCATTATACAGTAAGAGTGAAACACGTTGGATAATTGTTAAAAGGGCAGAAGTCACAAAGTATTGCGGCCTTGGGAAATCTGGGGAATTCTGAAAAACTTTCAGTATTTAAAAGACTCCTAGTTCAGGAATAATTGTCTTAAAGTTAGTTGACGGATGAATTAAATACATGAATGAAGAAATGAATGAGGAACACAAGGTCCCCTGTAGATCTAGTGGCTGAACGAAGATCAGTGTCCAAAACCAAAGCGAAGAGGGCTCAACATCTGTTGATGTTCATGACAGTTCATGACAGTTCATGACACCAGTTCATGACAGTCTACACAGCTTCTCGCAGACCCACATAGTGTTATAAATGCTGTCCTGCATCATTGCATCTTCATGTTTTAAAATATGATTAAGTTTTCTGCAGGCACGGAAGGTTTGCTGGCATAGATATGTAAAAGGCTGTTGAAAATGAGCAGGGAATCGACTACTCTCTGTATCTGATGTCATCAGAGAAAGAAAAAAAAATTGGGAAATTAAGGCTAAACATTAAAGAAAACTTTCTCTTGGTGAGGATAACACTGGAATAAGCTGCCTGGCGGAACAGTAGCCTTTCCACAGCTGCAGTCTTTCATCACAGCACTGGGCAACATCTGTCAGGAATGATAGAGGTTTAGCTGTTCCTGACACTAGGGACAAGAGGGAGACTAGGAAAGCTCTCATGATACCTTACAGCTCTAAACATTTCTTTGGATTGTTTTTATAAAAAAATAAAACAATTAACAACCAGCTGCTAACTCTTTCTTTCAGCTAATGTCCTTCCCTTCTAGTTTTGAAAGGGAAAGACATGGAACCTATTGGAGTTGGTCCACAGGAGGCCACAAAAATGATCAGAGGGATGGGACACCTCTTCTGTGAGGAAAGGCTGAGAGAGTTGGGGTTGTTCAGCCTGGAGAAGAGAAGGCTGCAGGGAGACCTTACAGCAGCCTTCCAGTACTTAAAAGGGGGACCGCAAGAAAGCTGGAGAGGAACTCTTTATCAGAGAGTCTTGTGATAGGACAAGGGGTAACAGTTTTAAAATGAAAGAGGTTAGATTTAGGTTAGATATTAGGAAGAAACTCTTTACTGTGAGGGTGGTGAGGCACTGGCACCAGTTGCCCAGAGAAGTTGTGGATGCCCCCTCCCTGGCAGTGTTCAAGGCCAGGCTGGTTGGGGCTCTGAGGAATCTGGTCTGGTGGAACGTGTCCCTGTCTATGTCAGGGGAGTTGGAACTAGCTGATCTATAAGGACACTTCCAATGCAAACCATTCTATGACTCTATGATTATATGATTCTCTGTTTCTTGCCATTTTTGTGGTGCTGAGAATAGATAGAATTCAGAAAACTAAAGAAATTAGTTGCATTTCAGAAGTGTCCAGTATTTATTTGCTTCTGACATTTGCCTAGACTCCAAATTTCATTAATGCTAAATCAGCCACACTTATTTAATAACTAACAGCAGTACATCTTGCCAAATAATGGTCTCTGAGTCTGTTTTTTCACCTTCTGCTGGATGAAGTGCACTCAAAATATTCAGTAGAAGTTAGAGGCACTCACTACCCCTATCAAAGTGAGAGAGATTATGTGAAAGAAGGAATATGCCTATCTGCAGAGGGAAGATAACCTTCCATGGATATCCTGAGTATTCTCCTACCCCAGAAGAGAGCTTTCCCAAGCATTGTGGTTGTGTTAATGCCATGTACATCTTCCAGCCTTCATCCTCATCTGCAACTGCAGAACTGCAGGCAAGGCTGTAAGCACCAGACCTCTTTCCATGCTGAGTTAATTGAGAAGGAAAGGACTCATTACAGTTCACTTTCTGAACTCACATTTATGAGGAGAGAGTTTCCAAGTGAGTGCTTGCAAGCAGCCAGGCTCTGACAGCAATTACACTATGAGTTTTAGCTAAGCAAACAGTAAGGAAGATTTCTGATGTGCCACAAATTTGGAACACTGAGATAAAACGCAGCATGGTGTGCTGTCCTTCACCTTGGGCATCTGCATAAGTGTAGACCTAGCTCTAGACATCATTCATCGTAGTCATGAGTTACAGAGTCAAAAATGATTGATGATGGCATCAACAAGGAAACGTACATACACAGTCGCACTCTATTTTTTCCACATTTTTTCAAAGAAGGTAGAGCTGGAAATTGTGTAGGGGCCTATCAGAGCAGACGGGACATAGCTACAGCCCTCTGGAGATTCTTGGCTGAGGTGGAGCCTGTAGGAAGCCCTGGGTTTGTTTCCATGAATCACAGCCACCAAAGATGTCTTCAATTTGACCGTAATACAGCTAAGTCTCAGCTTCAGTTCTGAAACTGTTATGGGGAAAAAAAAAAAAAGAGTTTCTTTGAACCTTGTGTCTGGTTGGACACATTGCGCAGTCAGGGGCTTTCAAAGTGATTTTATGGAATTTGCGAGATTCGACCACGGACCAGAATCCTGCTTTGACAGACACTGATTTCTCTGTACATTTTTACATAGCATAATCGCAAGATGAGGGTTTCAAAACAGAGTTGTGTGTACACCATAAAGCATTTTTTGTTGTCTGGAAGTAAGTTTTCAGTAATTAGAACTTACACTGTCAGTTTTAAAGTACAGACTCATTTGTGGTCTGAACACTTACAAGTGAATATACTCACAAGTGAATACATTTAGGAGGTACTAGCACAATTTTCACAAGGTTTATAACTTATTTCACATGCTGTTTATTTACAATAATATAAAATTAATATAAAATACAAAAACTACAAAGTGATTCCCATATACTGCACTCTGGGCTTGCTGGAGTGTATTCATGATGCGCTATCCAGATGTATGGTACGACGATGTTGTAGACAGGTTGTGGTTTTAATAAGACAGATACATTACTGAGGAAGGCTAAATATGGGGGTTTGTAACAAATGAACGAAAGATAGGAAATTCAAAACTCAAGAGCAGCAAACTTTCCTGAAGCTAGGTGCACTTTAGGATCTAGTATCATGTTAAAAATATTCCATGCAGTAAGCATAACTTTGACTGACGCCAGTTGCAGGACTGTCAATTCCAGACCAAGGATGAAAGGGATCCCTTTGCCTTTCCAGAAACTGAAAAAGACTATGGTTGTATCCAACTGACTAATTTTTGTCTGTTTCCATGGATACAAGAAGATAACATACACACATTCTATCACATCATTTTTGGAAGAAGGTAATATCTCCACAGCAGTCCGTCTCCCTTCCCCTCCACAGACTGGAGGAATCAGGAAGAAAAATCCAGGCTCTACAAGGGGCCCATCTCTCCTCACACAGCAGTGCACTGAGACAAGAGGACATGCTTTCAGAGCACACTTATCTCAAGCATGGTTGTGTTTCTTGAAGAGACTGTGTGTGTACAGAAGCTTGTAACTGAAGATGAGGAGATAGCAGTTTGGCATAGCAGACAAAACACTGGAAGATGTAAAAGCACGGAGGGTTGTGCATAGGAGGGGAAGACTTGCCCAAGCGTACCATTCATATGGGAAGGGGAAGGGTAGCAAGGCCAACACTCAAGTAAACAAGAGAACTGCTTTTGCTTACTGTTTGCATGGGAACCCAAATGATGTTGCTATGCAACCCTACCTACTGTGGGAAGGGCAGCACTTGACATCCTTACCTCACGAAGGTCAGGCTGAGGATTTACCCCACACCCTTATCTTGCCACTTTCCCCTATTTATCATTAATGACTTTCTCTCTGCATGTTTCCAGGGAGCTTGACTGTATTCAAAAAAGACATATGAGGCATAAAAAGAGACATCAGACATACAAGGACAGCCCCTTCCAGATCTCCTCGGTTTGGGTATTCACTCTGCCTATGCAGAAGAGCTCTCCTTTCCTTGGCCTAAGATGATTCCCATTCTCTTGCACAATCATCCACCACATTTTCCTAGTAGTGAGGGAGAGATTCTGAAACAAAGAAAGCACCTGAAAGCATTTGTGATGTGAAAAAAAAAAAAAAATCCAGATATAAATATGAAATTTTTCAATTCACTCCTCAGTTTAAATATGTTAAATATGTTAACCCAGAATTAATTTAGAGAGAACAGAGTGCTTGTGAGAAAGGAGGGGAGAGGAAAGAAGTTTAGTTTATTTTAAATATTTTGCTAAATCAGAAGTTAGATCATTTGTTTCCAGGGCTTTTCCTTGTTGAAAACAACGTAACTTCACAAGGAGACTCCTACACCGTTCTGCAACTGGGAGGGGAGCTTCTGTCTGGCTGCTTGGAACAAACAGACCACCAGGTAAGGCAGCTGCCCAGAAAGTCACCTCACTCTTTGGCTTCCTCAGGATCAAGAGGTGTCCAGTTCCTGGTTCCTGGCTCCTAACAGGATTTTAGGGTGTGGCTTTCCTGCAAACAAGACTGAAAAAGAGAGAAAATAATTGTTCCTGTACCCTCATTTAGGAAGTGCCTCCTACTTTGAACTCCCACTGCCTCAAGACTCTCCATTTCAAAATGTTTTAATCAATAGTGTTGATTTATCTTTTTTTTTCATCCAGATTGTTGCTTCAGACATAGTATTAATCAGGTTGGGTGATTTCTCAAGCCTTTTGACCTCCCCAGAGCTGTGAGTCTTTGATACATGTAAGAGTTGTCATAAGTAAAAAAAGATATTTAAGATTTTCCCACACCAACCCAACAGAACTTAATTAATATACAGCAACCTAAAATGTGTCCTTTTCTTACTAGTTTTTGAAAAAAAATTGTGTAGAATCATGTCAACACTTCCATTAAATATCAATTGTGTTGGTACACATCAATCCATGGGACAACTCGTCCTTCCTCTTTTTCCTACAGGACAGTCTCATGAAGGCCATGCCTCCATCTTTGCTTTCAGAAGCACAGCACTAAACATTTTACAAGATTTATTGGCTTGCTAGCCAAATGTGTCTGATTGTCAGGAAAAAGAAAAAAGAAGAGTAGATTCTGAAGAAGCAAGTCTGGCTGAAGTTTTCTTTTCATTTTGGTGTGAATTATTGCTTCCTGTTATCCAGAATAACCTTTTACAATATTTCTTCAGCCTGGCCTTCGTTAGGAATAATGCTACCAAAAAATACAGCCCAAGGTCTATCACAGCCTCAAGTCATGAAACTAGAAGGGAAAATGTTAGAAGTGCAGAATTAAATCAAGAAAAGTTTACGATGATTTTATTTATTTATTTCTTGTTCCATCTTTTTCTCCCTTTGTGCGTGTGTGTATACATGCATGTAGAAATATATATACATCCATAGCTATGTCTATCTACATATATATGTGCATATGCACACATACATAATTTTGCCCTCGGTATATGTCTGTACTTTGTACTTTGTGTCGCATATATGATAAAGTGATCAATGAAGATGATTGTCTATTCCATGCTCTGGATGGTTAAATCACAAACCCCATATTTTTGAACAAACTAAAATAGCAAAAATCTGTGAACTGACAAATTAAAAAAAGTTCTAACCCTCAGTAGTTCGCAACCATTCTCAGCAGCTCTGAACTGGATACCAGGAGTGCAGGAGCAGCTGTACTGGTTCAGATCAAAACTTTATCTCCAGCACTGGCTGAAAACAGATGCACAGGGCGGGGAACAAGCAGGTCAGGCATACGAAACAATTCCTTGGAATAACAGTGTAAGCTTATGGGAAAGTAAGCTAAAACTCATTTACGAAGTTCAGGATAGTATGACCAAGGAGCTGCAGAGTCAAAACCAGCAGTGAATAAGTCTCTCAGCTGAGACAACCACTTTCTTTTGGAAGGAAAAGGTAATATTATCTTAATACCTCCTTAAAACCTTTAGGGAAGGAGTTTCAGAGGAAGACTCTGGCTATAAACCTAAATGTAAGAAACAAAATACTTCAGGACCTCTGTTTCTAAAGGCAGTAGTGCTGCTTACTATAGAGAGTATCGGTGAACACTTTGGTGGACTTCCCAAAAGTAAACACCTCTGGTGTACCAAGTCTCTGTAAAGTCACATGGGAGAATGCAAGAAAAGATGGCTGTTCTGGTCATTCTCACACACAATAGTCAGTGAACAAAAGCTACAGCATCAATTATTTGAGTCCTGTATTGCAAATGCCCAGATTTCATAAGTTTATCTTGATTAACCTCAGGGGAAATATAGAAGTGAGGTAAGGAGAGCAGTGGAGGAACAAGTTGCCCAGGGATGTTGTGGAGTCTCCTTCTCTGGAGATATTCAAGACCCGCCTGGACAAGGTCCTATGCAGCCTGCTCTAGGTGACCCTTCTTCAGCAAGGGGGTTGGACTAGATGACCCACAGAGGTCCCTTCCTACCACTAACATTCTATGATTCTGTGATTCTGTGCCGGTCCAAGAATTTTAACATCCTTTAAGCATATTTCCAATGTCAGGTGGGAAAAGCTGGCTGGCAGCGTCCCTTATTCCAAGGTTTTGGATCATGAACCAGCCCTATCCTGTAGCCCTGTTATACAAGGCAAAGTTCAGCTTTGCCGTGGATGAAGGAACCGCCAGATTCACACAACACAGAGCAGACAGACAGCAACGGACAACACAAACAGAAGAAGCTGCAGTGCCCTTCACCTAGGGCAATCCCTGTCTGGATTGACATCCAAGTTTCACCCCTCTAATGAAGTCCTAACAGGATACAGCAGAAGCAATGTCTTGTGCAAAGTGTCTAAACAGCTCCCAATTTGCGTCTGGTTCACAGCCCTGGTGGCTTGTGCTGGGGTGGCAGTCAGGAGTACGTCTTCACTCAGCCACTCCAGGCTTTCTCAGCTGAGTGGTTGTCTGCTGTCACTGCTGATGTGCTCTTCCCGCATCCCTTTCCGTCACCCCTCCACCCTATCACATGGCAGAGAGGAGTGAGGTACCAGAAAAACAAAACAGGACCAGAAGGCTGTTTCTGAGCGCTTCTCATCCAGGCAGCACCAAGATTATCATTCCAGCAAGTCTCACTTTGCTGCCAGCATTTGAGGCAGCACAGGAGGGAGCAGAATGGCACTGGCAGGAAGGCCAGTGTAAGAACAGAGGGTGCGTTTAAAAAACTGTGAGAAAAAGCTTGCAAAGAGTGAGACAAAAACACAAGACACTGATCTATCTGGTTTTTCTCCACAGCCTGAGTAATAGCTTTCCCCCTGCCCCTAAATTCTCTGTAGTTATTTGTGTAGGCAGCGCTTTAACACTTCTCGCTTCCCTGTTTGTTATAGATGCACTAAAACACTGAGTACAATTACTGCAAGAATTTTCATTTGAGCTGACTTAAACCATATTTTCTATCTTCCCCATATCTGACAATTCTTTTTAGCCTAAGTTATCATCGGTGCATACGATGACATCAGAGCTATGGCATTATGTTCTAAGTTAGACCTACACTGCAACGTTGAAATGCGTCTTTTGAATCTTACAAAGAATTACGCAATTTGTTTTTCAAACCATGGCCCATTTGTATTTTCTATGCCAGTCCTTACACATTGCTTTCAAGGCCTAATAGGAAAGGAAAAGACAAGAACACCGTGAGACTGATTTCTTGAAATGTTGACCAAGTCAACATGGATTTCAGCTGCATTCTTCAGGAACTGGCACTTTATTCAAGTAGTCTCTAGAGAAGTATCTGATTGTACACTCTCAGCTGATACAATGGGTTGAGGTACTGCTGTAGGAAGGAGGATTCTCCTTCTAGCTCCCAAAGATGGGAATAATAAATTCACCTTTTTAAGAAGCTGAGCTCAGATATAAAAAGGGTATGCTCACTGGTGAAACACAGAATAAGTTTTAATTGCATCTTACAGGTTTCCTTTTCCTTCTTTCTTTCTTTTCTACAGCATTATTCCAATCAAGAACTACAGCAAATGTTATAATTTTTCTAAAATAGCAATCATAACAGAGAGATTGTCTGGAAAGAGGCATTGTGGTTTGGTGCCACTGGCTGCCTCTTGTACAGCTCAATGGGCCCATGAGTTTATTTGAGGCGTCTGGCCATTGCTGCAGTACAAACAGAAGGCACTTATGAGTGAAAGAGAGCACCTGTCTGAAGAAGTGTCCCCACCCCTGGCTGATGTTGTAGTGCCCTCTAAGATCACATATGTAGGAGAACATCTGCACATGGTGAGTAAATAGATGTGGTCCAACATGATGTGGTCCAACCTGTCCTTTACAAACCCCGCAATTCTTAAAATCCACGCCAAATTTACCTAGAGCCATCCCAGGACTTCAAAATTTACTGCCACTATTCAGCCCAGTTGATCCACACTGTTCACCCTTCAAGAGGTGCTGTGGATCTTTTCTGCCATATTTTCCAAGACAGGTGATGTTTAGGATAGCATTCCTGTGACGTGAGTCTGAATAAGATTGAGACACCACATGATAACTCTCATGGAGGAAGGTAACAGTGACTGTGTCTACACTTCTACATACATCCCATCCCTGAGAGCGATACCTCCATATCAAGCCAACATTGTCTATGTCCACATTGCACAGCATCTGACTGCACATCTGCTTTGGACACCAAGTCACAATGGAGCGGGAGCAGAAAAATCATCTCAAAGTGTCTAAAATAGAGACGGTAAGGTGAGGGCATCCTCATGGGAGCTCAGAGGAGTAGGTCAGGGTACAAATCCTGTTAGGGAGTGCTGGAGGCTTGCATGGTGCAAAGGGAGTCCAGGTGTGACCTCCAGAGTCTATTGAGTATGGGCACTGGGAGAAACTCTCCCCAGAGGCAAATCTACATTTTATTTTGGAGAGGACTGACTGACCGGAAGAGGAAGCCGGGGAATGAACTAACATTTAGGCAGGGGACCAGGTGTAAACTAGACAGAGAAGTTATCTGATAGTGTAAACATGCCCTTTACATCTGCTTACCAGAAGCAGTGAAGCAAAACAGATTCAAAGGCTGAATCAACAGACCAGAAATTCTTAGATCTGAGTCCAGTCGGATATCTGAACTTACAGTTTTCAAGCAGTTTGTGTGTGTCATTGTTCACATACTCCACAAACAACCTGGTACTTTTAGAAGATGGATTTTACCAACTTAACACTCCTCTGGCTGCGTGGGGCCCTTCCCCAGCTGTCTGCTCACAGGAGTATTTTGCTGGTATGGCCTTACACAGACTGTGTGCTTAGAATCAGTTAAACCAATGCAAACACTGTCATTAGGCAACTGTGGAAGGAATAACAAACATGTTTAAAAATTCTGTTTATTCATGTCTTTAAAATCCTGTCATTAAACAACTGTTCAACATGTCAGGCATTTACCAATATATACAGATTTATGCATTTATGAATAAAGAGATATCTCAGCTATGTTTCATGAAATCAAAACACAACAGAGCAAACTAATGAAATTCAGGTAACCACTCCACAAAATCTTTATTTGCCAGATTCACTGTATCTGAAATATTCAATTTTCCATGCTTAAGATAAGAAGATCCTGCTGCCACTCACTTGAATAAACTTTGAACAGGACTGAATAATTAATGCATTTTATTTGCTCTCCTTAACCTTACAAAATCGAACATTTTGTGTGAAGGGTAATGCTGACACAAAGGGGATGAAATTTAAAGTTTCCAGATAACGTGATCCTTCAGAGACCTCCATTCAGCAATTCTTATTTGAGGGAAACTCCTGTCCATCCTAACTGGATCTCAGGGTCTAAATACAAGTGTGGCGTAGCGCAAACATTTTCAAAAGAGGATGGCTGCTTCTATGGCTGGTGAGGTGTCCTTTGCACATATACAAAGCAGAAACAAACTAGCTGTTGGGTCAGTGAGGGTTGCCTCTGTTCGAAGAACATCGCTAGAGAGCCTGCAGATGCTCTGCCATCCCTGATAGCATCTTTCTTAAGATGGCAAAATGAGGCCCAAGGGATGACCAGAGCTGTACACCTAGCACATTCAGCTGCAAGAGTCCCCTTGGAAAAGGGCTTCTGGCAACTCTCACGGACCCGTTGCTCTAAAACGGCTAAATACTGCATCAGCATCACGGCAACTGCAGGCTGGTAAGGGTTGCAACTGGCTTCCTCATACTTCCAGTTCTCAGGCAGATCCCAGAGGTCCCCAGAAAACAGTAGAAACACCAATTTCCTAATTTTAACATAACTATTCTGAATTCTGGCACACAAATAACTCTTTGGTAACATGTGCTGTTTGGCACCTCTCAAGGACTTCAGGGAAATTTTTAAGCCCTTTATAACCAATTGAGTCCCAGCCTCTGCCTCTGAAATGCTGCACTGCAAAAGATCCCAGCATGCAAAGAAACTGCAGGTCAGAGTGTAAGAAGCAGAAACTAACAGAACTGACATTTGCAGTGAAAACCTTTCTCCCTGTTAACACTTCCACCTTTTTTAGCTATGTATCACCAAGATGTGTTAGAGTCTTACATGCCCAGTATTTCCTGTCTGGGAGACTACATATTGTAAGTCCTTTGTCAAAATACAGCAACACACGGAGAGGGAAAAACTCCATCTGTCCTCTCAAGAGGATGCACGATAGAAACTGAAGTGCTCGGTAGTGTTACCAAAGGGAGCGGGGGCAGTAATGAATGGAAACATACAACTGGTATCTCTAAGCTGGCATAAACAAAGCTAGAGACAGAGTGCTAGGTGATATGGAGACGGGGGATCAGTGGCGACCCGTCAGGCTGCCTCCTCCGCTGTGTCACCAGGGGCCAGCTCAGGCCGGAACTACAGTATGACACGAGATAACACTATCCCATAAAGGAGAAACCTGCACCAGGGCTGAGAGCACAGAACAAAGATCATGGAAATTCTTAACTCATTTGTGCAGGAGGGTTTTTGCCTGCCTTTCAGTACATTCAGTACTTTCCCAAAGCAAAAGGACTGGTCCTTTTTTTCAGTCAGCCTTTTACCCATATACGAATTACCTAAAATCCCACTGATCTCAAATATTATAAAGGATGACTCTTACTCGAGTGGCAGCAACCCACTGCCTAGATCATCTGAACACAGCAAAACAAGCATACTTTGGCTACAACTATGCTGTGTTTGATATTCTGTGAATAGAAAGTACAAGCATGATCACATAAAGAAAGGCAGGTCTGTGCAGATTCAGCTCTTATCTGTGGGCTGGGTACAGGCTGGGCACAGCAGCAAAACTGAGCTAAAGCACATCAAAAAAAGCTACTGGCTGATTAGTGCTGTTAGCACATCAAAAAAATAAACTTGCCAAGTGGAATTCTGCTGAGAACAAGCCCATGGACTACTTCAAGCCCAAGAAGACATTATTAATTGATTGGTATTACATTAATATGTAAGGGTCAAGGACCTAAAGCGTTAAGTGCATCTTGCGTGGACCAAGATGGGCCCTGCCCAGAAGGCTATCAAGTCTAAACCCATTGCAGATGGGATAATTTGGCATTTTGTAATATATTTAGTTGCATTTTCTGTGATGTGAGATGGGGACAAAGGATGCCATGGAACCACCAACAACTTGGGGGTTCTGTCCTTGTGCCACAAACCTGCTGTAAATCTTTATGAGTTGGCTCATGGCCATATGCTTGGCCTTTTGGGCAGTGTAAGTGACACCTTCCTCACTTGTCAGCATGCTGAATTATTGCGAATACCCAATACAAAGGAAAATCAAGTAACAAATCTCTAAAACCTTCGCTGTCCAAGAGAGGAAGCTCAGTACAGCTCAGTAGGACACAACGATAAAAGACTCCAAGTACAGAGAGAAGTAAGAAATGAGAAATTATATGAATCCAAGACCTGGCAAACACTTGGTTGTCCATGGTAGCTTGTTTGGACAGAGCTGGGTGAATACCTGGGGAACCAACTGTGCTTGTCATTTGCTCTTTTGCTCCACATTTTCTCTCAAATGTTTTTGTTCTGGTTTAATGGTTCTGAATGTTAAGATGAATTGGTTAGCCCCTATTTAATCCTGGAGAAGAGAACTGTGGGTTGTTAAGATAAATTTAAACCTTCTGCGGTAATTTTAATTGTAATTGGTCAAAGGACATAGCCTAAGAAACAGGTCTGGAAGAAGAAAACTGTATGAACCTGCAGGGAAGAGGTGGCAGCCAAAAATCCAAGCCTCCTCTGAGGCCCTTGAGGAATCTACAAAGCAGCCAGAGTTACAGGACCCTGTGTAAAAGAGATAAACATCAAATGTTTCACTTCTGCAGAGATCTGTTTGCAGGAAAGCTCAAAAGGAAGAAGAAAGTTTATGGACACAGCATAGCCCTCCCAAAACCAATTGCAATCCTATAAACCCTGTTTTGCCTAGGTCGTTCTTTTCTTCATAGATTTTGATCCTGACGTACTTCTAAATAAACTGAATAAATTAGTTTTGGTTTTAAATTATTGGGTATATTCTCAGCATGCAGCCAACTTTATTTCACAAAACGGATACCAAAAAAAAAATACTAGAAAAAAGAGACTGACGGACCCACACTTTACCCAGGGAATAAATAAATGTGACACTACAGTGCCCTTTTCAGAAGTGCAAGTTTTTGCTGTCTCACTAACAGAAAACAGCTTTGTTATAGTCCAAAAAACATATTTTTGTACAACTGCCCACATCTATAAACATTCATAAAATAAGCAAAGGGGAAAAAAAGAGATGACCAGGTTATTGTAGTTATGAAAGAGCTCTGTCATTGGCATTATAGAAACTAAAATACTGTTTCCATAAAATTGGACTGTGTCTCTGCTCTAATCCTCAGAGTCCTGTCAATATCACTGCTATGTTAGAGAGTGTACTTTTATAGGACCTGTAGACTGTTATGCCATGTACAGAGTAAAATCTTGGCGCTGTTGAAATTAATATGAAAGGTCTCGTTGCCTTCATTGGAGAAGAGATTTTAATCTATTACCTTCTAGGTTTACACATGACCTTATGCATTAGGCGAGTAATGAAGTAGACAGTAAACATTACTCTGGTATGACAAGTCAGCTGAACAGAGAAGGTCCTTATAGGGAAGGTAAACTCTGTGGTTTTAATATTACAACACCAGTTTCTGTGTATAGACTGTACACTCAGGGAAGAGTATATATACTTTAGCATGATAAATCTGTCTTTCTTAAGGATCAGACTGGAAAATGAGTGATCATGCCTACTTTTTATAAAGCTCATGAAAGAAAAGGAAGCAATATTTAAGACAAATACAGAAGCTGCTCTCAATTATCTTGTTCTTCATAAGTTTCAAAATGTTTTCCAGAATTATTTGCTTCATCACCTTCCAAAGGAAAGAGGTGAGACTGACTGACCTACAATTCTCCAGATCCCCCGTTTTTACGGACTGTTCCAATACATTTGGAAGGTATAAATTTTGCAGTCACGTATGCTGTAGAACTAAATAAGAAGAAAAGAGACCCAATTATAGAACATATCATCTGCTCTAATTCTGTAGCCTGATGCTGGCCTTTATTTTGTATTTGTTAGCTTCCTGTAGTTCAGAGCAAAAGATCAAGGATATTAAATAGGATTCATTTATATCATTCATTGGCTTTTCCATCATAAAAGAAATGTGACTTTGCACATTTTAAAATATTTACATAAATTCTAAAAATATTTGTATTTACTTATACAAAAATATACAGATATCATGTTGAAACTATATAATATATATTAATTACCTATATAGACGTGTGCATTCTATAAATTTGCTTTCAAATTTAAGACAAAATATTTAAGAGTTCTTTGAAAAATGCATATCTGGCCTGCAACAGAGCTTATGTATAGCTTTACGTTTTATGCTGTGATCACTTCAGGAAGATTTAAATGTGTAGACAAAGCTAAACACTTGGCTAAAAGGTCTGTTTAGTAATGGGGAAATACTGAAATAGGGCTTAAATTTGCTACCTGAACACTGTCTGTCTACCTGAACACCACTTCTTAGCCACAGGTACTTGCACAAATCTCACCCTTAGGAAGAGTTTAGATCAGAGTAGCACAGTTTATTCTAAGCAAGGATTTCAGGATTGAGATCTTTTTTCCTTAACCAAGTTTTTCTTCCACAATCGGGCTTATTCAAGTAAGCACACTGCAACTCTGGCACCACAACATTGGTTTAACTGAAAACATCTTTTTATAATGGGGCATGGCATTTCCTTGTTGCACCACATTAACTCCATTTCTTTGGATCAGGTAATTAAGGCCAATTGTCTCTTGAAAACAGCAAATGAATTCCTGATGCTGTTGTGCTTTCGAAGACTATCACGTCCAGCTGTTGTATCTAAAAAAAAAAAGAGAATAAATTTGCATATGATTCACCAAACTGCTTAAACCTTGTTTATACTCCGTATGTGCTGAATTCTTTGGGCAAATGGCAGTTTGTGCGTAGTACTTTGTACAAACAGATACAGGTGGGAAGTACCAAAAGAGTGACAGATTGCATGGTCTCTCTCCACCCAACAATCAGAACTGGCCTTTTTCCACGGCAAGCATGTTCAGAGCTGAGGGGAGTTACCTGACATAACCATCTTCCCCACTTTACGACAGAGGAGGACGGGACACAGCAGGGACATTTTTGCAGTGGACACAATGCCAAATGTAACGAGCACTTGTCATTAAAAAAGACAACGCAGAGCCAAATACCAAATCTCTCAGGTGATGGCTTTGCTCATGCCATGAAAATGAGCAAGTTAGGTGTTCAGAAAATGAACCTGTAAACAATCCCTTCTAAGATTTTGAAGGATATCTCATGGGGCTTTTTCCTCCTTCTCCTTCTAAAATGTATGAAGGGAGAAAGTCTTGGCTCATGGGACTGTTCATTTTACGCCAGGATGTGCAGGTCTGTGCTTGTGTGCTCAGGCCTAGGGGAGCAGAACACGAACAGTGAACGTGTGCCACCAAAGAACTTGGCTCATGCATCATTAGCCAGGGATATTTGTGACCAATCTGTAAAGAAAAAATACATATATATTTGTTTATACGGCACATATTCAGTAGCCGTTAACACTAAAGACAATGGAGGAAAAAAGAGGACAAATTTCATTGATATTTAACAATTCAAGAAACCAAAATTGAACTAATTCTTTCTTGAAAGTAGCTCAACATTGTCTCTTAGAAGTCAACTCGACAACTGTGAAACCAAACTGAAAAGTTTTATCTAGTCTTTGCCACGCTGTGTTGCACAAAACAATTTCAATATGGGGACCAGCTTTGGAAGGAAACCCAACAAGGTTATCCCAATTTGTTCTATTTTCTGGCCATGCCTTTGGCTTTCGTTTTGAGGACTGAAGATGTTTGGCTCCACTCTGAGGACAGTTAGAGTACCTTCAGGGTGTTAGCACAGCTGCTTTGTTGGTGTGAGAAAATGAATAAAAGTGCTAGATAACAAAGAGTTGGTTTGAGGTAAATGTCAGGGCAAGGGAAAGGGAAATTAATATAGCAGCAATTACATCATTTTAATTAACTATCACAGCAGTTTAAATACCTGGCTCAGATCTCACTTTCCTTCCCTTTTCTTCTCCATGACCTCAGTCCTTATCACGTTTGCTTTATCTGCTGGTGCCCATAGTGACACGAAGACTTCCAGAAGACTTTGCAAAACACTAATCTCATTTAGCCGATGCAAATGTCTGGCATTGTTCCAGGGATGGAACAGGCCTGCTGATGCAAAACTGCTCTGTTTGTTTCAGGAAACTCATTGTTTCAATAAGCAACTTTCTTGTCTGGCCATTCTGGTCCTTGTTTCAGGACGTCAATCAGTGTCAAAGAATTGGCAGTGGTGGGAAGATAAGACAGCTTATAGTCTCCCTGAGTTACATTGCAGCTCCACACAACTATTAATGTTCCCAGCCAGGCCAAGCAACAAACAGAAACTAATTAAGAGTATCTTACCCACGTAGCAGTATTGAAAGTCTCACCCAGTTCCCCCTAAGGCAAAAAACCCCTGTGTTCCCGGGCTGAGTAACAAGCCGCTCATGTCAGAATGTAAGCTGACATGTTTTTTGGATCATAAAGGGGTCATTAGAAAACACATATTTCTCCTCGGCATTCAGAACCCTAGAAGGACACACTGTACATAGTGTCAACCTAAATAAAGGACAGAGTCCCTAAAACTCCAAGCCAGATTCCAACTGTAGCAAACACTTACAAATAGATTTTCCAAACAACTTCCAAATCTTTTTCCCTTTCTTCTGTGTCTAAATGTGAATCAACCCATTTGACTATGAAAGAATGAACGGTTTTAAAAGATCTGTCCTTGCTAAGGACAGTGACTAGACACAACATTTTCTTTTGCAAATAGTAGTCTTGTGTTTCTGCATGACCTGTTGAGCACAACCAGAGTGCTTAACTGCAGCTCCAGGGTTTAGACATGATGAGAAACCGTACGTGCACATATAACTTTATATTGTTATATTCCATTCCTCTGTTTTCATGATGAGGTTCGTTTTTCTGGATGGTCTCACAGAAGTCACAGCAAAGATGGACTTTGATTTAGATATTGTTTAGAACACATATGTATGTAAGTTATATAAAATGTTTATACACATATCAGCATTATAAAACATAAATACTTGTATATACTTGTATATGTATGTATGTATATATATTTATTTCCAGTCCTGAAATCAAAGCTCCTGTGCTACCACGCTTTTCTACTCTCTGACAGTGACATTGTGCATTTGTCAGCTGAAGTAGTTCACTTCGGAGTGCAAAGACATTCACCATTTCGACCAAATACATCTATGCCAGCAAAAACTCCCCTGTAAATACAATCCAGCTCTTCCTCTCCCCCAAACCATGCCATTTTAGCAGTCTAGCAAATATATTTATGGAGGTAATAAAGAACATCAAAGAACAAATTTTGCCATGTCTCCAGCAGGAGGCTTTGCTGGCAGAGTAAGACTTAAGAGCAGTAGCCAGCATCGGCTGCAGCCAGCTGCTGAGCAAGAGCATCATCTCATGCCGTAGCTTCTGCAGCAGAGCCGTCTGCTTTCCTCCCGCAGCTACAAAGAACTCCAAGGTCTTATCAAACAGGCTGTTGATTTCAGTAGTGCCAAACACTTACAACCTCCCACGGTGGCTGCAATAGGAGTGATGAAACATGCAGTTTGAAAGATTGTCTTCTCAGAGCAGCAGCAGCAAAAGAAAGAAGAGTAAAAGAGAAGCTGGAATCTCCTTAAGGGCTTCTGGGAGTTCCTCGGTGTGCAGGTAATGATTTTCAGGCCATGCTGAGAGCATGGGAAATTGCAATGGGCGTTCTATATGTTCAAAATATATTTCCAACTCAGTAAAGAAGTGATATAAAGTACCTCTGACGTTTGGTTGGTTCTCCCAAATCTTCTGGAGCTCTCTTTTATATACACTGCAGCCTCCATGTGGGCTCTCACTCCATGTTCCTGCACTCACAACAGACAGAATACGCTTCTCTAATGAAAGATATTGTTAAACAGAGAATAATTAGGGTACTTTCCCTGCTTTACCACTTAGCTGTCACACGTACAAAACAGAAATCCCCATGATCTGCAATGCCCAAATATAACCAACAATAGCAGAAACAGAGTCTTCTTTGGGGCAAAAGACAGCAACTGGACAACTATCCACGTCTTTGGTAAGAGGACAAAATGACTGGGGAAGGAAGCTTTTGGAAACCATTTCCTTTTCAATTCATTCCAAATGACTTAAATAATTGCTCAGAAAAGCAATTAGTCAACTGATAAATGGGTGATTTCATGCAGAACTTTTGCCTATGTGTAAGTACCCTTTATTCCTTTGTGCACTCTTGATTTTTAAGATTTCGTGTATCAAATAGCCACATAACCAACTGCCTTTCACGCTGCTCAGTTGACTTCAATGAGATGTTGGCAGTGATTTTATTGGTGTGACAACACTCCTGCTGAAAAACAGGATCCTGTTTTTCTCTAGCACACGGCACACCTTTCTTACACCTCAGCTGGGAGAAAGGCTGAGTAAGGAAATGAATCCATAGTTGAAGTAAGTCTTCCCATTTCTTATTTGTCGTATCACTAAGTCAGAATAGGCAGTGACTGCCACTGCAACAGAAGTACACGAAGCCCAGCTAGGTATTCATATTCTGTCCAGCATCATGGTAGACTTTGTTCCACTGAAGTATATCCTCTGCTTTAGTAGATGAAGATTCTGAAATTTTATTTAATTAGCATGAACATGTAATAAGGCAATCAATTTTAGTCAAAATATTTAATAGGAAGTTGGTAATTGGAACAAACAAATTAATCCTGTACTAAAATATAGTCTTACAATGTATTTTAAATTATTAACATTATAAAAATGGTAGGAAAATCAATTCAATTATAAACACAGTCTTCTTATAACCAGACAAAAAGGGTTTAGTGGATTCAACAAAAGCCTGAATAGGCTCTATTGTTCAGAGCTAATTTAAACCATCCTGTGCAGTTTCAGTAACTCAAATACCACTGGAGTACAAGCAGAGAAGATCTGCTTACTTTCCTCTGAGTCACAAGAGAATCGGGAAACAGTTTAGGTTAGGAAGCATGCTTCACAGTTTCCAAAATATCAACATCCATTCCCATGTCTCCAATCAGCAAAGAAGCATCAAGTGCATACTTTGCCTCATTCTTTGGATCTGTTCACTCTCTGAAACCATTGCTGGGAACACACTGTGAAGAGACAGAAATGCAGAAAATTTTCTTCTGTTGTTTATGTAGGCCTCAGTCCTGAAAAAGTGTTTTGTGGGAAACCGACACACTTATACAGAGTCCTTCTGACTACAAGGGTTCATCACTTGGGTTCTGGGGCCTGCTGCACGGAAGGCATGCTTCAGAGGCATGAAGACATCCCTGAATACTATTTTTAAATCTGTGACTCTGCCACTCAGTCAGTAGACACCTGCTTCATATAAAAGTGAAGTGGTTTTCTGGGAAGGCATTTAAATATGTGCTCAGATTTAAGCATAATCTCAAGTGACATCTGAAGTCACAGTGGTTTTCCAGGCTTGAGCTGCAAACGTGATGAGACAGACTCAAGACCAAGTGATCCCCTTAAGCCTTTGTTGGGTAATGTTCCTTTTTTAAAAAAGCATTTGTTTTCATTCTCATGACCGAGATTTGAAAGGGAAATCAACAGAAAGAGGAATTAAATGGCACAAAGCCATCTTCTGAGGGACAAGAATGGGTGGAAGGATACACTGAATTCAGAAGGAAAGATTAACTTGCCAGAGAGATGCTGAGTATTATCATGCTCAAATGAAGTGATAATTCAGACGTCAATGCAACTATGACTCTTCACTTCCCGCAGGAGACTGCTATGTTCCTGATACAATAGGTGATTTAAGATCTTATTTTTCGTAAAATATATACACAGCCTTCCTTAGAAAACTGTTCATTAACATCCACTAAAGAAGTGGTTGGCAGAAAGTGAACAGGGCAGATTAGCTTCCTGCATGGAAAGCAGGGAAAGGACTAGGTGTTGGAGGAAAGAGGAGTCTGGAGTAGGTGTAGGGAATTTGTGTGTCCATCAAGGCTGCAGCACTTCAGTAAGTAAAGTTCATTGTTGCAACTTGAGTGCTGAGACCGAGCAGAATGAAACTAGACATTCATTTGTGCTTAAAAGAGGAAAGATGTGTTTACTGTGCTCATAACTAGTAAATGATTGTAAAAATTAGTTATAAAACTTCACTTGTAGGAGACAGGACATCTAATCCATTTCACCAGACAGACTGGGCAAGCAAGCAGATCTAGACCTAGGGAAAATACAAACTGCAAGGGCAGGTACACCAAAATAAGCCAAGGGACATAATATTGACAGCAATCGCTAAACAGCCATGAACAGATTCCAGGAGAGCAATCCAGATTGAAAGACACCTACTGAGAACCCAGACACCATCAAGGGCTCTGCCAGAAGAAGAGTGAAAGAAAAAGAAAACATTGCACAGACTAAGGGGATCAGCTAGACTTCATAGTTGGCCTGTTGTGTGTCAAGCAAGACACTAATGATGTGGCAACTGGAGATCCTGGTATCCAGGTATGACAAACCCTGACCAAGTGCCAGCAAGTGAATGGCAGGCTAAAGGCTGATGAACTGGAGTCCACCAGGACTGAGGTCACCAGGACTCAGCATTGGGGAAATTCTGAAAGACACAAGCAATTGGGAAATGCCTGGATGAGAAAGTGTGAAACAAATCCAGCAACCAACAGGGACAGCCAACTATATGGGCTTTGTACACATTTATTAAAAGCACAGACTCCTTGAGGCAGCTAAAGCAAAGTGAAGAAATATGGAGAAAGTCATAGACTAAAGAACAGACATTTTAAAGAGTTAAACTAAAAGGAAAGCATTTGTCATAAGCTGCCACAGCCTTACAGAACAGTTTGAGTGAACATGTGATGCCTCATAAGGAGTGTAAGATTAGTGGCTATGTAAAGTCAGCCTACAGCATCTACTAGCATAGCTCCAACAGAGAAAGGAGGTATGCTCAGAAAGAGCGTGTCAGTAATGATATTTAAAATGGAGGAATTCCCTTTTGGGTGAATGGCACAAGTTTGGTACTTGTACTGTATACTGTACAAAGTACTGTATGAAAGTCAATCACAAGCATCTGCAAGCAAATGCATTTTTTGCAGACTCTCCAGACAGGAAAGGAAGAGAGATTTCTGCTTCTAAGAGCTGTTTCTGCTAGATGCTTTAGGACAACTAATATAGCTCTTTCCAGGACAAGGCTGTACAGACTGTAACAGTTCAAAGTCTGAGCCTGACCACCTTATAAGAAAACCTACCCTGAGACATCATATTCTACCCCACATAGATAGTGCCAGGATGCACAGGCAAGGCAGGATTTCATTTCAAAGTGGCTTAGCAGTAATCTCACCAAATTTCAGATGTAACATCACAAAACAGAGGAATGTGCCTACTTGGTAGTCCTGAATACCCAGCTTAAGGCAAACCACATACACGTCATGTAAATTAGCAAAGAGGTTTTACAGTAAAAGCAAAGATTTGACAGCTTTCTGAAACCTCAAGCAGACATTGTAAGATAAGATCAGAACTGGCATATCCTTTTTGTGTGTCAGGTATTGCTACAGTGGATTACAGCTCTGGTTCAGAAAGCGGTCTGCTGGCAGCACACAGGTATCAGCTGTGGCCAGGAAACTGAGAGCAAGTTTTGTAACCTTATTTTGTAACAGCCGGAGGCCACAGAACAACACAGTAAGATTAAACCCGCTAGTGTCAAATGGGAATTTGAGCACAAAGCAAGGTTAACAGTAAAGCAATTGGAAAGCAGAAACCATAGTAAAAAATCTGACTGTGAAGATAAAACAAGCACAAAAAAAAAAGAATGCTGTTTTGTATTGTTATGCACTCTCCCAACTACCTCACAGTGAGGTTTCAAAGAGCAATGAGCAACAACACAAAACAAATGTTAGGATAATGTTGGAGACTTAGGTCTAAGGCCAACATGCTGAATCCAGTCTCATACAGCTACAGAGCAATAGTAAGGTGCAACTGGCAAGTGTCATTCAAAGTAACTGCAGATTTAATGGAGGTAAACCTGAACAGAGCTGCTGAATAACCAGAGAAAGACAGAGCCAGGGTCATATCCAGGAGGACTGAGGCAGACGTTGTTGTCAAAGGAAATAAAATCCACCAGAGCAAAAGGTACATTTTTGTTTGCCAGTCATCTCCAACAGAACTAGACCAGAAAAAAGATGGGATTTGGTTCTAGACCAGGAGTAATAACAGAAGAAAAATGGAAGAAAGAGTTTCAAAGGCAACCCTCCCCCCGCAACAGTTAAAGGACCAGGTGGAATAAGTGGTATTCTTATAAGCACCACGTATGTGCACACACGATCTCACATGGACAGTTCCTGGGGCACTGCAGAGCCTGAAAAGCCTAAGACAGTATGAGGGAAAAGGAAATCTGGAGGAGGGAGTGATAAAATAATACTCACAAAACAATAAACTAAGAAAATTAGAATAGATGAGAACTCGCATTTTTTAAAAAATAGTAAAACATTAAAAGTCACAGAAATGTCAGAAAAGTTCCAGAATGGGTCATTTTTCTTCTTAAAAAGCAAATGTTATGAACAACACATTTTTCATGAAAAATATATGACTTTTTTTGTGACTTCTGTTGTTCAAATTCTGCAGAAGCTTCAAGTGAAACCAAACCAGGAGCATTTGATTGTCACTGATGTTTTCAGAGCCTCGAGCATCATTTACAGTGTTAAAGCAACAGAAACACTGGTCTTCCCCCATTATTCCCATCCTACAGCAACCTAAAAAGCAGGGAGCAACACTTTTGCATTCATACTTTGCTGTTGGCAACCAACAGAGCCATTAAAATTTAACAGAGAAAAAAACCCCACAAATCTTCTGCATTATGTATTTGAGTCCCCTCCATGCACACCTACCCCAAATCACCCTCTCCCACAAGAAGAAAGCAAACCCTTTGCCTTTCTTTTTGTTCAACAAGACCTGCAGTAGCTTTGTTTCTTGTATGTGGGAATTGCACTCCAGGATGCCTGCATTCCCTTACACTAGGCTATAGGGACCACACAAGAAAGCGGAGGGTGGCTTTAAAAGACTGCTTTAAACTGCCTTGAAGTCTCATTGGCACTTAGTCTGAAGGGCTTTGGTTGCTCACGTGCCTTCAAGACATACTCCAGGGCTTGATGAGACACTATGAAGCTCCTGCCAGGTCACCTTGTCCAGTGATGGCTTCAATACCGGATGAGGAATTGTGGCAGGGTTTGAACATGTCAAGATTCAAGCTATCCAAAGGCACACTTTCAAATCACCAGCTTTAAAAGCATCGTATTTCTTAGAATGTGCAAACAAGAGACATGCATAAAGAAAAACTATAGGCACAGGAAAGCAAACCGGAACTGGACTTCAAAGGCCATTTAGAAACTTGGCTTCATTTGGAAGCCAAGTTTCCCACTTGCCAAGACCATCCCCAACAGATGCTTGTCACAAAATCTGCATGAGAAGGAGATTTGACTGCTTCCCTCGGTAGCAATGCTTAACTGCGCTTATAAAAAAATATTTTCCTAAAATCTCACCTGAATCTTCTTTGATGAAAGGTCAGTTTCTTCTTGTTCCGCTCCTAAATGTTCATAGAACAGTTTATCACTGGCCTCTTCATAAGAACTTTATACATATCAGAGAGTTGTTATCATGTCAGCTGTACTCTCCACTCCTCTAGACTAAACAAACTCTATAATTTAAACCTTCCTTCAAAGGTCATGATTTTCAAGACTGTTGTCATCCTTGTTCCCCTTCTCTGGACTATCTACAATTTGTCCACAGCTTCATGGAAATGTGAGCCTGGAAACTGGATTTAGAGCTTCAGCTGAGAGATGACTTGGTGCCAAAAATAGTGAAAAAAATTACCTCTGATGTCTTAATACACAATACTTAGGTTAATACATGCTGGAATTAGGTTTACTGATGACCGGACAAAAAAAAAAAAGAAAAGAAAAAAGAAAGAAAAAGAAGATATAGATCAAGTAACTATACGTCTAAGCACCAGTCTGTATGCAACACACTGTTTGCATGTGGAAAACAATATTATCAGGTGCAAGGACTTCTGTCTTATAAAGCCCTGTTCCTTTCAGTTATACTTCACACAGGCCAAGGTTTTTCAGAAGTACATGCCAAAAGCTGGACTTCTAACCCTTGTTTGGTTGCTGAAGTAATTGATTTTGGTCTTCACACACTGTCAAGATCACGGAATCACAGAGTCACAGAGTCACAGACTAGTAGGGGTTGAAAGGGACTTCTGTGGGTCATCTAGTCCAATCCCCCTGCCGAAGCAGGGTCACCTACAACAGGCTGCACAGGACCTTGTCCAGGCAGGTCTTGAGTATCTCCAGAGAAGACAGAGCATCTAGCTCTGCAATCTCATCATCTCTGCAGGCCTTAAGCACAGTCTTTGAATTTTAATTTAAGCACCTTTTTTTTATTAAGAGCTGAAAGCAAAAGCATTACTCTCTGTTGTTCATTTTACCATATCCTAAACTCTACAGCTCTGGTACACAATGTCATTTTCTTTTCCACTTCCCACAGAGAAAGATTGGGAGCAGGAGGTCAGTTCCTGGCATCTCTTAGCACAAGGTCCTGTTACAGCTGACTTTAAAAGATGATGTAATTTAAAGACAATAAAGACAAACAAATTTCTCTTAGCAATCCACCAAAGTTAATGCTTCGGAATCTTGAAAATACGTCATCATTTTGGACGTGACTGGAGCCAAGTTAATGATCGTGGCTAATCTATCTGAGTCTACTTCCACTAGTCCTGGGCTTCAGTAGGCGATGTTCAAGTTTTTGCTTGGAATCCCCTTTTACCTTCTGTCTGTAAAGCAAGAAATCTGCTCACATACTCTTACAACACTCCAGGCAAAGAAGATCAGAGAATTAAGATTCCCTAAAACTTACACAGGGGATTTTTTCCGAGCTCAAAAAGTATAGATTTTCTTCTCAGGTGTTGTGACCTCAGTCTGCCAGCAAATCTTGCTTTTTGGCATTGAAACATCCAGGTGGCTTGAACAGCTGGGGAGGAAATGTCGGATCATCTGGCATGCAGCACTTACAGTGACTCCTGCTCTCTGCTGATATGTTGTACTAACTCTATGGTTTCCCATCACAGCTATAATGACTTTTAAAGATATGAACAGTATCAGCAGACCACACTTGGTATCCCTTCCTCATCCCCCAGTCCCACATTTTGCATCCGTGGCAACTAACTAACGGATATTCAGCTGGGGTGAATGATTGGTGCTCTCACAAGGGCCCACTTCACTGACACCACCAACACAAGCTTATGAAATTTGTTACCAGAAATTTGGAGCCCATAAACACTGCAGGTTTGGGAGAGACAGTCCCTGCAGCTCCTGAAACTACTTTGAAAAAATAGAAGATGACAAACTCTTATCAGAAAAATGGAATTATAGTTCATTTCTCCTGGAGAAACTGCATGTTTAAATTAATGTATCCTTTAGATTTAATTGAATTAAGAATTGCATCTTTAAAACTTTATTTGCTTTTGCTATTTGTATTGCGTTAAAATGGCAGTAGTTATGGGAATGGAAATGTCTACACATTGCTGACACAAGAGTGAAGAACATTATGACCTACATAGCTGTCACCACAGCCACTGCTCAACTCTCACCCTCAGTAACATCTTATTTCCTTAGCTAAACACCCCTGAGAAGACTCCTTGGGTATTCTGAAAACCTAACATTAAGTTTGCTGTATTGTAAATCTCAGATCACAAAGCCTAAATTAGAATTTTTAAAGTAATAATTGGTGAGTAAATAAGTCACAGAGGGAGTTCCTCACTTTCACATACTTCTGGCAGGAGGAGTTTTCAATGGTTGCCTTTGCTGGAGCAAAGTTGGCAGCTGCCAGCGCTGAGATGACATGTTGGCCCTTCATATTCAGTAGCAACAAGAACACTTCCCTCAGCCTGAAAGGCTTCCACGGCACAATCATTTTGAAATAAGTAAGTCTCCATCCCAGCGCAGTGTTCTTGGATATGGTCATTTACCAGTAATGTGCAGGTCTGGCTTTGAATACTTATTTGGAAGCATTCTGATCTAAACTCTTGTCTTTCTTTACTTGGGTATTTTCTTGTTGGCAAATTGTTACAAACATGTTCCATGGAAGTTCTCCTAGTGTTCTTCATTTTCCTTTTCTCTTGTTTGGAAGTGGAACTGTCTTGGAGACAATAACTGCAGGCAAGCCTTCAGCTTTCTGTTCAGTCTTCTATAGGGATTTTCAAAAAAATGTTATTTACATGCAAGTTGATGTATTTGCTCTATCTGCCCATCTTTCCTATAGACCCCCTTTAAGTACTGAAAGGCACCATTAAGGTCTCCCCGGACCCTTCTCTTCTCCAGGCTGAACAACCATAACTCTCTCCGTCTTCCCTCATCGGATAGGTGTTCCATCCTACATCAGCCAATTCCCTCAGGACTCTGGGGTGCACGTCTTCAGGCCCCATAGAATTACATATATTCATTTCCTTAGGTGATCATGAACGTGATCTTCCCATACAGGGGAGGGACTTTGCTCCCCTGGTCTCCACCCTGCAGTCCATCCACTCAAGAGATGTGGCAAGAGAGGTTGCCAGTAAAGACTGAGGCAAAAAAGGTGTTGAGTACCTCAGCTTTCTCCTCGTCCATTGCTACCAGTCTGACAAATCTTGCTCTTCAGGGGGGTACACTTTCTTTGACCTTCCTCTTCTGGCTGTCATACTTGTAGAAGCCCATATCTTTATTCTTAGCATCCCTGGCCAAGTTTAGCTCCATCCATGCCTTGGCCCTCCTGACCCCCAACCTACACAACTGGGCAGCATCCCTATACTCTTCCCAGGATCCCTGTCCCTGCTTCCACTGCCTGTGCATTTCCTTCTTGCCTTTTAGTTTGGCCAACAGGTCACAACTCAGCCATGACAGTCTTTTGCCTTCTTTGCCTGATTTCTTACACCTGGGCATCAAATGTGTTGTATGGAAAGTGTCCTTAAAGATCCGCCAGCTCTGTTCTGCTCCCCTGTCCCTGAGGGAAGATTCCCAGGACATCCTACTGACTAACCGCTTGGAGAGCTGGAACTTTGCTTTCCTGAAATTCCGGATCCTGACTTTCCTATTCACCTGGCCTTTCTCCCTCAGGACTGTGAACTTCATTTGAGGTTTAACCTCTACTTTAAGTCAGTTTTTTCCTAGTTTTTCCTTTGTATTACCACAAAACAATGAGGAAACTGAACTTTTTGCTTATCTTGTGTCATGACATGCATACAAACAGAACGCTTGGTTTATCAGTGCTGTGAATTTTCCATAAGCACAAGCATAGAGACAAGCACCCAGATAGACAGTACCAAAGTGGCAGATAATCATCGTCCAAACAGATGGACAGTGTTTATTCTACACATTGCTCAAGAACTCTATGTTGCATGCACACACATGCAATACCATGGAGGAAACACTTGTTTATTTCTGATTCAAGAAGTGTCTCTTCTAAGCATGTGTGTAAGTCTGTTTTCAAAGATATGTAAGTGAACACACTGGCAGAATGAGCAAATTCTAACCTCTTGCCAACACCAGTCTGGAAGCCTGGAAAAAAGTAAACCAACAGATGTATCTTGAGATTACATTTTTCCAGGTTATCCTTCTCCCATTATTTTTGACTTGTGCAATTTTGTTTCAATCTTTATTATATAACAAAAGGCAGTAAATGAGTTCTTTGAAAAATAAGTCTTTAGAAATTTCAGGAAAGAAAATTGTAAGTCCCGTAACTCCTCACCTTCTTCTAAACTGTATCCACTTTCCATTTTGATGGACTCCAGCTGGGAACTTGTTTAAACGTGAATAAAAGGGAAAGATTTTACCATCTCAGTGCAATTCAGTCACAGCTCTCCACTAAAGTTCAGTCTTCCCAGTTCCATCACTGAAGGGGCTTTCCATACAGTTTTTTCCAATATGAGGAATTCCTTTGGCTCTAACCTTAAGGGTCTCTTTCTCAAGTTTATTTATTGCATACCCTGTGGGATCTTCCAAATATGAACTGCTCAAACTTGGCAGAGGAGAGCTGGTAGATTTTCCCGCTCTCTATGGAAATTTCTATTGTATGAGCCCACATTGTTGTAGAAGTCCCTCTCCTGGGAATCTCTGTCTCAAAGGAAATGTGGGATAGCTGTGATTTGGCATGTGGTTTCCTTCTTTTTCTGGATTTTATTCATGGTTTATAAAACTTCCAACAGCACTGTTGCTCCTCAACAGAACAGAAGGAGACTGAAATCTCACTCTTGCAAGTGTATCTTGCAGGATTTCATAAAGAATGCAGACAGTGGCCATTTCTTTGATGCCACTTGAATCCAGATATCTCCCATCTCTTCTAGCATATTGCTGACATTTCCTGACTAGCTCCAAGAATCAGTGGTTGTCACACAAGTTCACAGAATCACAGAATCACAGAATGTTAGGGGTTGGAATGGGCCTCTGTGGGTCATCTAGTCCAACCCTCTTGCAAAAGCAGGGTCACCTACAGCAGGCTGTAGAGGACCTTGTCCAGGCGGGTCTTGAATATCTCCAGAGAAGGAGACTCCACAACATCCCTGGGCAGCCTGTTCCAGTGCTTCTTCATCCTCAGAGGGAAGAAATTCTTCCTCATGTTCAGACGGAACTTCCTATGCTTCAGTTTGTGCCCATTGCCCCTTGTCCTGTTGCTGGGCACTACTGAAAAGAGCTTGGCTCCATCCTCCTGACACCCACCCTTAAGTGGCCCAACGAAATTCTTCAAGTGCACTGCAGATGAAACTTAGCCTAAGATCATATGCTTTGGGGAGCTGATTGTCATTTCTGTTTAGTTACATTGTCCACACTAGATGCTGTCAAAGGTTTAATGTCTCCCCTAAAAGATTAGCAGCCACAGAGCAGCCTACATAGGAGTAACCCTCTGCCCTATTTTTCAATACTTCCAAATGAAACACTGGAATTTTTCTAGTCTGTCAGGAAAAGCCATAATTTCTAACTAGAAACTGATTACTCCACCAATTAAATGCTGAAGTTTCCAACAATTTTCGTGACAGTTCTGGTTTTGTCACTTCTGTAGATTTGACACCACGTGCACATACAACAATCAGTTGCAGTCATACACTTTAAAAGGCATCACATGCTTTATATCGCAATGTGTCATAAAGCTGGCTTCTAGTTAATATTAACAAATAATACCAGTTATATTACATGGATATTATTTGGAATAGTATTTAAGTGTAAGGGTTATTAACATGTATACATATATATACATTAATAACCTATATGTGCATATGTATATATGGAAGCATGCAACTCATTTCTGCAATTCTGTGGTACATGGCACATGAAATAAGCAGCAGATACAAGATCCAGGTTCTGTAGCTCTCTGGATGAATGGCAGTAAGTGGCTCTAAGGGGTGTATAGCTTCATTATGTATAACCACTAAACATGAAGGAAAGGGTTGAGCATGAAGATGAGGCTTTCAGATTACACTTATCAGTTCCTTTCAGACTTATTTCTGACATTTAAAGCAGAAAGTTCAATCAGTTTGAATTCTCATAAAAAATGAACTTGTCGATTCTGAACTACATGAGAGTACGAGCTCCTAGTGTCAAAATTAGCTGATAGAATTCTTCTTCTCGTCTTGTTACATCTCTCCAGGACTCAGAAATAATATAGTCTATGATTATGAGGTATATGCACCTGAAGAAAATAGACATAAATTATGAATTCAAGAATTAAAGTAACATTTGTTTTTGTACTTCTTGGCTTAACTACTGTAGTATATTGAACTATATACAGATTATCAGGTTATAGATAATGAGAGATGTTTTCTGTTCATATTGGACAATTCTTTCTGCATTCCATCAGCAGATTTTAAAGAGCCACTCCTGGACAGCACACTGAATATAATTTAGTATTTGAAAAAGCTATACAAAGCTCGTATTCTGTCAGCGATCTTCATAAAAAGTTACTGTCATGAAAAAATGCTTCAAAGAGAAGAGTGTTCAACAGAAAGCATTTAAAGCAACTCCAGAGTTCTCAGCTGTCAAAAGGTAAATCAGATTACTTGCTCCATTAAAGTTTGTAACTAAAAAGCAAAACTGGCAGGCTGTATTTTTGCAATTACAGATGAATAATAGCGATGCAGCCAGAAACAATGCGGTCCTATACATCTTGATCATAAATAGAACTTCTCAAATGAATACTTAAACCTCTTCCATCACTTTTTGTTTAGCTGCACATAAAATACTGGCACACGGCATAAAGACATGGTAAGACTGTAAAATACGTAACACTGCAACCTCTAGGAAGCTGTCATCACTTTAATTGCACATTTAGGAAACCAGTTTTTGAAGTACAACATTTTGCAACATTTCAATACATGTCTGACAAACACTAGAGCCATACAGTTCATCCTGCAAGTGTTGCCAGCAAGATTCACTGAGGGTTTTATGCTTAATGGACAAGAGGATGCAGACAAAGGTCCTGCCGTGATGAAGGAGGGAGGGCCTACTGAGAAGTGTTGAGTGCCCTCCACTCCCAGTAAATTGCAGTCACATTGGAGGTAAAAGGACCAACTCTACTCTCCCTGATGTGAATGGAAAGGGGATTAGGAAAACCACCTACAGCCAGCAATTGACACCACTAACCGGTATTTACCACAAGTGATTTATCTGCTGTTAACTTCTGACTGCCTGTTCAGCACCGCAAGTGGGGTGTGAATTGGTTTATCTCCCCTGAATGTAGCCACGTTGGATACACACCGGCGAAGAATCTGTTTTTCTGGGCATCAGTAAATATTTCTCCATCTACATCCATGTGGAACACTCAAACTGGAAGTATTACGCCTTTCTTGTATTAAAACTGTGTTAACACTTTTAACTTTCTCAGACTTCTGCAAAATTATCTGCTTTAATCGATTTTCACTTCTTCATAGGGCACATGCTTTCCATTAGTTTTATTATTATTGTTAGTCTGTCATTGTCCTTTGCTAAATAGGTTCCAATATGCTACTGAGCCAAATTCACTGCTCCAGCCATCTGGAATAAGACAAATTCTTCATGAGATAATTTGGAAGCTTTTCTTCTAAACTCAGCTTCCACTTTCTTTGCACCCTTTGGAGTTGTCTCATGTGCAAGCCCAGATTTGCTATTACACAGCATCTCAAAGTGAGCTTTATGAGCCACAGAAAAGTGTGCCTGGTTTCCCAGGAAAGACATGAATGGGTAGGAGCTCCGCTTCTGCACAGGTGTGGCATGCCCTGGTGTGTCTGCGGTTACTTAGGTTTCCAGATCATGGTGGTCTTACACGGTAGCAAACACCACGTTCCTAATTTTCAAAGTCAGATGTGCAAGGTTCAGAAGTACAGAGCCAAAGGCTTTTTTTATTTTTCAGAGATAGCAGTGAGTTTGGAGTACCCAGAGCAAGGAGCCTCAGAAAGGCTCAGTTTACAAGGAAAGTTATGCTTAGCATTTCTGGAAAATTGACCCCCTTGGCAAAAGCAGAAAGCCGAAGACGACGAGGTGCACTGTCCCTTCTCAGCCAGCATCTCTAGCTCACTGACTGTGCTTTCACATGTGTAACACGGAATAAACTTTAGCCTTATATCTATAAGAAAACAGCATTCAGTCAATGCAAACAGGAAAATAAAGTGCAGCAGTGCCCAGCTATTCATGAGCAGGTCTCCGTGTGCGTGGATCAGCAGGTGTGGTGTGGGTTGACTCTTGGGCTTTGTGGCTCAGAGAGCTATTGAAGGCACCATTGTTATTACAAGGCAGAGAAGCTGCTGAAACTACCAACACAAATATATCATTTGCCCACAAAATTAATTCCACATCACTTTAATGAAGAGCAGGTTTTCCCTCTCACTTGCCACATGACAACAATGACTCCCTGTGGTCCTGTCCACCAAATAATGAGGAGATAGTACCATGAATCGAAAAAAGCAGCAGGTTTCCATAATCCTTGACAATCTGATCTGCCTTATTATTATCAATTCCATGGTCTGGAAACACCAGGAGGATCAGATACCATTTATGCATACTTGCGCACTTTAAACATCCCTAGTTTTTATCAGTCAGCATAGCCTTGGCCAACCAGCTGGGCACAAACACATCCCTAACAGTGGACTTGGCTTCTTGACTTTCCAACTAGCCTTATATATGGAGAAATATCTGCTCCCCAACTCATTGCTGCCTTTTTTGGTCCTGCAGGAACAACATGTGTATGCACAGAGCAGCTTCTCTGCTCCTTTGTGTTTGGCATCTGAGCAGAATTTAAAAAAGGAAGGAAAGATCTGTCACCACTGAGATAAATGTTAACATACAGAAAGTTGCAAGCACAATCTTGTACTTATTTTTCTCCTTTCCTGTCTCTTCATGGTTGAAAAATGTTCCTCTGTGGTTCCACAATGGTTTTTTACTTCTGTAAGCAAGGTCTTCAAATGATAAACAAGTTAAATTCTACAGAAGAAGAGAAACACCACCAGACCCATTAATTCTGAACTTCTTAAGGCTGACCAAGGTTTTTCAAGATTCAGAAGTTCAGGAATTTTTTTTAAATTGTACTGAATTTCAAGGTTAAAAATGTGCCTTTTCCCCTTAATATTTTCTTATATTTGTTTTTAAATCAGTGTCTCTAGCAACTGTTCTTTCTTCTCACAGTCTCATGAAATTATCATCTCAACTTTCATTCTTTAATTTTGCCTAGCTAAAAGAAAGAAGTTCTGTGAGACAATTAAAACACTAGCAAACCTAAGCAACTCATAGGTTTATAGACTGGAACTAGACAGACAGATATCTTTTTTGAACCACCACATCCAGGAGAAGACAGTTGTCTTCAAAGAATATGCATCTTGTTAGCTCATGTCTGAACCTCAGAAAAATGCAAGAAACGCTTACAAAAAGTACTAGGCATCATCGTTCTCTATTTTACACATTGTGATCAGGAGGTCCTGTGCCTTCCAAACTGAAATATGCATGTGACAGTCATATCTGGTGTCTTTTGAGATGCAAATCGTAGCATTACAGGAGATCTTCACTGTCAGATTCTTACAAACCAGAAAATTCAGCTAATACTGGAACTGATAAATTATCTGGGGACATACTGTTCTACTTGCTGCAGGGAATCTCTACCCCTTACGCATATCAAAGAAGGAACCAGAATGATCCTCACTGCCCCAGCAAGCTGAATGTGAAGCGGAGAACAAAAACCAGAGGTAGCTTACCAGCTGAGCTAAGAGAAGCTGCCCTTCATTGTCTTCCCACCTAGCAGCATCTTGTTAAGCATTTAAGCCTGTCGCCTCACCTCCTTTCTCCACCAGTGCAGCTGCAGCATCCAGCACTGATAACCCAGCTGCTTCAGCAACTGCTCTATGGAGACACTCAGACCTAGCCAGCCCTAAAAAAATCTGCCAACACAATCTTTAAAAAGTTCGCTCCACCTAGGTGCCAAAAAGTGACAAACCATACCCAGGCATTTTACCAGAAAAGTTTATTTTTTTCTGATACATGATTTAAATATGGTTAAAGCAGAAATCTTTTGATGTCATATGACTCTACTGGAGACAGCACCAGTGTGGGCAGCCACCTGAAACCCAGTCCAG
Source organism: Opisthocomus hoazin (assembly GCF_030867145.1). NCBI lineage: Eukaryota > Metazoa > Chordata > Aves > Opisthocomiformes > Opisthocomidae > Opisthocomus > Opisthocomus hoazin. The sequence goes on along the minus strand of NC_134416.1, from coordinate 14,774,341 downwards.
GAGGCTGGTGTGCCCCTTTGAAGGACAGATAGTAAGAGGGTGATATATTGTTCAGCCTGAAGAAGAGAAGGCTGCGAGGGAACCTAATATATACTTACAAATATCTGAAGGGTGGGTGTCAGGAGGATGGGGCCAAGCTCTTTTCAGTAGTGCCCAGCAACAGGACAAGGGGCAATGGGCACAAACTGAGGCACAGGAAGTTCTGTCTGAACATGAGGAAGAATTTCTTCCCTCTGAGGATGAAGGAGCACTGGAATAGGCTGCTCAAGGATGTTGTGGAGTCTCCTTCTCTGGAGATATTCAAGACCCGTCTGGACAAGGTCCTCTACAGCCTGCTGTAGGTGACCCTGCTTTTGCAGGAGGGTTGGGCTAGATGACCCACAGAGGTCCTTTCCAACCCCTAACATTCTGTGGTTCTCTGATTCTGTGATGAGTTCTCAGGCATCAGAGTGGAGTCTTATAAATATTGGGGGAATGACCTCGTCTGTGAGTTTTATCTCTTCGCTAGAAGGAACCACATTTTTTCTGGTCTATATTCAGCCACACAGCTTGGTTAACACTATGGAGCCACTCTGTGCCAGGAGACAAACTTTATTACTGAGGTCTCTTGCCTTCCTTTGGAAAGCCAACTCCTGCTGAGTGCAAAGATGAGAACTTCAGCATAGGTATCACAAACATTTTGATTCCAGGAACTCAGCAATCCAGCAAGCCATCATAGTTGTATTACTGCCATGTGTAAGAGGAAAGAAAAAATGTAAAATAAGGTACAAATGAGAGAGTATAAGGTATCTGAAATGTGACTAAAAGGGTTACAAAACATTATTTGAGAGGAAAACACTATTCACTGAAAAGTAGATCAGATCCAAAGACATTCTCCAAGCATCTGACTTCAAATAAGATTTAGATGTTCAAATTAGATGCATTAGCACCCAAGCCTCTTGGAAACTGGACTCCTAACACACGCTGGCATTGTAAAAATACCGTTCTAAGAATATTAGTAGAGCTGTTGCAAAGCTGCTTCTGTGCAACTCAAAGCTAAAACCAGCCCCTCAAGAGTAACACAGAAAGAAAGAAAATAAAAATGCCAAATATAAAATGAGAAAATGTAGGACACAGTACCTAATCACTAAATGGTTACTTCATAACTACAGTACTTTATGTTTCATTTACAGAGCTGACACCCTGAGAAGGGACGTTAAGAAAAGACTCCTATGATAACCGGTTCTGAAAGAGTTATTTGCTTTGAAGCTCCATCTTAGAACTAACTGGGGGGGGTTCTTCGGGTTACAGAGAGTCTGTGGAGTGCGTTGTCTTCTTTTGGGTGTCCAGCAATCCCAATAACCAGGTAACTGGGAAACATCGAGTGTTCAATATCATAACATCAGAGCATCTAAAAACACTAATGAGTGGAACCTCATCACACCCCTCTGAGCTGTACAGGAGAGCTACTTGCATGCTTAAAATTAAGCAAGTTTTTGTAGGACTGAGGCCAAAGTTGCAACTGCAGCCAAGGGAATACCTGTCCAACCTCTTCAAGGCAAGGATATTTTGTTTGTAAAAGGAGATTTTAACCTTCAGAGGCCACGGACTACATAGTGGTAATGTGACCTTTAACTTCTCCAGATCAAATGTTTATACAGGTGCTCTCATTTCCTGAAAGAGGAGCAGAGGTTTGAATATTACACAAACACTATTAATTTAAATATTATTCCCAGTTGCTGTTTCATGCCATTGAAAACAAACTTAGTTATCATTTTTACTGAGATCCACATGCATAGCATAAAATTTTGAAAATGTCTGTGGTCATCCGGTGGAAGTTATCGGAGTACATGTATAGGAAAACACCTTAGTTGCTATCTAGCTCGAATTCTAGAGATTACAACAATGTGCAATTTCACAGGAAAAAGCTCTGAAAATTTCCCTAAGTGTTATGGGGCAATCCTAGTGCTGCAGTGGCTGCAGATCATGTGAAAGCAGACCGGGTCCAGCGACTGGGATTCCTGTGGTTTCTATGTCAGTTCTGAGACTGACACCAAGGGGGTTTCCTTGTCCCAGTCTGGTGACAATGTTAACAGTCTGAAGTAGGAACACCAGCTTTCCATGGGAAATGTCTCAGATATAAAAATCTCCCAATTGCTCCCACTGTGCCTGCTTGGAGTTGATAAAAACACTGTTTTCCACATCACTTGGCAATTATCTGCTTTTCCGCTAGCTCAGGACAAGCCAGTGTCCCAGCCAAGACTCCCTCTCCCCATCAGTACCACACTGGAGTGCTGCATGGTGTTGTGCTGAATGAGTGTTGCATTTGCTCTTCCTGTAAATCCATTTAGTTCAAAGCACAGAGACATAAAAGCTCTGAAGAATGCTGCACGTGAATGATTTCACATCCTCCCACATGCTCTGAGCCAATCAATTAGTGAGATGTGTTTCTGGCTGCCACCTTGCCAGCTTTGGAATATGTCTTAGACTCTCAGATAGGTGATTTAAAACAGATGGTTAGAAAAGCATCAAGTGAGTCATACAAGGTTTGTTTGCTGTGCTTTGTTAGATGGGTTGAAAGTTAAGGCAAGCAGTCAGGCTGTGTTGATAATGTGGACAAACCCAGTAGTGTGCTTTTTTCAGGTGACAAATGAGAAATACGAGTCCTCCAGAAATTACGCTATGGGAACTTTCTTCCATTTGATTTCCAGTCTGGGTCAATTTCTGGAGTGTTTTCCCATCTCAGCCTGGAAATACAAAACCTTGGAGTAATGTTTGTAATCCACACATGTGACACCAAAGTGCTTGCTGCCCTCTCAAAAGCACATAAACCAGAGGATGGGGCAGAGGCTGTTAAGAAAGTGAAAGCTAAAAACATCCCTTACAAAACCAATACATGGGCTTAGTTTTGATATGGGATAGAGATTTCTGCTTTCACAACTGATGACAACCTGCTTGGTGCCAGGCAAGGGCTGGAAGGTGGCTGGACACAGAGTCCTCCACATCACTTGATCTCTGATAGGACCTTGAATGTTTTGGAGAGATGCCATTTCCCTTAGCTCTGTAGAGCCCAGGTGGCGTGCAGTAAATATTAGGCCAGCACAGCTCAGTCTGAAAAATCATCTCTGATGAAAAACCATGGGGTACTCTGTGCTAAAGCAGAGTCATGCAGATATTATATCAAACCTCATGAGACATCCATCTTAGGGACAGCAGCTGGATTTCTACTTCAGAGTTTTTGTCTGAAAGTTACTCACAGTATTCCAAATGTCACACACATCAATGGTGTTCACAGCAGATTTTGTATGCATTGAACATCTGTTTACTAAGAAATTATATCGTATTCTCTGAGGATGTCTGAAAAACGGTAGCAGGTACTGATCAGGATTTTCAACACCTGAACAAGAAAGGCTGTGTTTGATGTTATGCCATAAGGGGAAGAACTCGGTGGCCAAGAAGACAAAGAGCATCTTGGTTTGTATCAGGAATAGTGTGGCCAGCAGCAGTAGGGAAGTGATCGTGCCCCTGTACTCGGCACTGGTGAGGCCGCACCTGGAGTGCTGTGTTCGGTTTTGAGCCCCTCACTACAAGAAAGACATTGAGATGCTGGAGCATGTCCAGAGAAGGGCAATGAAGCTGGTTAAGGGTCTAGGGAACAAGTCTTATGAGGAGCAGTTGAGGGAACTGGGGTTGTATAGTGTGGAAAAAAGGAGGCTGAGGGGAAGCCTTATCGCTCTTTACAACTACCTGAAAGGAGGTTATAATGAGGTGAGTGCCAATTTCTTCTCCTAAGTAGCAAGTGGTAGAACAAGAGAAAATGGTCTTAAATTGCACCAGGGGAGGTTTAGATTGGATATTAGGAAGAATTTCTTCTTCGAAAGGGTTATGGAGCATTGGAACAGGCTGCCCAGTGAAGTGGTTGAGTCAGTTTCTCTGGAGGTATTTAAAAAACGTGTAGATGTGGTGCTTAGGGACATGGTTTACTGGTGGACTTGGCAGTGTTAGGTTAACGGTTGGATTAAATGATCTTAAGGGTCTTATCCAACCTAAATGATTCTATGATTCAAGATGTATGTATGAATATATTTATATATTGACAGAACTTGTAAGATAAAGAGACAGTGCTCCCACATTTTTATAGATAAGCAAGTCCTGGATGGACAGTGCAGATATTTTAAAGCCAGGTGGGAAGTAAGTAATGGAAAAGTAAAACTCCTAGTTTCATGGCACTGGAACATACTGAACTTAATGGAGGCTCAGAAGGAACATGGTATTCTAGTTCTTTATTTCCAGCTCCTTATAAAATGACATGTCTGCTGAGACCTTCTCTATGATGGTAACCAAGACTGTTGCAGGATGCCTGCTTGGTAGTTAATTGTTTCTAGCGTTGTCCATTTGGTTAATGGAAAGCCGATGCTAAAGTTATCTCTGGGAAATAGAAAAGACTGCAGCTTTCTGATTTCATGGTCATGTTACAAACAGTGTGTCCTTTCTCTCAACACAAATGAAGGGAAGACACTTGAGAAATTATTCAGACAGCTCTCCCTGCACTTCATTCAGGCAGAGTTGGAGCTTGTCATCAGGCTGTACGTACTGAGGATCTTGTGGTGCTCATCCTGTCATGATGGACTTCTTATTTTCACAGCTTTCGAAAAGTCAGAGTGTCCTAACGTTACATTAATGCAGCTTTCTGGAGACTCTTTATTCACTAACAGTGTGAGTCAAGCCCCATGAAACTCACTGACTTTCACAGAGTAGGGTGTCAGTCTATAAGTTCATTATGATATAGAGAAGAACATTAGAAATAATTTCAGACAGGTCAATTCAAATGAAAGGTGTCTCTAACTCAAGACCACCTCTGTGCAGAAAAATTGACAGGCAAATTCTGCTCTCCCTTAGGAAAACAGGAAGAAAAGAGAAATGGGATTTTGAATGAGGCATTTGAATTTTACCTAAATATTCCCCAAGGAACAAAAAGGGTTATTTACGCATGTATTTGGGAATGTAAAGTCAGCCTTGACTGATCATATGGGGAAGCACTCTGTTCGCAGATACTGCAACTGTGATGCTGTTTTGAAATGGGGCTGTTTGTGGTGGACTTCCTCTCTTCTCTCTGCAGAGAGAAGCATTTTAGGTTGCTTTTGAACTTGCTGAGTGAATTGCAGATGTATTTCATTATGCCCAGGACCATGGAAATTTATTTATTTAGTGCCTTTGTAGATGTATGATTTTCGTGGGATGATTATAAACTCTGATCTGAGACACTCTTTGTTTTTCTAGCGTGTTTCTGACATCCTTAGAGCCAGATCTTTTCATGTCCTTGGCTTTCTGAAACTGTGGTTTATGACTTCAGATCTCTTCTTAACTGATTCACACGTTCTCTTGTTTGCAGAATGACCGAGTCAGAGATCCAGAAGCACAACACTTTTTGCCAAAACACAAGCCAAACCAGACCTTTCAGAGATACTAAAATCAATAATGATAGCTTCATTATGCATAAAAATGAAAAAACAGAATTAAAAATAAGGGAAGAAACCCAAGAAACAGCATAGTATTATTACTAGAGATTGAGAAGGAAGATAATCTTAGCAGCCCTGGGAAATTAAATAAACCTTTGCCTCAATTTTCAACATGATTGATGATACAGCGTACGATGACAAAGTCAGAATGACTAATCAGAGCACGTGGATGGAACAGGAAAGCACCACATCAAGGACAGACACTAACTTTAAACCTCTTGATAAACTCCAATTGGGTGTGGAGAGGGCAAATAATCTCCATGGAGAAACATAGAAAAACTATCACACAAAGTACAGATCCAGCATCAAGGTTATTTAACAGATTCATCAAATCAAGGACATGGAAATACGAGTGGAAAATAGGAAACCTCTTGCTAATGTTCAAAAAGTAGAAGAAATGTGATATGAGCATCTATAGATCTGCTGCTCTGACTTCAATGGTGTGTTAGGCTTATAGGAGGAAAAACATGAAGAAAAGGTAGTTAAGTGACTGAAAGAAAGGATGAAATACAACATGGTTCTATGAAAGGTTGAATGTAAAAAGCAAAACTGCTATTTTTCTTCAGTAAAATGTTTCATTTTCTAGGTGAAGAAAATACAGATATCATAAATTTTAGAAAACCAATATATATATTGCCATGTAGCGACTTCTAATTCAATTAAGGAGATTAACAAAAGCTTTACAAGATGGAGATGACTGATAAAACATGAGTTGTTCTGGAAAGGGATGTTCGTAGCAGTATTCTTGAAGGACCAGCTTTGAACATAGTACATCAGCTCCAAACGTAAAACAAAAATTTCACATAGGCACAAAGCTGGGAATCCATCTTCAATACAGAGGGTGCCTAGAACACCTCACTGGATGCACTTAAGTCCTAGACTGAGAGAAATTAGATAACATATATACCTTGTTGCAAGGTCATGCGTGTAGTCCACTGCCTTAAATTGATATCATAATCTGGAGGGATTATGGGTGAAAATGGTATGAAAGAGATCCTGGTGTCCACGTATGTGCTAAGAAAGCTATGAACTATCTAAATAACACAGCCTTTATAAAATGCAATAGTCAGAGAAATGCAAAAGTGGAAGAAAAATGCAGTAGTCTACAAGACCCGAGGCATTACCATCGGGTTCAGAGAATCATTAATGATTTTGTATATGGCGTTTTTGAGACCTTAAATGGAGTTCTCTGCTCAGATAAACATATCTGTTTTTGAGAAAGATGAGTTCACGCTGAGGTGGTGTAGCATGTGGAGACCCTTTCTTGTTTACCTTAGTCAAATGCAGGTTTAGAAAAACTGTGACAGTTCCTTGTAAAAATATGACAGAGAATAAATCAGAAAAAGAAACTTCATTAAGGTAAATATCAGTGGTGGCAGAATATCAAATGACTATAAACTGTTCATAAATACAATTGGGAAAGCATTTGAAAAAACTTCCTGAGGGAGAGATAAGGGTCTGAAACTGAATTCAAACAAGTAAAAGCAGAACAGGAGTGATGTTCTTTGATGATCCAGGGTGTTCTTCCCAGGTCCCATATTTTCAGCCAGACTGCACATAGAAGACACAAAAGCTACTTAATTTATTTTTAAAGGAGTTTGACCGTGATCAGTCTAACACCAGTATGAACCATTACTGACAATGCTTCAGTATACAAGTCATCCAACAATAAGTGCTGAAACATGTCACTTCTTTAAGGAAGTGTGTTAGGCCTTTTGCTCCTTCTATTACTTGAAATGAGAATGGTTCACCTTCCAGATAGATAATGTTTTGGGCGATGATCCCATTCCATTCAATCTACTTCATATATAAAGTAATTTATAACTCTTTGGCATTATGATGACTCTTTGCTCCCACTTCCCTCCTCCATCAAATTCCTAAATATCGTCATTTCCCCTTACTCTAATCACAGGTATGATACCCAGAGTTAATATCACACTGCTGTAGAATGGTATCATTCTACTTGAGCAAGGGATTGTGGCAAGGAAAATAACTCACCTGAAGTAGCAAAGCAAATCTACGCTGAACCCTGGATGTGAACTGAGGGTAGACTGATTTCTTGTGTATTTCTCCAGGCCATGATTCGTAGGTTTAAGCACTGTAAAGCAAGATTAAGAAGGGTAATGAGCAGCTGCTAGTTGTATCTCATCCAAAAGAGGTGTGTTTTCATGTGCTTTCACTACCACGGATGGAGAATTTGCCCTGACTGGAAGAAGAAACACCAGTGGGAGCTGAGAGGGCTGTGGGTCAGCCCTAACCCTTGAACAGCAGGGCTGGTAGGGCTTTGACATTTCATCTCCCTGTCAATGATGGCACAGATTGATCCTGGGCTACAGAAGGAACCAAAGAAAATAAGGATTGGAAAGCTAACCCAGACAAGAAGAAATTTAAAAGCAAATCAGCCTGATCTGGTGACAGGTAGGTAAAGCAGCCTGAGGAATATCCGACAGGGATTGTACCACTTTACCAAGACAGAGTGTATGACTCAGAAACAGGCAATAGGAAACCATCCAACTATCACTCTTACACTGGCTCCTCCTGAGCTTTTGGAAACTTTACAAAAGAACGGTAAGCAATTCCTAGTTCAAAGTGCCGTCCTCCTTAGATACCCAAAACATTTCCCACCCACACCCCTGGATGCAGGCAGGGAGGGCAGTTTCATCTGCTTACACCCTCCCAAAACAGGAGCCATCACTGATGTTTACCACCTTCCTTGATGTCTCTGCCCCCCTCCTGGGCAGGGGCATCATTGGCTTCATGCCAGAGTCCACCTTCTATGGGTGAGCGCCATCCCCCACACCTCCAGTGCTTTCTGTTAAAGCCACTAAAGGAGATCTTCAGGCCGGAAGACTCCATTTTAGTTTCTCTTTCATGACCTGCTGCTATTCTGTGTCCCTGGGAAGGTCCCCAGGAGCTGTAGAGCCTGGCCTCTGTGTGTTGCTGCTGCTGGACACATCACTGGTTCCCCAAGCCCCTTTTGCAAAAAGAGAAATGGCTCACAGGGGCTTCACCTGCCTTCTTCATCACCTCACACCCAGCAACACCCACCCCCTCCTGACCCTTTCAGAGCCACTGCCATTTGCCCTGACAAATGGATGCCTTGCTCTCAGCTACCAAAAACTCGTTGTTAATGCTGCCAAAGAATCATGCAATTGCATTCTATTTTTCACTTTTTTTTCCTACTTTCTCGTTTTAAACTAGGAGCACTTCGTGCCTGCAGCTGGCAGGGACAAAGGGGAAGGCAGCCGGGTGGGAAGAGGAGAGGGTCGTGGAACATCTGTTTCACATTTAACCTGGAACCAAACTTTTTCATTGTACTTCTCCAGCCTCACTTGTATATTGATTCAATTACTAGGCTCTGCTAGTGCAAGAGATTTGTATTAAAGCCTTATACAAAGCTATTGTGTTTTGTCACACAACAGCACTGAATCAATTACAAGCATGCTCTACATGATCACTCTCAGTTGTAAGCGTTTGCTCGGGGAGAAGCTGTCTGACTGAGACACCGGCTGGGCGTTGGCTGATCTCCAGGAAGGTGTGACACACCTAGCTGGCACTTGCTAGAAGGATGATCTGCTCTCACACGTCATCATCACTGTCCCCTGGGTGCTGCCTTTCTCAGCTCTGCCTTGTTAAAGGTTTGCACAGGATGGAGAAACAAGGCCAGGCACAAGTATGCAAAAGCCTGGGCTCCAGTTTCAGCAGCTGCCTGGGGGTAAAGGTCCCTCAGATGTGCAAAGCAACAGCAGTGCCCACCCTGCACTGGTGTGACATGACCCCACTCCCAGCAGCACAGAGAAGCCGACAAGTGCAATCGCATCACGAAAATGGGAAAAGGCTTTTGGGGTGAGTGATACTGGGAGGAGAAAGGCAGAAGAAACAGGGTCTACAACCCTCCGAGTCCCTTTTTGCCTAATAAACCAGCTTCCAAGTAGGGAAGTAAACTGGCAATTGCTCTTTAAGGACATGTCCCATATAGAAAGGCAATTTGCTGCTTATACCAGAGGCCAGTTCCCAGCTTGGCCATTGACTTGCCGTGTAATCAGAGCCAAAACTTAATAAGCTAATATTTCATATATGGCTCATAATTTTGAATACTGCCAGACTTTCTGCACCCTCAACACAATCTTTCTGTAGAAAACTACCAGAACAAGAGATATCTGGAATTAAAGATCTTTTTTTAAGGATTAAATGTTCCAATTCCTCCTGCAAAGCACCCAGGAAACTACACAATACCTTATAAATTGCATTTACTTATATATAAAATAGTAATTGATAAAGTAAGCATGTAGAAAACTTCCAAACTGCCCGGAAAACCCTGCATAAAAAGGCCAGAGGAGCCACAGAGCAGGTTGCTGTAGCTGTGTCAGACGTGCAGATGCTCCTCACTTACCCACAAGGTTTCTACTTGTTTCCCTGCACAGACAGCATTTGCTGCTTCTCAATACCTGTCTTTCAAAATCTTCCTGATGTGGCTGTAACCAATAACCAGTTCCTCTCTTGGAGTCCTTGTGTGCCCTTTTCCCAGGTACCTGCAGCTACAGGGGCAGGCAGTACCTCCTTCCATGCAGGGTGTAAGGCGGAACTGGGGCTAAGATTGCTGGCTGTCTTGCAACAGGGGCTGATTTGAACTGCATGTTTCATAAGTAAGCACATCCTGAGAGGATGCTTGAGGTAGTAATGTATTTCATTAGTGATATTAATGATACGATATCTGACCAAAGTAGACTTTTCAGATGAGTTCAGATGGTCCATTTAAAAGTCTTATTCTTTTTTATGTTCAATAGAAAGCTTGAAATATAAGAGCAAAGACACGGCTATGCAAGATAAACTCACCTTTTGTCAGACTGAGTCACCATGCCAGTTACTCACTCCTGCCTCAGTTTACCTGTTCCTGCAGTGGAGATAGCATCTACCAGGGAACACAGCAAAACTCCTATCACACAAACTGTCAGTAAGAAGCAGATATCCATGGACTTAACCCACATGCAGACCTGACTCATAACTCCTCAGCAGAACTTTGTCCTGTGGGTAAACGATAGTAAAACCCTGCACCATTGGGAAATGTTGAACATATCTGAACAGATGAAGCCTTTATTGCCCAAATATTCTGAGCAAAAACTAGCAGGGCTCTTGCAATTCCAAATCATAACTAGCTGTGATTGGAGTTCTTATAACAAGCTTTAGCTAATTTTGAGCTTTTCTGAGATCCTTTCATACAAGCAACGTGCAAAGAATGGCAGCAGCTGCTTGCTACCCTGTGCATGCTGCAAGCCAGTCGGATGCAAGCCAGCTGCAGCCCAGAAGTCCTATAGCCACATTACCTTAATGCTGGCTCTGAGTTATTATACCTTATTTCTCAGCAAGGCTTTATTGGTTCGTATTTAGCCTCCTGTTAATGTGGCTACTCACGTTCCTGCTCTGTCACCAGCTGTCAGAGAGTATGGGCAAAGCAGGCACTCTTCCGAGTGTGTGGGAGGTAGGAGTGGATGTACGCACCCTGGAGGTCCCCACCTGCAAGTGTGTCCCCACAGCAGACCTTACGTCCAAGGGCAGCTCGCAGCCCCATGCACTGTCATTAAACAAGCAATGCTGGCAAACTTCCTCTTGGCAAACATCCTGAAGTAGCCTGTACAGCTGCCGGTGTCTCGTATGTGGTCTTCAGTTCACTAAGTTAAATCTAACTCTGGTACCTCTGCCCCTCTGTGCACAAATAAATACCACTGGATCATGGTCATCATTCCCATTACCAAGATATGAAGTGTTGTTCAAATACAGGGAAATATGGCCCAGCATCCTCATCTGGCCTGCCATGGTAGGAGTGTGAAAGACAGGAATAGCAGAAACAGGATTTCTGAGTTCAGGATTTCTGACAAACAGTTCTTAAGATACTCAAAGGAGAAATACCAGTCTTTCACCCACTTCTATAACTGGTGTCTGTGAGTTTATTTCTTGCTACTTTCTGTACATCTGTTTAAAATAAAGGGCTTTTGTTGGGAAACCCTGTGTCATACATTGACATCTTAACACCACGAAATCCACCCCTTTTCAAGTCAAATCATTTCAAAAGTTTATACTGCTGGAAAAAGATGAGAGAAATATGATCAGGGAAATTCATTTTGACTAATTGCTGCTTGATTAACCTCTGTTGCAAGGTATCTAGACTCCAGCTATTTGGAGTTTTACACTGATGGCTGATTAGTTTTGGTCATTTTCTTTTCTACCCCAGTCATCTGGTTCTACTGTAAAAGAAATGTGAGTTTACTAGTGAAATATCTCACATTTCCTGCGTCAAAATAATACTTTGCAATGGACATTTTAAACTAATTAGAGCTGGTGGCAGAAATCTCCCAATTGGTGAAAGCAGACAGCAGCTTTCATATAATTGGATGGTTCCATGAAAATACTATCTCAATGCCACTGTCTGTCATAAAGAAAAGCAAGTTTTAAGAATTATTAGGAAAGACAAAAGCAGTATACATCACTCTGCCACTGCCTGTGTCTATGCATCCTGAAAGTTGTGTCGTGTGCTCTCCTGACATCCCAGCCACAGAAAGAAATAATAGACTGGAAAAGGTTCAGAAAAGGATGACAAAAGATAATGAAAAGCATTCAAACTGTACAGGACGGCTTCTGTAAAAGTGGTGCCTAAGAGAGGTGACAGTCTTCATCCTGGAAACAGACAGCTAGAAGTGGATTTGATGGGATCCTGCAAAATCAGGGATAGGATGAATGCAGATTGAATATACACTGCCTGTTGAATACACACAAGACATACAGGACATAAAAAGAAAGTAGCGGGAAGCAGGTTGAGACCAAAAGAAGAATATTTTTCCTCACACCAGAAGCTGATTAATCTGCAGAGCTCCTTGCCATGGATGTCAGGGATGTTAAAAAATCACACACCTTTACAAGGAAGCAGGAGAGATTCATAGAAAAGAAATCTATAAAAGGCAAATAAATATACAAATGGTGCCTCTGGCTTGGCAGGAAAACAAGCTGTAAATTACTGAAGGCTGGGAGGACATGGGAGAAAATATTGCTCAGTTTTTGTCATATTTTGTATAGTTTCCTGGCTGTATCCATTTGACACCATCCAAGACAAAACACTGGGCTAGACTGCTGCTTACTCTGGCCGAGTATATCTGTTTTTAGGCCTTTATATTGAGCCTGAACTACTAGTTCAGCTGGGTACCATCTAGGTGAGGGAGTGCCTGTGAGAATATATACCCAGAGCTACCACTGAGCGCAGAAACCAGGCAAACTTAGCAGCAGGGCTGAGGTAAGAGATCCTGCCACTTGCATAGCACTTTCACGGGGGTGCCCAGGCACTGCTACATGGTGAACGTGGCAGCTCGAGCTGTCTCTCACCTGCAGGATGTCTGAGCCATTGCCTGGAGCACAGGATAGATGTTCCCATATCATTCTACATTGCTCTTCAAGTAAGTATGAGCTGCCCAGTTCTTTTTTGGACCTCAGATTGCCAATCATACATATCGCCTAAATTCGTGTTTACTCCCTGGTTCTCTTTTGCAGTGAACCAGGCAGAAAAAAGCATGCAGCTTGCAGATCTGGAGACAGATGAAACTAAGGATCCCTCTGAATCAAGGTCCTACAATGAATGAGGCTGCAGCAGGTTAATTTCCCTGTGCCTTACAGAGTCCTGCAGTGCTCTTCAGCTGGCTCTGCACCTTCATGTCACATCTTGGGGCATGCAACACAACCCCTTGTGTGCATCCCGTAGCATATCTCTGGTAAGCTGCAGCACAGCTCTCATTGTCATGGAAACTTTGCACTGGGAGGGGAAAAATAAAAAAGAGGAAAAAGCAAAATCATTATTTTGTCTTAGAAGACACCATATGGAGCCCACAGGAGACCCAGAATCAAGTGCAAAGCAGAGGGGATGGTGCCCTGAAGGAATCAAATGCCCTGAGCAGAGTGAGCATAAGCAATTTGGCCTGAGGATCAGAGATCCTGTACTGGAGGGAAATTATTTAGTAGAATTTACGCAGGTGATGTTTCCACAGAGGACACAAATCACCCTTGAAGTAAAATCTGTTTTCACTCTAAAAACTTTATATGCCAAATGAAGTCTAAGGACCATGCAGGTGTTGTCTTCTGACCACCACTACCTTCAGCCTCTTCCAGATGTTGTCTACAATTAATTCAGTCTGTCTGTGAGCCACCATAAACCACTTCCACACACATTCTGGTGTGGTTTTGCTGGCTGTGTAACACACAGGTGTGATTGTAGAAATTAACAGTATATAACTCCCATAAAAACATCCAACACTGTCCCACTATGGCATAAGCTAGATGTGATCCCAACATCCAGAACTGCTACAAGTAAAGAAGAGCCTAATTATAGCTCTTTTTCCACTGGGTACATGGAGATTCCTGTCAAAACAGTTCTTTTGACAACTTGAAAAATATCAGACAGCCCATCAGCAAACACAAGCTGGTTTCAGAAGCCAGCGCTGCAGAGGGAAAGGTCACAGGCACCACCCAGGCATCCACCACCTTACCCCTCAGTGTCCAGGTATTCTTTTACACTTGGGTCAGACGCAGGGAAAGGGGAGAGGGAAAACGACATCTGTGTTGCAAGGCTGAACTCATGTCTTCAAGGTTTGTCAGGGTGCTTTCACCAATAGGTCACCACACCCTTCCCACATGAAAGAACTGCACTGAAATCAATGCCAATAACTTTTGGCCCTGGGCTGACGTAGCATTTCGCTCTTTCTCTGATGTGATGTGAATAAGCAAAGAGAGGTGTTGAACTGAAGTGCCTCGGACACTGCAGCATGAAGAATAACAAGGTCCCTTTTTCTGTGTGTTACGATATGCTCTGACATACAGTACTGAATGTACTTGATTATTGCTTAAATTCTATTAATTTCTGGGAATCAGTAAAGAAGCAGGCTTCCAGCTGAGATTCTTATCCTCATATACCCCCTGGAGTAAGCCACTTCAGTAACATTTTTCAGCAATACAGTAATGAAGGAGCTCCTTATATGAGCCACTGGAGTGCCCTCACTATTTTCCTCACCTCTTACTTGCCTTCAGTAAAATCCCTACTCAGGGAGAGAGAAAAAAAAAGGAAAAACGGGAAAGCCAAGAGGTGAACGGCTTTCCCAGGCTGAATCCCACTTACTACGGTTGCCTGCTATGGTCTGGAATAGACAATCCCAAGCTGTGCTCTGCTGGCTACCTCATAGCTGTGCAGTGGAGGTGCAGAGGCAGGCAAAGACCACCCTCAAGGCATGAATGTCATCTGGGAATACTGGTGTGGGCCACCTCAAACAGGTCTCACAGGTCACAGTGTAAATCTGATGAGCTAATGCTGGGCTGACTGGCAACCTGCCCTGCATCCAGGTGTCTGTTGCTGTCCCCTAAACAGCTGCATGAGCCGGTGCCCAAGACAGCTCTGGAGACCATATCTACAGGTGCGTTGTCTCTTCAGCAGAGGAGTCAGGGCTGGTGGTGGCCTCCAGGGTCAACTTGGTCTCTGAGGCATGTCTCCATTTCAGCTCCCTTTGCCTCTTTGTGTTTTGCCTTGTGCCCAAACCTCTGCCTGGCATTCCTCATGGAAGATGTGCAAGAGGGATGTCATACTACAGGCAGAAGAAATAATTTCTGGTGAGCTAATAAAGCAATGGGTCATAATGTTCTTTAATGGGTAAACATAAAGCTGTCTGCACCTCCCAGAGACTGGAAATTTAACAATTAACCCTACTAGCTCAGGGACATGAGGTCTCTGCAGATATTCTGATTCCTGTAGTGATAGATGAATTTTGTCCCTCTTAGCTATTCACAGATTTCCCAACAGACCTTAGAACTCAGACCTCCAAGAAGCAGGAAGCAGAGAAGATATCACCAGTAAGAGCTCAAAACAAGACTGCAAAGAGACATCTGTCACCTTGTTCTCTACTGCAGTGGATGTCACTGCCTCTGAAAACAAGTGGTGGTAACTAGAAAACTAACAGGGACTACTTTTCCTAGCAGAATGGTTTCTGCTCCAGTCTGCTCTCCCATATTGATCCTCATTTTCTCCCACTAGTCTCCCACTGGCAGTGCTCTCCTGCTCCATGTCCTCATTCTTGGAGTTTCCAGCCTCCTACACTTTCCCTGCCAGACACCAGAGACCCAAAGTAAATACGTAAGTTCACTGAATTAATAAGGGAAGTGGCTGGACCTAGCAAGACAGGCACCTGTCACCTTGGTGGCATCCGTCAGGCGCACTCTGTGTCAGGCACTGCTGCATGCTCAGACCATGAGGTGTTTAAGGCAGGGATTATGTCTTCTGAAGTTTGCATAGAGGTGCTGACTGTGGCCTTTGGGCAGTGTGAACATTAAATAAAAGCCTTGTGCTAGAAAACATTGCCACCTGGAAAGGTTCAGAGAAAAGCCTCCTTGTACAAGTGAAATTCCTGCTTGGTGCATAGGCTGTTTATTTAACAGAGCTTGGCAACTGAAGCAAATTGCTGTGCAAGAACAAGCAGAGACTTCCCATTCCTCTCCACCTGCCCTCCCACAGCCGGATCCACTAACATATGCCTGCTGTTTTACCAGCCTGGGACAGGCAATAAGATGGGGCCTTTGCTGCATGCGGAGGTGATCCTGCAGCTCTCAGAATCGTGAAGTATCAGCCCTGAGGAGAAACCAATGAAAGTGTTGATGCAATGGACTGGCATCTGCTATTCAAGCTATATGTGATGCATTACAATTTCCAACAAAAACTGGTACAAGTACATGCTACAATAAAATTTTAGCATTAATAGTTTTCAAAGATCAAGTAGAAAAATAATTTGTGCTACTACCCTTTTATTTCTACAGGCTGCTGACAGCAATCCATTTGTTCTTACCAGCCTTGTGGACTGTCTCACTGAACTCAAATTCATCAAAACTTAAGCAAAAAACATTCGCTCTTTCCTGTTTCTCTTACTTCTCCCAGTACTGGCCGTACATGTAACACATTAAAAAAACTGTGTTTACATGATAGCATTTGTGCACAGGCATTAGACCTACTACAAAAAAGAAATGTTTGAAAAAAAGCAGCACTGTATTTTAAGTTTTCTGTGCAAACTTTCTTGAGTCTCTGAATTTCTGGTTTCACCATGTGCTAAATGGGATACGCGCCCTCTTACTGCAGATTGCATTGAGATGTATGGATGAAAAGTGCTATACATGTACTTCTGACCGTGGGCAGTTTATTTGTTCCCCTAATAACCAGCTCCCTCAATGAAGAGATTTTTATTAAGATCAACAGGAGAGCGGGGGGGGGGGGGGGGGGCGGGGGAAGGCATTTAAATTGGGGTAGGATTTTTTAAAAGTGAAAAGTCCATGCCCCTGTAATATAATATCTAGGAAAAGAAACATTATTCCAACAGGTGCATTTTATATATCACGTGCACGTGCACTTTCACTGCTTGAAGCCCCTCTAGTGAAATTCACCTGGGCAGCAAATGAGCCTGTAAAGTTACATTATTAATTTTCAGACTAGCTTTCCCATTAAGATAATCAGCGTCATGCCTTAGTAATTTACTCAACGAAGCCGATTCAGTAAAATTGCCCTTTTTTACAGCATATGTACCCCATATGTGAAGGCTGGATCTATCCTTTCATTCCAGCATAGTAAGTAAGAACATATTGTCAAGATGATGTAAACGCAAGGCTTACACTAATCAACCATGATGCACCATGTAAGCATTTGACTAGAAGATGAGCACTCTTTTTACATGTATATGCTGTATTTGTGTACGTGGTAAAGCCTATGTAATGAAGCAACATGGTGCTCATGATCAGACATGGTGCAACTTGGACCGCATGTGCAGGTTTCGTGTACCACCATCAAAGGAGAATCCAATTCGTGTTTTCACTGCCTAGTCACATCTGGGCTGATGTACAGTGGAGAAAGCATGAGGAAGATCTGAGACAGATCAGGGATCCTGTAGGACAAGTACTCAGAGCACTCTAGCAGCTTGTATTTGACTCATTTTGGGGAAATCAGCCACAAATAGGATCCACAGAATGGAAGGTGGCCAAAATAGGCAGAAGTATTTAGGGTGTCTTAACAAATACATAGCTGTATATGAAACACATTGTATTTGGTACCTAGTCATGGACTGAGCAAGCCATGGTGGCCACAGGTTACAAGCCTGTATTCTGGTCTTCAGAACCTCAGACCTCCTTTTGACTTAACTTCAGTAATTCAAATGTAGATGTACAGACAAAGTAACCCTCTGGATGTCCTTCACACTGAGTGGATGCAGAGAAACACAGTCAGAGTGAGATGCATCCAGCTTATTTCAGACATTTGCCTTATGATGGGGTGAATTATTCTCTAAAGGAGCCTCACAGTCTCCACTGACTGTAGCAGAAACTTAGAGTAGATAATAAACTTTTAAATGGATTAAATTAGTCAGGATGAAACACACACTGGGTTGTATCCACTGGGAAAATTCTTGATACCAGTGTGACTTCACCTGAATACAAATTTCCCGTCATGAAGAACCGGGGGCAGATGGGGCTGCAGTATAGACAAAACTTCAGTGGTGCTTGTTCAGTGGAAAGTGAGAACCAAATTCAGCCCAGCTGAACATAGTGAAATAGAATATTCTATTTCATCAAAGACGTTATAGTGGAGAATCACCTTAATTATTAGTGACTATATTCAAAGCTCATAGAAAATTTTGAAAAAATGTCAGTGTCTCTTTTGCTAATTGCTTTTCTCTGAAACGGGTATATCACAGGGGAAAGCACCATCTGATCCCAGAAGGAAAAAAGGATGAACTTCATATAATCTGTTTTGTGCAAATTAAACAATGTGGAAAACGGAACCTCCAGGGACAGCCTGTGTGAAGAGGTTACAAATATGGCTTTGCCCAGCAGGGATGATGTCATGGTTTCTGTCAGAATTACTAAAATACAAGCCTGTATTTTCTGGAACATGGGCTTAGAAATATATGGTCTTTGTACTTACAGATTCACGTTCCCACAGAACTTCACGGACTGAAGAGTGAACCTTCATAACACTGTAGCAGTCTACAACTTTTCTTTCTTTTACTGTATCTTGTAAAGATCTCTTAGTTCTTCATGTTAATATCCTTCTCTGTATTTTCTGAAATTACATCTGAAATGCATTAAAGAATTATTCAAAATTTGGATGGACAAATGCAACAGAACAATTACATTTAAACATTTTTTATCTCAAATGTTTAACAGACCACTACAATTTCACATCTACATACCAGACAGTCCCACAAGAGAATTTTTCTCTTAGATCTGTTTATGAACATCAGCATGAAAAATGCATTATATCATTTAGATTCACACTTGACTTGCTGCACAGAAATATACGTCTATAGGCATTTTGCAGATTTAACTGATCTGAGATATAAATGGGTGTGCACAACTTTGATTTCTTGTCTGTTGAATTAGCATCCAAGAGTCTGAAATAACACAACTGGGAAAAAATTAAGATTGATTTATCCATTTCAGAAACTAATCCCACAGATCTTAATTCTAAAATTTCCTTCCCATGAACTCCTGGTGTAAAATGCCGTAGCAGATTTCTTTGTTTTCCATTAAAGCAACACTGGATTCCAGTCAGAGCTGTGCAGCCCAACAGATGTCAACCAGTCCTGCGACAAGAGGCCAGGAAGCATGATCCAGGGACAGGATCAGCACAGACAGGTATTTCCAGATCACAGCCCAGACCTCTAGATCTGTGACTGGGCAGGCAGGAAGTAAGAAAGAGGAAACTTCTGTCAGGATAGACGTGGTAAATGTGGTTAGGGTGCAGCACTTGCAATAGATGAATTCACTGGTGGCAGTTTCCACTAGGTGGTTTGGTAACCACCCATGATTTTATCAGTGAATTCTTCTGAGTCAGACCAAATCTCTTCCAACCACAATCTCACATAAATTCATATACTATAGATATTGTCTAATCTGTCATACTTGGACAGCCAAAGTTGTTTTTTTGCTGGTCAATTTCTATGTCAGAGTTCTGGGAAAACAAGTTATGAAGATTTTATTATCTATCACCTAGATAACCAAAAAAAAGAGAGAGAACACTAATACACGGCAAAGCTGCAAATTTATCGTGTTCTATTTCCACTGAGCTTGTGCTTCTTGAAGACAATCTGAAGTTCAAGTGACCCATTGCCTTCAGCACGGTTGGACAACCTCCTCAGAGGTAATAAGTGCAATCCTAATCACTCCATGTTTTGGCTTCTGTGGCCATAAGCAGTTTCCCTCCCTCACAAATCAAAGTGAGATTGGAGGGTAAATCACATTTTGAAATCAACAATTATTCAAAACCCAAAAGTGGCCCAAAAAATAGATTGTAACTTAGGGGAAGGAGAGGACTTACCAGCTCTACAGCAGCTGGCTCCTGGAGGCAGAATCAGTTTTATAGCTCACAAAATGAGACAAGAACACAACAACTGTATAGACTAGAAGATTATTTTTTCTTCAGTAACACTTTGTGACCTGTTACAATGTGTACTTGGTAAGAAATTAATCTCATACGTGTTAGAAGTCCATTGCCTTTTTAGATCCATTTTTCCTTCTTTGTCCTTGCCTACATTTGTGATGATCCAGTCACTGAACAGCCAAAACAATGCTGTGTGGCAAAATATATGCCTCATAATACATTCCACCTCACAGGGAAAATACACTGGTGTCACATAAATCAATGATGAACCTCCCATTGTTTTATCTACATCCTTAATTCTAAAGAAAGTGAAAGAAACCAAATGTTGATGCAGGAAAAATGGGTACATCTTCTTCCTGACTTGGATGCATACCACTCTCAATGTAATACCTGCAGTACAGAAGAAAAGCTATGTGTTCTGTGCTCCCAAACTCAAAGAAGTACATATGTCAAGAACATATTAATACTGTATTCTTCCAACAATCTTGTTGCTGGCTGATGGAATATACCTTCCTCATTAGCCACAACAGTAATACCGTCTCACTCTTAATTCAGAACTGAATTTGAGAATAAAAGTGACTCACAGTAAACAGGAGAATTTGGAACACATTCATGCTGCCCTCTGTGGTTTAAAAGACATGAAAAAGGAGATAGCCATGAATTATCCATTACGGACTGTGATGAAGCAGGAGATCATGGGTCAGAGTGGCACAGACATCTAATACAGAAAGGATTTCCAATTTGGAAACCATGTTCACATTACATACTGCAACAGATGTAAGTCTCTTATCTCTTCTACACTCTCTAGAAATCTGAAATCCTTGAATAATTGTTCCTCTTTTTTGCAGCACAAGTCCAATGACAAGGTTGTCATACCAAGAATACAGAATTTGACTGGCACTATCAGGCTCCTGGAGGTGTCCAAAGATGAACATAAGAAAGCTCTGAAGTCATCTCTTGGATAGTGATGAGAAGTTGGACACTTCAAAGCTCACACAGCTGTAGAAAGGATGTTTACAAATTAAGGCTGACTAAGGTCAAGGACACCTGCTAGTCAAAAAATGTGTAGTTTTTGTTGCTAGCCAAATATGAGAAATCTAGTGCAGACTCCCTGCTGTGCTTATAAAACCACACAATGTTCTTCATTCTGATCATTCATGCAAAATTAACTTCGTTCTGTTCTGCTTCCTGCTGTCCCATGACAGATCATAAAAAATTTGCTAATAGTTACTTAAATAACATCCATTTTTCTAAGGGTGATAAAAATTTTGTTTACGCTCTGCAACTACCAAGGTGTTTTAGTTGGATTTGGATAAATGCTTGTTTGCAACATTAGCGATTCCACTGAGGGAATCCAGCCTGGAAAATTGCTAATTGCGTTTTTCCCTCCAAGTCACAAACCACTCCTAGTGCTTTTATGTGGTTTTTCCACTCAGCATTGTCACTTCAGCAATGCAGCACTCAAAGACATTTACCTATGTAAATAATAAACCATAGTCTAGATACTGGAGTAATTCTCTTAGTTTCACACCGATGTGATTATAACTCTAACTCAACAGCATGCAACTCTAGAGATTCTAAAAAGATAAAAACAGGTTAATCAGTTACAATGAGATAAGAAGAATACAAACTTGCAGTGCACTCTGTGGTAACTGGCTATGTTCATAGTCTCACCTCTAGAGTAACTTTCCCAATTTATTACCCTCATGTCCTTTAGGTATGAATGTACTACTGCATATCACATAGAAAAATACCAGATAGTTCTGGTTCTCCTTTAAAACATCAGGGAGACTCTACCTTGGTGATTTTGTCCAGTGGTTTTGATTTGACTCCCAAGAGTAGAGTCTTTTTGAATCAGATTTATTTTCTCTGTGTTGTCATTTAGAGGCATTCTCTTCAATCCACCACCTAGAAGGAGATCCTTGAGTCTTGTTTGTAGTGTGCTTCCCATTCCTCAAGTAACTCTTGCAAAGCTCCACAGAAACCTTCTCCAACCTTTCAGCATCAGTCCTTAAGTACAGACTTCAGAAATGGAGACTGCAGCAGATACACTGCTGTCCACTGAAATTCTGGCCACATTTAAGTCTTATGAGTTGAATACAAAAAATGGAGACAACTAAAATTACTAGACAATTTTGAAAACATTGGCCCTAGTGACCGATTTTTTTTCAACATACATTAGTGTGCATTACTAATACCTTGCCTAAAGTTATTAGTCATACCAGTTTCAGTGGAGGAAAAATCAGTTCTTCAAGGTCTGGCCTTAAACTCTTCATTCCAAAAAATTGTAAAGAGTTAAAAAAGTTGACACACGCTGGAGTTTAGAAAAAGATATAAGAAAGAGGAACTCCCCTGCTTTTCCTGTTACAGTTTACTTTAACTAGTGACCATGGTGCAAATAAACTAAACAAGTGGCGAAACCAAATATTCTTCCCCCCACCAACCAAACAACTGTTGTGTTCTCGGGGTCTGCAAGGAAAAGGAATATACTTTATTAGCCCAGCTAACACAGCTGGAGAGACACAGAGAGGCTTTTGGACAGGCAAGCTGTTTGTTCTTTATGAAAGCTGGAAAGGCGGTGTTAATTCCCTCCTGCCTGCAGTATTTGCAAGGGGATGTGAATTGCCTGTGTAAAAAACTTGCAACTATCATGATCCTCTCTCTGTTTAAATGTGGAGTGATTGTTCAGTTGCCAAATGTGGCATTTGAAGGGGAAATTTAGAGGGGATTCTGGAGCTCAAAGAGTGTCTCCAGTAGGAGAAAGAGACGGCAGTCTGCACTTTGGTCTGAGATATTAGGTTATAAATCAGTGCATTATCAAAAAAAGTGGGTGATTTGGTTTTAGCCAGATGAAGAATGCAATGACCATCCCAGGAGGGACCATGACAGCCAGCTTACTGTTTAGTATACGCACAACATCTTAAAATTCAATTTGCAAAGTACTCACAGGAAGGGGTGAGACACCAGCCTTCAAGAGCTATGTAGACTGTCTTCATCTAACCTGACTGTCTTAGCTGTGGCTGCTGGGAGATCCTCCCATTTCCCCTGGCTCCAGTTGTACCTTAACCCCCTGGGAAACCTAGGTGGAGGCAGGCATCTTTCCCTCCCCAGCATCCCTACCTGGCCGTGCAGCTCACAAACACATAGCCAGGACACCAGTATCCTGAGACTAACCACAAAGTAGACATGCTGAACAGTTCACATATGATTGCTGTTGCAGATCTTCCCTGGGTCCGTCAATCATATTGACTTTAAGATGTCATACTGAGCAGGGGCAGAGCAAAAGCAGGGGTTTTTCAGGCAAGTGAGATTTGAACTCCAGAGTTCAATTTGGAGATGTTGTGACTCTTTCTAGCTTTCCATATCATAAAGGATGGTGACCCTTTAGCTAGTGAACTCACCAGTGTGTGGACTAGTTGATTGTCAGGTAGTTAAATGGTGTGGTGTCATTAGTCACCAGTTAACAACTGTTTTAGTGACCAAGATTTCTGACATCAGGTCTGTGCTCCCTACACAGCTTCATGCTCGAAGATGAAAACAAGTGGCATTTTTTACCACATTACACATCTGGAAATTCAAAGCTAACCTGCATTTGGAGTCTCTGAACTGAAAAATAAACAAAATCTAATCAACTGTGGCTTCACGTAGCTGTGGAAACAACTATGGCTTGAGAGCAGCTGTTCTTGTTATTTCATTGCTTTCTGATATGTTACAGTAAGTTATGTCTCAGTGTCTCAGTTACAAGGAAGTTATTCCTTTGTTACATCAGTCAGCGTAATCTTCTGCATGGTGTTTGTTAATTTATTTGTAGTGCATCACAGAGCTGCCAACTTGAGAAATCACACACCCTCAGCATCAAATTCAACTAATGGCAGTGTCCTGCAAATGCTTATAGAGCAACAGGTGGGACACCAACCGCTCTGACCTCAGCATGCTTGCAGACTCAGAAGGCTTCACTGGGTGCTATCTGCAAACTGGTGTTGCAGCCCCTCTCCTACAGGCAGATCCTAGCACATCTCAACACCCCTTATCATGGGACAGTGCTGTGCTAACATACATCAGGAAAAATTGTACCTCACTGGAAAATATTGTACCAAAATAGTAATAAAACTCTCTGTCATGCAACTCTTCTTAAGCACGTTGTCCCGTTTAGAGTCTGATCTAAGGCTGACAAAATCAACGAACAGGTAACACTGGGCAGAAACGGACTTTGAATCTGACAGTTGAGGCTGCCTTAAAGCTAACCACGTTACTGTAGACATGTATGCTATTCAGGGAGAAAGGGATTTATGGAAAGTTTAAATAAGGAATGCAGGAATGCAGGGAGGTAGGAAGGAAAGAAGGAAGCGAGGGAAATAAAATGGAAAAAAAAAAGAAAGATGGAAAGGTGAAGGATAGAAAAAGAAAAAGAAAAAGAAAAAGAAAAAGAAAAAGAAAAAGAAAAAGAAAAAGAAAAAAGAAAAAAGAAAATAAAGAAAGAAAGAGAGAAAGAGAAAGAAAGAAAGAAAGAAAGAAAGAAAGAAAGAAAGAAAGAAAGAAAGAAAGAAAGAAAGAAAGAAAGAAAGAAAGAAAGAAAGAAAGAAAGAAAGAAAGAAAGAAAGAAAGAAAGAAAGAAAGAAAGAAAGAAAGAAAGAAAGAAAGAAAGGAAGAAAGAAAGAAAGAAAGAAAGAAAGAAAGAAAGAAAGAAAGAAAGAAAGAGAGAAAGAGAGAAAGAGAAAGAGAGAAATAGAGAGAGAGAGAAAGAAAAAGAAAGAAAGAAAGAAAAGAAAGAAAGAAAAGAAAAGAAAAGAAAAAAGAAAAGAAAAGAAAAGAAAAGAAAAGAAAAGAAAAGAAAAGAAAAGAAAAGAAAAGAAAAGAAAAGAAAAGAAAAGAAAAGAAAAGAAAAGAAAAGAAAAGAAAAGAAAAGAAAAGAAAAGAAAA
This sequence comes from Opisthocomus hoazin, assembly GCF_030867145.1. Taxonomy (NCBI): domain Eukaryota; kingdom Metazoa; phylum Chordata; class Aves; order Opisthocomiformes; family Opisthocomidae; genus Opisthocomus; species Opisthocomus hoazin. Next base: position 14,749,486 of record NC_134416.1, on the reverse strand, counting down.
GAAAAGAAAAGAAAAGAAAAGAAAAGAAAAGAAAAGAAAAGAAAAGAACGACTGGTTTCCAAAGCTGCTTTTTGACTTAGTATTTTAACAGTATAAAAGCAACTAGCTCCCTTCAGAAACAGTATTTATTCTTCAGAACCTAACTCGTGCTTTCTAATGTGCTGAGGAAACAGTCTGCTCCAAGAAGAGAGCTGAGATCTGAAAGACGAAGAGGGATTTTTCCCAGGGAAACAATAAAAACTGACTGCAGCAATGGCTGCAAACTTTTTCCCATTTTTGCCCTTTGGGATTTGCAAGCAGTGAACTAAAACCTTTCTTAAGGAGCCCACGCTGTGTAACAGGGCCCACAGACCTCACAGAAAGGGACACCTAAACGTTAGTGCTTTACCGTTTCTCACTCACTAAGTAGGCTATGGAGGTTACCCCAGTTTACTGAGGCCTCATGAAAGGGTCTCCAGCACACTTGGTCGCTACCCCAGGACTGTGTTTATGTAGTAATTATAGCCATGACAGATAATTGAGTTTTTCCAATCAGTCACTCTGAAAGTTTTGTTTGTTTTCCTGTGCTAGGGAACAGGAAGGTTTTACCCTTTTCTAAACACTGAGAAAGAAATGAAGGACATTTTTCAGGCACAAGCTGAAAATTATCATTGAAGAAAGGTTACATTAGCAAAAATCCTACTTATTTTAAATGGGAGTCCATACATAATGACACTGAGTTTTATCTACACTTCATAGTAGACAATCAAAAGAATTTCATTAACAGAAGTCAGCTCTGCTTCAGTTGATACATGGAGAGGTAAAATAAATGTTACAAAGTCATTCCACAGGCTGGAAATAATTGCCAGGTCTCTCCAGCACTGCTCTCTAAAGTTTATTAGATCATACAAGCTCCAAAAAGAACCACGCAGCTGATCGCAGTCAGGAGTATCCAGGTTTGGTTGCTTCAACGGGGAGAAGAAGGAATCTTCTTGATTAGAGAAATCACACAAGCAAGGACATGAGCCCCTGGGACAAGAAGCTATGTTTTGCCCTTCCTCTGTGCCTTTGCCAAGTTAATTAGTGACTCTGACAGGCAACTAAAGAAAAGCTATCATAAGGCTGGGGTATGCTCCAAGCCTACACATATGCAACTCAATGGGTTAGTCACTCTTCTGGGTTACTGGTCTTTGGGACAAGGCAAATACTCCAGCTCATTGCTTCACTCAGTGGAGTCACAATTCTCTGTTCATGCAAACATTAGCACAGATCCTGTCAAGTTTTCTGTCATTACAGTTTCTTACATTTTTCTGTTCAGTGCCAATATTTCTTACTACGTGAAATTTCTTACTACATGAAATTAATATCTTGCTACATGAAATTAAGATTAAAGATTGTTTAATATATTTATAAGTGATCTGGATGAGGGGATCAAGAGCTCCCTCAGTAAGTTTGCAGATTGCACCCACAAAATTGGGTGGGACTGTTGATCTGCCCAAGGGTAGGAAAGGTCTGCAGAGGGATCTGGACAGGCTGGATCTATGGGCCAAGGTCAATTCTATGAGGTTCATCAAGGCCAAGCGCCAGGTCCTGCACTTCGGTCACAAAAACCCCATTCAATGCTACACGCTTGGGGAAGAGTGGCTGGAAAGCTGCCCAAAGGAAAAGGACCTTGGGGTACTGGTCGACAGCTGGCTGAACATGAGCCAGTAGTGTACCAAGGTGGCCAAGAAGACCAACAGCATTCTGGCTTGAATCAGGAATAGTGTGGCCAGCAGGAGTAGGGAAGTGATCCTGTCCCTGTACTCTGCACCAGTGGGGTCGCACCTGGAGTACTATGTTCAGTTTTGTACCCCTCACTACAAGAAGGACATTGAGGTGCTAGGGCACATCGAAAGAAGAGCAACAAGGCTGGTGCGGGGTCTAGAGAACAAATCTTTCAAGGAGCAACTGAGGGAACTGAGGATGTTTAGTCTGGAGAAGAGGAGGCTGAGGGGAGTCCTTATTGCTCTCTACAACTACCCAAAAGGAGGTTGTAGTGAGGCAGGTGTTGGTCTCTTATTTCTTTACTGAAAGAGACGTCAGGCATTGGAACAGGCTGCCCAGTGAGGTGGTGGAGTCACCATCCCTGGAGGTGTTAAAAAACGTGTAGATACGGCACTTCAGGACATGGTTTAGCAGGCATGGTGGTGTTGGATTGATGGTTGGACTTGGTGATTTTAGAACTCTTTTCCAACTTTAAAGATTCTATGATTCTATGATTCTAAGATTTTGAAAAGGGTTCCTCTACACCTTTATGATTCACTAAGGAATAAAAAGACACAGTACACCCCAAAACATTGCATGTCACTGTTCTGTGCACAACAGACAGGCTTTGATTTTAATAAATATGTTCATGAGCTATGGTGATACTTTTCCTCCTACCTCGGGGCAGGGGAATGGACTAAATCACCTGGTTTCCACTTTTCTCTGTTAGGAGATCCCCAAGTAAACAGCCATGGGAGTGTACCTTCTGTAAAACAAATTTAAGCCCTGTGACAGCAAGGCTGTATGACCTCTCACAGGACACATAAAAATCATTTATGCTCTCGTTTGCCATGATATCATTAACCACAGTTGTAAATCATCTGTACAAGACAGTCTATCAAAGTTCCTTCCCGCCTTATTAGAAGCATTTCAAATAAAACTTTGTATATAGATGATCCAAAGGTTTATCATGAAGAAAGCTACAACCTGCAAATGCCCCATTATAGGAGAAGTAAGTCTGCAGCCAGCATGCTAACTACTACCACTTCAGTGTTCACCTTGCCATTTATAATCGAAGAGGAAAATTTCTGCATCTCATGGGAAAGCTGCTTGCACCAACACGTGGTGCAAGGAGAGAAGTCCCTGGTGGTCAGTGGGTTTAAGAACATGCAGGTCTCGGACAAATAAACAGCCAAAGAGTGTTAGTTCCCAACCTCACACTTCTTTTGGGGATGAGGAATTCTTTTATCAACTCCACTTATCCAGCCTCTTAAGAAGAGTAAAGAAACTGAAAGGTCACAAAATCAGCTCTGCTTCCTTCTAGTCTTGGAGAACCACATGTTTTTTTCCCTGGATGTATAAACACAAGGCAATGTCCTACTGATGAGTCTAACAACTGACATGTAATTGAGTTGTAAAATGCCACTGTGGGAAAGTAGAGAAACTAGAAAATTAGTATAACAAATAATAATACACTGTATTGAATGGGCTAAATTCCTAAATGATCCAACAGCAAGTAACATCTGAAACTGTCTCTGTGAAGCCCTGACTGATACCAGTTTCACCTGTTATTAGTAGCATTGAGCAAGGTGCTGGATATTTCCCACACAAAATCAGAGGTGAAAAACAGGATTTCATAAATCACCAAAAAGAAATGTTACATGTTTTCTTGCTGCTGGCAGGACATGGTTCTCATCCCTGGCAAAGGGACAGCAGACTGGCAGTGATATCCTTAATCCCTATCAAACTGTAAAATTTGAGCTAAACTGAGTTTTAAACAATTCTAAAGACTTAGGCTCGTTTTCTTCCCTGAAGACAACTTTAGCTGCTCTGTTTGGGGAAGGTTGGATATCAAGTCCTACCCCTTCTGCCTTGGGAACTGGTCAAAAGTTTCTTTGCTACAGTTCATCAGAATTATTTTAATTTAAAACTTATATTCAAAAATTCGCTGCTTTCTGGTGTGTCAAATACTTGTCTTGCCTTTCAGTGTAGCAAAAGTTGGCTTCCCAGGACATTTAATATTAAAAATCCCCAAAGCATACTATAAGTAAGATAGATTGCTGAATAGTTTGGGTTGCTTATGGACAGTGATTAAAACCATAAATTCAGTGTTGCATTCATCATGATTCCTTCATTCTTTTTGCCAAAATCTCTATTTAATATGAACTTTTCTCTGCATGTGCTGTACGTCTACTACTGAGATGCAAACAGAAAAACTGGAGACACAAAAGTGACTGAAACAAAACCCAAGACCTCAGCTATGCTCAGAACCAAACTCTTGCTTCAATCTATTAATAACTCAGAAAATACAAGTTACTTGAAATGTGCACAGAGTTTATATATTTAATCCTTTTTCTCCTAATCCTCACTGAGCACAATAATCCTCACTGAGCACAATAATAAGGGTGATCCCCCGTAGGCAGGCAGGCAGTAGAGTCTTTGATGGCAAATGAGTCATATATCAACAGCAAGTGAGAGATGTTAAGGTTGTATCGTACCGAGGAAAAAAGCTATATTTTTAATTAGAATTAGCTACCACCTTGCTTAACCCTAATGAAGACAAAGTAGTTGATAGCTTTCACAGAGGTTACTGGGTCAGCATAAACCCTGGGACTGCCCTAGGCTTTAATCAGGTCTGCCAACATCTATCAGAATTAAACTTTCTTCCCTAAGACTTTACCTCATCTTAGTATACTAAGTCCTCTGTCTTGATTTAAAAACACTCTCTTTCTCCCTAGCTACAATGAAGTCTTAGGGGTAAGAATAACTGGAGGTGTATTGACAGTTCAAGTGGAGGGTAGGAAGGACAGGGAGAAACAATGGGAAAAAAAATTGGGAAAAGGAGTGTTTTATTGGCATTAGAGAATAAAAGTAAAAGAAAAAAAAAGTAGATTTGAAATACTTGGTATAAGCAAGGAAGAGTAGGTAAAGATTTAGCTAGGTGTGAAATACTTCCATATATCAATTATTGTAGCATCAAAGAAAATTCAACAATGTGATCTACAGAACTTTTCTGATATCTATGATCTCTTCCTTTCCTCATCAATATGCAGACATTTGGACAGACAGAAAGACTATGTTCCACACAGATATTGTCTTCTGAAGGGAGCAGATAAAAGCAGAAATTATTGTGTATCTGACCACATCATATTGTCCTTCTGCTCCAAACTGCCCTGTTAGGACAGTCAGGAGAATCTCCGCTACAGACTCCCTCAGGTATGGCAACGGTATGGCAACTATCTTCTGGTTATATGGTGTTTTTTTTAATATTCTACTTTTCTCTTCCACAACCTGTTGCCACACACAGAAACTTTTGGAGTAACTTAATAAAAGCTTTTACTAAAACATGCTGTTTGTTTTGGTAGGGAAAAGTACTCCTAAGGAATAATATTTAAAACACACTTATTCACAAGTACTGTTTCAGGCCTCTGAAAGCTTAAGGTTTGAAACAGGGTAAAAGAAGAGGGGACAGATCAACTTCTTCTGTGGTGGTCTCCTGCAGTATTTGCTGGGCTGCCCTTGTCTACTTGCATTCTCTTTTTTCCAGATCGATTCACTGTGTTGATTGAGTCAGGAATTGAAGGAAGTGATGTATTAACCCTGGGACCTCTGTCTGCTTCTGACTGGTCCACCTCAGCAGTGCAAACACAAGTCTTTGATGAGGTTATTGATATTAATTACATTCCAGGACAGAGCTGAAACGTGAAGTGCCATGTCAGTCCTAACTTGGTCTAAATAATCTTCAGCAGTAGCTAGCAAATTCAAATGGGAAGGAAGGCTGGTCTTCGAGTGGTTATAACCTGGTGTAAAGACCAAACAGCATCTTACCTGTTTGCCTGTCACGGGGCTGTTTAATACACATGATAGCCTTTCCTGAAAAACAGAGCAAAGGGTGTCTCTCTGGCTAATGAGGGCACTTCCAACTTTAGGCAGCACCACATTTGCCATGACAATGGTCTATATTTCTGACTGGAAGTGTGATCATCTCTCTGGCTTTAAGTAAAATCAGATTCATTCTGAACCTCATGTAACTGCCTGTCCCTGGGCCTGCTCTCAAGGAGAAGACCTTTCACAGGAGTCATTCATGAGTCTTGCATTCTCTTCTAACCCAAAAAACTTTGTCATGACATTTACTGTCCCGCACTGGAATGTTGCATGAGACCAGACAATGTGAGAAAACTGTTCCAGTGCAATCACTTTCTTGTCTCCTAACCCTCTCATCCCAAGGCATGTGTCTGCAGGCACAGACTTTCCCCAACTGCCTGGAGTCTAATCATGATAGCCTTTTTTACAAGGTCAAGGTGGTCCAAAATGGATGTTTACAGTACAATATAAAAAGCTTCATGATACGAAGCTTAGAGCCCTCTAGAAAACAGAGTTCTGTCTTGATGGCCTGTGCCAGTGAACACAACTGGGAAAGGAACGCATCTGAATGGTCTTCAGAAAGGTTTCAAGTTTGTCATTACCCAATGCTTTCTTGAACAAAAAAACCCTCCTTCCCTCCCTAAGGTGACAAGAAAGTCACGGTCTGGAAGCCTGGGCTGCTCAGACGTAGGACAGGGAGCAGAATCAGTTGCTGTCTTTTCTGCTCTTCTCTTGCAGTGGCTGCTCCAGCCTTAGCTGTAGTTGCTGTTCCCGCTGCTGCTTTGGTTCTTTCAGTCAAACTACGCTTTAGCTGTGCAGTCTGCCTGTGTACCCCACTGTACATAATACATGGGATTATACTATCAACCCAAAGGACAAATGGTGCTATTTGCTCAGGAGATTGAGGTTCTGGCCCCATTGGAAACACAAAGAGAGCAAATTTTCTGGATAAGATGTGGTTCACTGAGAACTGCACCATTGTCCCTCCCATTCCTAAAGACACAATTTGCCTTTTTCTTTCAACTTTCGTTGTATTTTCTGTTTCATTTGAAGCTTTATTGTGAGTAACACGATGCTCTTCACTTCATTGTTAGGTTCTTGTGGCAGCACCACAGTTCACATTTTCTCTTCAAGAAACTGTCCTTCAGAGTTCTTCCTGTCCTCCAGTGCTGCTTCAGTAACAATCAATGCATGCTAACAGGTAAATGTGGCAGTACCTGAAACAAATTTTTAATGCACTGGCACTACATAATAAGTGAGACCCAGTGACATAGGAACCATTACTACTCTGCAGCAGAGCTGGTTGGATCTCATAGCATTTATGCAACAGTAAGTAAGTATAAAATTTCATTACCATTTGAAAGTTTCATAAGCTTCATTCATCAGTTAGATTACTGGTCATATCCCGTCAGAGCTGGATAATCAAGTCTTTGTCTAATCAAAATCTCTTGCTATCATGTTATCATTGACACTCAAGCATTACATTAGCTTAGACACCATATGGAAAAAAATGTAATGATTGATAACTGGGTGATTAAGTCTAACCCATAAACACTGATGTTAATGACTACCAGGCTACCATGTTCTTGTTTTAAGTCTGATGGCTAAGACTACTTTTTCCCTTACAGAAACAAAAACAATTCTTAATTTCCTGGAATAACATGGAATAAATTCCTGTTCCATACAACATTATTTGAGCATTTTAGCTTCCTCAATTATAAGCTCTGTTTCTTGGAAAATGTGAAGTTCATATGGCTCTGCTTAATAAGGAGCAATTAATTTTCCTCTTCATTGATTGTTTTGAATTTTTGCAGTTCAAGAGAGACCGTCTGAGTCCTTTATGTTCTCTCCCTAAAATTGTGCAACATGATCATTCCTACTAAATGCTCTGATATTCCTTAAAATGCTTGTGGCTACTTTGTCATGGGTTATGTCAGATTGGTCAGGAAATCATGCCTGATCAATCTGATAACTTTCTGCAATGGCATGACTGGCTGGGAAGATGAGGGGAGAGCCGTGGATGTTGTCTATCTCGACTTCAGCAAGGCTTTTGACACAGTCTCCCATAGCATCCTCATAAACAAGCTCAGGAAGTGTGGGCTGGATGAGTGGTTGGTGAGGTGGATTGAGAACTGGCTGAATGGCAGAACTCAGAGGGTTGTCATCAGCGGTGCTGAGTCTAGTTGGAGGCCGGTAACTAGTGGTGTTCCCCAGGGGTCAGTGCTGGGACCAGTCTTGTTTAACTTCTTCATCAACGACCTGGATGAAGAGTTAGAATGTACCCTCAGCAAGTTTGACCACAGAGGTCCCTTCCAGCCCCTACCATTCTGTGACTCTGTGATTCTGTGTGTATGTAATAATGCAGATTAATCCTCTTTTCAAGATACATGCATGGAAGGAATGAGATCTTTATTAATTAGTAATGAATACAAAGTAGTCCAGAGAAAATAGTAATATCTGGGGCCATTATTCTAGATATTTCCAAACCAAAGTATTACACAGCTAGGAAACATTGTAATAAGATGATGATGTAGTATTAAAAACAGAATTGGATATAACCTAGGCCAATCATACATACCTAAGTGAGATCCCTCGGAAGCCTTATTTAAATGAATTAAGGCACAGTTACAGAGGAAGTGCAAATGCAACTAGTTATGCCCCCTAGATCTAGGTAGTTTGTTCACTCTCGGCTCCTCACATTTCCCTACACAAGGATCAAAAAAAGACTATACAAGTGAAGGAGTTCACCATGTGTAATCTATTATAGCTATGACACCATGTTGCCTCCCATTTGCATTGCAGTAATTCTTGCAAAGGCATTTAGGACATACCACCAGGACTTGGACAGTGGGGGTATCAACAGGCGTGAAAACTTTCTTGAATGCTAACATGGAGGACTTCAGGATATGGTTTAGTAGGAATGGTGGTGTTGGGCGGATGGTTGGACTTGATGATCTTAGAGGTCTTTTCCAAACTATGATTCTATGATTCTATGATTCTTCCTGACTTGGTCCTTACACGTCTGTGATTTCCATTTCAGACAAAGTACATAACACCTATGGGTGACCACAGTAATCTCCATCTGACCACCAGCAAATTGGCAAACCGGTGAATCCAGGGAAGAAACAGCATTCATTGTCCAGCAGGCATTTTGTAGGACAATAAGTGTCTCCAGAACAACACATCTAGGAGCATCAGATGCTGTACAGCAAAGGCAAACCCTAGTGAGACTACTAAGCCAGGGAGTGAGCAGTTTCTCCGTGCTGTGTTCATTCCAAGTACACACAATTCTCCTTTTATTTCAGGCATAGACTACACTCATCTTTCATAAGATAATGAAAATTAAGGATTTCCTTACCGGCCAAAGTAGATTGGGACCAAATATTTTCGACTGTGATATGTATTTCACATTGTAATGCCTCTGTGGTGTAGACTTTCTCTACTTCATTGGTTTAGTAAACTTCTTCTACAGAAAGTAGACATTAATCAATACATTTTGCTCTAAGATGACTTTCTATTTGAAGCTGTTTACTTGCCAGGCAAAAGAGAGAACATTATCCTAGTTAAAGAAAACCATTAAGAAGAGTTAAAGGACTTTATCAGAGCCATCTAAGGACCAGAAATAATTCTGCACTATATTGTCTTCTCTGCCAGGCTAAGCATTGTCGTATGTGTCCAATATATGTAGGTGCCATTCTAATGGTTCTCTGATAAGCAGTGAATTTATGTTGTTTCTTCATTTGTCAGGGGCAGTATATTAAAAAACATCTGGAAAGTCTCAGTGCTGTCCACCTGTGACTCCTGACTGTCCATGCTGTGTTCAGACAACTCGCTAGAGAGCAAGAGTTCTGCACACTGAATCCCTACCACACAGGGTTAATTTGAAAAATGTCTCATAAGTTGATCAAAAGCTGAAAACCATTAAGAGCAATTTGCTCTTTTCAACAGAAATAAGCTTATGAGCATTTTCACTTTGATGGTTTCCATTAGCCAGAAAACATGGTCCTGCAGTGAGTCCCTCTCCTAATGCAGTGCTTTTATATATGGGGCCTCTTAGACAATAGAGCAGGGTCTGGTTGGTTTCCAAGCTCTGTAACATGAACTGATGGAAAAGAGAGATTGGATCCGATGTATACCACTATTCATAAAAATAAATTACGCATTGGCAGCACAGCAGAAAGGGATGCTGTGTGTGTATTACCAATGTAGATGTGGGAACGGGTGAAGACAGATGTGAGCTACCCTGCCCATTATGGAAGTTGGTGAGATGTAAACCAAACCCAATCTGGAAGCTTTGTACCTAACTTCATGCAGAGTCTGTGCCCTGGATAATGTATCCTGCCTCTCAGCAAGGCTTATTGCCTCACACGCAGTTCCCACTGCACAACTCTCACATCAGAGCCCTTAGTGCCCAGAGCTCCAGTGCAGGAGTTCAGGTCTGCCTTTAGGCATAACCACTGTCTGCAAGAGAGGTAAAACTAGGAGGTGTGATTTTGTGATTTCTTTTTTTTTTTTTCAGATCTTTACACATCTTCCTCTTTTTTCCTCATTTCTTGGTCCGGAAGTTCTCAGACTGTACGAACTTCATTCACAAGCTAAATGGACATATGGGCCATTTATATCCCATTGCTCTTATAGGCCATTTTAGTTCCTGTGGCTTTGGATTCATTTGATTCGGTTTGTGAATTCCTGCCAACACCTAATTCAAAGATGGGGATTCTTCCTGCCCTACGACCAAGAGAAACAGAAGAACTCAAAGATAGATCCTCCCCTAAAGTGTTAATGTATTTAACCTAAAGGCAGACAATGAACAGGGACAGTTGGGAGAGGGTAAGGAAACCATGGGAAGCATCAGGCAGTGTAGTCACCAACAGTCTACTCACGGCTGAAATTTTGTGATGACCAGATCTGAGCAAGAATTTGAAACAGGGAAGAGAAACAGCTCTGTCAGTATTTGGAAACATCTCTGCCAGTGGCAAAAATTATGAAACAGCAGAGCATATCTGCATTTGAAAATAAAATTATCTGGACCTGCTGGCTGAGTGTATATCCTGGGTTTGCTGAACACAAAAGCTGACTTCTGAAGAAAAGCAATTGTGCACAAAGAGAGGTGGCATAAAAGGTTCAAAGTAAAAGTCTGGAGGAGAAAAGAGGGAGTCAGTGGGAGGAGACTTCGATTGCCTATGACAATATGGGGCCAAAGAAGATGGGAATGTGAGAAAGGGACTGCAGAGCTTTAAACATCCAGAAGTACTCTGTGGGTTCGTCACAGTGCAGATGGCCCACTCCCAGTTTTACCAGGCCTGAGCTGGGGAATCTACTAGGATTCAATGAGAAAAACATCATTTACTAAATCAATAGCAATGTTTTTTGTTGTGTATGTATTTCTTAGAAGGTGTCATTGCAGACGCAAGTTAGGCTCAACCCTACTGAGCTTATCAAGCCTGGCATGAGTCAGTCCTGCCATGAAATGTCTGTAAAACATATTATTTCTTCTGTCTGGCTCTGAGTTATTTTGTCTCTCACTTACTGGAGCTTGTTTTGAAACAAAAGTAATTTATCTAAATGACTGCTGTGACTGTAGTCTGATCTTCCCATTATTTCTACACCCTCTGGAGCAGTTAGTGGTGAAATTTCCTCCTGCTTTATAAATGAATAGATTATTTAGACTTCACTTTGAACTGGCAGCATTTGACTGTAAGAAGCGTAATAAACAGCCCACAGACAAGCAGAATACTCCTTTACCTGTATGCCGTTCTAACAGGCAAGAGTAATATCACATCATTTCTATCAAGTGCAGTCTGAATAACAGTAATCCTTTCTTTAGCTAGCTGGAGAGGTAAAGCATGCATTGCCCTGTAACATGCTTCTGAGAACTGGCAGAGGAAACCATTCTTTCCACCTGGGATTCCAGCCTTTAGACAGAGTAGCTTCAATACGACTAAAACGGTTGCAAAATCCTTAAACAGTGTGCCATGAAGAGTATAATGTACCCCTTCCTTGCATCCACTATAGCAATTTATGCCAATAAGTATAAACTAATCATTAACATCTGTGTTAAATGAGAGCAGTAAAGTTCTCATGTAGTTTCAGAGGATAAAACTGTACTTCAGCTTCAAGCATCCTGGAAGAACAGAACAGGGAAAGAACACTGGAATCCAGAATCATAGAATCATAGAATCATAGAAAGTTTTGGGTTGGAAGGGACTCCTAGAGGTCATCTAGTCCAACCCCCTCCCCCGCAGCGAGCAGGGACACCGCTAACTAGATCAGGTTGCTCAGAGCCCTGTCCAACCTGGTCTTGAATGTTTCCAGGGATGGGGCCTCCACTACCTCTCTGGGCAACCCGTTCCAGTGTTTCACAACCCTCATTGTAAAGAATTTCTTCCTTATATCCAGCCTAAACCTACCCTGTTTTAGTTTGAAACCATTACCACTCGTCCTGTCACTGCTGTCTCTACTAAAAAGATTGTCCCCATCTTTCCTATAGGCTCCCTTTAAGTACTGAAATGCTGCAACCAGGTCTCCCTGCAGCCTTCTCTTCTCCAGGCTGAACAAGCCCAACTGTCTCAGCCTGTCCTCATAGCAGAGGTGCTCCAGCCCTCGGATCATTTTTGTAGCCCTCCTTTGGACCTGCTCCAACAGTTCCATGTCCTTCTTGTGCTGAGGGCTCCAGAGCTGAACGCAGTACTCCAGGTGAGGTCTCACCAGAGCACAAGCACCCTTCCTGTTATTTTTCACATCCCTTGCCAAGTTCAGTTCCAGCTGTGCCTTGGCCTTCCTGACCCCAGCCCTACACAACTGGGCAGCTTCCCTATACTCTTCCCAGGAAGCCAGTCCCTGCTTCCACTGCTTGTGCAGTTACCTCTTCTTCCTTAGTCTGACCAGCATCTCTTGCCTCAGCCATGCCGGTCTTTTCCCTTCTCTGCCCGACTTCTTACACTTAGGGATCGAGAGCTCTTGCGCTCTGTGGAATACATCCTTAAAGACCTGCCAGCTCTGTTCTGTTCCCCTGTCCCTGAGGACCATTTCCCAGGGAGTTCTTCTGACTATCTCCTTGAAGAGCTGGAAGTTTGCCCTCCTAAAATTTAGGGTCCTGACTATGCTCTTCATTATTCCCATTTCCCTCCGTAGCGTTAGTTCCACCAGCATGTGGTCACTGCAGCCCAGGCTACCTCCGATCTTGACATCCTCAATGAGCTCACTCGCATTGGTGACCACCAGGTCTAGTATCACATCCCGTCGGGTAGGGGTGCTTATTACCTGGCTTAAGAAGTTGTCTTCAATGCATTCTAGGAACCTGCTGGATTGCCTACAGCTTGCCGTGTTGCTTTTCCAGCAGATGTCGGGGTGGTTGAAGTCCCCCAGTAGGAAGAGAGCCTGCGAGCGCAAAGCCTTCTGGAGTTGGAGGAAGAACGCTTCGTCTATCAGCTCCTCTTGATCTGTAGTAGACACCAACCACTAGGTTCCCTTTGTTGCCTCTGTCAAGAAGCAAAAGAAGATTTTTCTCCAGTGCTTTTTATTGTGACTCCATCTTAACAGACCTGTTGCAAGTATGAAAAAGGGCTTTAAATCTTTATCTCGATTACAGATCTCTGCCTCACTGAAAAGGTAGGTCAGGGCAAAAAAAATTAGAAGAAATTGTCTTTATCCACGAACAAGGGATTAGTGGTTTCAGATCACTGCCTAGCAGACCATGTAGTTATCAAAACTCACTAAATTGGTCTGCAGTGATCCATTGCTCATTTTCCTCTTCTCAAAGGCAAATTTCATAAACATGATGTTCATTGATGTAACCATCCAAACAGTGTCACCTCTCCAGTCTATACTTTCCTCAAGGGGTGGTGCTGGGTGCCTTCAAGCAGCGCAACATCTGCCAGCTAGCATGAACTGCAACTGCTGTCTGTTTAGAATGGCAGAATACTGCAAGCAACAAGGCTCTGCTTTGGAGGAGGATTAGAGGTTTTCCTCAAATCTATGCTTTGTAAGTTATGTCCCACTCTGCTCAGAAAAGGTGAGCGCCAAAAGGTATTCTTGAAATTAGGAGGAGGAGGTTGTGAGGTTTGTGACTGTCATTTCCAAAATGAATCTGCACAGAGAGAGAGAAAATAAACTTGTGTATGGAGACAATAGGCAGTGATACACTGGAGGTGCCCTACAGATTTTTCAACTTGTGTTTCAACTTGCTTCACAGTATCATGTCAGCATCCAGGTCTTCCAGCTGCATCCTTCTCAGTTTCTGAAGAACAGTACAGCCTCCCCTGTTAAATAAATTGTTTTCTTCTTCCCCACAGCTGGCAAAAGCATCTCTGCCAAATCTTTCTTCATTTGTAGAACTACATCAGGATTAATTTCTGGGCAGCATATCAGGTTGTCTGAGACAAAATATCATTCCTAATGCACTTCCAAAACACTTCTGCAGAGGAGGTGTCTGGAACGGAACTGAGTCAATTTTGAACTGCTTTGGTGTCTTAGGACACAACAGGTGCAAGCAATAGTAAGACCTTGATTCTTCTTTGTACTAGTATTCACTTGGTTTAAGCATCACAGGAATTATAATCCCTGAAATAGTTTTCTCTCTCCAGGGAGATGTTGTAGTACCTGTTCAAAGATACCTACAACACCCCTACCTAATGACAGCACAGGTTCCCAGGAACTATGATCTCCAGCAGGAATGAGGTCTTCACTACCAACTATGAGCCTGTGTTGTGCCCTTCCCACATCTGAACCCTGACAATTGTCTGCTGTTATATTCAATTTGCTTGATTATTGTGATGGTAAACATGTAGTAAGAGCTATAAAGCTATGTTTTAGTATGAAAGTAGAAAATTATATTTACCCTAACTGCAGCCCAAGAATGCTAAATTCTAGTTAAGAAGTTAATTTTTCTTCCCTTCATGACTTCTTTATGGTACTTTCTTTCAGAAGAATGTATTCAGTATTTTTTGAAAAATTTTAAAAAATTAGACATGTGTTCGTGCATTGGGATTGCTTGCCACAGCAAACAGCAGCAGCTTATCCTGGAGGCCATCATGAAGCAAGTGGAAGAAAAGAAGGTTATCAGGAGTAGTCAGCATGGATTCACAAAGGGGAAATCATGCCTGACCAATCTGATAGCTTTCTACGATGACATGACTGGTTGGGTAGACGAAGGGAGAGCCGTGGATGTTGTCTACCTTGACTTCAGCAAGGCTTTCGACACAGTCTCCCATGATGTCCTCCTAGAGAAGCTGAGGAAGTGTGGGCTGGATGAGTGGTCGGTGAAGTGGATAGAGAACTGGCTGAATGGCAGAACTCAGAGGGTTGTCATCAGCGGTGCTGAGTCTAGTTGGAGGCTGGTGACAAGTGGTGTCCCTCAGGGGTCAGTACTGGGCCCAGTCTTGTTTAACTTCTTCATCAACGACCTGGATGAAGAGTTAGAATGTACCCTCAACAAGTTTGCTGACGACACCAAACTGAGAGGTGTGGTAGATACACCAGAAGGCTGTGCTGCCATTCAGCGTGACCTGGATAGGCAGGAAAGCTGGGCAGAGAGGAACCTGATGAAGTTCAACAAGGGCAAGTGCAGGGTCCTGCACTTGGGGAGGAACAACCTCATGCACCAGTACAGGCTTTGGGGTGGACCTGCTGGAGAGCAGCTCTGCGGAGAGGGACCTGGGTGTCCTGGTGGACAACAGGTTAACCATGAGCCAGCAGTGTGCCCTGGCTGCCAAGAAGGCCAATGGGATCCTGGGGTGCATCAAGAAGAGTGTGGCCAGCAGGACGAGGGAGGTTCTCCTTCCCCTCTACACTGCCCTGGTGAGGCCTCATCTGGAGTACTCTGTCCAGTTCTGGGCTCCCCAGTTCAAGAAAGATGAAGAGTTACTGGAGAGAGTCCAGCGGAGCGCTACGAGGATGGTGAGGGGACTGGAGCATCTCCCCTACGAGGAGAGGTTGAGGGAACTGGGCTTGTTCAGCCTGAAGAAGAGAAGGCTGCGAGGGGACCTTATAAATGCTTACAAATATCTGAAGGGTGGGTGTCAGGAGGATGGGGCCAAGCTCTTTTCAGTGGTGCCCAGTGACAGGACAAGGGGCAATGGGCACAAACTGAAGCACAGGAAGTTCCATCTGAACATGAGGAAGAACTTCTTCCCTCTGAGGGTGACGGAACACTGGAACAGGCTGCCCAGGGAGGTTGTGGAGTTTCCTTCTCTGGAGATATTCAAGACCCGCCTGGACAAGATCCTGTGCAGCCTACTGTAGGTGACCCTGCTTTTGCAGGGGGGGTGGACTAGATGACCCACAGAGGTCCCTTCCAACCCCTACTATTCTGTGATTCTGTGATTCTGTGATTCTATAGGGCTCCATAGCCTGAGACTCATCATGTTCGTTGAAGAACTAGTTCACTCTTATCTTAGTCAAAGACTATAAGCAAATTTTTTGGTTTGTACTAACCTGAATTCAAATGTCACAAGTACCATTGTAAAAGAAAAGATAGTCATAGCATACGCTGACTGACATTGTAAAGCTCCTCATTTATTAGGAGCTTTAATGAAGTTCATTTATTCAATACAAAACAAAAAAATAACCAGGTGCATCAGATTCTTGGCGTGGTTGTGAACCTAATTAGGGTCAGCCATTGGTCAGACAGTGCAGTGCATATTTCCTATATTTTGGTCGCACCTCAAGTTTCATGGGATGTCTCTTACTTTTTTCTCTGACCACTCTCCTTTTCAACTCCCTGACCCACACAACTTGCCATCCACCAAATCTGGCTAGCCCTTCAGGAACTTTGAACACGCATGAAGGTCTGTTAGGAGCTAAACTAACAAAATAATCTGGATGGCACTTGTAATTGAAGCCAGATGAGACAGACCTCGTGGAGTGAGAGTGCTTCCATGAACCCTTAGTGTTACATAGATCTCCTAGGAATATGTGGAAAATGCATCTCTTTGAACTACTGAAGGAGGCACATAACATTGCAATGCCCCATGATGGTTTCTGCGCATGTCAGTCAGGACAAGCTTTGCCGTATTGTGCAGTCTAATGGGAACTGACCATGGCAGGGTAATGTGAAGCATCAAACATCCAAGAGAAGTCCATTGGTGGGCATGAAATAAAGCCTGTCCCCAGAATGCTCATGCATCCATTGCAGGTGTGAAGAAACTTTTCCATCTGAGCTCTTTTGATGGAAAGGATAAGCAGAGATTATCTAGTGTGGCTTTCTCAATCTGTGTGGCTGGCCTCCCAGGGAAAAGCTCTGATCTTTTCCAAGTACGGCACGTGTGTATAACCCTGGCGCAAATGAGAAGTGGAATGTGTGTCATTTATTTGTTTAGTGCTTTTGCAAACTCCCAGCACCCTGTGCTGGCTACTCAGTGCTGAATGCTTATTGTTCAAAGGACCGCTCCTTGCTAGGACTAATCCCAGCCCTGGAGAAGTCGATGGGAATCTTCCTCTTGACGGTGGTTTGGATAGAGGCCTGACCTTCCACACTTCATGTTCCTATTGAACTCAGTGGGGTGTCTGGACGTGCAAGGAAGGAATCGCTGGTCATTCTGTTACCCAATGTCAATATTAACCAGCAAAGTAAATACAAGCAATGGGCTTTCCCACAGATAGTAATTAAATATGATTCCTCTATTCTCTGTCGTTTTTCAGAGTTAAGGATCTACATTGATTTGGTTTAGCTTTAACAATTGTAGCTGGGAAGCAGGTTTAGAAGAGGGCACCACAATCCCATGTTACCAGCAGGCTGTTGGAGTGTGTTTTTTAAATATGACAAGTGCAAGGTGGAGTTTAACAAGTGAGTTTTGTACTGTTTCTGATCATTTAAAACACACAGACTTAGTCCATCTTGTTCATATGTTAAAAAACTAGTTTAATCATACAAGATAACTCATCTTTTTCTGCCATCTAGTGACAAAAGCTGCAGCTTAGGAATTTATGGACCTTTTATCCACGTCACTTACTTTACTCGGTCACATACAAGCAATAATATACAGCTATTGACATGTGTTTTCCTCATCGTTCCACAGCACTTCATGTGTTCTGAATGTGGGACAAGGCACAGAGCTTGTACTTTGCCCTTTTACATATCATGATTTTCATAATTATTTTTAGCATGTCATCCTGTATATAATGACTAGGTCAGTCTTGCAATGGAGAAAAAAATACCCCTAGGATAGAAATCCACTTGCCACACATGTCTTCACAGAAACTCATCTGGCACATCTTCTTGGAGATTCTGTCTCTCTGCAGAGGTCTGGCAAAACTTTTCCTCCAACTATGACAGGTTACACATGAGCACACACAATACTATTTTCCTGTGATAGTATAGTATTAAGACAATCAGCGGCCACAAGAAATGAAATAGCTGCTATATCTACCCCAAAGACTGTATCTTTCTCTTTGTTTCCTTCTACTGAAATTGAAGACTTGCTTCACCAATGTCAGTAAAACCATTAATATACTTAAAATGCAAGCGTATGTTTAAAATGCATTCATCAGGCAAAGTTTTCACCTGCTATTCCATAAAAAAGATGTTGTGGGGCTAGGATATGAAATAAGAATTTTCCTAATCCTTGACTAACTATTGCCTTATCCTAATATATGAACAATTTTCTGGCTTCTTTTATGTAGACACAAGGATAGACACCAGAAATCCGTTTCTGGGTCTTTAATACCACCTGAGTTACAAAACTAGTCCTATAAGATTTTAATAGGTTGCATGATTTTTTCCTAAACAACAATTAAAATAATTTTAAAAAATCAGCACGTCTCAATACATATTGGGTCAGGCCCAAGATAAACCCGTGGAGAAATGCTGGTTACATTCAGCCTCTGTAACGTGTGCACATATTTCTTGGCAGGACTGGAAAGTAAACTACCTCTGTCTGTTTTTACAGACAACGTTAAAATCATCAGATAAGGTAAGACTGACAGCACACATTAACATTTCACTGCTGGCTTTACATTAAACTTTGCAGCCTTACTACCAACAGCTGGCCACCTTGTTATACTCTTCACAGCAATTTTACAGACAAGAATTAACAAAGCAAAGCCATTATCTTCGCATTGTTTCCAGTGAATGATGACATTATTTTCTTCTCTAATAATGGAAGATGTTGCAGTATCTCTTTACATCTGTGTAAGGTATGGGCGTTATTAATAAGACTGCTGTGCACTCAGGGGTTCTGTCTAATAGGTGTTTGATGGCTGAAGATTCACATACGTGAGTCTTCTGGACTACCACACCAGTACGGCCCATAGAGTCCTGCTTTGAACAATAATATACCCCATCAAAGAAGTTTTACTGTCATTTTAATGAAATGTCTAGAAATAGTATCTATGCCAAAACACTGCCCTTTTAATTTCAAATAAAAACAAGCCAGTTCACATAAAAACTACATGTTAATATGAAGCATTTGTGTGAAATGACTATGAAAACTCTAACCATTTTTTTAACTGGGGTCAATGGAAAGTAATGAGAAGACTTCTAAAATACTAAGGCATCAATTGCATTTTATAACCATCTCATAGAAACAAAGACAAGTCCACACTCATGTGTTTTCTCTAAGCAAATGAATGATACAAACTTTTTGTTTAACTTTGTGTTTTCTTCATTGTTGTCAAGTCTCTTCAGTTGCATGACTTTGCATTTATGTGAGGAATGAAAGAGATTCCTATCTATGAAATAATAATTAAAAAGAAAAACTAAGGCCAGCACCCGTTTTGTAGCTTCCATCAAGGCAGGGTGTTGTTCAAATAAAGCCAGATGACTGTCCTGGTGCCTACATACTCCAGTGACACAAGCACAGATGGTTATTTGAGAGATCAGTCTCTGAGAAGAACAAGAAAATACTGACCGTAAGGGAAAAGAGATATTTTCAGACACATTTTCAGACACCATCATGCACTCTTACTTTTTTAACTCCCCTTTTTCCACTTTGAGATATTTTCCCACAACCTCCCCTTAAGTTTTATGAACAAATAGACCACACAGACAAATCTTAGATGAAACCTCAAAAACAACTTTTGAAAATAAGGAACTATAGTCCTCACTCAGTCATGTTTAATTTGCGATTAGTGTAATGCAGCCCCCATGCCTTTGAATCTCGTGGACCAAACCCCAAAAGGACAGGACAAAATCGTAGAAAAACTGCCAGGACTTTGTTGGGGGGGGGGGGAATATTTCTAGCAGCAAATAATTTCCAATTTCCAGTAAACCTTAAGACTGAAAAGCCTTTACTTCAATGAGTTTAAATAGTTAAGCTTGTATTTAACTGTCTAAAACCTTAGTAGCCTCATTTCTGTATTTTCACTATGAATAATTTAGAGCAGTATTACTGACAATAATTCAAGAAAGAATGACCTGAAGACCAAGACTGCTAGTCATATTGCAGTGGTGGGATTTTTCTGACTATATCCAGGCACCTGCTTGTATGCAAGTCATCCTACCTTCCCTTTGCTGTCAGGGCAGACCTCTCCAGTGAAGTCAATGGAGTTCTCGGTGCGATTCATCTTATACTACATCAGTTGTCAATATTTGGTGGACATGACTCACAGTCTGAACTCTTATCAGCTGACTGGATCTGCACTGATTGCAGCCCTAGGCACACAGGACTGTAATACCCATATTGGAGACACCTAAAGATATCTCTAGATTTTCGCTGACTTGTGATAAATTCAAAAGGTTTGTGATACTCTTTTTCTTTCTCATTTGACAACATGTAAGCAAGATGATGTGTCAAACACATGTTAAAATGCCACTTCACTGCAGCTGTTTGTCAGGTTTACAGAGCTGGTTATCTGAGGACCACACACAGAAGATTAGTGGTTAAAGATGCTGTTTTGCAAGTGCAACAAAAAATAAAGGTCCTTATATGGAAAGGACTGAAATATCCCCCAGTTCCTAGAACAGGTGTTTAAAATAGCCATGTCTTTTTATGTTTCCGTTAAAAACCATACAATTTTATTTAGACTCTATATACGTACAATATCTGTCTTGAAGCCACCTTGTAGTATGAATCTCTCTAGTCTTCTTTCTAAATTATACATTAATTAACCAGATTTAATTCCTAGAAAAATTAAGCTATTGTCACATCACTGGGTAAATTCAGAGGCTAAATTTAATTCCTTAACCACATCCACACACAGCTGTTCTGTGCATGTGTTGACCTATTTGCAGAGGGTGTGATCAAGGGTTTGTCTGGCTCAAGAACTCCTGCATCAAAGCCCTAGAGAGGAAATGCTGTGACGACAGCAATGCAAACTGCATGTGTCAGTTGTAATTACATTGCCATTTATTTACCCAGTGTAGACACCTGTACTTTTAGAAACAGATTGAGACAACTGGCTGATTTTAAACAAGTCATGGAAGAGAAATGTGGTTATAGTCACGAGCGTGCACAAAGTACGGACAGGGATGGACTTGTAGCTTTGTCCCAGCTTTTGATAGCATCAAACCTAGGAAGATTTTAATGCAGTGAATGGTCAGTTCGCCTCCCAGATAAAAGATCATTCTAACTCTTCTTTGGAATTAATTTATTTGTTGAAAATGACCAAGTACGAATACAGGTTTCATTAAAAAGTGGTCTTATAGTAAAAAATCACGCTATATTTAACTCAGACTACCAGGAGCAGCATGTCGTATGGTCTCAGTTTAGCTCATGAAGTCGCTAGTCTCAGTGACCTGGGTGCAGCTTTTGAAACCCAAAAGATGCAAAGTAACCGAAGTCTGTTCACTTCCAGAAATGAGCTGCAGGATCTCACAGTCGCCATGACCAAGAGGCACATGTGGATCAGGTGAAGTGGTAACTTGTCCATGTGCCCATGTGTCCTCCTGGCCTAGTCAGAAGGATTTAAGCAGTTATTAGAGCATGACAGAGGCACGTTCTCAAGGAAATGAGAGGTCAGAACATGATTTTCAGGCAAGAAATAGTGTCATATGCTGGTTTACAAGGTATTGTATCTGCTTCTCACCTCTTTCCCCCTACCCCCTTCTCATGTCATATGAAGGATACCAATTTACTACAGTCCCAAATAAGCAGTAAATTACCCACCACACGGCGACCACTGTACAGAAAAGGATCTAAAGGGCATTCCTACTGCTTCTCTTTCGCGTGAACATGCAATCCAATTTGCAATCTAGCTGAAAGTTATGGGAATCAATGATCAGGGTTACGTTTCCAGATCCCACACAGCATCTCTGCACAGCACTGAGCTAATGCCTACCATTCCAGGGAAATATTTCAGGCTTTCATTCACCAAGCACCATGAGAGTCTGATGGAAGGAGTTAGCTGCGTGCCAAGTATTATTAATAATATTAACGTATTAAAGACCAGCTACTTACTGCCAAACAAAATAAAATCAAATCCTATTAGCATAGTGGGAAAATCTCATTCAATAAAAAAGAACAAAAGCAATGGGATTATTTATTCTAAGGTCTTAGCCAGGGAATATTATATCAGATCTCAGGCCGTATGCAATTTTGGAGGTGTTTTAAGTCATTTTCTTCCTTTCTTGGTCACCAATCAGAAGGCTGATCCACAATCATGTTATCAGTTAGCAGAGACTACCAGGGAGTTTTCTACTCATCTGGAGCTAGGGGGACTATGAAACACTAAGTGGGTCTCCAGTTCACCATGTATGTAACTGGTCCTCCCTTGGGAACCAGGAAAGGCTGCTGTGCCAGTAGCCCAGTCTCAGGGTGAAAAAATCTCTCTTGCAGCAAGACAGCTTCAAAGCCATACATCTCAGAAAGAGGGAGGGAGATGCTTGGCACTGCTATCTTCACAGCCTGCCAGCTCGGCTGACTGTCAGCTTTGTTCCCCAGCAGCCAAAAGCAGCTCTATCTAACTACCTACAGCCACAGCTCGCTATAAACACTCCAGTAGAAAAAAAAAAAGGATTTCTCTCCTTGCAGCCTTTACATTCCTTGCTGCCCTTTCACAAATATGATAGCAGAAAAGCTGCTTTGAACGTCCCTGCTGTGCTCATAGCTGCTCGCAATTGTCAGTACAAGTCTACTTGGTCAAGGGAATAGACCCCCCATTATTGCCCATAGAACTTGAGATTTGCCTTTGTTCACATCATTCACTTGAAACCACTTGAAATATTACACAGATCATAAAATTAGGTGATGTTTCAGGCTGAGTAGGACCTTTGAATATGAAGAGTCAGGTCTTACTGTGACCTCAGACCAGGGGAGCAGTAAAGAGCCAGCTGCCTTTATAAATGGGTAGGCTAAAGCTATTCACATCATAAAAGGATCGGAGGAAACATACTGCATTCTGAGTGCACGACTATTCATCAAGCAGCAGAGAGACTCAGATAAATAAGGCCTTGATTTTCACATACCTATGACATGATTTGCATATTAATACCAAAAGTACAGAGAGCAAGTCTGGTTGACACATGGATGTAAATGTGCGTACCTTCATTGTTGGAGGTGTACGTGTTCCCAAGGTTTTGAAACAGGGCAGATACTTGCAACTGTGAACATATGAAATGCATAAAAAACATGCAGCCGTATCTGTGATGCCCTTAAAGGTATGATGATTTGCACTAACAGAAGAGGAAATGAAACTAGTGTTCCTCACTCTTTGTTAATGAAACAGTGTCAAACATTTCTTGATCCTGAGCATTAACAGTCATCTGCTAGAATCAGGGGGAAACTATTACTGTTGAGTAATTGCTGCCTGGAAATTGTGATGGTGCCACAGAATGGCTCCAAAATTATCTTCCAGGATTCTTCAGTATCCTTGTATACTTATAGGCAATTGAATTCAGAGGAAGGTCAATGTATGCAGCACATAGGAAAAAAATCCTGGCTCTGTTAAAAACAAGTTTTGAATTGCATATTAATTTAATTTTCAGTCCTATGCACCAAATCTGCTTTTTCTTTTCCTCTAATTGCTTACATAGGTGTTGATCTTATTCAAATTATTATTCAGAAAATGTATGTATGGATGCCCCAGGGAACTACAGGCCAGTCAGCGTCACCTCCAGCCTCACGGGGAAATGTGATGGAGCAGCTTATCCTGGAGGCCATCAACAAGCAAGTGGAGGAAAAGAAGGTTATCAGGAGTAATCAGCATGGATTCACCAAGGGGAAATCATGCCTGACCAATCTGATAGCTTTCTACGATGGCATGACTGGTTGGGTAGATGAGGGGAGAGCAGTGGAAGTTGTCTACCTCTACTTCAGCAAGGCTTTTGACATGGTCTCCCATAATATCCTCCTAGGGAAGCTCAGGAAGTGTGGGCTGGATGAGTGGTCAGTGAGGTGGATTGAGAACTGGCTGAATGGCAGAACTCAGAGGGTTGTCATCAGCGGTGCTGAGTCTAGTTGGAGGCCGGTAACTAGTGGTGTCCCTCAGGGGTCAGTACTGGGACCAGTCTTGTTTAACTTCTTCATCAACGACCTGGATGAAGAGTTAGAATGTACCCTCAGCAAGTTTGCTGACGACACCAAACTGGGAGGAGTGGTAAATACACCAGAAGGCTGTGCTGCCATTCAGCGTGACCTGGACAGGCTGGAAAGTTGGGCAGAGAGCAACTTGATGAGGTTCAACAAGGGCAAATGCAACATCCTGCACCTGGGGAGGAACAACCCCATGAGCAGTATAAGCTTGAGGCAGACCTGCTGGAGAGCAGCTCTGCGGAGAGGGACCTGGGTGTCCTGGTGGACAACAGGTTAACCATGAGCCAGCAGTGTGCCCTGGCTGCCAAGAAGGCCAATGGGATCCTGGGATGCATTAAGAAGAGTGTGGCCAGTAGGTCGGGGGAGGTTCTCCTCCTCCTTCTACACTGCCTTAGTGAGGCCCCATCTGGAGTACTCTGTCCAGTTCTGGGCTCCCCACCTCAAGAAAGATGAGGAGCTACTGGAGAGAGTCCAGCGGAGGGCTACGAGGATGGTGAGGGGACGGGAGCATCTCTCCTATGAGGAGAGGCTGAGGGAGCTGGGCTTGTTCAGCCTGAAGAAGAGAAGGCTGCGAGGGGACCTTATAAATGCCTACAAATATCTGAAGGGTGAGTGTCAGGAGGATGGGGCCAAACTCTTTTCAGTGGTGCCCAGTGACAGGACAAGGGGCAATGGGCACAAACTGAAGCACAGGAAGTTCCACCTGAACATGAGGAAGAACTTCTTCCCTCTGAGGGTGACGGAGCACTGGAACAGGCTGCCCAGGGAGGTTGTGGAGTCTCCTTCTCTGGAGATATTCCAGACGCACCTGGACAAGATCCTGTGCAGCTTGCTGTAGGTGACCCTGCTTCGGCAGGGGGGTTGGACTAGATGGCCCACAGTGGTCCCTTCCAACCCCTACCATGCTGCGATTCATTCTGTGATTCGTTATGCCACTAAAGGTAGCAGCTATTTCACTGGCCCTGAGAATCACGTTGGAAAAAACGCTGCAGATGAAGGAACAGATGCATAAATGCTATATAAAAAAGTCTTTGATGATAAAGGAGGAAGCAAAGTGCATTGTGCATGCCTAAGCAGCTCCTGGCTCTTTCAGCCAGGGTCATTTAGAGTCACTGGCCTAAGATTAGCAGCATTTTACTGCCAGACCCAAATTCAAACAGTTTTATTAATTTTATTTTGGCAGAACCTAATGTTAGCAAGAGGTAGAGGCATTCTTAATAGCTGGAAAATGAATTTCCTGTTCACCTCTATTTACATTTGTTTGTATTTCATTCTCCTCTGTTTAGATCAAGCTTTAATAGTTTACCAGTTCATGAAAGGCTACAGACATTTCCTCAGCCAGATTCAGTCATAATGAAAGAGTAAATAAGATATTTTAAAGCAGCATTGCTGACATACTCTACTGGTGATATTACATTTGCAGAGCAAGAGTTCTCATAGGATTTAGTATGGATAGGAAGCTGGGATGACCCATATTTCAAATTCCAGTGGTTGTCCAGACAGATTTCTGTTTGTTAGCAATGATGACAAAATGCTTGTTGCTACTTTTACATTGCAAACCATTTTCCTCCTGTGGTTAATTTATTCCAGGTGAAAGTTTTGGAGAAACTCTGTGTGTAGAATCTAGAAATAGCTAGGTTCTTTAAGTAGATTTTACTGAAGAGTATTAAACGTAATATTCAACAGAAATAAAAATGGCATGTCTCAGAAATAATAAACGTTGAAGGAAGGCAGAGGGAACACCACACAGTCCTGCACTGAGAGCCAGTAAGAAATCCCCTTGGGAAGGTGAAAAGTGATTTACCAAGGATGAACGAAAGAGGATATAGTGTGAGAGGATGCCATTTTCTCAGCCTCAGCAATACATAACACGTTTCTACCAGCTGGAGAAGAGTTTTATTGCTGATTACAAAATAACCTTGTGACTTCGCCAAATTTGATGGGCCACTCTCACAGAGGCAAGGTGATAGAAGATCTGGATTAGGCGATTGAGTGCTGCCTTAGTAAGTTTGCAGATGACACCAAGTGGGATGGAAGCGTCTATCTGCTCGAGAGCAGGAAGGCTCTGCAGAGGGATCTGGAGAGACTGGATCGATGGGCCAAGGCCAACTGCATGAGTTTTAACAAGGCCAAATGCCAGGTCCTGAACTTTGGTTACAACAACACCATGCAATGTTGCAGACTTGGGGAGGAGTGGCTGGAAGCTGCCCGGTGGAAAAGGACCTTGGGGTGTAGGCTGACAGCTGGCTGAACATGAGTCAGCAGTGTGCCCAGGTGGCCAAGAAGGCCAACGACATCCTGGCTTGTATTAGGAATAGTGTGGCCAGCAGGAGTAGGGAGGTGATCATGCCCCTGTACTCGGTACTGGTGAGGCCGCACCTTAAATACTGTGTTCAGTTTTGAGCCCCTCACTACAAGAAGGACACTGAGGTGCTGAAGTGTGTCCAGAGAAGGGCAACGAGGCTGGTGAGGGGTCTAGACAACAAGTCTTATGAGGAGCGGCTGAGGGAGCTGGGGCTGTTTAGTCTGGAAAAGAGGAGGCTGAGAGGAGACGTTATTGCTCTCTATAACTACCTGAAAGGACGTTGTAGTGAGGCGGGAGTTGGTCTCTTCTCCCAGGTGACTAGTGATAGGACGAGAGGCAATAGCCTCAAGTTGCATCAGGGGAGGGTTAGATTGGATATTAGGAAAAATTTCTTTGTTGAAGGAGTGGTCAGACATTGGAACAGGCTGCCCAGGGAGGAGGTTGAGTCCCCATCCCTGGAGGTGCTCAAATATATATGGCACTTCAGGACATGGTTTAGTAGGCATAGTGGTGTTGGGTGGATGGTTGGACTTCATGATCTTAGAGGTCTTTTCCAACCTATGATTCTATGACTCTAAGAAGAATTCAGTGAGAACCACTGAAAAGAACCATGAAATGAAGTCATCACAGGATGCTGCTCTCTGAAAAAATACGTTCAGTGATATTGATCACCTGCATCTCTTCCAAATTTTAATTATTTCAGGAAGAAGAGCCACAGAAGAAACACTGGAGCCTCTTTTGGATGGACTGCACTCCTAGATTTTGTGGGTGGTCTTCCACTGCCTATCTCCAACATGTAAAATGTCTTGCTGGCTCACTTATAACAGCGTTTTCTGTTTATTCTACAAAATGGACTTACGCTGTTGTCTTGGACAGACAGTGAGTGTTTACTCTTGACATGATAGAATTACACAAAAGCTTCATGATTATAAACAAAAAGTTTTAAACAATATTCTCTTCCTATTTATTCAATTGCATGCACATACTCCCAGTTTTACTGTGGTATCCCTTTGACTGTATCCAACTCTTCATGGACTTTTCTGTAATACCGTCTTAATTGCTAGCTTTCTGGTCCCTTGTCTAATACTACTTTTCAGAAGTACTCACCAAAATCTCAAGCATGTAGCTATCAGCATTCCCATGGTACTGTGTTTATGGTAGTTTTGAAGTTGCACAATAAAACCACAAAGCCTGGTATTTAATATGGTAAATTCTTAATCAATACATATCAGTACAGCCTCACGTGATGTTAATGCTTCATGTTAACTGGCATTGCACCCATAGTTTATATCTGGAGGCTAAATTGAAATCATGGATATATGAGTATGTATACTTAAAACTGAAGATTCCTAATAAATTCACAGACATGACTTCACAGTTTCAGCAGTAATTTTCCATGTTTTTTTGGCAAGATGTACAAACAAGTGATACATAAATTAAAGTGTGGCTTTCTGTGGTCATTCTCTGTACCTGGTGACTCCAGGTTTTTGAAGTACACCAAGGTATAACCAGTCTTAAACTAAAGGCTGTACAGGCTGTTCATCTGTTCATTATGGAACCATAATCCTCTGAAAAGGGGAACTAAAAACAACTGTGTGGCTAGTACAGCCCTGAGTGCATTGGAGTGTTTGCAAAGCTCCAATTTCACAAACTAGCCCAGGACTTTGAGTAGGCTTGATTTGTAAAAGTTCACTGACCCAGAGGGCCAAGGTTGTTCAGGGTCTAAGAAAAGACTGTGTTCTTTAGGTCATATTTCTTTGCTAATTTAGGGGAAGACACTTTTCCTGTTCATTTTACAGACCAGCAGTTTCCCAAAAGATGCTGAGTCTTGTCTGTTTTGTCACAACCCTGGTGCAATTCCAGAGGAGTCAATTCCTGCTACCCAAGGAGCAATATGATGTCAATGTCAAGAATTGAGACCTTCCAACAGGAGATTTTTATGGGACATGATTCAAAGATTTTTCTGAATGTATCAGAAAAACACAGGTAACATAACAAGTTATAAAACAATGAAACAAAGGCAATAAGGTTATCTCTATATGGCATACGACATCTGCCCAAGGAAGCAGTGCTCCCCTACAAGCTAGGTGATGTAGGTCTTCTGACATCCTGCTTAAGGACCAGACACTAGCCAAGTCCTAGCCAAACTGTCAGTCCGGGAAGGGTGAAAATCTAGAAGAAAAAGATAACAGAGATGAAGTACTAGTGACAGGTGGCAAAAGAATGAAGAAAAAGGAAGTGATGTGAGAGCTGGGACCTCAAAACAGACTGAGAGGGCACTGGAGGGAGAGCAGAGACCAGAGAGACAGCAAAGCAGCCCAGTAGTGCCCACAGCTCACAGAGGATCTCCAGGCCAAGCCAAGTGGAGTTGGTTGGCATGCAGGCTGCTCATCATTGGTGTCTCCAAGACAGTGGGCTGTGTCCACCTGCAGCCAAGGTCTCCTTGTGGGACTCTGAGATAACACTGCTAATGCATAACCACGGGGAGCCAGTTCCAAGTGCATGAAATTTTAAGAGCCCACCTGAGAAGTACATTTTAGTACGATGCTCAGGAACGTATAGTGTTTGGAACAGGACAAGAGAGTATGGAGTGTGGGACCTGCTGGGATAGCACTGAGGGACTATGCAAGGTCCTAGGGCTACTGGACCAAGCCTGAGCCATCTTGTCCTTACTTCATTCGGGGAAGAATTTTTGAAAAGAGCTACTCCAAAAAACAAATCTGGGTTTTATCCCAAATGAAACCAGTTGGTTCACTCCAAAAGAGAAAAGAGCTAGTGTGTGTATGGAGAAACAGGGAAAGCTAATCTAATTGACAGTATAGACATCCTGAAAGTAGAAAACCTTTAGCAGAAAATAGCCGTGTCCTTTAAGACGTTACTCAAGTGTCTAGTTAGCACTGTTTGCTGAGCATTTAAATAGAGAAGTGGCCCAGTGAACCTCCTGCTGTGCTGGAAGATCTGTGGTTTCAGCCAAAAGACTTCTATTTTTGATTTTTATTTACTTCTTGCATGTAAAAGGCACAGAGAAGAAAAATAATCAAGATGTACCACTGTCTGGGCCCAAGCCCAAGCCTCATGCAGCTGAATTTTTGAAAGGAAAACAGAAAGCTCAGGCTGGCAGAGATTTCCATAAACATGACAACACTGATGGAGAGACAAGTCTTCTGGTTCTGAGCTACTCCGTCCAGGGAGTATTCAGAGGCCAGATTTGACTTGACAGAAGATTGTTCTTCTTCAGATTATTCCCCATTTTCATGAGACTAAGGAACTGACTGTGGTCTTCTGACCATGCGTGCACAGCCCATACCCAATGCTGCCTCTCACGTGCATCCTTGGACCAGGAGCCAGTGGGTCTTTCTCATGGCATGTAGCTCCTATGCATGCAGGCATCAGAGGAAAGTGGAAATTTCTGACAGATCCATGGAGCTATTTTGCAATGTAGCCTTCAGTTTGTCCAGCTCACCCTCTGTTACCACTTGGGACCCCAGCATTAGACAGTCTGTGGGACTCTTCAGGTTGTCTGTGTTATAAGAGAGAATGAACTGTGGGGTCCAACATCTCTTCTGGTAGGCCAGCTACCTGTGAAGGAGATGGTACTAGGTTTCTTTATTCCTGGATCCAAGCATTTTTCAGCTACCACAGAAAACTTTTGCTAAACTTCTCACGGTTATAATCCCACTGCTCAGCCTTGTTACACCCTTAGGATTCAGATAATTTTTTGTTAGCATCTATGTATTTTTGGCCTGTCTACTCATATTTTCATCAATCCATAGAAGCCATAGCCTGTCCTCTATGTTTCAGTGCAATTCAGAGTGAAAACCCTCCAGCCAGCTTGGATTACTGATTAGTCTTGCATGTACCTTAGCTTTGGGTGATGCTTCCCATCTTTGCAGCTATCTAATTCCCTAAAGACTGTAGTTGTTTCTTACATTTATCCCAAATTAGGGACAGCTGTTATACCTGCTAGCTTCCAAAGGTTTTTCAACCAAAATAATATGATACAAGCTTTCTGCCATAGGCCATTAGAACTGATATAGTATTTATTTTTAATTCAGCCATTGACATAACCTTAGATTTACTTCTTTCCTCTAGGACCTGCTGGTTTGGAATACCTTCAATCTTTACTTCACGGTCTGTTGCACCTCCACAACTTTTCTTTCTGCACTGTAGGACTCCTACTTCTTTTCTAGAGTAACCCTTGTTCTGATCTTATTGATCTTCCACAGCCTTAAAATCCTGTGCACATGCTTACCTCTTCTCAGCCAATATCTGGTTTATCCTGTAAAAATTAAATCCTGTTATCCAAAGTCTTAAGTCACACAAACTGCTAGTAACCTTTCTGACCTCTGTCAAAAGTTGTTTATTATACCACCTTGTTATGTAGTCCCCTTGGTGGATGCATACCTTGGATTTATTACTTAAAAATCTACCCCATTCTTCCTGATAGGAGAGGAAAATTTAGTTTATTTTTTTAATAAATACTCTTCTTCCTCAATTAAATAAACAAATCTCTCCCAGCTTGTTTCTGATTCATTAGATGGCTTTGTTTTTGATTGGCCTTGTGTTGAGGGAAATATTTTCACAGTCAAAAGAATTCTTCAAATAAAAAATATTACTATTGTGTTTAAGTTATGGGGTCATTAGCAGTAACAGAATAAACCAAAGTGCATTAAATCATGTCAGTTTTCAAATCCAGCTGTGGATCAATGGAGGCAAAATAATGATCCCCAGCAGTGGTTAGACAGTAGCTTGCAAATGAACTGAGGTATTTCAATTTCCAAGCCCATGTCTTCTCACTAGTCATCAAAATCTTTAGCAGCACCTTGTACCCTTGTTGGCAACTTTACTGAAGTCCCTGTCCTACAAAGAATCTATGCGCACTTCTTATTAATATGGGAATAATCTTATTACTGGTAAAGCCAAAGAAAGAAGATCAGAGAGACAAATAAACAGAAATGTAGAGTCTTTCTTTTGGGGAGGTTTACCATTTTCTTAATGGGCTCTGTACCAGACCCGTGAGGAGTAATCCTGACGCAATTAATTCAGTGGGAATTTTGCCACTGTCTTCAGTGGTGCAGGATTTCACCCCTCCTGTTCACATGGACCCAGATCAGAGCCCGTGCAAGCTAGAAGCCCAGGGGCATGACAGCCTTTTCTTCTTTATGCCAAGTTTTTGTCTTATTTCTGGATAACCCAAGAGATGACTGTGGATTCTCACCAGTATAAACAAGACCAGTACTTGCTTTGGAGGCTAGCGTACATCTCTGTGTCTTTACTTCTTTGCTTAAGGGACTTGGGCAAATTGTTTCTCAGCCCAGACAACAGGACTGGCTTTTTTCTTTTTTCTTTTTTTTAATAAAAAGTAAAATGCAAAAAACCAGCTTCCAGAATCAAATGTATATTCGTGATTGTTAGACTAATGTAAGACATGTTCTGAAGACTGGGACATGTTGTAAAACATAGAATATGTCAACTTTTTCTTTTGTTTTCAGTTATTGTTTGCTAACTGGTACATTTTACACTAAAAATGAAGCAACTAGGTGTATGTTTATGGTAGCAAACCCTGAATTTGCCCGCATTTTTCAAAAAGTTTTCTATTCTACCAATAGAAGATCGTGGTAGGTTAAGAGGGGTAATTCATTGAGAGACATGTGCTGACAAGTTTGAATGAATAGCTTTCTTCCTCCAGTCTCACTACATTTTGGTCTAAGAGCATACAAAAATTAGTCACTAACAGGAATTGTATAACATCATTCACTTCCAAAAAACTTCCAGATTGCTCCTGGAAATTATTAGTAAAAGCTACATTAAAAAAAAAAAAAAACAAAACTGTTTACAGAGGGTGCACATTTTCTGGGGAAAAAGATTATGCCTTCAGACTCCAGGTTTTAATAAGTGTCAAATTTCTCTGTTCTTCAATACCCTCCTGTTCCTCTACTCTATTTACTGAGCCATCACATTGTAACAGCCAAGGTGTATAAAGCTCTTCTGATAAGTACATTTATTCTAAAGCTTCAGTGGGAAAGGGAGTATTATCTAATAGGAAATTTCTTCAGATCTTGTGGAATAATACGTTTGGTTTTCTTCAATATTTTTAAAGGTCATCCAATGAAAGGTATATTATAAAACTAAGATGCCATCTTCTGCCTTGTGTTAATTAGATGTAAATCTGGAGGGCTGCTTCCTGGAAAATGGACAGAATTGTCGAAGTCTAACAAGATAAATGTTTGGAGACTCTGTAAAGTTCATTAGAAATCCCATGATAACCCCACGGGAGGTGTGATCTGTGGCTGGACTGTTCTAGCAACAGATTACTACACCTACCTTAAAAACTTTGGCTAGTTTGAGTCTGTTGGTCTTGATCATTGTGTCTGGGGAGTAAAGCTGATCTCTACCGATTCAGTTCCTCTGTGTTCACATCTATCCAAACATGAAGAAGAAAGCTTTCAGTGACAGGCCTCCCCTAGGTTGGGAAAAGGTCGAAGTCATGGAGGACAAAACTAAAATACACTGTAGGAAAAATGTCACATGAGAAATAAGGAATTCTTCAGAACTTGGTACTAACTGTGCAGGATAACTAGTGGATAATTTCTACCCAACTGCATCCTATAACTGAGATTCAGTCCAGATCAACTTCCACTTTGGCATGCCGAGCTGTGAGGGAGAAGAGTAATAGTGGATTGCCCATTTTTTGGAGGGATGCTGGTGGTTATTGCTACAAGGTATTGCTAAAGACTCTGTTATCTGCTGAAAAATTAACTGCCTGGAATTTATAGTTGCAAACATTTTGCCTGCTGATTGACAGACAAATTCAAAAGAAATAGCTCTCCTGACCTCAAACAAGGTAAGAGATAGTTACTAACTGAGCCTTGCCACTGAAGTTTAATGTGCCCCTAGACTGTATATACAGGATCTCTGGATACAAGACTGGACACAGAAAAAATAAGCGCCTGTAAAAGAAACTTTAAAAGTCATCTGCACTCCTGTTTTCATGGCTGTAGTTTTTGCTTCCAGACAAATAAAGCAAACTTTGTCTTTATTCAACTAGTTCTAACGTGGAAGTCTGAGATAAAATGGATAATATATTCCATCATCTGTAAACATAAATTCAATTTTTGTATGAAACTACTCTAAAATCTTGTGAACCTTTGTTTTCAGTTGCACTCAAACTATGAAATCTCTCTGGCTGTTGGAAGACAGCAGAGATGTTGACCTAGTAACAGAATCTGGCAACCTCTTTGTCCTTCTTTTTTATAGTAAAATCTCTTCTCCAAGATACACTGTCTGAGAAGAAACCAATCTCCTGTTTGACTTTGTAGGTGAGTTAGGGTTTGTCCTGCCAAAAAGTTCAGAGGTTTGTGATGAGAACTTATCTTGGGGCGAAGTCAAGGTCTCAAGGGGATCCACCTGTTAAAATGTCTTTTTTCTCCAAGGGCTGTAAATATTTTCCTGAATAAACCAGGGCTAGTTAAAGGTCTCTCCCTTTTTTATTTCCCTAGCTTTCTAGGAGCTAAAAGGAGAGATGAGAACCACCCCCTATGCTTACTTTGATTTTAATGAATGTTAAATCTGCCTTGTACACAAGTGGCAAGAACAAATAAAGACTAATCAAAGATGATGACATTTCTCTCTGTTCTGCGACATTCACAAACATCTCCCAGACTTTTAAGGAGCTGAGCCAGATTAAAAACCTATAGTCTTTCCACTGACTTCCAATGGCTGGGACAGAAGCGCTGCTGCCTGCCTCACTCGGAGCAATGCTATTTCCTTATCCTCATTCCCATTAAAGTTGTTTTGTAGGTAACAAGCACCTAATCATTTAACCTTTTGGCAACGTAGTCGGTAATTACTATTACTACACTACTTAGTCTCAGCCTAGTTTTTCCCCTCTCACCTAACCCTTTGAAAGCCTTTTTTGAGAGCCTAACTCATTATCCTAGTTTACGAATGCTTACGTAGATTTTCTGTGAACAAGACTTCACTACTCAGTGCCCTTTCAGACATAATCCCAATAATACAATAGTGAGAACATCTGTCTTCATACGTCCGTTTGAAACTTGGTACTTTTTTTCTCTTCTTTCCTCTTGTGAAATACCACAACATTTTTCAATTAAAGTAGGTTCTTGTTGCAACTGCTATCAAAGCGCTGTTATCATAAAACATCTGCCCTAAATGTAGGAACATCTGTTTCCCAAAGCCCTTTCTGGTCCCTAGATGACTCATTTCTTTGATAGCTTTTCTCTGTAAGGGAAGTATTTTTTCTTATTTTTTTGACGTCCTTTGCTCTTAAAATTTTTCCTCTTCATTTAACACATTAAGCTAGTGCTTCACATTATTAGGCTATGCCATTCTGTGGGGTTTTTTGTCATTCTTTCCATATTGTAATACTTATCCATGTAATATCATTATGTCAGTTTCTTTTATGGGAACAACTGTTCCTACTCTGATTTTTAAGTGATGCCCAAGCAGCAAGGCAAAGAATCCTAGATTTCATTCTCCATCAAATGCTGACACTGAGGTTATGAAAACAGTCTAAAGACCACTGGCACGAGGTACCACTCAACTTCATTAGAAGGCAGCCATTTAACTCCTGTAACCTCTTTTGCAATTTTTTATTTCACATAAATGTTGCTGAAGCCAAGCATAGAAATGCAGGCCTTCTAAATTACTCCCTCAATTTTTCAGTCCGGCCCTACGCAGCAGAGCAGAATCTAATCAATTTATTCTGCCAAAATACAAGGAAATTAAAACCTCAGCAAAGTTGCAGCCAGACTCCCACTGAAAATATGGAGCTGACTTGGTATCATCCTCACTGAGACATTGGACCTTACTTTAAGTGACAAATTATGTAAGCACTATAGTGCAGTTCTTTCTAGCACACTATTTCGCCTTGTGTTGTGCAAGCACATAACTGCTGCATTGTCAGAAAGGTTCTTCACCGTTATTTCCTTTTTATTTAACTTGAGCTGCAACTACTTTGATCATGCCTTTTAATTCCGAATTACCCTGTGCAGCGCCTTGTGGGTGGTGCTGAATGCACCTTGGGTCAGTTACTACTTCACAGCAGTATCATGTCTTGAAGCACGTAACATTTCAGGCGTGTCTCCCTTCCAATTACCGCCCGAGGAAAAGTCAGTTCAGCTAGTGAGATCTGATGCCTACACACACCATGTGCTTTTAACTGAGCTTTCAACATCCTTATAAAGTGCCATTCACCCACCTGACTGGTCCATTAAACAAGTGAGATGTGTCAAACTGGATTCCTTCTGGACATAAATCAGTACCACTTTAGGGAGCTGTACTGAGTCTCACTAAGCAAGGAATGGGCCATAAAGTAGGTAAATAAACAAGTTGTCTGCAAAAATAGCCTTCAAATATTCATAAGGGCTCCTCATATGGGCTCCTGTTTCAATTGAGTAAACCCTGAAACTTGCCCTGAGTTCCTGTAATTTGCCAGGATCTTCACACAGATCAAGGAAATAACCAGATCCTAGCTCTTTTAGTATTAAAATTCATTATTGAACCAAAGTTTCAAGGAAACTGTAAATGGCTTGTCCTGTGAGGTTTCTGAAATACTAGCAATGTGATTCATGAGTGACTTGGAGCTTTGAGTAACATAAGATTTGGTTAGACATCCAATTCCAGCTCTGTGAGCTCAGTGCTTTCGATTCCAGTAGCTGGGAGTAACAACACTGGCTTCCTAAACAACATTTGCGTAGCTTAAATCTGTGGCAGCAGTGTTATAACTGGAACAGCTGGGCAAAATTGGTTAAATGAGCTTTGGGGTTTTTTAATTCCACCTTCAAGTACTTTTATGTGACTACCTTGGCATGTTATTTTGCCAGTTTCTGGACACGATCCCTAAAACATATTTTGATGCCAGTCAGTTTTCACCAAGCAGAGGGGTCAGTCATTAAAATTCCCATGTATTACTGTAGTCAATACGTTTCTTTTTTGGATTAAGGCAACTGGCTGTGTTCCTCTGAGACTGTGAGTTAACATTGCTTTGTAAACAAGAGTGAAAAAGGCTAAAAGCCTCAAGAATTCACAACAGCAGTTGTGACCTGTGAAGCTTAATACTGAGGTGGCTTGTGGCTGTCTTTCATGTTGGCACTTTTCTGCACAGCTTGAAAAAATGCCTGATCTGCTTCTTTGTGGGTATTTCTAGAGAAACTGCTACCACAAATGCATGAGAACTGAGGATTCCTTCTAGCAAAAAAACAGTTTCTAAGGCCAAAAAAGGGAGAAAATGAAGAATACGAGAAATTAATCAAGCAATGCAGAAGGATAAATAGGGTGGGGTCCCTCAAGGTGAGGTCCAGAAGCTTGATTTCAGTCTTGTAGAGCAAAGAAGGAAAGTAGGAGCAGGGTCTGTCATTAGGTGTTCATCATTATTGGATGGACTATTTATTAATTAGTGGTTGTACCATTTAATCTATCATCTGGATTCCCTCTGTAGCCTGTGGGAAGAAAATGCAGTTCTGGAGCGCAGCACCTGTGTTTACAAGCATCTGTTTCTCTCCACTGGCCCGGACACAAGCTTAGACATTTAGTCCTGACAGACAAATCAAAAACCTCACTCTGCTGCCCACTCTTCCTACACATCTTCAGTTTCTAGGCACCAAGGTTTCCAACACAGAAAGCAGCTCTGTCCTGGCAACACTGAGCATCTTGGCTTGCCTTTTAAGCCTGAATTATTTCTACATGTACATACCAGTCTGTGCACCCAGCACTTTGTGTAGTAGGTTATCTCACCGTGTGCTTAGGACATAAAACATTCACAACT
Source organism: Opisthocomus hoazin (assembly GCF_030867145.1). Classification (NCBI taxonomy): domain Eukaryota; kingdom Metazoa; phylum Chordata; class Aves; order Opisthocomiformes; family Opisthocomidae; genus Opisthocomus; species Opisthocomus hoazin. The sequence continues at coordinate 14,712,399 of NC_134416.1, read as the reverse complement.
AGCCATAAACAGAGATGGGCCACACAGCCTCGGTACCCTGTGGGTGCCAGTACTCACATAGTATAGATCAAGGGCAAAACATAGAATGGGAAAAATCAGGGTTCGCTTCCTTGTGCTACCTAAGGGGATGTGAGTTGTTACATCCCAGGACAGGTCCCGTGTGCTACATTTAGTTCCACTTTGCATGCAGTAAGAAACTACTGATTGAGTGAGAGAGGAAATGAAGCTAGAACAAATATTTACAGCTCAAAATATAGGGTTCTCGCTTGCATTTCAGTCTGTGAAGTAACAAATACCTGACAAAGTCTTTGGGGCAGGACCAGAGACCAGGACGGATTTCAGTCACTCCTAATTACAGGAACTCTTCAAGGCCTGCTGATTCAGTCTTTCATTCATTCTTAGTACAGAAAGTCACATCATTTTAAACATTCTTGAGTTAGTCATCATCTGTTGTTGTGTTTTCAAATGAACACTGCAGGTGCAAAAATGTTGTACAGTGAAACAGGCAGACCTCTGAAGACAATTGTATAAATACACAGAAGAACAGGATGAAGTTTTCAAAACAAGCATGTAAAGTAAAGATTTTAAATTCAGATTTCAGCACCAGAAAAAGAGTTCCAACTACCTTACCTTGCCATATCTTTCTTTGATGACAATCTTATTTTGGTACTGTACAATGTTAGGCTGTGCAATGCCTAACATTAATTACATATCTGAAGAAACAACTCTTGACCCCACTGTCTACTGAATATGGATTTGTCAGCTAGCAGTATGTAAAGAATGCAGTGGTTTTAAGCACATAATGACTCTCGGACAAATATCTGTGGTGTCACAGGAAAAAGAAAGACTTAGCTTCATTGGCATTCTTGACACCCATAGTTCCACCATGAAATTTCGATTCTTAAAGGTAAAAATTAAGTTTTGAGAGGAAGCTAAAACAGCTATCCTTACCACATTATAACTGAGAATATTATAATGTGATTGGAATGACTGTTTTCAGTATATACTCAGTAGAAGAGCTGTGCTGAATATGTGTATACATATATGTTCATATAATGAATACAAACACACCTCTACTAAAATCTGATACAGATGGGTAGCCCTACGTGGAATAAAATAGGTACCAAGGAGTAGAAGTAGGAAAGGAATTGACCCTACCTCCCGACTCAGAACTTATGGAGCTCACTGCAGCTCCTGGGCTGGTTTGGTCTCGTGCTTAATCTGAGCTGTATCTTCGGAGAGACAACACTGAGCAGAGCTGCACTGGCAGAGCAAGCACTGGGAGAAGAGCAACAGGCAGGATCCTCAGCTCAGACCACCAAAGAAAAGAGCTGCTCTGGGGCCCTTCTTACTCAGAAGACTGTCCCAGGCTTTGCTTTGAAGATCAGAGAACCATAGAATGGTAAGGGTTGGAAAGGACCTTGAAGATCATCTAATTCCAACCCCCCTGCCATGAGCAGGGACACCTTCCACTAGACCAGGTTGCTCAGAGCCCCGTCTAGCCTGGCCATGAACACTTCCAGGGAGAGGGCAGCCACAGCTTCTCTGGGCAACCTGTGCCAGTGTTTCGCCACCTTCATGGTGAAGAATTTCTTCCTAATCTCTAATCTAAATCTGCCCTCTTTTAGTTTAAAGTCATTCCTGCTTGTCCTATCACTACACACCCTTGCAAAACGTCCCTCAGTCCCTCTCCATCCTTTCTGTAGGCCCCTTTCAGGTACTGGAAGGCTGCTATAAGGTCATCCCGGAGCCTTCTTTTCTCCAGGATTTTCTTATAATGTGCCACTTATTCTGCTGTTTGTATCTGCTGCCTTTTCAGTGAGCCCTTTTATTTCAAAATGGTCTTCTGACAATGGTGATCAGAGAAAACTTGCTTTCATTTAATTTTATTAATCCAAAGCAGAGTGAAAAGTGAGATTTTTGACTCAGGCCTCTTGCCATGGTGCTGTTGTTTTCGAGAAACAGCAACTCCTTGGGTGATGTTAGTTTCTCCCTATATGCTGCCATGAACACCTCCCAGAAGCCTTGTGCCATGTCATATACATGACCGGGTTTCTGGGTCCTATCTGTCACACAATGACCTTGATTTATAGAAGTTTCATACAAATGTTCTAAATGTTCTTTGCAGTTCAGAGGGCTGATAGATGGGCTGTGTTTGCTGCAGGAAAACACTCTAATGACAGTCACATTTAAGTCAGTCCTGGGCTGTAACTCTTTCTAAGGTGCAGTTTTTTGCTGCTGTGTTTTGCTGACATATTTTACGCCAGGAGGGGTAAATGTGTGGACCCTGCTTCCAAAGGATCAAATGGTAAATCTGTTAAGAACCCATTTAAGATGCTTATTGCTAGTTTTCTAAATCCTCTAGTCTCTTTGGGTACACACAGTAGTAAATATATTCTGGGAACCATTGTTCCACTGCGGAGGCAGGAAAGAGAGACACGAGGGTTACAGCTGGTCAGCAGTGTGCCTATAAGTCAATATAATTTTTTTCAGCAGAAAACTGAGCTGTAGTAAAATTTTTCTCTGAAAATATCTATCTCCCATGGAGAACTTCATTTTTGAAGTAAAAAAATTACCTTTTCTGAGAAAAAAGGTCCTGGTTTGCATTCTTCCTCTTTTGGGTATGCAAAAAAATTAAAATTTCTTGAAGTTGCAAGGGAAAATAGGAAGATTTTCCAGTCAGCAGTGGAAAAGATGACTAGTTCAGAAGAGACTTTTCTGAAGCATAAACCAGACTGGGTCATTGTTGCCTTTTGGTAACAGAAGGTGTGCCACTTAGTGGTGGTGCTGCTATTAAAGAAGGTTTAAGCGTGATTTTAAAACGTTGACAGCCACAAACTGCTGGAAGCTCCATGGTACTTATGAGAGTACAAATTTGCCTTTTGATGGGATCAGGGATTGTTGTGAAAGATTAAATATCAGCTATTCCTTTCATTTGTATGCTATGAGCTGCAAGGCTGTGCCTCGCTTTCACCTCATGTATGGGCCACAGAGACCACGGGTACTCTGTGCAAAGATCATGTATAGGTTACACAGCCCCTCCACATCTGGGCTCCCAGAATGACTGGGGAGATTTCTACCCCTCCTCCCCATCACTCTTTTGTGCAGCAAGGGATTTCCTGGCTGAGGAACTATAACCATTTTGATTTATTAATTCAAACTACAGCAAATCTTGTTCATTGTTTGCAAGGTCTGGATATTGAAACAAACAATACCTTTAATGAATCCCTAAAGTTCCTCCAGTTCCTACTAGCTGCACAAAAATAACTATTTGACAAGCCCCTCGTGGATCAGAAATAGAGTAATCTAACAGTTCATATACCGTACTGGGAAGAACAGTCAAAATAGCTGACAAGCCAGCTTGCAGTGTGAATACCTGCAAGCAAAAATACTCCTACAATACAGACACTGAAGAAGCTTGCGTATAAGCAGGCTTACTGCTAAATTATTTCCAAGCCAAAAATAAGTAGAAGTTGATATGTCCAAACACTAGCCAGTCAGCTCCAGTCATCACAGGAGCTCTTTTTGTTCATTGTCTTGGGGTTCTTTTGACAGAAGATTGATATGTGTTACAGAAGGTACAGCAGTGATTTCCCTATCAAATCACGTGAGGAGAAAAGCACCTGTAGACTGTGGTGGCAAAGGCTCAGTCTGACAAGGACCTCTAGGGCAGTAAGCATATTATCTTTGTCCTCTGGCCATGTTTTCACAGAACGGCAGTTCACTTCTCCCTGTAGTTTTTGTCTAAAGCCATGTATGAGCACCATTTACGAGCTGGCTTTAGAAAAAACAAGATATGCATGAAAAGGGCTGTCTGCTATGTTCAGCAGTAGCAGCTTAAGTTTTCAGCATCTTAGCACCTTTTCCTTTTAAGCCTCAGAAAAGAAAGTTATAGAGGTATATATACACCAAAGTCTTAGGTGGCAGCACCATCATCTTTGGAAAACTCTGAAAACAGAATCAAAATTCCTTAACTTCTTCTCGACTCAGTGTCAAGAAGTACCACTTACCAAAACTTTAGGAACATTCCTGTGTAAAGCCAATATTTTGGGCACTTCTCAGCTGCATGACATAGCAACATCTCTTGACTTAGCACTGAAATAAGGACTATGTTTTCACGTGAATAATTGAAGTAACACTTGTCATCGAGTCAAAAATACTTGCAGAACGTGTGCAAATATCTAAATTCTTTTTCTAGGCGTTACATTAAAACACATAACCATAAAATCCTGATTGTTATTTTTACCCAGCAGGATTATGTTAAACAAGACAACAAACATCCACTACCGCAGAGACACTGCGTGTCAGTGCTATTACTGTAACCATAACATGAGCAGTGTTGCCTGAGAAGTTACATCCAATACAACCCACTGACAATAAGAGTGTTATTATAATATTATCAAGGTCAAAGCAAGAACTGGCACATATCCCTACCTCTCTTTTATCTCACATGAAACAATTGTTCAGAATGACACAGCATGTAGCTCTTCTGACACCGCTCAGCATAGAATTGGTAGGGATTTGCTGCTTCCCCATGTCTTGCCAACACAACTGCATTATCCTGGTATACAGCAGAGCTCACAGGCTATGGTGTTCATTGTGTATCCCTTCACGCTTTGCCAGGAAAAAGCTGTAGGGAAGAGATGATCTGTCTCTCTTAGGTTGCTATGTCTTTGTGCACATTTCTCACATGAACAGGAGTTTAACCAGCAGAAGTTCGTTGCCTTTCTGACCACTTCAGCCACTTCAACCATACTCATTAACTGGACATGATCTTTGTTAGATTGCGTATCAGCAAAAGCAATACGCTAAGTGAACATTGGTGAATATATGGCAGTGGTAATTCTCCTACACTTGATATATCCAAGAACAGAATAAGTATGTGGACCAAATTAGGAGGGCATAAACTACCTTTGCCGCTCCCTTACCCCCTTTCCTGTTGCTATTCAGGTTGCTTTTGTTGAGCATCTCATTCTATTCATCATAGAAATTATCTGCAAGAGCTCCATTAAATGGCGTCCCCATGAATCACCATGATGCGATGTTAAGAGTCGGTTTAGTCCTCATCTTTCCCTTCCATGCAATAGATTTATGTCAGTGCTCCTCACACCTTCTCCAGATTGCATCCAGCCCTGAGTGTAATCATACCGACCCAATCCTGAATTTCTTGTTGGAGGGATTATTCCAAGGAGGCTGAAGTTTTCTGTTGTTTATTAAATCAAATAGATCAACTATATTTTTAAAACAACAAATATGAACAAACAATACACATGTACATCTGTGTTTAGGACACATACTAAGGTTTATATTAATGGTCAGATGGTTTCTATTAATGTTCAGAAATCAAAGTACTCTAAAGCAGCTACACTAGAGTTGGGAAAGGAGTTATGGGTGTATTAATGTGGCTTTTAACCCTCTTCTTTGCTGGGGAATTCACTGCACTAACATAGCAGTGGTTCTTCAGCTGGAAAAATAATCCATTTCTAAATGAGATCCTCTAGTGACAAATCTATGGTGGGAGCAAGAGTTTGAGTAAATCCCTAGTATAAGCTGTTCTGCTTCAAACATGTTTTCTTGAAACCATCATTTTATAGCTAAATAATTTATCCAAAAAACATTACTTGTAGCGTTTTTTTTGTTTTACTGTGTAATATGCCAGCAATCAGTTCCATATGGTCTCCATATACTCTGTGATTTAAGGTTTCTGGAGTTTACTCTTCCAGTTTATTTCCCTGCACACATACAAAAATATACTATAACAGACATATTTTTCTGTCCCCTAATATCATGTTATAATTACTTTCTACTACTAAGCACCATTGTGTCTGACACAGATGCAAAAAATAAATGCTGAACCATTTTTCCACAGTTCATTTAAATGTATAATATTGTAAAAGTGAAAATTTCTATGTATATATAACTCCCTTAAACTTACAGCTAAATTCAACTATCATCTCATGTACTACAGTACAGATAAAGAAGAGAAAAAAAACGTAGTTTTAAGCTGTGAGATTCCATCTGCAATCGCGCCTCTTTGTGTAACACACAGGGGTTATTTTTAAAGACATCACCCAAAGAGAGGTTGTTTGTGAGAATCTTTCAGAGAGCAAAGCCAGTGGGTCTGCAGCTGTCTGGGTGCACTGGGTAAGCCTTCGAATGGAGAGAAAAGAGACCACAGTGGGGAGAAAGGTAAGATGGGAACCTGAGGCTTTGCACTACCATTACCATTAGTTTAAATAAGGGCAATCTCTCCCAGCAGGGAGATTTTGACACTTTCAGAGGGATGTTCGTGCCACTCTAAAACTGACCTAAGTGAGGCTTACTGCTGGAAAAGCCTCATTCCCACCCCACATCCCCAGAGGAACCCATTTGGCGATTTTTCCTACAGAATGATTTGGCATAGGCTAGATGCCTAATTTTTCAGCTGCTGTTGTTAAAGCAGATGTCAGGGAGTCCATCCTCTGTTTAAGTACCAAGTAAAGAACAAAGCGGAGTGCTGGGTCTGGCTGGGGCAGAAAGACAACACCAGCAGGGTGACCCATGGTGGTGTCAAACCAGGGTACGACTGCTGCTGCAGCAGTTTCCTCTCTGGGGTGTCTTCCCACACCACAAATGTTTGTTCTTCTTTATTTCTTTTCAAGCTGACTATTTCTTTGTTTAAGAAAAGAAAGTCTTTGTAATTGCCCAGCTACTGTTTCATCCAGATGACGTTCATCTTCTTTAGTGTCAGCATATTTGGGCAACCACCCTCCCGGATTTGTGTACTTGATCTAGGCACAGACTGTGTACACTCGCAGGCTTAACAAGAACTGTTATCTAGGACACTTGCCAAGGCTGGGCCATGTGAACCCCGCCTCAGTCACCCTCTCCAGTTATCTTCCCAGCCTTCACTTCCAGATCTTCTCCAGTAAGCGTCTTTATTTAAGAACCAACACTGATTCAGACCAATGGGCCACCTAGCCCAGTGGCAACAGGAGATGCTGCTTCAAAGTGTACTATTAGTCAGATTTTCCCAATCTCAGAGGCTTATGCAATGTTTTCTGAACCTTTTCCAATTTCTTAACAACAGTTTTAGCCTGCAGGAAAGAGACTTGAACGTGGTTTTTAAGCAATGTTGCATAGCACCTATGCAAGTCACTCAGATACATCATTCTCCAAATGCAAGATTCAAGTAATTTTTCTTGAAATCACGCTTGTGACAGGTGAGTAAGCATGTTAAAATACAAAGTTAGACAGATAAACATGTCCCAGTGCATTAACTCATTGATCGTAATATGACAGATATTTATGTCCCAGTGACACAAACTGCACTGTCTGTGAACATGCTGAGGAAGTGAAGAACTGGTGCTGAATCAATGTAAGTGGTGCTGAATCAGTCTTAGGGGAGTTCAGCACATTGCATCATCCTTTATGATCAAAGAAAACGAAGGAAGTTAATGAGCAGCCAGCACTGCCATCATCCCACACACACAAACCTTCCTGCCACACACCACAGAGCACTACAGAGCTGAGACAGATACTAATCCGTGGGAAACAAGAAGATTCTGCTCACCACAAGCAGCACTGTGATTAGTGGTAGCATCAGAAGGATCTGTGCCAGTGGATGAACCCCTAGTCTATACTCTTTCCTAAGTAGATTTCTTAAGTACCACTTAAATAAATAAACCACTGTTGTGGACTAGCCAGATGAGTAAGGAAAAAATACTTAAAGTATTATGCACGCCAGCTTCATTCCTGGGATTGCATTTTAAACACACCCTGACTTTGCTGACCACTTTTCTGTTCAAGCACATTCATCTCATTGCCAACCAGAGGTTCTCTGCCCTACAAACTTCCCTTCCAGGTTCTAAGCAGGCACCAGCATCTTGGTGCCATTGCTTTAACTCTATCACTTTTGTCCAAAATATCTGTTGTGGCAGCAATGCAATAGCAAAATTAGGAAAAGGATCTCCCTTCCAAAGCAAGGCATCATTTTAGGCATCATCACACCCTGTTAGCTCCTGCTGGCATGGGTAGTGCTTCAGCCCACAGAAAAGGCTGTGGGGTCATAGCAATGGACTGGCAGGAGCCTGAGGAGCCTGCGAAAACGTGAGAAATTTTCTGAGTGTTGGAAAGACTAAAAGAAGGAAGTAAGAGGAGAAGTCAGTGAAGAAACTGAAAGGAGAAGCAGAGAGAGAGTGGAAGATGTGGTAAGCAAGCCAGCAGGGAATTAGAAGAGCTGGAAGCAACATTCAAGTTAAACAGCATCTCAGTTTCTCCATGCAGAAACTCGTGGGAGCTGGCTAACAGAGGTGTGGGGTTCAATAGAAGCACAGAAAGCAGAGATACAGATAAAATAGCAACATAGGACTTAGTTTTACAAAAATAATGGCTAAAGGCCTCTCTTTTCAGAAGAACTAAGCAATATTTTCAGTTGTATTGCTCCTTATCATCCTAAAAGATTCCCAGGAAAATCTGTTATTCTCATCTCCAGCACTTTCTTTGGCACTTGTTGTCCTCTCATCAAGGGAAACTGGGAGCTGTATGGGATTGGGTTGTTCTTTATCTGATGCCAGCAATGCCAAAAGACAAATGCAGGGGGAGTCTCTTTTTCCCACAGACTGGACCTAAAACATGGGCTTCATATTAAGCTCTGTCAATAATCTCAGTGGCAGACTTCAATGATATGTCTGTCTCCTTGAATCCCCTGACAACCACGCAATTGCCTAAAAGCTCAGTGGTCTTTGAAAGCTGGGAATTCTTGTGGAAGAAAAGTGAAAACTTTGTTTTCTAGTTAATATACTCTTAGCTCCACCCTGATCACTGTTATTCTGTGTTCCAGACACTGAAAGAAGGCAAAAGCCTTTTCCCAGCTGAAATGTCCAAGGTAAATTTTAACTCACGACTGGATGTAAACTCCAAGTGCCAAAATTTGAAGCTAGTGCCATGGAACAAAAATGCTGTTCCAGATAGACTTACAGTAACCTGCCTCTTTTTTTCAACAAAAAACAACAGAATAAAAAACTCTCAGACACCAGCTAGCAAGAACCTGGACAAACCTTCGCTCACAGATACATTGGATGCGTGGCTACAGCTATAGCTATGAAGACAGTTGCTGGAAGCAGTGCAAAAGCAAACTGCATCTCTCCAACACCATGCAAACACACAGCAAAGATGCTCACTTGAACAAGATGGGCAGAAAAAGCAGTGAGAAATGAAAATGAAGTCAAAAGTTCAAGCACCTTGCCCAAGAGTCAAAAATAAAATACAGTTCTGTGAAGTCCCAACTTACAACCTTTTCCACTTTCCACAGGACCTTCCACTTCAAAAGTCCAGTGTGAGAGTGAATTTCTGAGAGAGGTCTGTTTTTTGTTGTCTACTACTAGCATTCAAAGTAATAGGCAATTCCACTTGAAATAGGGTATGCCCCAACATTTCTTCCTGACTGAAGAATCTTGAGTGTTCGTGTTAATGAGACATGAGACTCCTCAGGTCTCATTTGGAATGAGAAAATTAATCCACTTAAAGATTTTTAAATGGGATGCAAGGCAATTTCCTCTTCAGATGGAGGAGTAAAAATGGGAAATGTTTAACTTCCCATAACCCGTGGATCCTTAGGTATTACTGAATTCTCTCTAATCTCCAGCCATAATGAGAATGATTAATTGCAGTGGCTGGAACAGCAGGTCTTCCTCACCAAATCTCCTGCGTGCCAACGTTTTGTTAGTGTGTGAGAATGCAGTGAAGTACCAGCTGTTGATAAAAGAGTGACTGTTCTTGTGCACATGTTCCAGCTGTGACCACACAATAAAGCTAAAACATGTAAGAACCCACATTTTTGTATATTCCCACATATGCTTTGTGTGTAACTTCACTCATTGTCTCTATATATGTATATATAATACCCTTTACCCTATTTCTCTTCTGCACACAGCTGTATGATTTTAACTAACACCACAAACCAGAGAAGATTACTGCTGTAACTATTTTTATAAACTTACTTTACCTATGACCAGAAAAGGAAAAGAGAAAATATTAAAAGACCTCATTTAAGCAAAGATTTTATTTTAATTGTTTTGGTCATTAAGTCCTTAACAAGTTTCCTTTGGCTCCAAAGGACAACTTGGGACCTGAGTTAGACCCTCAGCATGGACTTTATGCACTTCCTGAGAAATGTCTTTACAATCTGTCTTGTTTCAGAGCTCTCCCTTCCTCTGTGCCTCAACAGTGCCAAGAAAGGAGGAATCTGTGACAGATAGCCACCTGTGCTAGATGTTCAAAGAACATTCAGCAGTCAGCTACTACTGTGGTCATCAGAACTGAGGAGAAGCTGGTGCCCAAGACAGGATCTCGGTTTTAGGCAGCTGCCGGGCTCCTCCACACCACCTGAACACCAGGCAGTGCAACTCTCTGACTACACCCAGCTGGCCTCCTGTAGCCCATGAAGCCTCTCTTCTGTGTCTTCAGATGAAAAGTGTCAGCTCCACGTTATCATGCTGGCAGCATGATCTCCACTCCTCTCAGTGTGGTACATGGGGGTGCTCTCAGAGGTGGACAGATGTCAGAGAGAGAACCTTATTTGTCGACAACATCATTTGCTGCATCAGTATTGGTGCAGTGATCCAGGAGAAGCCAACGGTAAGTAAGGAAAGTCATCACAGTCAAATTCCTGAAACATTAGTTGGTGAAACCCATCCCAGCCTCCTGGCTACATTTCTACTCATAAACTTAACCAAAATAGGGCACAGGTCTGAGTATTATCTCATGGCCACCCTTACCATCGACTCCAAATAATAGTTCTGGTCACAGTAGAGGATTCATCGTAGAGGGCAGCTTTGACCCACCCCATTTCAGGAGAAAAGAGTTTGTGAATCACACTGTGCTGGTGGGCCCAGGTGAGAGAACACACCCAGTCCATGCATCTGAATTGGAGACAACTCTTTATCTCACTTGCTCTTCACAGAGCACACCGTAAAAACACACTAAGCTCACACAACAGTTGTCTGCAAATCTATTCTGGAAGTGTATTTCAAATAAATATCGTGTTTACAAGAGCACCAGGCAGTAAGGTTCAGTTGCTGCACTGGGACTGTTTGTGCCCCCCCACACTGCATGTACATCACACACCACACATAGGGCACAGAGTACTTCACTAGCAGCAAAGGCTGGGTCAGTTGGATGTTGCAGTCAGAGGTACACTGAGAAGCTATCAAGGAGGAGGAAATAGATTTTGCCCATTTAAAGAGCCTATTAAATCAGTGCTGAACCCGTGAGTGTTCTGTATCTCATATGCCTCCATGCGGCTTTCAAAGAGCAGATTTTCTTTTCTGTTTCAGAAATGAAAGCTTCAGTAATCAGCAAGCCATTATTTGAATACGCACTTCATGAATTCCTGCAGCTGACTTTACAAATCTGTAATTTCCTCCTTGGTGGCTTTCATAAATGATAGTGACACTGAAATGGATAGGTAGTCTTCCTTGGACGTTATTAAAGTAAATATAGCATTAACTGGATTTGGTCCCAGTGGAAGTGTACTTTGATCTCCAGCCTAGGTAATACTTCTCTTCCTCTCTTCAGATGTACTCTATCTGCTCTCTTTAGAAGTGACAATTGCAAGGCCATCAGTTATTTGAAAGGTCTGCCATGGCAGGATTTGAAAAGCAGACTCCAGTGGGAAAAGCTGGGCTTTGTGTGGCTGAAACTACACAACCCCCACAGTCTTTTATTACACTAAGCCCTGGAGATTTTAAAGAAAAAATAAGCTAGACAGCTTCAATCTAGATATCATTTGTCTACTTTTTTTCCTGGAAAAACAATATTCGTGGCTCCAAACTGAGCACCAAGAAGAGAGACGCACTGACACAGGATTCAAGGGTCTTGATTTCAAACAGAGACAGTGTAATGCAGTGTCCTAAAAAAATATTGGGTATTAATATGAGCTAACCTTTATTAAAGATTAAATAATTCTCATTAAAGATAACCGGTGTTCAATGTTGGCCATGAGGGTTATTGGAAGGTTAGGATCCAGCACCTCCCTACCTCTATTCACAGACCATTCCTTCATGGACATCGTGTTACCTTCATGCAGTTTTTGTCATTGAGCCTTCTCTCAGTGTGATTATACCAGTTACGACATTGTAGCTTTCGAATTTTTCTTAAGTCCGTATGATCTTAAAAACCAGTTTTTCACAATGAAGACAACACTAAAATCCTTCAGAAAACCGCTGTGAAATGCTATGCCAGTCCTTCCCCACGGCAGCAGTTCTGCCCCTCTCCCTAAACGTGCTGGAAAATCAAATTCATGATGTCACACATATGCAAACCAGCAGGCAAGAGGAAGCAGGATGACAACTTGCAGAAAGGCTTCTACAACCCATAAGTGTTTCACACAGGCCAGCTAAACTCAGTGGAGGCACCTTCACAAACACTGAGTTCAGCAGCTTTCAGAAATTATGTCCTGTTCGCTGACCCACTTGTTGTTTGATAGTAGTCTTGTCTCCAAGTAAACAGACTTACAGCAATCTTCTATTTATCTCACTGAGCAAAAAATGATTTAAGCCACAGTTCAGATGCCTATCAGGGAATATGATATGATGTTCAGCCAAATCACATGACTTTGACACTCAGTTTGAGACAGAAGGGTGGCATGTCATGTGCACAGCGGGAAAAACAACTTTCCCAAAACCTTCAGAGTGAAATTTTGTGCGCAGTTTAGAATAATTAGATTTTACAATGATGCATCTCTGATGTGTCTGGCTGGCAACAGATGATGTAAATTAAACAGTAGATTGTGCTAGCACTGCCCAAAGTGTTATTAGCCATGGTGGCCTCCCTTTGATGAAACTTTGTGTCATGAAACTCTTGACTTGCTGTTTCAAACCATTATGACTGCATAGACATGCTACATATCTTGGGTCAGGAGTTTGAGTTTTCTCTTCATCCAAAAGGACTACAGTTGTAAGTCAAGAAGAATGTCTGGGGGCACACTAAGAGAAGAATAGTAACTTCCCACACAGTATCTTGACAACAGCTAGGTCGGGTGATATGACAAGGGCATGACAAGTGAGGGTGACCAGTTCTGTCTCTGAATTTTCATTTGCTATCTCCATTTATTTGTCTCCACTAATTTGTATGGCACCTGGGACATGCTGAGGAGTTGGGGAGGGGGAGAAGAGGGCCTGTGTGCTCCTAGGTTCTAATTATTGCAGTATTATAGTAGCTACAGATATTTTCTTCAATAACAATGGAGTACCAAGAAAACAGGAGACTTCATCTCCAGCACAGACCATGCAGATGATCTGCCTAGTAAGGAAAAAATAGAAGCCCAATTCTCGTCTGGTGTAGACGTTCATGACAGCACTCACTCCAATGGTGCTGCATGAATTTACCTCATCTGGCCTAGTCTGTGAAGTGTAACAGATCCCACAAAGGACACAGAAAGCTAAATCTGGAATGCATTTAGACGGCACTACAGAAAGGAGCTCAGCATAACTGAAACATAACAACCACTCCAGAAAACCAGATCAACAGCATTGATTAATTGCACTGAGCCGTTTTTAAAGGAGGTCTTCAGAAAATCAGATCATCTCCAAATGGAGAGCAAACAACCAGTAAGGAATAACATAGCCAAGACAGTAGTAAGCTAGCTTCTAAAAACTGCTGGGATTTGAAAGAATTTTACATTAACTTTGGTTATTTAAATTATTATTTTAACTGTACCTCCCCATGGGCCTGATCCAAAGCCGATGAAGTCATCATCTGGAAACAAAGGCGTGTGGCTCCACTCTGAATACGGTAGGCCTTTGTGTAGTATACTCTGCTGTGTATGTGCCCCATAAATTACATCTGCATAGTTTTTTTATTAATAATGATATGAAACATTACCGAGGCTGAAGCTTAGAAGAAGAAAAAAAATGTTGCTCAAGGCCATTCAAGTGATATATCAAGGCACACAACAGGGTGAAACCTAAGCCAACAAAAATTTAGGCTGAATCTCAACAAAAAAAATGTACAATAATTTGTGTCACACCACTAAAAATCCCCCCCAGAGCAGTTAGAAAAAATTTCCTAAGTGTTCAGGACCAATTGGACAAGAAACTTGACAATATGCTGCAAAGAGTGATCTACCTCAACAGAGTATATGGCCTGAAAAGGTCCTTTACATCAAACTTCGGTGAGGTGGGTATATATAGCTCATCTCCCAGATGGTCCCTCTAGAAAAACACACACCTTCTCCAAGGACTTGTGTCATCTCTAATTCTGGAGGCCAGTTCCAAGAACTTGCCTGCCCTGTACACCAACGTACAGCACAGAGATAACCCTCTGCTGCTGACTCAAGATGCTGCCCTTTGGTGCCACGTAGTGTTTTGAGCACTGAGAAGCTCTGCACTTGCCTTATTACAATATCCACATGTCATTAGCTCATTATCTCAGCTTCCTTGCTGGGGCAATAAAGCCTCACGACCTTTGCCAATGCTACTAGTACATCGCAAGCCAGCTTTGGTAACTAAGCAGCACACTCTGCTTTGCTGGTGTACTGGTTGCGACTGGAACAGAGTTAATTTTCTTCACAGTAGCTCGTATGATGCTATGTTTTGGATTTGTGAACAAAACAGTCTTGATGACACACTGATATTACAGTTACTGCTGAGCAGTACTTACACAGCTTCAAGGCCTTTTCTGCTCCTCAAGCTGCCCTGCCAGCAAATAGTCTGGGGGCGCACAAGAAGCAGGTGTGGAACACAGCTGGGACAGCTGGCCCCAGCTGACCTAAGGGATATTCCATAACATATGACACTGCGGTCAGCAATAAGAGCTCAGGGAGGAGGCAGGAAGAGAGGATGTCCAGAGGGATGGTGTCTATCTTCCCAAGTAACCATTAAACGTGATGAAGCCCTGCTTTCCTGGAAATGGCTAAACATTTCCCTGCTGATGGGAAGCAGTGAAGGAAGTCCTTATTTTTCCTCGCTTGAATGCACAGCCTTTTCTTTACCTATTTAACATTTTTACCTCAGCCCACAACTTTTTCTCATTTTTACCGTTCCGATTCTCTCCCCCATCCCACTGTGGGAAGAGTGAGCGAGCAGCTTTGTGGGGTTTAGTTGCCTGCCAGAATTAAAACCCAACAGCTGGTTACTCTGGCTTGTCCCAGAAAGGGTGCAGCCCACCCAACAAGCAGAGTCCCCAACCACGTCCCTAATAAATTTTGCTGGAAGTGAAAGAATATGGGGAAAATTATTTTCTGGGAGAAAACCAGTTTTAAAATAAAAAGCAGATTACAAATTTAAAAAACAGGTGAGAAGCTTTGTGAGAACATGAAAGTTTGATAATGACCATCAGTATCGTGGGTATGAAACTTGTATGTCATGCAGACACATCAGATTACAAAACAGACAACACAACACAGTAACACGGGGGGAGCCTTTTGAGGCCACTTCCATACTTGTTCACATATCATTGAGGCCATATTTCCTGCAATGAACATTAGATGTATAACTGTTGTGCTTATGCCTACTCTTTTGTAGTTATGGGAAAGAGGGACCTTTAGAAGAAAAGTCATGCAATATGAATCACTGAAGACTACTGTCGCTGTCCTTGGACTTAAAGGCTGATTTATGTTGCTAGCTGGGGTATTACAGTAGATGTTTCAAGTTAGATGGTCAAAAGCAGGCTATGCAGGCCTGGAGGGCTGTTGTAGACATCTAAGCTAATGAATTCAAGAGAAAAAACTGTCCTCAGACCACTGTCAGGTCCTAAATATCTGTTCATCAAAATGACTAAGCACTCCTGACAATTATATTAGGAACCTGCCACCTCAGACTCTCCAAAAATGACCAGTTATAGGGGACACAATGTAGAAACTGCAGCTACAGGATGTGCAAGTGCTTTGGACTGTGAAGGGGATGTGTCAGCTGATGGAAACCCCAGCTTCTGCTGCTTTCAGAGCAATGAAGACTACTCTGGTCTTCCATGTCTTGCCTGCAAATTGTGTCAGTGATTACTGCTTCCCATTGCCCATTTGCAGCTCACACAGACCCCTAGTTGCTCTGGTTTGGGCAGATTTGCTAAAACATTGCTCTGTGATTTCCAGCTCTTGCTCTGCATTACATGAGCAGTCTCTACTCTAAACAACCAGTTTGTTCTGTTTCCCCCCCTGGGAATCACTCTGTGGGTAAGTGAAAGACTTACAGCTACACAATTTATCATTAAAACGCAGTAAGTACCAGCAGTAAGTGAAATTATGATAACGTAACTGTTGAAAAGACTCAGAACTCCATTTCACTACATTGGGGGGAATTAATTCAAAGAATGTAAGCAATCAACATGTGGTAATGTTCTAATAAATACTCAAAATGACAACCATAAGGCCCAGCCAATGCAAGAAAAGAAAATGTCCATACAAATTTTCTGTGGTAAGTACTCTCAGTGCCTAACATATCCCTAGAGGCTACTGTTGTCACTCCCTTGCATTCCAGTTATTTTGAGTTTTTCCACTTCTATACACTGATTCACTAAAGCTCTGTGAACCCATATACGCACAGCACAGCTTAAAGGGATGTGTAAGGGATAGTTACAATCTGCACTGTCATATGGGAGCAGGATTATGGGTTTGCTCCTACTAGAGCACAGGTATTCTGCAGATGAGTGTTCCTGGTTGTGTAGGATTTGTACTAAACATTTTCCAATCTGTTTTCTTCCAGTAATACCTGACTAATGAATTCCACTGACTTTGAAAAATAACTTATCAACCATCTTAAATTTTCACCATCTGCGGCAACAACATGAAGATTTATAGAAAACTCACAGCAAAAAGCCACAGGAAAAATTTCTAAACTATTCCCCAAACTTGGGAACAACCACATGTAATGCAGTCACACAGAGAAATAAAAGGGTAGTCAGTTGTTTAGATATTGAAAAGCTGAAGTTGTTTCTCAAAGCTACATCCATTGTTACTAAATGAATACAAAGAAGTATAGTCCAGAAATTCAAATATTAACGGGAAATTTGGGAGACTTTGAGGAATATCTGCAAATTGCATTATCTAAGCACAAGAAATCCAATTCATCTGTAACCAAAGGAGCGAAAAAGACCTCAGATCGGCCTCCTCCCAGCTTTTTACACAGGTTTCATATGGGAAGTGAGAATTTCATTGGAAGTCACAAAAAGGGTGATCAAAAAGGAAGATACAATGGATCCAACTTTCTATCTACTTACACAAATGTGATTCAAGACATGTCTGCTGAGGTCTCTGCAAGTGCAGTAGTGCGGCAGCAGCAGGAATAAGAGCCAATCAAAGTATTGGGTTTTATTCTAAATATGCATGGTCTCAGTTTACTATGATATGGAGCAAGGGCAGATGCAACCTTGTTCCAAGTTCTTTTTCACAGAGTGTCTTCTTGGAGAAGGAGGATACCTGTTATCTTAACTCCACAAATCAGGAACTAAATTCTAGAGATATACATTCTCAAAGATATTTTTATGCTTAAAATATTTGATACAAACACCAGACACAAAGATGAGATCCTACACATAGTCAAGTCCAGCGAGCCCACACATTCAGGATAAACTATCTTACAATTAGACAAAACCTACGGCTAGCACAGAGGAAACAGGGCACAGCCGTGGTGTCGAAAACGGCAGTAACAGGAGCAATAAGAATTCTTTCTGTGCCTGGAAATAACTGTAATTTTGCCACAATATTCAAATTCGCAAAAAACAAGAGGAGTCTCTGCAGCCCAGCTCTGAAAGCAGGGTTCTCCTTCGTATCACAAATTCCAAATATTTTAGAAAAGCAAATTCATTGTCTATAGGCGTCTGACCAAAAAATGTTCCTTAAACTTTTTCCTTTTGGATGATCTCCTGGTTCTACCCACACACTGAACCCTTAATCCTGCTGAACAGTTTAGCTAAGGAGGCCACAGAGTCTCCATTACCCAGGGTGGAATGCTGAATGTGAAATTCTTTTCCAGTAGTGGGGGAAAAGACAAGGATTTTGCCCTGTTGGTGTTGTGGTCTTGGACTTAGAATGAAGTTAGTTATTCTTGGTATGGCACATTTCCTTTTGTTTATCCCTCACAAACTTTTAAAAATAACCTTCTAAGACTCACAGAATCTCTCAAAGTCTGCTACTTTAAAACAGAGGCTTCTTTACACAGACTTAAGCAAGAGCTATATTTTGAGGACTCGTCATTGTCCTGGACTTTCTCCTTAAATGTATCTGTCTGCACAAAGGCAGCAATTCTGTCCCCAACATTGGTTATGACTGGGTGTTCATGGTTAAGCCAGGACAAAGACTTATCCTCGAGATCAGTTGTAAGATCTTTCCTTTCACACCATGAATACAGCAGCCTGCTCAGGTCTAAAGGATTTGAATCACAGATATTTGCAAGAAGAAAACAAGTTCCAAAAAAATCACTTTCATCTTTTATCAGTCATGCAGCATAGCTACATTGCTCTGTGCAGCCTCGTGTAAGTGAAGCCCTGAAGCAAAGTGCGGATCTGCTTTCTCTGGACAGAGGCTGGTCAGGATCTTTCACCATTCTCTTGATCTGGACAGATGCAACACCTCTATCAGGTACATGTAGACCAGCAGATGCTCTGAAAGCCCACTTCAGATCATAAAAAGACAGTGTGAGCTTTAGAAATGCTAAACACACAGCAAACAGCCCAATAGATTAAAGCCGGTAGATTATGAACAATCTGTTTTAACTACTTCAGCCTATGAATGTGTGCATACTTGCTAACCTAAGTAAGCACCTAATTGACATGGATGTTTTTAAATAAACCTTGAACTTCAGAAAGTTCATGCTGGACTACACGGAGAGCAAGCTCGCTTAGACCAGACCATGACCATGTCCATCCTAGACCAGAAAAGACCATGACGATGACCAGTTTAAACTTATACCAGTTCTAAAAAGTAAACAAAAGAAAATTTCTTTTCTGTGTCCACTGTAGCCAAGGAAAGGAGCAAAGGAAATATGGCTGAGATGTCACAAAATACCTTCTGATTTCAGGGCTACTGAAGCCCTGGAATAAATTAGAGAGGTAATTATACTCTCCTACAATGCAGGGAAAGTCATGGTGTTACAGGATCTCAGTGAAAACAAAAATAACAAAAAAAAACCCTAAACTTCAAAAGCAACAGTCATGCTCTGGAATAGCGTCTGTCAAAATTTCACTTAAATCCAACCTTTGGGCTACCTGAAACCACAGAACCTCACGTCTTGTTTTCAGTGGAGACACTGAGATTTCTATCAGTGCAGTCACACCACGGTGATAAACACCTGAACGTTTGCAGCAGGCACCCGTGTATCCCCACACTGAGGTTACCACTGTGCTGGTCACTGGAGAAATGGGAAGCAAATAATCTAAGCAAACTCTATTTAGTTTTACGGCTCCCAATTGATGTGTATATTTGTGGTCCAAGTGCATTCTCCTTCCAAGGTTGTTGTTCTCTGGGATCCAAATGAGTCTTTGAAGCAAGTGGAGACCTTACCTTTTCCTTGTTTTTCCTTTCCCCTATCCCTGTCTGTTAAGTATTACCCCATGACCTTTCACTGATTGGCTTCAATTAAGGCCATGGATTTCCTCTTCCTGAACCAAAGTCAGGTTACAGTGCAAGAATAATAAAAGCAAAATGAATGTGTTGCAGTCATCCATGTACAGTCCCCAGACATCAGCATTCAGAGTAAAACTTTACTTGGGACTCCCACTTTTCAAGAGCCTTGAGACACAAATTTGCTGGCACGTTTTTGAAATCTCCACTACTTCTCTACAGGAAGATCTCTTCAGTCTTTTTTCTTTTTTTCTTTTCTTTTTTCTTTTTTCTTTTCTTTTCTTTTCTTTTCTTTTCTTTTCTTTTCTTTTCTTTTCTTTTCTTTTCTTTTCTTTTCTTTTCTTTTCTTTTCTTTTCTTTTCTTTTCCTTTTTTAAATTAAAAAAACGGTTTTGGTCACGACACTGCAAGGAAAGAGTTACTCTTGTTGGCTTTTCCTTAAGCTTGAGCAAGACTAGACTACATTTTGTTCATTTTGGTTAATCAGAAGTTTACAGTATATGCCCTGTACATTGTTAACATCCTGAGGGATTATTTGGATTTCAGTAGTGCCAAGAAGGCCAAAACCAGGGCATAGACTCAGGTGGGATCAGAGGCCTAGATCAGCTGTCAGCTGCTGGCAAAAAAATTAATAAAGATTATTTTCCGCTAGAAAAGCTCCTCCACTGAAAATTATTCTTCATAAAATCTCCTAGTTTCCATTAATTCACTACAAAAATACATTTCCCTGAAGAAAAAGGTTTCTTACTTGGAAGACTGTGTTTTATTCTGGATTTTATTTTATTCTGATGTGAGGACTGTGTTTTGTTGTTGCTGTTGAGATATCAACTTTTCATTTCAAAAAAATATTTTGCTTTCTATTCTATTGTTATTGTAGTCACATTCTTCCTGGCAGCATGTACCTCGTGGAATGCCATTGTATTCATCCTTAATAAGACAAACCATGGACCATGGTAGCATATGCAGAGAAAACGTTCATCCACTGAAATGTATGTCAAGACTACAATTTGATGGGTACCATTAGCTTGTACTTCTCAAAATCAAACCCTGTTCACTTTTTAGAATAAAAAATCATTTTTTTGTGCTTCCAGGTACCACGAGAATATGTGCATATATGAACCTTAGTGTCTTTTCTAAACGTTTCCTTCAGCAATTTAGAAACCAGCTGCACGTAAAGGCTCTCAGTCATTTTTTATTTAAGTGCCAATCTCAGTATGCCTTTAATATGAAGAAGGTAGGTTTACAGCATAAAACATCACCATACAGACTTCCTGCAACACTGCAGGCTGACCCAAGCATCACATTTCAGGGCTGAGGGCTAAAGGATTTCGTTCATTCTTGAAAGACTGTTGCTCCTTCTAACTGGAGGGCAGCAAAGTTTATATGACTTTCTCAAGTTGAAAGCCATGAAACATCACAAGTGTCAGTCTGCATCAGACAACTACTGACATAACCAAAAGCCTTCATGAAAGCAAAGCAAACAAATGATGGTTATTTGGAAAAGTGATTAAATTTAATCTTACTCCACTGTAAAATTTGGATTACTTCCAAGCTGCTCGGGCTATGGTAGATTCCACAATCCCTCTTTTATGGGGCACAATCAACTTATCAAAAATGATCCCAACTAATTATTTATAATTCTGGCTTTCAGATGGTGTTGGTTTTCCCTGGGTTTGAAACCCAGCCAACACTTATATTGCTTCCGTCTACCAGCAGGCTTCCTATGCAGAAGGGATTTCATAGACTTCTGAATGGAGGAGAGAAAGCAGCTTCTCCTGAACTCAGGAAAGGCCAGTGTGTTTTCAGAAGATCAGTCTGCTCCACTTTAAACATCATCTCATGCAAGAAAATTTAAAGTCTGTCATGAAATTTGTGATATCCTGCTGGACAAATGTTTTCCTTTACTTCATAAGACACCAGCTACTGTAATATAACAAAGTGGAAATTGCTTTCCAGAGAAACATAGAGATTTATCAGAGATACCTCATTTAATAACATTCCAACAAGCCAGGGTCAGTCACTCATCTTTGGCAGGGGGGGAGAGTGGGAGTTAAATTAAAACTTAATCCATTACGAGGGCTATTGTTAAGACTTTTTGACAATCAGCTATCTGCATCATACTCCTACCAGAAAATTATGGAAATATTTGTATCAGTTCTACGTGCACCTGGTAAGCATCAGAGCAATTGAAAGATTCAGTGACAATGAAGTGCTGAATAGGTACAACTTGTTCTGGTTCCCAAGGAATATACATAACTAGGAGCTGCTGAACTTCAGCTGTAAAATCTTTTCTGTTACATACTTGGTCCATTGACCCAGCAAATACCTGCACAGATTAAGAAATTCAGGGACC
This sequence comes from Opisthocomus hoazin, assembly GCF_030867145.1. Taxonomy (NCBI): domain Eukaryota; kingdom Metazoa; phylum Chordata; class Aves; order Opisthocomiformes; family Opisthocomidae; genus Opisthocomus; species Opisthocomus hoazin. Next base: position 14,690,513 of record NC_134416.1, on the reverse strand, counting down.
CTGTGTAACCTCAAGCAGAAATGCTCTCTGCACGGTGGCGGAGATCCTTGCACTGACTCACCAGATGGACAGCTGAGGGACATTTTACACCAACTGGCCAGGCTTTCCACGTGCTGGCAGGTTGCAGGATGATCAAATACTGAGATGTCAGTGTTAGCTGAGAATACACTGCCAGGAAGGACATGGGAGAGAAAGACAGGGGCCATTGCCCTTGAGTGTAAAGGTGGCAGCACTAATTGGGCATGAGGATGGGAAAAGCAGAGGGAGGAAACAGTGTTTTGGGTAGGGAAGTAGTCAAGCTTGTTATTAAGTTCAGATCTTTAATAGCCCACTAATTCTTTTGAGACTGCAGCTTGCTTTGTAATTGCTTTCAAAATCTCTATGTTCCTCTGTCTATCAGAGCAAGACCAACCTGCCAGAGCCACTCTTCCTAGTGCACAAGCAAGATCAGCAGTTTTATCAGTTCCCTCTGTAACACCGAATTAAAAAAAGAGCAAGGCTGGTTCAATGGGCGCTGAAGACAAGCAGCACAGCATGATTTGCTTCTACAGTAGGTAACTCTTTCCCTTCCAAAACCAAGTCAACCTCATCCCTAAGGCCTATTAAGCAGAATGTCTGGCCAGGGCACTGCATCCACCCCTGGCTGGGCATTGCTTGGACAACACTAGAAGGCACAGGCCAAAGCTCTTCTAGGCAGCATGAGAGCAAGCAGAAAGGATGATCCCATACAGAGCTCAGATCCCAGTTTAGAAGAGGCACACAGATGTACCTGTGGGGTCTGGGATGGACTTGTGCTTCCCAGCATAGGGAATAAGGCCGGGCACAGCTCCATGCATCTGCAGCTGAAGAGGTCTCAGCTCCCAGCCAGCCCAGAGATGTCTGTACCAACACAACGAGCAAGGCTGGCACACTTCGGGGTGTGTTGAGGGGGCTCGACAAAGCCAAGGACATGTGTTAGAGGGTCTGGAGTGCCACCTTCTGGTACAGCACCCCTGCATGTACCCAGCATGAGTGCAAATGCAGCCAGGCAGGGGGGCAGTTGGGGAACCCCTACCGCCAGCAACATCCCCACCAGGCTCCTGCTTCTGCGTCCCTCCTGTCTGGGGGCAAAGTCACTCTCCAGCCCAAGGATCCCCTGCTGCCTGCATGCAGAAATTAAAATGGAGAACAAGCCTCAGACTCTCAAGGATACAAAGAACTTGCTTACCTCGTCTGCTCAGGTTCACAGCCTGTATGCCAGTGTCAAAGCAAGTAACCTTGCACTGCACTACATAAATTTTCCCATAAAAGGAAGCCAAACAGGACCCAGACCTCAAATGTGTTAAAAGGAGAGAAGAACCATTCACAGTATTGAGGCCTTTCCCTGGATTTCATAGATAAGTGGCACAATTCCATCTCTTTTCTGGTCTCCTTAAGTGCAATGCAACAGATGCTCTGTGCAGATAATCCATTTGTGGAAACAAGCCCGTGATACACAGCTTTGTGCTCTGTGTGAACTCCTCAGCAACATATTATCAGGAGCATTGACAGCTACCCACAGTATGTAATCATCTCCCTAATAGTACTTCATCCAGCTACTATCCTAGCAATCTATAGTTAATGCAATGTGAATGGTATGTACCACACACAGTTCCTGAAAGAATGGGAAAAAATGCACCACAGAGAAAAATGAGCGATGATAAACACAAGGCAAATCCTCATGGACATTTCCTGGAACACTCCCTTCACCTTCCCACCGTTGGTCTGGGGAACAAGGCAAATGCAAAGTGGCACGTACAAATTCAGTTGCCTGATCTAAAGCAATTTTATGCCAACACCAGAATCTCCAACACAACGAATTTTTACCTTCTTCTAGTGTAACAATTGGTTATCTGTGTAATGATGTGTCCTTCCCATTCTTCCAAGCTGTGTGTGCAGACTGGACCCCGAGGCCCTGGACTTTTCTTCCTGACACATTCTGCGAGTTGAGATTTGTGGCAGAACTTGCAAAGGCTCGCAGGAATCTCTTACTGGCGCTTCCTATTTCGACTGATGTGAAGAAGGGATCACGAACGTAACAGAGGACAGATGCTGGAGTCTCTGATTTTGATCCTAAAGGCACTCAGCTCAGCTCTCCACTCTCCCACAACTGTGTTAAGCCGGACAAGTCACTGAGAGTGGCATTTGTCTCATCTCATGTAGAGGAGTCACATATCTAACAGGTAGGGTCAGTGCTGAAATGGTGGCACTCATGGTGATGTGCGGGGTGGACCTGGAGGACCCACACAACCAGGTGATGGTAGGGCACCGCACTCGTGGGTATCTACAACAAGGTGGGGTGAATATCCCCTTATGTATCCGTTCCCTGTCTATCCTGGGGGAGGAATCATCCTTGCTTTTATCTTTTCTAGTTGACAGTAAACTTAGCTACAGCATGAGGGTCTTTAAGCACACACACATAGATAGAGGCAACCACAGAGATAGAGTGGGCACCTCTCACTGTCAGAAAACAAATAACCAAGGGTTTGCTCTTAACTTGCAAGCTTTACTCACAGCCCTTCATTGCAATCAATAAGTCTGAGCAAAAGTGCAAGTGTCATGTAAGATTCTGAGTTTGACAAAGCCTGAGCTTTGTATTTGGGGACATTGACTTGTGGAAAGTAAATACCCTCCCTTAACTCACAGTAACTCATAAGAACAGTCAGGAACATCTGATAAAGCCTGTAAAATATTGTATGTCTTAGATGTCTGTTCAGGAAAACAGAATCACTGCTATGTCTACCCTTGCAGGCTGTCCCCTTCGAGACCTCCTCTAGAAAAGGCATGTGTGAAAACACAGAAACTTTCATTAGAAGCCTAAATCTGCCAAATACTGAAGGCCTCTTCTCACTGACAGCAGGTCATACTCTGGGAAATGGCTAAAACTTCCAGTGATACCACGAATTACCCCCCACTGCCCCTTCGCTTGCATCTTTTCAACACCTGCATCTTCATTCAGCCTTTGACAACCTTCCGCTCCTCCCAGTTTCTGTAACAATTTCATCAGTCTCTCTCTCTCAAGTAACCAATTTTCTACGGGCTTTGTCTATCTTAGAGGAGAGCCCTTGAAAATTGAACAGCCAACTACTGACATGATTTGGATAGTCCTGTCCACAAAATGAAGTGTAGTCCACTTGCTTTGTCCAGTCACATCAGTTGGTAAAATGTTAGGTATTGTCTGTTCTGGCGGATGGAGGAGAGAGCTATTAATCATAAAAGAGTATTCATTTTAATAATTGGTTCCACAGTGTTACCCCAAATTTCTTACCCAGTAATAAAAGTTCACCAGATTTCAGCAGCAGCTCTATTTACCAGCAATGTAAAGAACAACTTTCTGTTAGTAGCTTGAGCCACCACCTCTTTGTTTCTATACTGCAAGCAACTACACAAACACCAGCCCACCCTAGAGAAGTCTGGGGAACATTGGAAACCTCACAGCCTTTCACAGAAGTTCAGCACAATGCTATTTCACTCAGCCCTTTCTGTCATTTGATACAGGGTAAATATTCAGTCTTCAGTAGCCTCCACACACACACATTTCCACCTGTGTGGCAGGCCGGTGCTCCCCTGCTGGTTTGTAACGTGAAGCATGTGTGAATACTGAAAACCTCAAGAGGTCTGTCTTATACTTCCTGTTCTTTATTTACCTTGCTGTGTTCAGTTTGTTTTTCCATTTATATTTAGCACAGATAAAAGCAGGGCAACCAAGCTCATATGTCTTAGCTAAATAATAGGAAGAGCTGGATACGAAAGCCAGCAAAAGGCAGGATGAGGCACCTCCACCCCCTGAAAAAAGGACAAAACTTTAAGCCAGCTTTGAACCATAATGCGTACAATCCAGTGCTTTTTTCCAAGCCTCCATGAGCAGGTGAAAATCTCTCACGCATTCACTCCTCACAGGTTGAATAGGTTTGTTATTTTCAGTCAAAGTGTCGAGGAGCAGCATGATTAGGAGGCCGCTTTGATCACACCATGCAAAATCCTGCTCTTGGGGCTGGGTAATTACAGGGTGCCCCTTGCAGAGGACACAAGCCAAAGCTACCTGTAAGCCCCTGATTGGTTCATTCACAGCCGGGATCACGACGAGCTCCAGTTCGATGTGTCCAAATGGAGTATGACGGGACTATCAAAGGGCCTTTGTCTATGTCTGCATAATCCGGGTGCTCATTATTTCACCTCTCTATCCACATGCAAAGCCAGACTGCCTTCCACCATGCTCCATCTGCTCTGCCCTACAAACACAGGCCTGAGATGGTGAACAGAGTTGGGATGAAAATGCCAGACGTTTTGAAAAGAATCACAATAGAAGGCTGAACCTGGAAATTTGAAAAGCACCTCAATGAGTTAGCATAGCACCATGCACAGTCAACAGAACACATGCTGAGACTGAGACAGACTCACTGAGACACTAGTAAATATCGTAAATATGGAGGCTACAATTAAAAAAAAGACAACGCACAACCTGGCTAACTCTTTAGAAAAGCTCTAAAAATACTGGAATAGCAGTAAAACAAAGAGCAAGGAAGTAAAAGGAAAGGCATTTCTCAGTTCAACCACGCAACAGTTGGAGATACCACCTTAATGCTCCCAGCCACCACCCAACAAAGAAACAGAACAAGAAGACTATGTTTAATTTAGTTCCACTTTTGCAGCAATGAAGCTTTGGAACCACATGTTCATCATCCCGAAATAAGCTCAGTGGTCTGGCAGCACTTCAAGACTGCAACCATAAATGTCAAATGTAAACACATATTCGTGTAAGGATGATAGATAAGAAGCACGTTTTTTGAGGAGCTAACGTGTGAGTATCCTTCAGGAGTTGATACCATCTTGTGACACTGCAGATCTCTTCTGTTATGATAAATCATCCTGCAACAGCTCAGCCAGCCAGCCCAGGGAAAAAGCAAAGCCAGACTGTCAGCGAGACTCTGCAGATTGGATCAAAGCCTGGGGCTGCCACAAGCCCCTGGTTGACAGGGCTCCAGCCTAAGTGACTCCTGGGCACATGCAGGAGTGGGTGTAATCATGAAGGGGATGGATCCAACATGTCATCATACAGCACAGAAGCCACAACAGGGGCTGCTAATCGGAACAGGGGACATAAGCCCCCACAGCAATGTTTACCCTGAAGTACACCATCTTGTGATGGTTTTCTACCACAACAAAAATCAGCTGTATGTTTTTAGAGTGCAGTTATGTGCATTGGCTACAGCCATAATCATCTCATGAACAACTTATTTTCATCTTGTTACTATGTCTTTACGTAAGAGTATGAGTATGAGACTTTAATCAAGAGATGGACTTTCTTAGACAAGGCACAGGGTGGACCCACAGTGAAGGGCAAGGAGGACCCAGGGAACTATAGCCCAGCCAGCCTCACCTCCATCCCGGGAAAGGTGATGGAGCAGCTTATCCTGGAGGTCATCAACAAGCAAGTGGAGGAAAAGAAGGTTATCAGCAGTAGTCAATATGGATTCACCAAGGGGAAATCATGCCTGACCAGTCTGATAGCTTTCTACGATGGCATGACTGGCTGGGTAGATGAGGGGAGAGCCGTGGATGTTGTCTGCCTCTACTTCAGCAAGGCTTTTGACACAGTCTCCCATAACATCCTCATAAACAAGCTCAGGAAGTGTGGGCTGGATGAGTGGTCGGTGAAGTGGATAGAGAACTGGCTGAATGGCAGAACTCAGAGGGTTGTTATTAGCGGCGTTGAGTCTAGTTGGAGGCCGGTAACTAGTGGTGTCCCCCAGGGGTCAGTACTGGGCCCAGCCTTGTTTAACTTATTCATCCATGATCTGGATGAAGAGTCAGAATGTACCCTCAACAAGTTTGCTGATGACACCAAACTGGGAGGAGTGGTGGATACACCGGAAGGCTGTGCTGCCATTCAGCGTGACCTGGATAGGCTGGAAAGTTGGCAGAGAGGAATCTGATGAGGTTCAACAAGGGCAAATGCAACATCCTGCACCTGGGGAGGAACAACCCCATGCATCAGTACAGGCTTGGGGCGGACCTGCTGGAGAGCAGCTTTGTGGAGAGGGACCTCGGTGTCTGGTGGACGACAGGTTGACCATGAGCCAGCAGTGTGCCCTGGCTGCCAAGAAAGCTAATGGGATCCTGGGGTGCATTAGGAGGAGCGTGGCCAGCAGGTTGAGGGAGGTTCTCCTTCCTTTCTACTCTGCCCTAGTGAGGCTCCATCTGGAGTACTCTTTCCAGTTCTGGGTTCCCCACTTCAAAAAAGATGAGGAGCTACTGGAGAGAGTCCAGTGGAGGGCTATGAAGATGATGAGGGGACGGGAGCATCTGTCCTATGAGGAAAGGCTGAGGGAGCTGGGCTTGTTTAGCCCGAAGAAGAGAAGGTTGCTAGGGGACCTTATAAATGCCTATGAATATTTCAAGGGTGGGTGTCAGGAGGATGGGGCCAGACTCTTCTCAGTGGTGCCCAGTGACAGGACAAGGGGCAATGGGCACAAACTGAAGCATAGAAAGTTTCACCTGATCAGGAGGAAGAACTTCTTCCCTTTGAGGGTGATGGAGCACTGGCACAGGTTGCCCAGAGAGGCTGTGGATTCTTCTTCTCTGGAGATATTCGAGAACTGCCTGGACAAGGTCCTGTGCAGCCTGCTCTAGGTGACCCTGCTTATGCAGGTGAGTTGGACTAGATGACCCACAGAAGTCCCTTCCAACCCCTAACATTCTGTGATTCTGTGATTCTGTGATTCTGTGACTGCCATGAGAAACTTGTAGCCAACCATGGGACAGAATGGAATGTGACAAACCCAGGCAGCAGTTGTGGGGACAGTGAGCTACAGCGATAACACACCATGCCCAGAACTAACTATGCACACAGCTCAGTGACTATCCTTCGTCTCTCTATCATTTTCAAAAGAAATTAATAACTTTCAAGAGAATGTTTATTTCTGACAAATAACCTCAGGATTTCTCCACAGGCCAGAATTGTCATCTCAATAACAAACCATTAACATTTTCCTGAGACTATCTAGAACTATCAACCAAAAAATAAAATGAACAAGAATAAACCCCAAGCAAAAAGATGGCTGAGCTCCACCAAAACACTAAATATCCCCAGAATACAGTGTTGTGCAGATGCAGAGCTTTACGAGAATTCTACCACATAGAGAAAGAGCGACTTGGTAAACCAATTTACTATGCCCCACGAGTCCCTACGGCAGTTTCTACCCATTAGGGCCCCTGCATCCACGGACAGGTTTGTCTGCTATCTTCAGGTTCACTTGGAGCTTTTTTGGTCAAGATATTCATCACTTCTGCTTTTGGTGACTGCCACACCCAAAGACACGACCCACCAGCAGCAAGCTGGAAGTTTATTTGGCAGGGTATTTAGTCTGAGGTCATTCCTGCTCCAGCTGTCAACAAAGGTAGTTTCATGGTGTTTCATGAATGAAGCAGAATGGGGGTTTTACAAGGTGTGTAGGCTTGCCATCGAACCCTGACTGTGGCATTCCTTTATTAGGGGCAGGGAGGGAAATGTGCTAAACCTTATAATGCAACGGTAAATTAGGGATCTGACTGTACTTCTCATGGAAGGTAAAGTGCAGTCAACAGCTTTCTGTGGTGGGCAGAGACCCCACAGCTCTCTCAGTGCTGTTGCACTCTCCCCACAGGCACAGCATACCAGACACATGCACCAGCATGGGAAAGCGGGCGTTTGTGAGATCTGATCCCCGCTCCTCTACTCACGTTCTGAGGGAAGGGGCAACTAAGCAGGACTCTTTCAAGTCAGCCACTTTAGTTGTTTCTGTGCCCAGTGAATGTGTAGCAGGCCACCACCAAAGAGTATTACCATGCAGTAGAGGTCAACAGATGATGTAGTGAGAGCAGACAGTGCCTACCTGCAACGCACATGACAAGACCAAGGTACACAGGCTCTGATTTCTAGGTACAATAATCTAACTCCAGGAAATCTGGTTCAAGTGACAATCCCATGTTCACCCACTCATCTGGCAGCAACCATTGGGCTGGGGTAGGATTTCACTCCTGGGCTCCTACGTGGTTATTATGAGATGCATTCATGATTGCAGAGGTCACCAGAGAAAAGGCTTTGTATGTCACGAACAGAAATGTTTTCAAGAATGTGTTCTGTTGTCTCCTACCCACCGTGCCCCAGTGTGAACACACAGCAATGAGAAATTCTTCTCAAGCTGAAAGTTCCTGCTTGCAAACCAGGGCTGGCACGTCCACTGCTCTGGGGAGCTTCATAAAGTGGTGTAGAGGACTGGGCTGTGTGGATTTGCTTTGGACCCCTGAGTCACAGTACACTTGGCTACAGTCAGTGACTCACTGCAGTGAATGCTAAAGTCATTCATGACTTCTTTTTCTTGAACAATAAAAGTAACATTTTATGTGTCCAGAAAGGGTAATAAAAATGTAATGGACACTCTGTGAGCCTAAATCAAAGCCCAGTGAAGGCAATGGAAAGAGCTCTGTGGCTTCCACACACTTTCAAACTTGCCTCCTTTACTTCAGTTTTTACTTCAAGAGACCTTTCCATTTAGCAAGGTGGAAACATCTTTCTTTTTTAGCACTAATCTCCACCTCTCCTTGAAGCAGTCTCATTTTCCATGGTGCTCTTCACAACAAGAAAAAAAAGATTAAGTCCATCTTTTCCTCTTAATGTAAAATGCAGTAACGTCTTAAGGCAGGGTATCAAAACGCTGGACTAATTTTACCAACGTTTTTTAGGAAAAAAGGCAGATCCTAGCCTGGGGGAGGTAAGGATTACCCCAGGCCTGGAGGGAAGGGGAATACTCTTTGACTTAATGACAAAAGGCTCTTCTAATCAGTAATATTTACACAATATGAAGTGTAGGATACTTTTACCTTTTGTGGAGATGTCACATACAAGAAGTCCCACAGAATTAAGAAAAAAAGGAACTTTAAAGGCTCAGAAGTACAGTCATATCTGACCAAGTTATCCATGTAATTACTATTTATACCTTTTGTTAAGCTTGTTAGTAAGCGCTTGGGGCCAAGGCCTCCTTTACTGTAAATAGGAAAGCTCTGCAGCAGTCCAAGATGCCCCTAACTAACAGATACGTGACAGATATGCCTCATCCAAACTTCCTACATGCACGATTATAGCTTTTCAGCGAATCTATCCATTCAAATTAAAAGGAAAATCTCTTCCTACGAACACAAGTGCATATTTCAGTGTTGATTTCTAAAATGAACAAGGTACATAAATGTCTGAGAAAAAATATGGCTTTGAGCCTTATGCCCTTCAATTTGGAGCAGAGCTGCTAAATTCATAATTGAGCAGTACTGAATGCTACCAACACACTTCTCTATTCAGTCTCATCTTGCTGCAACTGAGATATTTTCAAGTGGGTTTGGAATTTCACAAAGACTTCCGCAAGGGTGTGAATCTGTCATTAATATTTAACAAATTGTAATGAGGGGAGGGTTCCTGCAGCCTACTTCAGAAGAATTTGTTGGTCACCAGGACAGAGTAAGTGATTCACTTCCAAAATGTGGCTTTGCCAGGACCATGGTCATTTAGACACCTACTGCAGAATTTCTCTTAGGCACAAGTTGTGCACAAGTTACAGCTTTCTCCTTCGGCTCTGAATGAACATGGTGTTGGTTAGCTTTTCTTAACTGCTGTTAACTACGCTTTGTACTATATTCCTTATTCATATAGGTCAAGGCAGTCTTGGGTTAACACGTTTATAATTAAAATGTAACATTGGTATACATAATTAGGATGAACCCAAGCATCTGACCCAGCCTCAAATCCATGACTCTGGCTGGTGATTCAAAAGAATTATTCCCTTTTCTTCAGGAGATGTCTCTTTTTTTTTTTTCTTTAAAGCTGGGTTTTAGAAGGGCAGCTTTCCAGTCTGTGTGGCTTCCCTTCTGGACCTCTTTCAAAACAGCGCTTTAGTCCCTTGCTCTGTTGTTACTTTCACATTCGAGACAAGCGCTGTTCTAAAACCCGCGTGTTAGAATTTGGGATTAAAAATAGCCTCCGCAGGCTGGTTAGCATGAAGCAGCCATTCACTGCGCACAATAGCCACCGCCACAGCCCACACCAAGCTCCCAGCCCACGCCAAGCGGCGCAGCCCCACCGACGGGCACCATGCCGTCCCAGACAGTCTCAGCCCTTTTGTGTCTTCTTATCCGACAGCCTTGCAAACCTCACAGGGTATGTCTGCTCTGCCAGAGGAGTGCCACAGCGCTCCCAGAAACCTCACTGAGGCTTGTATGCAATAGCCACTAGCAAATTTCTAGGTTAAGTTCCTTGAGCCAGCATTAAACTGACTTGCAATGGGCCTAATCCAATACCACAGCGTATTTCACAAGATCCCTGTGAAACTCTGCAACATACCATTACATATAAGTAGTTCCAGCAAATTTAGAGAAACATCTATAATTACTAAGAGCTGATATGCAAAAGAACAAAATTCTTTCTTCCAGATTGCCCATAAATATTAGTTTGAGGCTTCAAAGCCTTTAACACACCTTAAAACCTTCAATTTTCCTCGCAGGATTGTTTCAGAGCAATCATTTTCCTATTTATGTCCCATGTACATCCCAGGTCTTTATAGCTATGTCTCTGCTATATACTTCTCACCCCTTGCCCTGGTCAGGGTTCACCCCCTTCACTTCATTGCTTCTCCCACCTTACCCTGCCTCTTTCCTCTACTCCAGCAATCATGAACTCTTCAGTATACCTCAGTCCCTCAATATGAGACTCTGCTGCTATGATTTGCAAAGTTTAAAACAGGCATATCACTCTGCCCAACCACAATAAAATAATTTTAGAATAGTTTTACACAGAAGTCAAAGCAACAACAAGAAGTCCAGTTGAGCTAAAAGGTGAAGCTGGAAAAGCCTCCAGTCCTTCAATTGGTAGGGCCTTAGCATTGGCTTCAGTAAGCACAAGATCAAATCCCAGTTCCTAAGCAGGACCCTAATCCAGCCTTCTTGTCAAAGCACAGCTATTGCCAATGCTAGGTCAGACATACCACAACTTCAAAATCTCCAAGGACAATGACTCCTAGGGTCCCTGCTGCATTGCTGCACTGCTCTCCTGGTGAAGAATATTTTGCTCATACCCAATTTGAACTTCCCTAAAGGCATTTTTGGGCATTGCCTACCGTCATTCCTTCTGCTGTATCAGAGAGCAGTTTGGGTCTGTCATTGCTGTAACTCCCCATTGAGTAGCTTTGGACTGCTAGGCGATCACACTGAAGCCACCTCTTCAACAGAGCAAACAAACTCCACTCACACGGGTCCCAGCATCTCCTCAAGACCTCTGAACACCTTGGGACGTCTGCTCTGGAGCCTCTCCAGTTCATCTGCATCCCTCTTGAACTGGGCAGCCCATAGCTGGGTGTCCAGTGCTAAGTGCTAAACAAAGGGGAACAGAGATTCCCCTTGATCTGCTGGCCATATTACCGCTTCTGGAATCCAGTGGACAGTTTGCCTTGTTTACTGTATAAATGCATTTTTGACTGATATATTCAGCCTAGTACCCATCACAGCCCCAAGTCCTTTCTCTCCAGCAAGCTTTTCACCTGGTCAGCTCAGTTGGTGCTGGGTGTTATCCTGCTCAATGTGCAGAGCATCGCACCACTCCGTTGAAGTTCCTGAGGTTTCTGTCAAGCCAATCCTCAAAATTCTTTGCATTCCTTTTGAATCAAATCTTTTCCATTTAGCACTTCAATTCTTCCCGCTACTTTAGTGTTATCTCCATACTTGCTAAGGCTGCACTGTGTTTCCTCATGCAGAGCTGAAAATATGACCGGTGTCAAGGTCAGTATGAAACCCTAAGCTACTCGTGTCAGCCCCTGAGGCACTTCACTTCTAAATCACCAAATGGAGTTTGAGCCATTGATGAATGCCCCTTTAGCCTGGTGGCCCAGACCATTTTCATCCCATCTAATAGTCCATTTCTCCAGCTGGAAACAGGTAGACCCTGTTTTCCTTTAGCCTTATTCTCTCTATACCCTTCTTCCAGGTAGAGCAAAAGAGAGTTTTCAGTAATATGATGTTATGTATTTTAATCAAAGTTACTAGTTCCCATAATCCCAGAATTTAAGAATTTTGAAGATAAGAGTGATGCTTTTGTCACTACATGAAGTTGCATCCACTGAGGTTGTCTTGGAAGCTTTGACTAAAGCTAGGAAACATCTTTTACATTTTACATAGAGAAGGGACTTGGCAACATAGAGACTAAGAAGAGCCAATCCTCCTGGCCCCACACAGCAACAGCTTCATCTGGCTAGGAGCCACCAGGCACAAACCACCATACACAGCCTTGCAGAAGTCAGACCTCTGGGAGGAGGTCATAGGCAGGAGGCACCAGGAGCCCGTCAGAGACACACGGCTACGTTACAGAGCAGAACTGGCTTCCAGCTGGCTTCCAGGGAAAGCTGGCAGCATCTCCCTTCAGTCAGGCAATTTTCTGATTTCATTGTTGAAATCTTTATCCCTGATTTTTAGCTAACAGCTCCGTTCACTCAACTTCACTTTTACAACAGGATAATAAACTTGTGGGGGAAAAGCCATGCATTTCAGTCTCTACTGCACTAAACATAAAAATAAAATAACAGTGCGTGACTGTTCTTTAGTGGCTTTTAAATTCTCAGGAAATGAGCTCTCCATGAGCAGGTAAGGTGGGGGGTTTTGATGACAACTTATGAATCAGATGATACGCAAGGGAAGTGAAGGGAAAGAGAGAAAAATATCCTCCTAATCTGTTCTCAAACAGATTGTCAAAATATGCTTCTGCTGAAGCCAAGTATTTTAAAATTGAAACGACAGAGCACAAATCTGATTACAGTGTGAGCTGACAGCATGTGAACCGCTGCTAGCTGAAACTCAGCAGACAGTGCGAGGAACTGGCACTGTATCTCTCCCACAGCGACCATCCAGGTGAGAACAAATGAGTCAGCAGGATGAGTCTTCGTACCTTCTTCTGCTCTCACAAACAAAATTCCAAAAAGCCAATTCCAAAAGGGCAGTTAGTCATAGAAGACTTTGGCAGCCAAAGCCAAAATATCAAATTCAGGATATTTGTCTTTCTCTGCAGTGACAAGGGTCATTGAACCCGTGCTATGGTTGGAAATGGTGCTCTGAAGCAGTAAGGTGGCCTTGACAAACCTTAGATTCTAAAAAGATTATATTCATATCCAGGTATTAAAGCAGAATTGGCCAAAACCCAAACAACTCATTTAAGCGTCTGGCTGTTACTCTTCCATGTGAAAAGATAAATTTCCTGTGGACAGCACTACTTCCCACAGGACTTGTGGACCCTGCAAGTGACCTCTTTGACCTGGGGGACCAGGGAGGGACGAACCCTCACCCTTCTGCAGTCAATGGCTAAAGCCTCTCCTGAGCTCACATGGACCAGGAGTCCCAAAGGTAGCAGCTGTGGAGGGGCACAGGAGAATTCCAGGGTGCCTTGAACCATTTCTGAGCCCAATCCTGTGGCTCCCCAAGCATCCTCCACCCCATGCTGGGCACTCATGAGACTCACAAGCTTCAACTCATTATAAACCAGCACCCAAATCAGTAAGTGGCACCACATTAGCTTGTGACCTGCATGTTGCAACTCAGTCTGGGCTGTCTTTACTGGTCAGCACTGCAGTGCACACTTCTGTGTACAGTGGTAGAAGCTCACTGCTATGTAATATTAAAACTAAGAAAACATTCTCTGCATGATTTCTCCTCGGATAAACAACCTAGGTAGAGAAGTGCGGCCAGCAGGTCGAGGGAGGTTCTCCTCCCCCTCTGCCCTGCCCTAGTGAGGTCCCATCTAGAGTACTGTGTCCAGTTCTGGGCTCCCCACTTCAAGAAAGATGGGGAACTACTGGAGAGAGTCCAGTGGAGGGCTACAAGGATGATGAGGGGACTGGAGCATCTCTCCTATGAGGAAAGGCTGAGGGAGCTGGGCTTGTTCAGCCTGAAGAAGAGAAGGCTGAGAGGGGACCTTACAAATGCCTATAAATACCTTAAGGGTGGGTGTCAAGAGGATGGGGCCAGACTCTTCTCAGCGGTGCCCAGTGACAGGACAACGGGCAAAGGGCACAAACTGAAGCACAGAAAGTTCCACCTGAACATGAGGAAGAACTTCTTCACTCTGAGGGCAACAGAACACTGGAACAGGGTGCCCAGAGAGGTTGTGGAGTCTCTCTCTCTGGAGATATTCAAAACCCGCCTGGCAAGGTCCTGTGCAGCCTGCTGTAGGTGACCCTGCTTTGGCAGGGGGGTTGGACTAGATGATTCCCAGAGGTCCCTTCCAAACCCTGCCATTCTGTAATTCTGTGGTTCTGTGAACTAAAATGCATTCAGGGCCTGATTCCACTCCAGTTTCTAAGGATACCAGAAGTCACTGAGAGTTTTCCCTGAATAAAGCCTACAAGGACGGCTTCTTAATTTCCACCCCCCTCTAGTATGTTACTATGGTCTGTTTTGCTGTAAGCACTCATTCATTTCATTTTCATTCATGTCCATCTGTGAGAACAAAGATGCAGAGAACAGTTCCTGAGAAAACATGAATACTAAAATCAGACTGAATTTCTTTGGTGTGTCTTCAGAAGTGAAAAATTAAAACCTCCCTTTGGGAGATTTTCATGGTGATTATTGTTACAATAAACTACTAAGTGATGGAGTGGTTACTTGATACCTATGGAGACAGAATCCATCTGTCAGATTGCTAGTTAAAAAGGTGGACTTTTTTCAAATATGAATGTTTCTTCATGGGCACCGAGCTTCTAACATCCCTGAGGTGCAATAGCCACGTGATTTATGACAGTGCAGAGCTGCTTGCAGTGTAGACTATGTTGACATTTGAGATCAGCTGTGCAAAGAAAAGTTCTTCTAACAGAAACTGAAATTAATGTTAGAAAGAGAGGCAGAAATTGACAGAATGTACAATTCTTACAATCCTGCTTGGTCTTCCACTGTGTAAAAGGAACCCTAATGATTAAGACAGAAATTTTCATGAGAGAAATAGTTTGATTTGTTCTCTAAATCAACTTGCTTGATTCATAATCCCTCAGATATCTCTCAGACGAGGGACATCCCAGAGGCAGCACGGCGCTTTTGTTTGCCCTGCTGTTTGAACTGGCAGCCTGGCCGAGAGATAGCACTAAAATGGTAACAAGAAGACCTAATTTCCACTGGAAAAGTATTTCACTATGTGATAGGAAAAAATGTAAGTAATATCATAGGCTTGTTAAACCTTCTGTAGAAAGGCCTACTTTTAAAAATCATTTTGTAATTCCCTTAAACCCTGCAGCAATCCTATGGTAGAGATACAATTCTCTTCTAATCTTTCCAGGGATTGAAATCCTCCAGAAAAAAAATCACAGCCTGTTACACTCAAATCAGCTTTCCTTTTTCCTCACACCATTGACTTGTGTTTGGACATTACTCTACTGTTCACTGAAGAGGCAGGCACCACGAGGACAACTTAAAGCTGATCATGTTTTTAAAATTGCTTTTTTCTTTTTCAAATAAAGTAGTTTGGCATCAGTCATCCAGTGCCATGTCTGGTAATACAGTGCAGGAAACAGCCTTCCCCAGCTCCTGCCAGTGTGTTGCAGCTCTGCCCAAGTGTGGCCAATTGCTCCTGGTTGTTTCTCATGGAAAAGTGTCAGTGAGGACAAATGTCTGTAGGAGTGTGCAAGACATTATGTAAGACAAAAAAAATCCATGTTTACTTATCACTTCATGAAAGTCAAACTAGATCTCCAAAAGGATTACCATAGCAATCATTTCCTGGTTTTTGTTTTTGTTTTTATTAGTATTGAAGGTAGACAGATAACTGTCTTAAACTGCACAGAAAATATGACGAGATCCACAAGAAAGCGAAGCAGCGTGGTTTCCCTTTAAGTGACAATTAGAAACGCATTAGATCCAGAATAGCACACACAGTTGATGCTGCCTCTGGGTTATCTGCAGCCAGCTTTCAACCTGTATTACCTATATTTTAGTGCATGACCTTCCACCAGCTGCCTTCCCAGAGCCTTTGGTTATCTCACACAAGAGGCACTTGAGACCACCACCTGCAGTGAGATAAAGTAAAGGTTATACTAATTTCAGACTCATGCTGTTGCCTGGAAATGCTATAGTCAATGGAGTGGATTAAATCTACTCCAGGGAGTACAGAAGATGGACCAGGGTTGCTTGCTCACCCTTTTCCTCTAAGTAGTGTTGGCCAAATTCTTTATACAATTGCCTTGTTTTTTGTCTCTGATGGACACCTGGTTCTTGCCTGTGATGGACCCCTGGTGCTTGCCAGCCCCAAGTGAGCTCACCCGTTCCTGGTGAAGGGGAGCCAGCAGGACCACTTATATTTCTGGATGGCTGAATGTCAGCCAGGTCTCACTTTAGCCGTAAGCATGAAAAACCCATCTGTTTGAGTCTCACCTAAATTTTCCTTCCAACTATTTGTAAAGCTTTTAAATTATCCTGAAGGTCAGTGTTTAAATAAGACTTTTTAAAAGTTACGTTTCTTTAAAGAGGCAGGTTTTCGTTGTTGGGTGAATACACAATACCTTCCTTAGCTGGGTGTTTTACAGGGAGGACTAATCGCCCTACACTACTTGAAGCTTTTTATGGCTTTCTGCTGCCAGGTGCTGCAACTTTTACAAGTGAGCAGATAGATCTATTGTTGTGAGCTGTGTCATCAGTTTGCAGAAACACTCGCTGCATGGGCTGCTCACTATTGTCTGGTTGCCACAGCAAAACCATGCAAAGGTCTTCCCAGAGGGAGCTCCGAAAATCACACGGTGAGCAGCATGAGTTCGGGCTTTTATTGTGAGTTTCTTAAATTTTTATCAGGGAACAAAAACACATTGTGAAACACAGAGCCTTTCTTACTGAACCCCAACAAAGCCTTGTTTTTGGAACAGCTCCCAAAACTATCTCATCAGGTCTACATGGCAAAAGAAACAACTGTTAAACACAACACAGAACTGCATAGCACTGATCTCCCCTCTACAGGCTGGATTTTCCAAGCACATCATGAAACTGCAGGTGGATCTGGTGGGGTCTTGATGAACTGATAATCTGGATGCCATTAACAGAGGCCATACTGGGATCTTCTCTCTGCCGTGGACTCTGTAAGGTACCAGCACACCCAGGCATTCCCCAGTCACAACAATCTTTGCCTTTCTATTGCAATTGTCTGAAAAAAATCAGGACAGAGACAAAATAATCTTTCCTGACAAATTACTGCAAATTCATCTGGGAGAAAAAGATAACTGAAAATTTATCTGACACTCAGCAAAGCCTAACTTGCAGCAAAAGGGAAGAGAATGAGGTGTCTGAATTTAAAACAAATTTGTGTGCAAACTCCTGTTCCAACAGGAGTTTTTGAAGAGTAGCAGGCAGATTATTAGGACAAAAAAGATCAGGTGGAAATCTTATACCACTGAGCTAAAGCAAAGAAACCTGAACTGTAAACAGCAAATACTTGGCATTTTTTAAAAGGGGGAGCAATGTATTAATGTTTTCCTCAATTTGAAAGAATTTTGGTATTTCACACAAATTTTTATTCTCTACTGTCACTGAGGAAAGAATCCTACCTCTAATTTATCATTCAGATGGACTAACTAGGATTGAGTTACTCACCTGACGGGATAAAATTGGGTACTGAATCTGAACCTCGTCTGACTTAAAAATGCACATCTACTCACACTCTTAGGTGAAAAACAAAATGAAGGAAGAAAGTGTCAATGTGTCTCCAGAAGCAGAAGTTCTTCAGACAACTGAAATGTTGTTCTGTAGATTTGCTCCATACTTAGACAAGATTGCCCATAATTAATATTTTCAAAAAATTTCTAATCTGTCTGTTACGTGTAGGAACATAATATGTCGCATCTTCTAAACACTTTGTATGGCCTTAACAGGTGGGACATTCCCTACTTCCATTTGTTCTTTCCTTTCTGAAAATGCTTACTGCAAATTTTGTGTTCTTAATGTTTGGGTGCCTTTAAAGCCAAAGAAAGAGAAAACTTTTTTTCCCTTCTTTGCCTCCTGTGATGTGATTTTCTTATAGCTTTTCCTTCTCCACAAGGTTTAACATGGATTCCTCCCTTTTGAATTGATAAGACACAGCTGGTCATACTGTCAAACTGCAAATATCAATGCATGCCAGCTAAGGGGGGAACTTTAAACCGAAGAAGGAAGAAATTCAGAGCTATGTGCATTTGAAGATGTGGATTATACCTGGACATTCTCTTTATCTCCTTGGTTCAGAACCCCAGCTTTTACATTTTTGTTCATTCCTACCTCCAGTGATCATAAACACACACACAATTTCTGTCTTCACGCAGCATATAGAAATACATATGCTTGCTATTTCCAGTATTACCTTATCTCATTTTGGGACTACTCTCTTGTGTCTGCTCTTCCTTTCCCCTTGTGATATGCTTACTACAATGCATTTCCTCCCACATCTAGGGCAATTGTGTAACCTTTTCGACTGCTGCTCTGAATCTCTCCCATTACCTCTTCCGTCCAGCCATCCTGGCGCTGCTCTTTCTTCAAATCAAAATCTCTTTTCCCTCATGAAAAATCACACTGTACCTGACTCTTCTTTTGATCATTTGTTCTTTTTCATTATGTGCTGTTGGTCAACACTATCTCCAGGAAACCGGTCTTCCTAATGGCTGTCTTCCACTCCCTCTTCCAACGTGCTATCTCACAAGCAACTGGGAACCAGAAGCTACTGATCTTGCCAACCTCACTTTGGAGCATTTCTTCCTTCATTTTTTCTCTCTGCTCCCATTTTTTCTTCCTAATTCTCCCCCTGAGGTGCTCCCAGCATTCTCCTCTGTGCTTTCACTAGGACCAAAAAATGAGTCATTCAGGGTGCATGTTACTGCAAAGATGACATTATTGACAAAATTAATTGCACTTCCAATGTCTCACCCAACTTCATAGGCCTAAAAAGTATCTTTCTCTTCAAAGGTAAGTGAGGTGAATTCCATCCTCGTTGTGAAAAAACTGTACCAATAAGAGGAATATTATCCACAGCATTATGTTCCTTGCTCTTTTGTACAGTATAGCTATAATTCAGGTTATAAGGGTTATGTCATTTAAAGGCATATTAATGCACCTCTCCCAGAAACTCTTGAAAAAACCTCTATGATCTACAGCAGCTCTTGGTACAGCTCAGGAGAAGTAATTGTTTAATGGGTTGTCCATAATACATACTGAACTCCACAAACACAGAAGACTATCGCATCCCTCACCAGGCCTTACTCTGAGCACAAGATTCCCTGACTCTGCATTTCTTGTATATAAAAGGAAAATATGCATTTCAAAAACCAAAAAGACAGAAAAACCTATAAAATTAATTGTAAAATTAAATCATGTCCTGTCATAGTCTTATTCCACAAGGAGGAGAAACTGGTAAACAACACTGCAATAGATATGTAGCACTCCTATACCTCATGGTGAGGGCACTCTGAAAGAGGCAGAAGCAAAGTGAAGAGCAATTCTATGTTGGCAGGGTGTGACATTTAATGTCAGTGAATAATTAAGCGTGAGTAGAGATTGCTGGTAACGATGACCAGCAGCATTGCACAACATTGTGTCTTTTATTTTGAAAAAAGGAAAAAGCATCCATCTTTCCTTCCTTGTGCCACACAGTTTCAGTTATTAAATACACATTTTTCAACTAAATTAGGCAGGATTGTTGACTCTGTCTTCAGAAATACCTCAAACTTATGGGAAAAAAAACAGGAATTTATTGTATTCACTATCATTCTGGTTGATTTGGCAGCTTTCAGAGATATAAAAATAACAAGCCGGTGTAAGATGCTCTCATCTTCTCTTATATTTGGATTTTCAACTGACAAATATCTCTGAGTCCTTAAGGAGTCCATCCTGAAGGTGATGATCTATAAGGTCCCTTCCAACCCAAACCATTCTATGATTCTATGATTCTATGAGCATATAAATAATTTCAGAAACTTCGAACTCCATCCTAAAAGTCATTCAGGTTTTTAATGATTTTTCAGAGTTAAGCACCTCCTGGGGTTAGGAATTTGTTTTCATTTCCCAGGAAAAAGGTATTCATCATATTCGTTTAACCTCCATTTACACAACTTTAATTCTAGCACAAGGGTGGTTTTTTTTTTTCTCTCTCTTTTATGTATTTGTAGTTTGTCCTCTCCCAAGATTTCAAAGTTTTAGGCTAAGCAGGACAATTTCTTTTACCTTTTTTGCATAAGATGCTCCTTTTCTTAATTGTCCTCCTTCACAGTTCGACTCTGAGTGTCCTTGACCAGAAGAGAACATAGTAACCCATCTTAGGTCTCTCCAGAAACTTCTGCTGTGATTCTAATACATGAGAAGTCAGCTGGAAATACTTCCTCTAATGCCCTTTAGGACAGCTTTGCCTTTATTTTTTCCCTTGGAGCTATCAGATCAGCAGTACATGAGCATTCTGTGATTCACATATGAACCCACACAAGCAACAAATTCTCAGTTTATTAGGAAAAGTTTTAATTACTCTGCAAAACCAGGTTTGCATTTTGTCCAGCTGAGTTTTACCTCTTCTGTACCTCTTGACTGTCAGGGCACCAAGCTCTTCCTGGAAGATAATGTCACACCCTCTCAACTTCAAGCAACTAGAAAATGTCATCAGCACACAATTACCTTCTGCCCTGTGGTCGTTAATACAAACACATTGCACATTGTCATTGCCCAGACACTGCCTATTCTGCGAGTGCTCTCTCCTGCCTTGCCTTAGTGGGTGCTCCCCCACCGTGGAACCCCTCCACTCATCCTCACATCCTGCAGTGCGACAGGGTTTCCCATACAGCTCAGTAAGAACACTGGAGTCCAGGACAAACTGCATTTCTTCTCTTTTAGATAGGAGACTATCCATTTACACAGCCACTACACACCTTTGCCAAACCCATGCTGCGTTTTGTCCAGTCCTCAATTTATTAGACCTGTAGCGTATTAGTAGTAAAACTTATCTTATTTTCTTTCCTATTGGCTGTTACAACTTTACTCATAGTTGGTACCATAGTTGCTATTGAAACCCAAATCTAAGTGTTAATTTTATTTTGGTGTCACATTTTATTATCCTGAACCCTTATAAAATTCTCACTGCATAGCAGACTCATTTCTCCTCCTGTGTGACTCAAGAACTTCCTGTTATTTGTTTTAATATTCTTTGCTAGGTCTGTCTCTGCATGGTATTTGGCAATTTGCACTTCATTCCATCACATTTTGACCTCTTTGACTGCTGATGGCTCTTTTTCCCCTCGTTGAAACACCTCTCTCTTCTAATCTCTTACTTAAGGCAGTTATTCATCTTACTGAACCAGGAGAGTTTCTCTGTAAGATTTTCCTCATGGCTAGAATACAGAATTCTGTCACTTCAACGAAGAAATTTGTGACTGTTCACATGCTGGAATACCTGGACCCTGCTGTCATCAGTACCACTTCTCCTCCAGGCTACACCACGCAAGTTGGGGTATCTCACAGCACTTAACACAATCCCCAGGAGTCTGTTTCTCCTTAACACTGTTATGGTATCTATCCATTCCTGTTGCTATGTCTGATACCCTCCTCTCAGCCTTGAGATCCAATGCAGCACGACTACCCCAAGAATTTATCTGACCAAAGGATTGTGATCAGAAGTAAAGGTGCATTATTCTATCCTTACTTTTATTTCTGGCTTTGTTGGACACTTTGTTTTCTTTAATACCTAGCCAGGAGTGCTATTCCACTTTAGAATCATAGAACAGAATCATAGAATCATTGAGGTAGGAAAAGACCTAAAGATCATTGAGTCCAACCCTAAACCTAGCACTGCCAAAACCATCGCTCAACCATGTCCCTAAGCGCCACGTCTACACATCTTTTAAATACTTCTAGGGAAGATGACTCCACCACCTCACTGGACAGGCTGTTCTAATGTTTGATAACACTTTCAGTGAAGAAATTATTCCTAATATTCGATCTAAACCTCCCCTGATCCAACTTCAGGCCATTGTCTCTCATGCTATCGCTAGTTACTTGGAAGAAGAGACCGACACTTACTTCGCTACAACCTCCTTTCAGGTAGTTGTAGAGAGTGATAAGGTCCCCCCTCAGCCTCCTCTTCTCCAGACTAAACAGCCCCAGTTTCCTCAGCTGCTCCTTGTAAGATTTGGTCTCTAGACCTTTCACCAGCTTCATTGCTCTGCTTTAGATGTGCTCCAGCACCTCAATGTCCTTCTTGTAGTGAGGGGCCCAAAACTGAACACAGTATTTAAGGTACAGCCTCACCAGTGCCAAGTACAGGGGCACGATCACCTCCCTACTCCTGCTGGCCACACTATTCCTGATACAAGCCAGGATGCCATTGCCCTTCTTGGCCACCTGGGCACACTGCTAGCAATAACTGCATCAGCTACTCAAGTATTATATCTTCAATGTTAATATCTTCCCTTTGCAATATCATTGATTTTTTGCAATGAAGCCTTCCCATTCCCACAGTATTCCTTCTTCCTTGTGTTAGTACAAGTTTGCAGGACTGTTTGTTCTCTCCTCTGTGACCACACCACCCTTTTGTGCTAAGGAAAAGGAAGGTTAGATTAGGTAAAATAGTGGAACTGAACCTGGATATCTGCTTTGCAATCACCAACTATCAGAAGAAAAGGGTCCTGGGTGCTGATTGTCCAATAGGTAGGAGATCAGACTTGATAGCAACATCTTTACCTGTAAGATTCCCATTCAGGAATTACCAGTTCCAGTTTTGGGGCAAGGCTTATAGGAGATCTCTGTTAATCATAACTGTCATTTAGGAACCCTACGCCTAAGGCAGTAATTTAACTCTTTAACAAAGCCAATATAAAACATGGTTATTTCTCTGGGCAAAACAAAATTCTTGGCCCCATGGAACACAAGCACAAAACGGATAATGAGAAATGCAATTTCCATAGTACCGCACTGACTTTTCCCAGAAATAAGAAACCCTTCTGCAGTACGTGACCTGCCACCGTATTTTTACAAAACTCAACAAAGCAGCCTGATTCCAAAGTTATTTCAAATAGCGCTATCAGAGCACTTTTCATAAGAACAATGGTTTCATCTTTCAGTTCCCCTGTTGCTGTAACTGAGCAAATAAGGAAAAAAAAGGAAAAAAAGGAAAAATTTTGAGAATTACATCATATTTTTAAAGAGCAATGGACAGCAATAATCTGAATCATATTTCCTGGATAAATTAACACAGAATAAGAATCTCCCCTCCTTCTTTCATTTCTCTTCACTTGATAGCTCATCAGGATGCTGATTTCACCATCTGGCTGTGACATTTTAATCATCTCTTATGTCTACTAAAAAACACAAAGTAAAAACACACAGGTAATGGGAGACACCACTATAGAGATCTCAGAGGGATTTCTCAAAGAACTGCACTTTGCTTTTTGCTGAGCTCCTTTTGTTTTTCCCTATAGGAAAGATTCCTTATATATACATTAATATTTTCCATACCCACACAGCTAACCCAGAAGTTAGAAGCACCGTTCTGAAGTGTGACTATTTCTTCAGAATTTGCCTGTGCCTCCAGGCACTGTGCTTTCTGCTGACGGACCCCCTCCTACCTCTCGCACAGATTTGCTCAGGCAGGAGTGAACTCCTAGACCACCTACATGCAAGACCTGCCCTTTGCATCCCAAAGGAGACTGGCCTTTGGTCAAGAAGTAATAGCTCCTCAGCCTGCCTGCTTTTTCCTCCTTCTTCCTTGTGTTTCTCTGTAGAGGAAAGGTAAGTGCCCTTCATCTCCTCCAAGCCCAGAAGCAAGTTTAAGTAAGACTAGAAGGCAAATTTAAAGGAGTTGCATGGAAGGAATAAAGTACAGCTCCTTTGATTCCTCTGAAAAGACTGAAATTACTTATAAATTTATTATTCTTACCACTGGGATAAGAGCCCCAGGAATGGATCTGGAAAACCGGCTGAAGTACTGAAAAAATAATCTTCAGACACTTCTCATATCCTAAGACAGACCTGAGTAAGAGAGAAAGCTTACACGGCTCCCTGTTCCCAGCCAGCTTTGCTTTACATGCGCACCGTGAGCTCAGCCAGTGATTCCCAAAGACTTTGGACTTCCAGGTGCCTCAGAAAGACCAATGGCTATTTTTCAGAATGATCATGAGATCTGAGTAGAGCTTAGTCAAGGCCTGGGTGTTTAGGGAATTTAGTAGGACTTACTTACACCTTTAAAGGCAGCTATGATATTGGTGTAGGGGCTCACTCCTGTTCACTCCTTTGCCTTTCTATATATGCTGCAACTGCTCTAACTGCCAATACCAGCAGAAATAAAAATAGCCAGAATATGATCCTATTTCTGTAAGCTCTGCTGGGTACAAGCATCTTAAGAAATTAATTAAAATATGATATATATAATTTTTATATATAATGTAATAACATACACCAAGCATGCAAGGTTGACAAAAAAATTGAAAAAGGAGATGGGTAGAACAAGCTTTTGGTACAGAGTGAATACCATCTCAGTACTCAGGAGACGTGCACCATATAACCAGACATGCAATGGCAGAAAATGTAGACATATACTGAGATATCTACCCCAACAAGGTGCAACTAAGAAAGGGTCCTGGGATCATGCAGAATAGAGCTTCAACTGTTCAGATCGCCAAAGTGATGATTTAATTGGTTTATTAACTACCTCTGTGGGGAGCAAAAGCAGATGATGGAAAGCTCCACCGATATTTAACATAGTTATAATAGCTCAGTCTACCAGACAAATTAGAAAACAAAGACACAGATTTTTCACCAAAAATGCAAGTAGGTATTGAAAAACTAAACCCCAGAGTTTACAGCTTTTTTTTTTTTCTGGGAACGTTTCCATGATGATTTTTCTTTCCCAAAAGAAAGCTTTAAATGAGAATGAATTCAGGGAAGTCCTGTGACACATGTTATATAGGACATTGGTCTAGAATAGCACTATTGTCCCTTCCAATCTTATAACCTATGAATCTCAAGGAAAAAAATAGAAAGGAAAAAATAACTCTCAGCATTCACTTTGACTTTCTGATGAACATAATTGTCAACATTTCCAAACAAACAGAGCCAGTTGCTCTTTTCTACCCTGGAAAAGCTCATAAAGCTGTTGTTTGTTTGTGCAACAAATAGCTCTAGCGACCTGAAGCAGTAAGCTGTTTTGTTTTGCTGCATGGAGGTCCAGTGGAGATATCAGCTGTAGAAATGCCTCTCTCTTACCAATGCCAAAGAAAATATGATCGGAAAAGCACTGAGCTCATATGTTCTCCTCATGGGTGCTGTGTATCATGCTGACTACAGTGGAGATGTTATAGGGAAAAGAAGAAAGAATGAACCTGTTGAGATAATTCCAAAAGTCTGTCCCTTCTGTTACTTTTTCTCCCCCACCAAACTATCTGCTTACAAAAACTTTTGCAATTTTCCCTTTCCTATTTCTGCATTATCTCTTCATCTGGGACCCACTATGGAGTAATAACTGTTGATACTTTCTATGGGTGCCTTTGTGGTGGTGCATTATTACTGACCCAAGTGACAGGGCTGTAACTTAGACAACCTAGGAAATTGCACACACACACAAAAAGGAGTTCAACTGAATAAATTCAGTTGGAAGGAATGTCTGGAGATCATATAGTCCAAGCCCCTGCTCAAAGCAGGGCTAACTTCAAATTTGTATTCGGACCCCTCTCCAGTCAAGTTCTGAAAATCTCCAGAGGAAGGAAAACCCGCAGTCTCTCTAGGCAGCTGACCTTTTCCAAAGCCACCACGTATTTACAGTCATGTCTCCTTCAGTATGTGCACATTTCCATCCGACATACCACTGCTTGAGAATCCCTGTGTTGGCTCAGCATCATCCTTGTGATCCTGATTAAAATAGCTCCCCAGTCCTTGACTTACACTGCTGTCTGAGTTACTGGAAATCAGGAAGAAAAGCTGGACCCAGAATCAATAGTTTCTGCCTTCAGGCACCAGGCAATCACATGTTATTGGTTGGACCCTAGCTTTTGGAAATATTCCATGGAGAATTCACAGCACAGCAGATTATTGTGGTATCTTATAATCTCAGCCTTTCTGAATCAATGCTCTAACTTTCTTCTATCAAATAAGTTCTAGTGAAATCTTATAAAAAAATTTTTAATAGGATTTCAAAAACTGTACCACATGCATCCCATTTACATCATGGCATGACACTTTCCAGCTTAACCAAAATCCCCGATAGCTCTGTCCATGAAGCAAGTGCAGCAGCTCAAAAAGTCTTGGGTAGATTTGGGTTGTCTGCTGAGCTGGGTAAAACAGGTTTCTAGTTTGTTCTGCAGTCAGACTGAGTTCTTTTCAGCCTGATGAAAAGCTGTTATGATTACAGTTACAGGAAAAGGTACAGCACTTGGGCAGCTAGTAGAAGAAGATATGGAAAACTGAGTGGAAAGCTGAAGCTCTGAAAGCAACAGCAATTTCCTGATTTTCTTGTTGGAACAGAGCTGGAATGAAACAACTCTAGGCCAAGATATTAGTGTGAGCTTAGCATCAGACTCGTGACACTGGCATTGAACCTCCCAGCTGGAATATGCCTGCCTACTAGACTGTGTGAAATAAAATAATGTTACGGCCAGGATTTTAAACACAGACACTCAACACAGAGTTCTGCCTTCAGATCTATGCGTGTAAGTAAAACAGCCTCTTTTTCTGAAGAACTGAGCACTCAAAACCATCAACCCCAAACACAGCTGCTGGGAGCCGTTGAGCATTTTTTCATACCTATTTACTTACTAGCCTAAATAAAAATGTCAGAGCCTAATATTAGTCCACTGATTACAAAAACTCTTGGTTTGTGCCTGTCTCATTTAGTTTCTATCACAACAAAGAAATAAATCGGTCTGACAATTCATGTCTTTCTGATGATTTCAGAACTGAGACACTATCAAATAACAGGAGAAAACAGTTTGAAAGGCAACCCACACACGGGATCACTTGTTGGAAACCCCTGTCAGCTCCAGAGGAGAATTCTGTCCATGTTCAGGTAGGGGGAAACACAGCAGTGTTTTTATTTTCAAGGTGCATGCAAGGAGAAATGGGAGACTCCTTCCAAATTTCCATGAAACTTTGAAAAACATTTTGTTTGTTTGCAGGAGTCAGCTGAAGTCCCACTGGTGCCAAAGGGAACCAGCTTTAAAAATGAGCAACGGCTTGATGCCTTACTTATATACAGCAGAGATACAGCAGAGAACCAGACAGGAGCACGAATGCCAACTGGAAGTAGGAACCCATCCAAAACATTACTGGAATTCATTCACTGATCTTTACGGCCCCGGCACCTCCACTAAACTGCCAAGTGTTCATTGTCTGAAACAGCCCAGACTGCAGAAGTCATTAGATGATGTTAGTCATCATCTTCTTGGAAAAATCAGAAGCTCTGTACCAGACTTGGGAAGATATTTGTCCTATTATAGAAGAGAAGATAGCATATACAGAAGGAAAGAAGAAAATAAAAAGTAAAGTTAGTTGTTTCTTGTATTTTATATTTCCATCATATCCTTTCTGGCATTTCTACACTTCTTTTTAGTAAAAATGGCCTTAACATGCTTAACTTAACCTACTCGCATTCACTGATGTGCTAAGGAGCTTACTGCCTGTATTCCTCCCACCCTAAATCTCAGCTCCACCTCCTTTTCTTCTGCAACACCTCTTCAGGCAGAAGCAGCTTTTGCTGGAGCTGCTCTGGAGCCCACCAGTCCACTCATGCCAGTTTGCTACTCAGGTGCTGCCTCAGTAGGGCCGTGGGAAAAGGTCATATTGAGCTTTCTTTGCCTTTCCTGTACTGGGAAAAGAAGGTGAAATCTGGATCAAATCAGTTCACGGTTTCAAGAATTAGAGTCAGACAATGTGATTACAAAGTCTTTTCCTCTTTGGAAACCAAGTTAACGACTTACATGGAAGACTTTAAAATAACCTAAGATCTCAAAAAACTTCTGGCATAATAAGACAGCCTGTAGCTAACTCCCAAATGGTGTGTGGAAGAGGAAGATGCAACAATCTGACATAAAGGTGACTGCATGCTAGACCTCCAAATATTTAGGACATTTAGGAATTTTTCTGCAAAGGTGAGCCTGGAGTGAGGGGGTTTGGGGACGCTATACCCAAAAGGCTGCTTGTGCTTCAGCCATAACAGTAATCCTGTCAGAAGAGAAACATAAAGCCTACTGCTTTCAGGTGCCTACAAGGTACTGGCTAGAGGTAGCCCTGCTTGAGCGCTGAACCCAATAAAATAAACTACTGGCAGCACTGTTCTAGGCAATGGTACATTCAGTGCATGCAGCCAGATATACCTGACTCGGAATACCTCACAGAGTACCTCTTTCACCATCCCTCCCGTGTTGGCAGCCATGCTCCCCTCCAGCAGGGTTTCGCATATGAAAGGCCGGAACTAACTCAAATCATCAGGCAGGGGCCAGAAGGAATAATTTTCTTCCCTTTGCAGAGCTACCCAAGCAGCAAGCAAAACTACCCGACCCCGTTCCAGTTCCTGCTCTTGGACAGGTCTCCAGGCTCTCCTTCCCTACTCCTTTCATGTGCACACAGTAGCCAGAATTTGTCACCTTGCAGGCATGTAATAGTTACCCATTCTTATGACACCTTCCTGTGAATGTTCTTTATTTGCCCTTCTGCAATCCAATAGATCTATAAAATACAGTCAAAGCCAGGGGTTCTTCAGAAGTTTTCTGTGAAAAAAAAAAAAAGTTAAGTGATGAGTTATGGTTATTAAAATAAGATGTAGTACTGCCTTGCAGACAATCTCTGGCTTTGTTATTTCAGGCACTCAGCCAACAGAGAGGCAAAGCAATGAGCAAAACTGCAGAGTGCAAAGTCTAATTTGAAGAATAATTATTATCATTATACTGCAAGACCACGTTCCCTCATTGGGACCTGCATGAGAAGTTTCAGTCTTCGACTGACATTTGGCAGTCAGGCTCGGAAGATAGGGATCTGCAAAACACTTGCAAGAGTTACCAATTGTGAAGAACTCTGAGTTTCAAATAGCACGTGGAAGACACTGAGGGCCATCCTGTCTCCAAGGATGGGTCAACATGAAAAATGGCATTTGTCATTGGAGCAAGGCAGGAGTGGAGGGTGTTTACGGTGATCACAATAGTCCATATCCCACCTCCAGGAGACTCTGGCAAATTTCTCACTAACATCAGTGTTAAGCCTGCAGCCTCATCTTGCTAAACCTCCATCTGCTTTTCTGTTTGTAAAGAGGAAGGTCTTCAAAACCAGTTATGCACCACTTCTGCAAGGGGTCCTGGGTCCAGGCTGGGCAAGTAGTAATGTGCCACCACCCTCCATCCTGGGCAATGCCACATTGTCACAGGACAATCCCCAGTGTGATGCCCAAAGCCAATGCCAAACATTCAGGCAGCTCCTCTGGGGCCAGGGGATATCTAGGTATGTCAGAGGGCATCTTCAAAAGCCTGAACACTTAACAGTGTAGAGAGCTGCCTGAAGTTCACTGATAGGAGGTATGAAGTGTAGGGCAACACGTGAATCCCCCCTCCCACCCCTCTGAGGAGGAGTTAGGTGCTTGAGTCCTTTCTAAGACCTTAGGCACTATGGGCCTGACTTCCAAAGCTGTACTATAAGCAGTAGAAGATGGTTGTGGGGTACATTTGGAAATTCTGTCTGTCATAGGCGCTCTCTGTTTTTGAAAATGCAGCCATAAGTGACGGGGACCTTTAGGTGATCCTGACACTTGCAGCCAGCATGTTGGCAGAGTGCACTGAGCCCCCTTGTCCACATTACAGGATTAATTTTATTTGGATTTACTACCCTCAAAATAGGAATACCAGCCCTTGCTCACAGAGGGCTCCTGCATCATTTTTAAGTCTGGCAGAAGCAATACTCAAAGAAAACAAGAGGGCAACCTTACAATGCAATGCAGTATAACTCTTTTCTGAGAGAGTAAGCAACTCATCT
Organism: Opisthocomus hoazin; assembly: GCF_030867145.1. Classification (NCBI taxonomy): domain Eukaryota; kingdom Metazoa; phylum Chordata; class Aves; order Opisthocomiformes; family Opisthocomidae; genus Opisthocomus; species Opisthocomus hoazin. The sequence continues at coordinate 14,660,507 of NC_134416.1, read as the reverse complement.
GTATCAACAGCTGGTAGGAAAAAAGACAAAGTTGGCCACAGACATCCGAAATTACCAGAAGCCATAATGAAAGCACAACAGTGGTAATCATTAGCTGTTAATTATAATGATGAGGATGATAATAATAAAAATTTAAAAAATAGTATCTTTTAAATGACAAGATCCACAGTAAGAGGCATTAAAATTCACATTTAAAACTGGTCAGGTATGATCCATGTTTTAAATAAAAACACTTCAGCAAGCCTCCTCAGAGCTGCCACGCTGAACCCAGCTCAGGCACTGGGAGGGAAGTGCCTAGTGAGTGGCTCGCTTTGGGGAAGGTTTGAGCTTTGTAGAAGTGTCCGTGAGCTTTGACATATCCTTGACACATGTCTACACATCCTCAAAGCACCTGGGCAGAGACAAACATATGGCTCTGAAATCTCCCCGTGACCTCATTACCCGAGGGTCACTGGCTGGGGTGGCTCTAGCAGCTTCCGTCTACCAAGGGAGGTTTTAACCCATGACTGCTCACGTGGGCTGCAACGTTGAAGACAAAGAGTTCCTCTCAGGCATTTAATTGAAAGCAGGCAGAAGCTTGGAGATTTTTGCTTGCTCTCAATGAAGTAGTATGAATGAGTGAAGCCAAAAAAATTGCAATATAGCTGTTCCACCACAAACAATGGGAGAGCAAATCTTGCTGCACCACTGCCTGAGCAGTAAGCCAGTGGGACTCCTGCATTTCTCTCCTTATGGCCATTTAATCTTTGGCCTTAAACCTCCCAAAGCCATTCATTATAAGCAACTGAGAGAGGACAGAGTGGCATGTTGATGAGAAACCACAAAACGCAGCAGCTCCTGGGAAAACTGCGTGTTTTGTGAGGCCAGCTCCCTTCACAAGTCAAAGAGGCAATGGCTCAGCTTAGGGAGCTGACAGCAGATAAGCAGCAGGCAGGGAGGGAGGAGAGCAGGAGAGCAACCCCTGCCCCCATGCCCAACTCTTCTACTGAGAGTTGCTAGCAGAGCTGTTGAAGACAGGGACAGAAATAGCTGGGCTCAACCGCAGCAAAAGCTGCAAGACACCAAGCTTCATGTTAGCATGACAGTACTGAGGGAGGGAGCGCACCAGCACAGCAGGCCAAACCACAGCTGCCAAGGCGACGTCTGGCAGTCACTGGCAACCTGCTTTAATGGAGAAACCTGTAGAAAGGCTGGATAAAACGGAAACCAAAGCCAGGAGTTGCACTAAATCATGTACTCTTGTTTCTCTTGGGTGGTAAAACAAGTTCTCATCTTCCTGTAAGCGGCAGAGCAGCCCGTCGGCCAGCTCTCTCCTCCAGCATCCCATGTTCAGTCCTCCCTCTTCCCCATGGAAGTTATAGTATTTAATTACTTGCAAAAATAATATTAGTAATATATAAAAATCCAGAGGAAAATAATTTTAATGGTCCTCTTTATGGGCTTATCCAGCCCACTAATTTCAGTAGTTTCCCTAAAGCTGGGCTTTAGAGAGTAAGTCTCCTCTTTACCAGCACTTCCACATCTGAAATTTGCACAATGTCTTGCAATTTGACATCTTTTTTCCCTGAACTTGCTGCCCTCTGTAAACTAAACAATGCTGGGATTCATGGCAAAGAAATGCCTGTGGGAGAGCGAGGCTGCCCCACAGGAGACAGAGACGTGGGGTGGGAAAGCAGTTGGCAGGGAAGGTCCCCCCCCAATGCATGGTTCAGCAGTGGGTCTGAGCAGTGGGAAGGTGTAGTAAGAAGGGTTTACATGAGGTCAAAAAGGGATTAGAAATTCATTAAATAAAAGTCTGTAAGAGCTGTTAGCAGCAAATAGGCATCCCTGGGTCACAGGCTGCTGGAGGGTAGGAGAGTATTCTGGGGGAAATTTCTTACATACTTTTTCTCTCCTTACAAGTTTTCCTAGATGTTTGCCTTGTCTGCTGTTTCAAACAGTGGGCATTTGGGTTTACCTCTCAAAAGCCACTCTGGCTTTTACGGGTTCCTGGAGAAGCAGAACCAAAAAGATTGCATTAACATGACATTCAGACACTCAGTCGTGTAATTTCTCTTGCTGAGAAACCCTGAAGAGCTGTTGTACAAAACAACTAGCTGGTTTAGAAACAGTAAAGATAACTCTACACAGCACTGTGCCAGGGCAGGTCCAAGGAAAGAGGCAGAAATACAGACTGAGCAGGCTCTCGCAGGTAATAGCTGAAGAAGCTGTGCTCTGCTTGCTGGCCAGTTTTATTGGCTCTCCTGACATACAACAATGGCTACCAAAGCCAAAATATCTATAAAACGTAGTCTCCTTTGAACAGTTACAAGCATAGCACTGACAGACTGCATTATGCTGTACAGGTTTGCCCAAAAGGTGTTTTCTCCATCGTGGCAGAACAGCAGCACAGGACCTGAGGACAATAACCTGGTTAGTGTTTCAAATAAAAAAGCAAAGGACAAAGAAAGAAAAATCTTAAAGTCGTCAGTGAACCTAGCTATATTCTCCAAAATTTTCTTCTGTGCTTCTAAAAGAAGGAAGAAAATAGTGCTGAAGGGAATGGAGAGTACCGCTCCTGCCATATCCTGGGCTGACAGTGGTGTCAGCCCAAGCAAGAGGACATAGTTACAAACTTCCAGAAAATTGCCCAATGTCTGGCATAGCTTATGAGTGAATTCGTCTCTAAAGTTACAAAGAGTTTTGCTATTAACCTTAGCTGGGCCAAGGTTTCACCCAATATTTTGATTATGAAGCTCTCCTTTATTGCACTTTTCTGGATATAACATTACTTTATCTTGGCTTCTGGGCCCCACAAAATCCCATTATAATTAATCTTACTTCTACGATAACCCTGGCTCAAAGGATGCTGTCATAATGACCATGAATATAATTGCCTCACCATACTGCAAGCTGTAGTAAATCATCAGCCACCACACAAAAGATCAAAGTAGGCTAATTAAACTGTATCCTTAGCTGTCTGCTTCAGACATTTCAAACTGCTTTGGCTCCCAGCTGGAAATCAGTGTATCACAAGAGCTAAAGCAACTCTGAACAAAGACCAAGAAAAATACGTACTTGTACTTAAACAGCTGTTTAGTCTGTCAAACTGTAATAACTGTTGAGAAGACAACTGGTAGATAATGAATAATACAGTCAAAAACATCCATAAGAATCACCAGACTAGTAAGAAATAGGCAAGAATGTACATAAGATATTGAATGGTCTCTTGACCTTAGTCATGTAGAAACAGCACACCTTAATTTTCTTCACTAGAAAAGTGTAAAAAGTAGAAGCACTTGGCAAACCTCTCTGGGTTATCCACATGCACCACTAGTTTTCCAGTGAAGGAATGATACTGTTTTCAAAGGGCATTTATAAACTTCAGAACAAATGGAACGATATTAAGGAGCTGATCCTTGACACCCTCCACCTGGAGTTAGTACTCAGACTATCTTGAAGGAAACTATCCCTCCCTCCCAAAGACTTCCTAAATCAACAAAATTTTGCAGCCTGAGGCACGATTTCAGAACAGGTAAATTCATATTTTTATCTAATTCACAAAAAGACTTGGATTTAAAAAGTGAGTTACCTGAGTCACATCATGAAATTTATTCCATGTCAATGCAAAACACCTGATGTTTCTGAGGAATTGAGATCGGATACTAAAATGCTCTTTAGGCTTTTCCACATTAAGCTGAAGCTAGGCCGGCCATCACAAATCATGGTGGGTTGGTCCTGGACTGTTTCTTACAAAGTATTTACGTAAGCATTTCCAATTGTATCAGTGACTGATGCAGATAAAGCTGTGCCATCTGATTCTCCCAGAGTTTGGTAAAAACCTCATAAGGCCCATGTGGTTTTAAGAACTGCTGTTATTTTGCATTTCTCTGCAGAGAAATGAAGGCCATTCACTGTTTCAGTGCTGCAGAAAGAATCGTTGCTGAGGTGTGACAGGAATAATCTTTTACACAAGCTCCTGCTCAGTCCCAGAAAGGGCTGTGCTGCTTTCCTTGTTCTTAAAAGTGTAAGACAAGATCCTGTTTTGAACGATGACCTAAAACTGGAGCTAGGGAAAAAGGAAAAATGCATTCTTCTGAGCTAGTAATTAAAAAATTAAATACTTTGGTGAAGAATGAAACATTTAGTTTACAAAAGCATCCTTGATGCAGCTGAGGCTCCTCATCCTATGAGTTTCTTTTAATACCACATTTTCCTACATGCACAACAGCCTCCATCACTCACAGGGACAGTCTTCCTCACCTCCCTTCTTCGGATTCAGCGAGACAATGTCTTGCGGGACTCCGACCTTGCAGGGAGTGGTGAGGAAAGAGAGAGCCCAGCAGGGGAGATCAGCTCACAAAGAAAGGAAAGACTACGTGTTTCAGCTACAAAATCTGACAAGGCGTCACATCAGCGTTTCTAAATCAGTGTATTTCTGGGTTTGGCATTAACCCATAATAATTTTTTTTTTTCAGAAAGTGGAATTTATGAAAAAAAATGATTTCTAGAGAACACAATGTTAAAAAATTGTGTCTCAAAAAATATTTCCATTCCAAAGAGGTTGGCAAGAAACTTTTCCTGAGCTGCACCTAATAATATTTAGTTGACAAAAATTCAACATAAACCTCATCTTCTCTTTGGGGTATAACGTGTTTACTCTAAAAATTCTGGAGGAAGGATTCTTCTGTTTAATTTCATAAGACATCATCAAAACCAACTTTTGGCAAATGGATGGTTTTTTATTTTACTTCTGCCACCAAAAGACTGCTTTTTGTGTTGCAAGTCAGCAGGATCTAAAGTCTGCCAAGGACTTCTGTTACACTACACCTCTGTTTCCATGCCACAGACAGAATCAGAAAACTCGGGGAAAAGTTGCTGTCACTGCCTGGTCTTAGCTTTCTTAAAAATCCTTGCAGAGCTTCACACTCGTCCCTCAGAGTCATGCGCTTGTACAGGCTGCTGTGTGACAACATCTATACACAAAGTAGGGTGAAAAGGAGGAATTGAGCACACCACATGCAGATGGGTTTTGTGGGTGATCTCTGGTCCCCAATATGGCAATCTGTAACAGGAGAAGCAAAAGCAGAAAAAAAAAATGTTACCGTTGTAAGCACAGCTATTTCCCACAGAAGTAAGAAAATTAAGGTCTAAAGGCAAGTTATAGGTTGGGACATTTTTCTCTTTTTGGTTGGGTGATTCAGCCCACATCAACACCTCAGTGTGGCTCAGCCCAAATACTATTTTATTGTTCTTAGGAGAAATGGAATTAGAAAAGTGAGCTTTGGATCAAAATGAAAAGTATGGCTCAGTCCTAAATAGAGCATTGTTTCCCAGTAAGGTTATTTCACTCCTTTTATTAACCCTTTTCTATATATGTTTATTCTGAAATAGAAACGCTGCCTAAAAATGACAAGTTCAGAAATTAAATTTTCATAACATGGAGAGGAACCTTGTTGCCACTTCCCATGACCATTTCCTCTTGCCTCTCCCCACTTTTGACTCTGCTATACTCAGCCGATGCTGCTGGCTTCAGTCCCTGCGGTAGAGATTTCTCTGGCCAAACCGTAGGCACCCCTGAGAAGGACATCTCATCTCAGTAAGTCTCAAGCCAGAAGAAAAGTGTGAAGTATCTTGGATGAACCGCACCCCAGAAGAACCTTTTTGTCCCAGTGACTAAAAAGGGCATCTAAGCAACTAGCTCAGGTGGCTTCCTCCAACAAGTCAGTGTTTTAAGGTCAGTGAGTTAAACACCACCCTTTAACCTACCCTTTCTGCAGAATTTGCCCTTCAGCAGCAACAGCAGTTACCCAGCTGCACTGCAGCACCTTTAAGCACTGGCTGGCACGTAGGGTCTTTATGGTCTGGGTTATTTCAGATTTATTTCCACTCCAACCAAATAGACCTCTTTAGTTTGGCTCTAGTTATTTCAGTTGTGGCCATGAAACCAGGGTGTCCCTTAAGTGGCTCTTTGCTCCTTACACAGTGTTAGTAATAAGAGCTGTGCTTATTAACTATTTGGAAGAAATATTCAAGGCTGATATACTCAAGGTTGAGTAGAATATCCAAGGCCTTAGCTAAGAAGCACTTTCCCAGTGTAACTGACTAAAAAAACACCTAAATGTTTCCAAGCAGAGTATCCTCAGAGAGCATCCTAGGAGTAAAAGACAAAAAAATACACAGTATCTATGCTTTAGTATGACTTCTCCATCCTTTCTCACCTTTCTGTCCCCATATCCCAGTCTCTAAATTTTCAGGACGATACTTTATAATGCAGTTGGACCTGGGAGGGTGAGGAGGAGAGGAAGCAGTGTCCAGAGCCAGGGGGAAATGGAGGAGTAATGTTTGGGGCCATAGACAGTATCAGAGTACAAGATCTGGATGCAGTGCTTTGCTTGCAGCAGCAGTAACAGAAGATGCTGTTAGGAAAAGCCCTGGCCACTTTCTGCAAGCCACTGCCCTCGTACCCTATCAGAGCTCAGGGTCACTGGATTGGTGAGGGGAAAGTGGGTTAGGGATGTGACAGTGGGAAATGCAAACTTGTCCATTCCCTGTAACATCCATTTTGTCTGTGAACTTGTCTAAGCCTTTTTTGTGCGAGCAGACACTACGTGCTCTCCAACAACAGCATGGTCCAGAGATTCATTACCCACCGTTTAGAAGTTGCTTCCTTATATTTGTTCCAAGTGTTAGATCAGAGTCATCAGACACCAGAAATATTTCTTCCTCATCACTGACTTGAAAGAGCACTTATGCACATCATTCAGATGATTAAGGAAGGGAAGTCAGTGTCGGTTGCTTAGAAAGATTTCTTAGGCTTGTGATTGCACACAGTAACATTTTCAATTGTTTCTCTTTGATTACTAGTTATAAATAAAAAGCAAAAATTCTTACACGTGTATGCATAGACCCATGTAGACAGAGTTACACAGAGCTGAGCTGATACTACATCAGCCTGGCTCTGACAGAGTGGTTCTACTTTCCCAGCCTGGCTGCAAGTTCCTGCCTGTCCTCTGCCACGGTCCTTCCCTAGCACTGCTCCAACCACGGGATCAGTCCATCCAGCCCGCTGATCAACCTGTCAGCTGTTTGGGGCCCCAGGGTGAGCTGTCTGCATTTGGAGTGGCAGGAGCTCCCTGCCTGTGCAAGGAGAGCAGGGTAGATCTGCTGTTGGGGTCAATATAACTTGAGAATTAGCACGACTAGGCCGCTTAAGCAAAACAGCATGATTGAACAGGCTACTGGAAAGGACAGCTAAGAATAGCCATTGAGAAAGTTCTGATAGCGCACATGATGTGGGTTAGCAAAAACAAGATGTGTTCAAGGACGTGGAGGCAGTCTGTTGCTATTGGCGTTAGTGCGTAGTTACCAATCATAAGGGAATGTGGAGCGTGTGAGCAGCGTGTGATTTACGTCTGTAGCCTATCCAATATAAGCGTAATTGCATGTACAGATATGGAAAATGTATATAACTGCACAAGCGGGATAATAAAGAATCCTACTGTGCATCGTATCAATGCATGTGAGAGTCGTTCCCATCCTTTCATGGATGCTGAAACTCGGCATTGTGGTGACCCTGAGGATTTATCGTAGCCAAAAAAAAAGGCAGGGGACTGCCAGCTGGCGAGGTAAGCCGGGCTGCCCGACAAAGGCAGGACCGGATCCGTGGCACGCCACGGGGGGCATGAACATCGGCAGCATGGGTTCCACTGTATCAGCGTCAGAAAACACGGTGCTGAAAAGCCTGTTGGAATTGGCGGATCGAGCCAACGCTAAGTTAACTGTAGGAGACATATCGGGACTATTATTATGGTGCCGCCGCCGAAAGCTGATAACAATGGATCAGCTGTTCGATCCGGATGCGTGGCACAGAGTTGGGATGGACTTGCGAGACTCTGTGCAGGTCGGAAACAAAGAGGAGAGACAATTAGCCCCTGTTTTCCGAACTGTTAAAAATATGATTGCTGATATGAAGGACGATGCTACTGTGGCTGCAGCCGCTGCGAGAGCTGTTTATGCAATCAGTCAACCCGCGGGAGAGTATCAAGATCCCTGTACGGCGCCTTCTGCTTTTCCTGTTCGTCCTAGTGAAACTGAGTTTTGGGAAGGACCGAGTATAGAATTGGGAGACTGGGCACCAGTGCCACCTACAGCCCCACCACTGCCGGAGAATGTGCCGCTCTCGGACTCTGATTTTCAAGAAATGGATACTGACTCGCCCGAAGGAGAAACATCTCTATTATACCCAAAGATTCATAAAAGTGAACTTACAGACACATTGAGAAAGCAACAGGATCAAATGACAAAGCTGTTGGATGAGATGCAATGACTAGATAAAGGTTCCCGTAACGCCATGATTAAACTGGCATATCGAAAGGCTCACCAGGCCATAACGGACAGTTTGCGAGTGGTCGAGCAGCAGATATGTGGGGAGTCAGACATGATGGGGGAGGTGATTTCAGGGGGGTCAAATAATGGAAGCATTAACAAAAGTTCGCCACTAGAGCATTCACAATGACTCTGGGTTAGGCTCATGCTGGAAGACGGGGAAATGAGTTTAGCTGATGCTGATCACTATTTACGCAGTAAATACGGTAAGGGGGTGGGGGATGACGAACGTGAGGTGTGGAAGAGGGGCATGAAGTGGAAAGAGCAAGGAGGGGGGGCGTCCGGTGTTCAAAAGCCTGATTGCGTGCATGGTGGGTGTGGTCTGCAGGGACCCGGCGGTACAGAGCGGGGTGGTGTGGTCGCTGGAGGTCGGAGTGGAGACGGGACGCCCCCGATATGCGACCCTAATTTTAATATGGGACAACGATGGAGGGGGTAATAGAAAATGCTGTAATTGAAGGACTAATGCTACCAAACAGTCTAACAGCATTCCCGGTGTTTACGAGGGGAACCAACGGATATGGGCTCCTTTTGACTGGAAAACAGTGAGTCAGTTACAAAAAATGGTAATGAACTATGGTTTGGATAACAAGCAAGTTATGACGCTGGTCACCACCTTTTTCAAAAATCAGATATTAGTGCCAGCTGATGCCCGAGCCTTGTTAGAATTGGTGTTGCCCCCCACTGCCTTTATGTTATGGAAGGATAAGTGGTGGGATAAATGTGAGGTTGCAATGATGCAAAACCTTCAGCTAGGTGCCGATGATCCTTTACGTGTAGTTACACTAGACCAGCTAATGGGTACTGGTGCTTTCCGCGACGGGGCGGCTTAAGCTGCACTACACCCTCGAATATTGCAACAGTCACAGAGCTTAGCCCTGGCCGCTTTAACTGAGTTACCACAGATTGGGAAGCCTGTATTACCTTATATGCAGATTTGTCAGGGTCCTGATGAGCCGTACATGCACTTTATAGACCGATTAAAGGAAGCATTAGATGTGGCACCAAATTTGCCAAGTGAAGCAAAAGGTGCAGTAGGAAAGGATTTAGCTTTTCAAAATGCCAACACTCAATGTCAACAGATAATTGCGTCCCTACCTAGTGGGTCTACCCTTAGTCGGTACATGGAGGCTTGTTCCCGATTACCTCACTTAGCAGAGGAAAGAGAGAAGGCCAGAATACATGCAGCTGCTATGGCCACTGTTTTACAACCTGCCATGCAAACGGGGAAAGGGGATCGAGGTGTTAAAGCAAAAACTGTTTGTCTTATTTGCGGAGAGGAAGACCATTACAAAAGAAACTGTCCTCAGATCAAGAAGCAAAAGGTGGTGGCTGACGAATTTGTAGGGACATGCCATAGATGTGACAAGTTCGGGCATAAAGCAGCTCAATGCAGGTTGCAGTTTAAAAAGGATGGTACCCCCCTGTCAGGAAACGGGCAGAGCAACGCCAGGATGGGGGACGCGAGGACAAGAAAGTTCCCCACAGCTATGGCTGTCTCTATGAGCTCCGAGCCGCCACAAGCGGCTCCGCAGTAGTCGATCTGGCCGTGGGACAAGACATCACTATAGAAGGTGATAAGGTGCATGACGTCCCCTCGGTAGCGACAGGACCTTTAGGTCATGGACTGAGTGCATTGTTGGTGGGGCAATCCTCTGCATCTAGTCAGGGAATTTTTGTCCTACCAAGGGTAATGGATGCAGATTTCACAGACCCAATATTGTTTATGTTAAAGGTATTCACGCCACCATTAACCATCAAATGAGGCAGCAAGGTTGCCCAACTAATTCCTTTCATTGCCCAGCTCCCCCTAACTGACCCTAACTATAGGGGAAGTGACGCCTTTGGCTCAAGTGGACCCCCCTTGGTGGCATTCGTACAATCTCTTTCCACAGAACAGCCCATAAGAAAGATCACTATTAAAGGACCGAACGGCATTATACTAAAAGACCAGAAAATGTTGTTAGACTCCGGAGCAGATGTTACTATAATCTCGAGGGCCCAATGGCCAGAGTCATGGGCATTGACGGTAGTGTCGGGCATGGTGACAGGAATCGGTGGTGCAACAGCGACACAAATGAATACTGACTTCATTACCTTTGTAGACCAAGATGATAAGTTGCTGGCACAAGCACGTCCTTATGTCTTGAATACTACTATTTGGCTATTAGGCAGAGACATATTATCACAATGGGGTTGTGCCATTCAGACGCCTTTTTGACAGCGGCCATTGAAGCGAGCGCATCCAGGCCTACACTGAAGCTCAAGTGGTTGACAAAAAAGCCGATCTGGGTGGACCAATGGCCGCTGTCTACTGAAAAGCTCGCCCATCTCCAAGAATTGGTGGATGAACAAGTGAAGTTGGGGCACTTGGTCCCGTCCACTAGTCCTTGGAATACTCCTGTGTTTACCATTCAGAAAAAGTCCAGAAAATGGAGACTCTTACAAGACCTAAGAGCACTTAATGCAGTAATGCAGGATATGGGGCCGCTACAACCCGGACTACTGTCACCAGCTATGATACCTGAACAATGGGATATCCTGATCCTAGATTTGAAGGATTGTTTTTTTACCATCCCGTTACATCCGGATGATTGTGAAAAGTTTGCATTTACAGTACCCATCATTAACAGAGCATCACCCACGAAGCAATACCAATGGGTAGTGCTACCACAAGGTATGAAAATCTCACCAACAATGTGCCAATGGTATGTGGATTTGGCGCTGCAACCTTTCCGACAATCTCATCAGGAACTAATTTTGTATCATTACATGGATGACTTATTATTGGCCTCACGATGTCCAATCCAAGATGACATTGTTCTTGAATTAACGGGGATGTTGGAAGATTGGGGTTTAGTGGTGGCTCCTGAAAAGATTCAACAACAACCCCCATGGAAATATTTGGGCATGACTTTAACTGAAACCGTGATTAGGCCGCAAAAGTTGACTATACATGCTGACAACGTCAAAACCCTTAATGATGTCCAAAAGTTGGTGGGAGACCTTCAATGGATTCGGAACATTTGTGGAATAACCAATACGGATTTACAACCCCTGTATGAACTATTGCAGGACGGAAAGGATCCTCACGAACCACGCCAATTAACACAACTAGCAGAGGCAGCACTTCAAATTATTGCGCAGTAGATTTCACACGGTTCTATCTCCCGGATACTTGAAGGCTCCACACGGTTCTATCTCCCGGATACTTGAAGGCTCCCCGATCCAGTTATATATCTATGACTCTCGGGAAGAGATCATTGGGATATCAGCTCAATGGCGGGAGCAACAATCAGACCCATTATGCATCCTGGAATGGATTTTCGATCCTAGCCATTTCAAACGAACTGTCACCACAAGGACTGAGGATATTGCGGCTATAATCCATAAAGGATGCCAATAAGCAAAAATTATTGCTGGAGCTGTACCACCCCAAGTAATAATACCACTTACATCCCAATTGGTCACACAGTTTTGTCAAACCAATGATGAATTTGAAGCGGCTGTATTGAACCAACCGTTTGTAATAGATAATCACTACCCGCGTCACCCATTGTTTAAGACATGTTTACGGTTGTTGCCACAGAATATTGTGACTGATTGCCCGCTAGACGCATTGACAGTGTTTACAGATGCGAGCAGCAAATCGAAGCGTGCTGGGTTTGTGTGGCAACTACATAGCTACTGGTACTTGCACACCCTTGTGGCAGAAGGATCTGCTCAAATTTTAGAACTTTTAGCAGAAGTGGAAGTATTGAAACGGTGGCCTCAACAACCTCTTAATATTGTGATTGACTCACTATATGTCGTTGGTATTGTACAAAGGTTACATTTTGCATTTATCGGTAAGATACAAAACCCATTGCTGTTCAGTGCCGTAACTCAGTTATGGCACATGCTTCAACAGTGGCAAGAACCACTATTTGTAGCTCATATTAGAAGTCATACTTCCATTCCTGGGGGCCTAACAGAAGGTAACCACCGTGCGGACAAACTAGTGACAGCCACTCCCGTACAACTGTCCACAAGCTTTGATGCTGCACAAGCAGTGCATGATTTTTTCCATCAGTCTGCGGCAGCGCTGCAAAGACAGTTTTCATTATCTAAAGCAGATGTGCGTGCTATTGTTGCAGCCTGCCCTGACTGTGCGAGACTCACTCCTATACAGTATGGTGGTGTAAATCCTCGAGGTCTACAGCCCAGACAACTTTGGCAAACCGATGTGACCGAGTTCCCCCAGTTTGGGCGTTTGAAGCACATCCGTGTCTCTGTCGATACGTGTTCGGCTGCCATCTGGGCAACAGCAGCTACTTCTACCACTGCCAAAGCAACCCAATGACTTTGGGCGCAAGCCTTTGATGTGTTGGGAGTACCTGAACAAATTAAAACTGATAATGGCCCAGCCTACAGGTCTCAGGTGGTGGCCCGTTTCCTTCAGCGGTGGGGTGTTAAGCATGTACGGGGCATCCCATACAACTCCACCAGTCAAGCTATTGTTGAGCGTTCCTATCGCTTACTAAAAGATCATTTAAATATTTTAAAAAAGGAGGGAGAGCAATCCCCGATAGACTGTCTACACAAAACCCTTTTTGTCTTGAATTGGTTGAATGTTAGAGGAGGTCATAGTGACCCCCCAGCTGTTCAGCACAGAAGAACAAACAAAAATGTCTATGACAAAGATGTGGTGTAAGTAATGGTATTCCGCCCGGATAAAGGGGTTTGGGAAGGTCCAGTATGACTACTCACTTTTGGGAGGGGATATGCTTGTATTTCTACAGATAATGGACAGACGGAGTGGGTGCCGGCAAAATGGATCAAACCCATCTTGAATGAACATGGAAGAAGAAGGGGAGGTGATAAAAAGACAGTGGGCCCGGTTAACAAAGATGCTACATCCTAAAGATGTATAGCTGTTACCTGTACTATCTGATGAGTGTCAATATGAGTGCCTGCTTTCTAGGGCTCCGGGGTTAAGTTTTGGAGAGTGAATTATTTTGCTCCTTTCTGATAGTAGAGTTTGGGTACCCAGGTAGGACCCTGCTCTTGAACATCAGTGGTCCCAGGGATCGCAGGACCTCCAGCCGGCACCAAGGGATTCCCAGGGAGAACCTCTGATCACTGGACCAAAAAGTTCTGAGCAGGGACTATTAATAAGACAAAGGCATTCTTCCAGTATTACTTTTGTTGCCTGCCTGCTGTCTGTTCATAAGTCTTTGTAATATTTGGATTTATGTTGAAAACTTGGTGTGCCTCCGTGTGTGTGTGTGCGTGTATGTGTGGTCGTGACCATAAATGTGTGATTTTATGTGTTTGTTGTCATAGTGTTTGTATTTCTGTGTTCTGATGGATTTATTTGGTTTTTGTGATCTAATGGATTTGTCTGGACTAAGTAACTGCCTTTGCATCTTCTGGTTTGGTAAGTTTTCCAGGTTCTGACTTTAGACTATTGTATCTGCATTCTGATTTATTGGGGCTGCAGAAGTATTTGATGCAGCAGGAAACAGATGGGGAATTTCTGGCTGGTTAATGTCACTAATCAAAATGTTATTGCTTATTGTCGTAATGATTATGGCAGTGATTATGTTGGTCCGTGTATAATACGCATAACACAAAAGGCAATAGAGGTAACTGTGAAGAAAATTTTTGTGATGCAACTAACACAAATTGAGCAAATGTTTTTAAGGTAATGATAAGATAGCTTAGCTTTTTGAAAAGAAAAAGGGGGAGATGTTGGGGTCGATGTAGCTTGAGAATTAGCACGACTAGGCCGCTTAAGTAAAACAGCATGATTGAACAGGCTGCTGGAAAAGACAGCTAAGAATAGCCATTGAGAAAGTTCTGATAGTGCACATGATGTGGGTTAGCAAAAACAAGATGTGTTCAAGGACGTGGAGGCAGTCTGTTGCTATTGGCGTTAGTGCGTAGTTACCAATCATAAGGGAATGTGGGGCGTGTGAACAGCGTGTGATTTACGTCTGTAGCCTATCCAATATAAGCGTAATTGCATGTACAGATATGGAAAATGTATATAACTGTACAAGCAGGATAATAAAGAATCCGACTGTGTATCGTATCAATGCGTGTGAGAGTCGTTCCCATCCTTTCATGGATGCTGAAACTCTGCAATCTACACCTCCTGGCATCATCTACCATTGGAGTCAAGTCACAGCAACACATCACCCTCTCCCAGGATGCTCCCAGGAGTCAGCCAGTCACTTCTGCAGTAGAAGATGAAGCTCCAAAAGTATCCAAAGCAACACACCTGGATTTCTAGAGAACATGTAGGGTTCACAAGCGCGTGAACTATAAGAGCAATAGAAGCTGGTGTACGAGAGGAGATAAACAGGCTGCAGAAGAGTGCTCCAGAGGCCAAGAAGATTGACATAAATGGGATACAAGAGACAAGCAGTCAGAACACCATTTTTACACACCATTTTGCTTCATGTAGTTTGTTGACTTCTTCTTATCCAAACAGATCGAAGTGAGAGCAGTTTGGAAGAGGACCAAGAGGCTCCTTTGGACTTCCAGGAACCAAACCATCCGGTTCCAGTGTTCACTGTTACAAATATTCCTGCTTATTGGCAGTTTTACCTCTGAAGATGTCAATTACAGTGAGTTTAATGAGCTACTTTCACCACCCAGAGCCTTGTGTAAGATTTTGCTATGAACTGCTGATACTTTACCCTTTTACCACACATAAGTGAAGAAAAAAGCACTTTTGTATAGAAACGAAGTGCCACCTTAACTATGACCTCGTCTGCTATAATCCCTGATCCTGGTGGCTTGTACTTGGTGTGTGACATTGGAGATTTGTTATGTCCTAAAAAAAGGAGTTTCTCTGAAGCAATGGAGACAAGGTACCGTCATCTCCACATTGAAGCATTACAGATGGCAATCAGGCCCTTGTAGAGATGTTGGTTTCCCTTTAGCTGTTGGGACAATGAATCAACAGTCATACCTAAAGAGATCCGTCATGAGGAAGCAAATCTGAACACTGTCATCTTCTTCCCTCCTCCTAATCCATGGGAGATGATGCTGTAAATGGATTAAGGGCCCGTGGCACACATGGTAAATGTACTCTTCAGAGCAGCTGTGGAGAGGGACTCACCTTCCGCCACGCCAGAAAGAACCTTCTCTGGGGATATTGTTACCAACTCTCGGGTCCAAGACACTCTCCCTCTGAAGTGGTGCATCCAATCAGAAAAACCACACATGCTGCCTTTGTCCTTAACATATGAAGTACTCAGGGCTCACAGCTTAACTCCTAGCTTCGTTGTTCTGGGTCACTGTGTTGTATTTGTGGACTTTCTGTGTTGCAGTACACAGGTTTCCCAGGGAAAATGATGCATGTGACAACTTCCTCTCAATTTTATTACCCTCTGGCCCAGTAAACCTTCCCTCCCCTTTTTCTCTGTGATACATTTCCTCAAAAAAAGGCTCATGGGGACTGTTCAAGTCTTTCACGCCAATTCCTGGTCCAGATTTTGCAAATTTTCTCTACCTTTGCTTTTAAATATGTGACTCATTTGTCCTAGACATTTTTCCTCTCTGTATTTCCACCAGAGCTTGCAAAAGACATGTCTTACATGTCCTTCCTCTTGCAACATCAAGGGCATTCACAAAAAAAAGGTCCAGTCATAAGAATCTCTGTGTCCAGAAGATTGATTTTTTGCATATGATACTTTAATCCAACCTAATCATACCCATCTCCCAGTCCACAAATCTCAAATAACTTTCCAGAACTTCTTATAGAGGTTGTTAGCACCAACCTCAGAGAGCACTTGGGTGCCTGTGATGCTTCAAGCTGGGCTGGCTGCCAGGTGCCCACCCAGTTGCTCTCTCACTCCCACCTCCTCAGCAGGGCAGGGGGAGATTTTAAGATTTAGAAGCTCCTGGGTTGAGATAACAACAGGGAGATCACTTACTGACTACTGCCACTGTAAAAACTGAATCAGTTTGGGGAAAAATAGTTTAATTCATTCCTAGTTAAAAAATAGAGTAGAATAGTGAGAAACAAAAGCTAAATTGAAAACACCTTTCCCCTCATTCCCCTTCTTCCAGGCTCCACTTCATTCCTTCATTCCCAACTTTTCTGCTTGCTCCTGAAAATTCCAACAGTCTTAGAAAGCACTTGACAGCATTTCAGTTCATGTTTTTTGCATTTCAAATCCATAAATCTCATGTCTTCCACTTCAAGACAGTTCTTTACAATTTCATTCATATTGGGTAATACTTTGTCTCAGCTACATTAATGGGCTTGCTTGTGTAAGCTCTTTGTGAGTGGTGAGAAGAGTGAGGAGACCTTCTGGCTTTTAAATTCAGACTTCAAGTCACAGAAAAGCAGTAAATACAGATTTGAACTCCCCCACTCTTCTCCCCACCTCAAATAAATAAAATTCCAGCAGAAAAAAGCAGATTCCTACAGTTTGAAGAGGAGATTCCCTCTAACCTCTTAATGGACTGCATCCTGAGGTCTGTCAGTAGCATCACACACACATCCCCATTATCCACCATGAGAGATCATGCAGAGAATGGGGGAGAGAACTGATTTCCTGTGCGCTAAGTGGCAGCTGCAGCATGAGTCCATGCTATCTGGAGCACTAAAGTGGAGCAGGGCACTTTAGGATAAAAGCTTAATTCTTTATCTGCTCACATAAATACTTTTAGATAAAATAAATTGGATTTAAATAACATTCCAGCTGGGACACCAACTGACAGAAGTCAGGAAGTGCCCAAGATAAGGCCACATCCTTCTGCAAAATAAGGAGGGGAAGGACAGAAAAGGCCCTGTTCTAGTTAAGGCTGATATGTCAGCTTTATCTGTGAATTGTCTGTCACCCTGGGGGGCTTGTGTCCAGATCCATGTAAACATGTGAAGGCAGGAGGCACGTTCACCAAGAGAGTTATGTTTCAGCACCATAGCATTTTGCTGAATATCAGCTCTGCCTTCAAAAGTATAGACTTAGTCACCAGTTCAGCAAGTTCCTGAGCAACCCCTTCAGATAACCTGCTGGATGCAGACATTGTAAAACATGCTCACCATCTCTGGGTTTTGACTAAGGGACAGGCTCTTCTTCTTTAGGTTTGCCTCTTCAGTTGCCTCTCTGGAAGCATGATTGCATTTCTCTGCCTTCAGCCTGTTTGTCTAGGTCATCTTTGTGTGGGTACAGCTCCTGTTGGCACAATTCCCACCTGGGTTTACTTGATTTTTTTGCTATTAAAAAGGAGGAACAGATCCTCATTTCTTACCCCGGCATCATCTGGCAAATGTCAAATTGTCATTTGCTGAGGATTTGCACAAGAGAAGGTTTTATTAAGCTGAAACGAGAAAAAGGAAGAACACATAAATTTGTTCCCAAAACTTACCACAGATATTGGCTGAACGTTGTGAAATTCTGACAGCCTTGACCTCATAGAACAAGAAAGCAAAACTTTAAAGATGTAGCAGGTGGGAGTAACTTTAAAAACATAAATGCAGAGAGGAGTCTGCTTTTTTGAGCATGCTTTTATGAACGAATACCAAGGATGCGGACAGCCAGAGGTAGGATGTAATACCTTCTCTAGTGCAGTACATACAAATCAAACTAATTCAGTACAAATAGGGCTCTGACTAAGAGCTCAACAGAAGTCAATTTCAATAGTTCCCATAGGTTGTTCCCAACAGCTCTCCAGGCAAAGACTGATTCAGGAGAATATCTGAGCACATGCGTAACTCTTAGCAGGTGTCTAGTCCCGTTAAAATGCATATGACTAAGTTGCCTTAACGAAATGGAACTTCATTAGCTGTGTGAAATAAATCGGGAACGCTCATAATCAGCGAGCACTACAGCAAATAAACCCTGAAACTACCCAGACAATTTGCCAGACTTCTCTTATTCTTGAAAGGTAGCATAAGCTTTATCACTGCAAGATAAATGCTGCAATTGTAAGACTACATCCTGATCCTGTCAAAGTCAACATCAAAAATGAGTGCAGACAAAAATTAAAACAGAAGGAGGGACTTGATATAAACTGCGTGTGTAATATCTCAGCTCAGTACTTAGTGACTCAAAGTTACTGCTGTTTCATAACATTAACAAAGGTTGCACTCAAATATTTTTAAAATAAAAGCATTCAAGTTTTTTTTTTCCTTTTATCAATGGGAAAGAATTAGGCCAAATAACAAAGATAACATTCCTTTTAAATGTTAATTTTTTCCTGGAACAAAAAAACCACAGAAAACTCTTACACAACAGACGTATTTTGGACAGTCCAGCTTTTTACAGTGCCTAGCACCCTAAACCCATGACCTTCCAGAGGCCAGAAGATATGCCCAAAATATAAATTTTAAATACTGGTATAAATAAAGTCAACATACATGACTGCTAAGGTGTGAGCTGACTTCAGTGTGTTGATAAATGGCTTTCAGCCACTTTGGTATAGACTGAAATAAGTAAACTTGAGTTCAAAAAGGAATTAGACAAATTTATAGGCAAGAAGTCTGTAAAGCGATACCAAAAGGACTAGCCAGGATATTAAAAGGACTAGACTTACACGCTCTTCCAACAAACCATCTTTGCTGTTGCTGGAGATGAAATACTAGACTAGAATGACCACTGGCCTAAACAGTACGGTGTTTCTTACATTATCATTTGCAACTGTTCATGGTTAGCTAATGGTAGCAAAACAGTTCCATCCAGCCAAAACCTCTGTCTTCAAAAGTTTGTGTATTCCCTGGTAGGGAAGGCAGCAGCATGCATACCCACACACTGGGATGTCTAAAATCTTTGTCCATGTTTTGTAAACACTTCAATATTTGGAGTCCTGCTGAATCTCCAGTATTGATGCAGACCCTTTCAAAGCTTTGAACACCTAGGCAGCTTTCTGGTGTACATATACCTTTTTCACTAAATCATCTTTCACAGACCTCTCAGGATCAATCTTTGGATTCCCAAGGGTCCATGTGCTTCAGTTTGAAAAATAACACATCTTCGGAGAATGGGGCTTAAAATCTGACCCACTAGGCAGGT